>NW_027206612.1:2980000-3622500 GCF_024711535.1 Dipodomys merriami | reverse complement strand
TCTTGCTAGCTATGTCATTTGCCCTGCAGAAGCTCTGCAACTTTATGCAATCCCATTTGTCCAACCTTTCTTTGATTTGTTGTGTTTCCGGGTCTCTATTCAGAAAATTTCGGCCTGAGCCAAGGAGACCTAGGTTTTCTCCTATTCCATCCTGTAATGTTTTCAGAGTGTCTGCTTTGACTCAGAGGTCTTTGATCCATTTGGAGTTGATTCTGGTGCAGGGTGATATATAAGGATCTAGCTTTAGTTTTCTACTAGTAGTTAACCAATTTTGCCAGCACCATTTACTGAAGAGGCTGTCTTTCTTCCATTCTATTGTTTTAGCTCCCTTATCGAAGATTAGATGGCTATAGGTCTGTAGGTTCATTTCTGGGTTTTCAATTCTATTCCATTGGTCCTGAGGTCTGTTCTTATGCCAATACCAAGCTGTTTTGATTACTATGGCTTTATAGTAGAGTTTGAAATTTGGTATTGATATTCCTCCAGCAGTGTTCTTTCCGTTGAGGAGCATTTTTGCTATTTGGGGTCTTTTATTGTTCCATATGAATTTTTGGATTGCCTCTTCTATTTCCTTGAAGAATGAGGTTGGAATTTTGATAGGTATCGCATTGAATTTATAGATAGCCTTGGGAAGTATTGCCATTTTCACTATGTTGATCTTTCCAATCCAGGAGCATGGGAGGTTTTGCCATTTTCTAAGTTCTGTTTTGATTTCCTTTTTCAAGATTTTAAAGTTTTCATCATAGAGGTCCTTCACTTCTTTGGTTAAGTTAATTCCTAGGTATTTTATTTTTTGTGGGGCTATTACAAATGGAGTTGCTTTCTTAATTTCAGCCACACTTTTCTCATTGTTGGCATACAGAAAAGCCATTGATTTGGGGGGGTTAATTTTATACCCTGCTACTTTGCCAAAGTTTTGAATCATTTGAGTAATTTGGGAGTGGAGACTATGGAATTCTTTAAATACAATATCATGTCATCTGCAAAGAGGGAGAGTTTTATTTCTTCTTTCCCTATTTGGATCCCTTTTATGTCTGTATCTTCTCTTATTGCTGTAGCTAGGCATTCTAATACTAGATTGAAGAGAAGTGGAGAGAGTGGACATCCTTGTCTTGTTCCTGAGTTAAGAGGAAATGGCTTTAGTTTTTCACCATTAAGTATAATGCTGGCTGTAGGTTTGTCATATACAGCCTTTATTGTATTGAGGAATGTCCCATGGATTCCTAATTTTTCCAAAACCTTCATCATGAAGGGGTGTTGGATCTTGTCGAATGCTTTTTCTGCATCTATTGAGATAACCATGTGGTTTTTATTCTTGCTCCTGTTGATGTGATGAATAATATTAATTGATTTGCGTATATTGAACCAGCTTTGCAGCCCTGAAATGAATCCTGTTTGATCATGGTGTATGATTTTTTTGGATGAATTGTTGAAGTCGATTGGCCAAAATTTTGTTGAGAAGTTTTGCATCAATGTTCATCAAAGAAATGGGTCTATAGTTCTCTTTCTTTGATGAGTCCCTGCCTGGTTTTGGGATGAGGGTTATGATGGCTTCATAGAATGTGTTCGGTAGTGAACTTTCTCTTTCAATTTCATTGAAGAGTTGGAGGAGTATTGGTGTGAGCTCTGCTTTGATAAAACCATCTGGTCCTGGACTTTTCTTAGCTGGGAGGTCTCTTATTGCTATTTCTATTTCAATGCTTGATATGGGCCTGTTAAGATGGTTTAACTCACCTTGGTTTAGTTTTGGCATGTCAATATTTGCTAGGAAAAGGTCCATTTCTGTCAAGTTCTCAAACTTATTAGCATAAAGTTTTGAGAAGTATTCCCTTATAATGTTCTGAATCTTGGTTGTTTCCATGGTGATGTTTCCATTCTCATCTCTGATTTTATTTATTTGGGTGTATTCTCTTCTTTTTCTGATAAGATTTGCTAAGGCTCTGTCAATTTTGTTAATTTTTTCAAAGAACCAACTCTTTGTTTTGTTGATTCTTTCTATAGTTTTTTTGGATTCTAATTCATTTAATTCTGATTTAATTTTAATTATTTCTTTCCGTCTACTGGATTGGGGTTTATCTTGCTGCTCCTTTTCAAGGAGGTTTAGATGTGTCATTAAATTGTTGGTTTCAGATCTCTCCAATTTGTTGATGTAGGAACTCAGAACTATAAACTTGCCTCTGAGTACTGCCTTTGCTGTGTCCCAGAGGAGCTGGTAATTTGTGTGTTCATTTTTGTTGAATAGCATGAACATTTGAATTTCCTTTCTAATCTCTTCCATGACCCACTCATGATTCAGCAGTGTGTTGTTCAGCCTACATGTGTTACCGGACTTTTTTTGGTGGCTTTTGGTGTTGAGTTCTAATTTTATTCCCTTGTGGTCAGAGAGAATGCAAGGTATAACTTCAATGTTTCTGAATTTAGACAAGTTTGCTTTGTGGCCTAAAATGTGGTCTATTTTAGAAAATGTTCCATGTGCTGCTGAGAAAAATGTGTATTCTGATGCTGTTGGGTGAAATGTTCGGTAGATGTCTGTTAAATCTAGTTGATCTATGCAGCTGTTTAGATCTGCGGTTTCTCTGTTGAGTGTTTGCCAAGTTGATCTATCTAGTGGGGAGAGTGGTGTGTTAAAATCTCCAACAATTAATGTCTTTGGATCTATGTGGGATTTGAGGGAAAGTAGTGTTTCTTGGATAAATTTGGGTGCTCCATTGTTTGGCGAATAGATATTTAGAATTGTAATATCCTCCTGAAGGAGAGATCCTTTAATTAGTATGTAGCGACCTTCTTTATCTCTTCTCACGAATTTTAATTTGAAGTCTATTTTATCTGATATTAGGATTGCAAATCCCGCCTGTTTATGGGGGCCGTTTGCTTGGTTGATTTTGTTCCAGCCTTTAACATTGAAAATGTGTTTGTTTTCACGGGCAAGATGTGACTCCTGAAGGCAGCAAATAGAAGGATCTTGTTTTTTAATCCAACTAGACAGTCTATGTCGCTTAATTGGAGAGTTAAGTCCCTTAACGTTAAGAGATAGGACTGAGACATATTTGGGAGTTCCTGCCATATTATCCACCTTCTTGGGGGCTGCGAAAACTGGGTTCTTCCTATGGTTCTTGGATTCTCAGTTTGGGTGCAGTTTCTTGGCCTTTATTGTGGTCTTGTTGGTTTTCTATGTGTAGGACATCTTTAAGAATCTTTTGTAGGGCTGGTTTGGTGGAGATGTATTGTTTCAATTTTTCTTTGCTATGGAAGGTTTTTATTTGGCCTTCAGTTATGAAGGAGAGTTTAGCTGGGTACAGTATTCTTGGTTGATAATTGTTTGTTTTTAGGGCATGGCATACATCATTCCAGGCTCTTCTTGCTTTGATTGTCTCTGCTGAGAAATCTGAGGTGATTCTAATTGGTTTCCCTTTATAGGTGATTAACCTTTTCTCCTTGACAGCTTTAAGGATCTTTTTCTTGGTCTGAGTTGATCCTGTGTGGATTATAATGTGATGGTGGGATGTCCTATTCTGGTCTGGTCTATTTGGGGTTCTAAAAGCTTCTTGTATCTGAATAGGCTTATCTTTTTGCATGTTTGGGAAGTTCTCTGCTAGGATCCTGTTAAACAAATTTCCTAGACCATTAACTTCTGTTTCTAGGTGCTCCTCTACACCCATTATCCTTAAATTAGGCCTTCTGATGGTGTCTTCCAGATGTTGGATAGATCTATCATATTTCTTGGACTTGTCTTGGATGGTTGTATGTTCTTTCTCTATAATATCTAGGCTGTCTTCAATCCCTGAGATTCGATCTTCTGCATGGTCTAACCTGCTGTCAAGACTTTCTACTTTGTTTTTTATCTCTTTTCCTTCTAATTGGTCAGCTTTGATGGCTTCAAATTCTTTGTTGAAGCTTTGTTTTAGATCTTGTATGAACTTCTTTACTTCCTTAATTTGGTGTTCAGTGTTTATTCTCAAATCACTTAGTTGATTGGTTATGGTTTCCTTGGACTCCCATTCCTTCTGTTGGGTTCCATTCAGCATTCCCTTTGTGGTCTCCCTGACTTCCTTCAGCTCTTTGTTTGAGAGTAATTATTTTGTCTATTTTTCTTGCTTATATTTGCTTGACATATCTGTTTGGATCACTTTATTTTTTTGATATTTCTGTCTTTCTTAGGTAGGACTTTTAAAATGCAGACCAAGTATCATTTTAAAATTTTATTCAGCAGATTGTGATTGCCCTACAACTTCAACATACTTATATTTAGAGTGATTATTGATATATTTTACAACTTGCATATTTTATCTCTATTTCTCTCTTCATTTCTCTTACAGGACAGAGATCTCTGTCTTCACTTACTGACTTGTTGACATTCTATTTCACTTCTTAGATATTCCCATTAAATGTAATTGCATATTTAATGGTTTCAAAGTCTAAGGACTAGCTCTTCCTCCTTGCCCCACAGCAGATGAACTTTGGGGCCTGGGTCATGGCTCCTTCATACTACCATTTACTGCTCTCCTGGGTATTTTAGACCTTCAAATATTTGCCTTGTCTTTCTGAATCTTCAATTATTTACTCAAAGAATGAAAATGAACCCTTATCTTACAGCACACAGACACACCAATGTGCTACCCCTGGATGAAAGATTCCATATAAGATCTGACATTGGCGTTGGCAATGAGTTTGGATACAACACCAAAGCTCAGGCAATGAAAGCAAATGTAACCCAGGGAACTGAAAAGCCCCCAGGGGTAGAGGAGAGCCAGCAGAATGGAAAGAGAGCTCAGGTGTGGGACAAAGTACAAACCACACATCTGAGGGAAGCTTCATACTCAAAACACAGCTCAATGTAGCAGCAGTGGAAACAAACAAACAAGAAAACCTGCTTTAAAATAAGCAAATCGGAGCAGACAATGGGCATATTAAACGTGCTTGAAGTCACCGATTAGGTGGATGCACCCTGGAATATCCAAAGCTGACGCACGGAAGTTGTGAATTTCAGGCCAGTTTGGGCTGCGTGCCGAGACCTTTCCGTGTGTGTGTGTGTGTGTGTGTGTGTGTGTGTGTGTGTGTGTGTGTGTGTGTGTGTGTGAGATCAAAGTAGAATGGGATACCCGGCAGGCAATCTAGCGCCTGTCGAGCTGAGCCTGGCAGGCATCCTAGTGTTTGAGCCGCTGCCTCTTGTGGACATTTCTGCCGAGCTGGCCCAGAACCATGGCTGAGGACAGAGATAACGAGGGATGAGTCACACTGGGGATGGACAGGGCACACGGTGCAGCCTTTGTAAAGACAGCGTGGTGGTTCCTCAGAAGGAACTTAAGGACAGAAGAGGTGAGCTTTACATCCCCTCACGTGCTTTTCACAGCATTCTTCACAGAGGCCCAGATATGGAAATAACACAAGCGTCCACCGAGGCCTGAATGGGCACAACAGCGTTGCACACACACGTACAAGAACATCATTCAACCTTTAATGTGGACACTGGTGGCTCACAGCTACAATCCTAGCTACTCAAGAGGCTGCGGTCTGGACTGTCTTAGACGCCACACAGGCAAAACCTCCATGAGACTCCACCTCCACAGAGAGAACTTGGGGCGGGGGCAGCACCTGCCTATGATTCCAGCAATGAGGGGAAGATTAAAGTGGATAGATCTTGGTTCCATGCCCCAGAGCAGGAAGCCAGCAAAACTTGAGCTGGTGTGACTCAAGTGGTAGAATGCCCGCCTAGAAAGACTGGAGCCCTTCGTTAGACCCTAGCACTGAAAGAAAAACTTCAACCTTTAAAAGGAGACACTGCGAATTAGAGAAGTCAGAACATCAAGGAAAAGCCCTGTGGGATCTCTTTTATATCTCTTTATGGGACTCAGATACATAGAACTAGAGCAGAGGGCAGTAGTTGCTGAGGTGGGGAGGGGGGAGATGAAGGTCAGGGGCGTAAACTTGCAGTTGGGCGGCAGGAACAAGCCTGTAAATCTACATTCACTGTGACTGTAGTTTTCGTTTTGTACTGTGTACTGAGTATTTGCTCAGGGATTTGGGGTGTGCAAGGTGAGCCCTTCCGGTGACAGGTACATTCAATTTTGTACCCCGGGGTGTCATTTCAGGACAGGCACAGGCACCAAACGCCGCCATCTGCACCCCAAATTCGCCAACTACCTATCATTTCTCGCTCACCTATTGTGGGGACGGAGCCCTGTGTCCACTCCTTTCTCATCCCAAAGTCCGTCCTTGATAGGTTTGTGCAAAAAAAGTCCTGGTTGTGTATTGACTTCTTGAAGACACAGCATTTAAAGTAGGAATGATTTCCCCTCAGTGTTCAGAAACTCTTCTTCCCATGTATTCAGAAATCTGCCGAAAGAAGGCGTGTGTCCTCCACGTTGTCAGCTGAGAGACCCTCCTTCCGAGAAGAGATCCTCAGCCGTGCGGCCTGCGGGTGTGGGGCCGGCGCCGGCCTGCGACTGCCATGCTCCCCAGGCGTTTCTGGTGCCCTGGGTAGCCAGCCACTCCGCTGGGTGCAGGCGACAATTATTTCCGGGGGAACATGGGAGTATACGGACTTCCCCAGCCCCACATAGGGCAAAGCGGCCTCTCCTGTGGGGTGAGCTGAGGCTGGACAGCCAACGCCATCTCGGCCCAGGCTCTGAGTGAGCCCTGCCCTCCCAACGCCTCCATGAACGGCCATCACTCCAGTGTTCTCACCCACAGCCCCCTGCCTGCTCCACCGCATCCGTGCAGCCCGGGAACCCGACCTGTGGTCTTTGGCACTAGGAAGAGTGACAAGCGAAAGAGCAAGCCAAGAGGCTGCCTGGAGAGTTAGGGCTCAGGACTGCCTTTGTGGGGCTGGTGACAGTTATGCGGATCAAAGGTGACCTCAGGAACAAGGCTGCAGTCCAATTTCTGAAACTTGCTGAGGGTGCAGCAGGGAGATTTGCTGCTGACATGTAGAAAGTTCTAGAGGCTTGACAAATAAGGGAGAAATCGTAGAAATCAGGACCATGAACTTGGTATGGGGTTGTTTATGCTCAAATTAATGTTTTAAATCAAGATAATGAGAGACAGCAATCCATTAGCAGGGAATTAAGAAGGTGTGAAACGCAGAAGGAAGTATGCTCCGAGCTCCTGTGCCCTGCAGGTCAGACCCAGCTGAGACTGAGACTAAGTTTTCTACAGATGCTGTAAAATATTGCCATGGCTTGAGCAATACAAATTACCATCTCACAGCCCAGGAGGTCACCCTGAGCCAGGGGTCCAACCGGGTTAGATCAATGTGCCGTGTCTCTTCTGGAAAGAAATCCATTTCCTTACCTGCCCTGCTGGAAGGCCTCCCCCATCCCCATCAGAGCCAGGAGCATTTGATGTCTCCGTTCAATCTTCTCCATCATTTGTAGCACGGGCTCTGCTTTTCTGTCTGCCTCTTTCAACTTTTAGGATCCTTGTGATTACATGGCAATATCTTCAGAAGTCCAAGAAAATCTTCCTATTTTGGCAACTTTTAATTCATCTGCAGCCTTAATTCCCCTTCGCCATGAAGCCTGATACCTTCACACGCTCTAGATTAGACAGGGACGCCTTTGGGGAGCAGAAAAGTGTTGTTCTGCCCTCAAACAGGCACCGGACCTCACGGCAGTCCAGTGTGCAAAAAGACTGTGTGCTGAGACCAGGCAGCTGTGCATGGAGACCAGGCAGCTATGCATGGAGACCAGGCAGATGTGCATGGAGACCAGGCAGGTGTGCACAGAGACCAGACAGGTGTGCATGGAGACCAGGCAAGTGTGCACAGAGACCAGACAGATGTGCATGGAGACCAGGCAGATGTGCATGGAGACCAGGCAGATGTGCACAGACCAGGCAGCTGTGCATGGAGACCAGGCAGATGTGCACAGAGACCAGACAGGTGTGCATGGAGACCAGGCAAGTGTGCACAGAGACCAGGCAGGTGTGCATGGAGACCAGGCAAGTGTGCACAGAGACCAGGCAGATGTGCACAGAGACCAGGCAGGTGTGCATGGAGACCAGGCAGGTGTGCACAGAGACCAGACAGGTGTGCATGGAGACCAGGCAAGTGTGCACAGAGACCAGACAGGTGTGCATGGAGACCAGGCAAGTGTGCACAGAGACCAGGCAGATGTGCACAGAGACCAGGCAGATGTGCATGGAGACCAGGCAAGTGTGCACAGAGACCAGGCAGGTGTGCATGGAGACCAGACAGGTGTGCACAGAGACCAGACAGGTGTGCATGGAGACCAGGCAAGTGTGCACAGAGACCAGGCAGGTGTGCGTAGAGACCAGGCAGGTGTGCACAGAGACCAGGCAGGTGTGCACAGAGACCAGGCAGATGTGCACAGAGACCAGGCAGATGTGCATGGAGACCAGGCAGATGTGCATGGAGACCAGGCAGGTGTGCACAGAGACCAGACAGGTGTGCATGGAGACCAGGCAAGTGTGCACAGAGACCAGGCAGATGTGCACAGACCAGGCAGGTGTGCATGGAGACCAGGCAGGTGTGCACAGAGACCAGGCAGGTGTGCATGGAGACCAGGCAGGTGTGCACAGAGACCAGGCAGATGTGCACAGAGACCAGGCAGATGTGCACAGAGACCAGGCAGATGTGCACAGAGACCAGGCAGATGTGCACAGAGACCAGGCAGATGTGCACAGAGACCAGGCAGTTGTGCACGGAGACCAGGCAGGTGTGCGTAGAGACCAGGCAGATGTGCATGGAGACCAGGCAGCTGTGCACAGAGACAGGGCAGGTGTGCACAGAGACCAGGCAGATGTGCACAGAGACCAGGCAGGTGTGCATAGAGACCAGGCAGATGTGCACGGAGACCAGGCAGATGTGCCCAGAGACCAGGCAGATGTGCACAGAGACCAGGCAGATGTGCCCAGAGACCAGGCAGATGTGCATGGAGACCAGGCAGATGTGCATGGAGATCAGACAGGTGTGCATGGAGACCAGGCAGGTGTGCACAGAGACCAGGCAGCTGTGCACAGAGACCAGTCAGATGTGCACAGAGACCAGACAGATGTGCACAGAGACCAGGCAGATGTGCACGGAGACCAGGCAGATGTGCCCAGAGACCAGGCAGATGTGCACAGAGACCAGGCAGATGTGCCCAGAGACCAGGCAGATGTGCACAGAGACCAGGCAGATGTGCATGGAGACCAGGCAGATGTGCACGGAGACCAGGCAGGTGTGCACGGAGACCAGGCAGATGTGCACGGAGACCAGGCAGGTGTGCATGGAGACCAGGCAGGTGTGCACTGAGACCAGTCAGCTGTGCACGGTGACCAGGCAGATGTGCACAGAGACAGGGCAGGTGTGCACAGAGACCAGGCATATGTGCACAGAGACCAGGCAGATGTGCACAGAGACAGGGCAGGTGTGCATGGATATCAGACAGGTCTGCATTGAGATCAGGCAGATGTGCACAGCCAGACTGACCCAGGATTGCAGTCAGGAGAGCGGGAACCCCCGGTGCAAGTGATGAAGACATTTGGTTTGTGTCTGACTCCTGATCTCTCCCACTTCAGAACTGCTCCAACTTTTCTTGTTAGGAGCAACCCTGCCCCCTTACTTGAAGTGCAGAGTTCTCTGCTAGAAAAGACATTGCATGTCTGTTTCACAGTCTGACCCCCTCCTTCCTAGCCATTAGATCATAATTGATGCCATGATCCTGGCGTCAACAAGTCCTGCCAGACCCAGAGGGCACTGTGGGGGACTAGCTATCGATCAAGAAGCCCGGGAGGAAAGCGAGAATGAAGGATATGTTAGTGATCTGGAAGCAGGTAGACATACAGCCCTCAGCATCCAGGAACCCCTTGGGATACTGGTGTAAATACCACCAGGATGCTTTATATTCAGAGCCCCGGAAGAGCCATGGGCTCTGCTCTGTGAGTCCCAATGCCAGCCTTACGCGATGGACAGTAGAAGGAAGGAGGCAGAGCCTGGAGGAAGTGGGCGCGGCTGGGTGGCGGTGTCTGGGACGGAGGCCCGGTGCAGGGCCACAGCACCGCCATTTATTTATGGCCGGAAGGAAGGTTGGGAAAACTTGATGTTTACCAAGACTGTAGAGAATATGCACACGAGAGATGCCAGTCTCACAAAGGCTTTCCTGGATCACTGGCCTGCGTGGCACAGAGCTGTCTGGAGACTCTACAATGGAAAATCTGACTCTGTACACTGACGAGGCTCACTGCAAACACGGACATGACCGGACTCAGCCAGACGGGTGCCCGTCATTGCCGTGACTGCCGGCGGTGGGCAGGACGCAGCAGAGTGAGACTGACTCTCGGAGTTCTGGAGATGGAGCACAGGGCACAGCACCGCAGGACTAACGGGGCGGCCTCTGTGCACAGCACCGCAGGACTAACGGGGCGGCCTCTGTGCACAGCACCGCAGGACTAACGGGGCGGCCTCTGTGCACGCCCGAGCAGACTCAGCACGGGGCAGACGGCGGCGGCACAGGCGCAGAGTCCTCGGGTTGCCGCCTCCTCGTGGTGTGACGAGTGTGCCCACGATGGGAGGAGCGCTGAACACCAGCAGGTGGAAAAGAACAACTGGCCGGCAGCCGGGGTTAGCAGTGCCCGTCATGGGCGGTGGCGCAGGGTGAGGACCAACCCGGCAGACGCCCAGCTTCCGAACCCGTGGCGTGGGCCCCGCTAACCGGGCTCACCCAGACACAGCCGCCGATGGCCCGCCCCCCTCCAGAGGCTCCGGCACACTTCCTGGAGACACACATCTGCACACTTGGTGGCACGGTGACTCCCAGAGGCGGGTGAGGGTCCGCGGCCCCTGGAGCACACCTGTGAAAGCACGGGGCGGAGGAGCGAGCCCCCAAGGTGCGGGATCCGGGGACATTCCGGATCCAGGCAACAAGGAGGTGCCTTTCTAGGGTGTGGATCAACAAACTATGGGACATCCTGACGATGAATTTCTTTTTTTTTTTTTTGGGGGGTCCAGTCGTGGGGCCTGAACTCTGGGCCTGGGCGCTGTCCCTCAGCTCTTCAGCTCAAGGCTAGCGCTCTACCACTTGAGCCACAGTGCCACTTCTGGCTTTTTCTGCTTATGTGGTATTGAGGAATTGAAACCAGGTCCTCATGCATGCAAGGCAAGCGCTCTACTACTGAGACACCTTCCCAGCCCCCTGACCATGAAACATTATCCATGAGAAAAAGAAACATGCTGGAGAGCCTTCTGCCCATATTACTGGTATTACTGAAAGAAGACGTCACAGAGGCTGCAGATGCATGATCCTACCTCCGTGCCCTTCTGGGAAGGGGGAGCTATGGAGGCCGAGAGTGGTTGCTGGAAGCTGGCGTGGGCGGAGAGTGGGCCGTGGAAGAATTTCAGTGGAATTATTCTTGCCAAAACCTGAAAGATTCAATAAGCCCATTATCAGCTAATAGTGCTTTGGCGTTAACTAGAAGCAATAGAGCAATGTGTGACATGAATTCAACATGCTAATAACAGTGGAAGCTGAATGTATGTGTGTATTTGTGTATGAATGTATTTATGTATATGTGTATGTATTTGTATTCATACACACAGGTGTGTGTATGTATGTGTATGTGTGCATAAATGTGTATGTGTATATGTGTTGTGTACGTGTGTGTGCACGTATATATGTATGTGTATTTGTGGGCATACATGTGTGTATGTGTGCATGTATATTTGTGTATATGCATGTATTTGTATATGTGTGTGTATGGGCATACATGTGTGTATATGTATATTTGTATGTATGTATGCATGTGTATGTGTGTACACATGTATTTGTATATATGTGTATGTGTGCATGCATGCATGTGTGTGTGCATGTGTATGTGTATATTTGTGTATTTGTGTGTATGCATGTATTTGTGTGTATGTGTATGTATGGGCATACATGTGTGTATGTGTGTGCATGTATGTATGTGTATGCGTGGGCATACACGTGTGTATGTGTGTGCATGTATGTATGTGTATGTGTGGGCATACATGTGTGTATGTGTATGTATGTATGTATGTGTATGCATGGGCATGCACGTGTGTATGTGTGTGCATGTATGTATGTGCATGTGTGGGCATACATGTGTATATGTGTATGCATGTATGTATGTGTATGTGTGGGCATACGCGTGTGTATGTGTATGCATGTATGTATGTGTATGTATGGGCATACATGTGTGTATGTGTGTATATGTATCAGGCCATGATAAGTGGCAATTCCATGTCCAGTTTTTCCTTGAACTTAAAACTGCTCTAAAAAGTAAATTTTATTAACTAAAAATGTAGAGTACATCTGGGATGTCTATTTTTTACTTTAAACTTCCAAACTATTAAAGTTACTGCTTATACTTCAAATATTACATGTTCTCCTCTGTTGTGGAATTTAAAGCTAAAGGGTATCCATATCCATGTAGATCTTCATAGATACATGTAGACACACACACATACAGCCATAGAATGTGATTCTAGCTATGATGCTATTAAGGAGAATGAGAAGGAGGGAAAAGAAAAAAGAAAGATGGAGGGTGAATAACTTCAGAATATATCACAGCTACAACCACACTTGCAGATGACGTGAGAGGTCGCTGTGAAGGCTATCGATCAGCAGGGATTAAGGAAATTGGGAAAGAGAACACAATGGAGGGGGTTATTCTGATTAAAACACAAGGCGTACACTTCTGAAGTACCATCGTCAAAGGCCTTGGTACAGTAATGTGCGTTGAACAAAGAGGAGGATCGGGGAGGTGGGCGGGGTCCGTTCCAGGGAGGGGGCTGGTGGGAGGTGGGTGGTGAACTACCAGGTGAAGGAAACCTCTGTGGCCGAGGGGTGGGGGGAGAAGGCGGTGGGGCGGCTCCGTGGGGAAGTACTGTATGGGAATGTCACACACAAACCCACTCCTCCTTGCATAACCAACAGAAGGCCACCTAAAATCGAGAGAGAACAAAATCATAGGCTCTCCAATGCTTTGACACTCCCTTATAACTAGAGCGAAGTATATAGGAGCGGTGTTTATTGTGAGGGTGGTGACTTGGCCACGCCGTGCGCAGGGTGAGATCTGCGGGCCGTGTGCCCTTGCCCCGGCGTCCAGGCTCGATGCTGGCTGCAGTGTGTGTCCGCAGCACGTCCGGGCTCCACTGTGGGAGCCCACTCCCTTCGGAAGCCCTCCAGCACTCTGTGGACGGCTTGAGCATGAGCCTTGCCTTCCCCTGTGGCTGGTTGGACATCCATCCCCCGCTGGCCAGCGCTGACCTCGGGGTGAGCGTGAGCCTCCGCTGGCCAGCGCTGACCTCGGGGTGAGCGTGAGCCTCCGCTGGCCAGCGCTGTCCTTGGGGTGAGCGTGAGCCTTGCCTTCCCCTGCGGCTGGATGGACGTCCATCCCCTGCTGGCCAGCGCTGACCTCGGGGTGAGCGTGAGCCTTGCCTTCCCCTGCGGCTGAGTGGACGTCCATCCCCCGCTGGCCAGCGCTGACCTCGGGGTGAACATGAGCCTGTGCTGGCCAGCGCTGACCTCGGGGTGAGCGTGAGCCTTGCCTTCCCCTGAGGCTGGTTGGACGTCCATCCCCCGCTGGCCAGCGCTGACCTCGGGGTGAGTGTGAGCCTCTGCTGGCCAGCGCTGTCCTCGGGGTCCTCCTCAGGGGCCGACTCTCTCTCTCTGTGTCTGCTGCTCTCCCTCTCAGGCAGGTGTCCCTTCCTGTGGCTTTCATAGCACGAGGTTTTCGTCCGTTGAAGCTCCTCATGTTTGCAGCTTTATAATAATCCACTCCATCCCAGACAGTCCAGAACCTAGGATCTGACTCAGTAAACATGCGTTTCAGCTTTCAAATGTCCATCTCTTCCTTGGCTAGTAGCAGGCAGTGTGATCCTGTTACTAACAGTGCAGGTAGCAAGGTCCCGGTCAGTCCCAGCATCATCAGTGGACAATGGTCCGTCGGTCAGTCCCAGGGCCACCAGGGGACCCTGCTAGTCTTCAGCCTGTGTTGTGAAGCTGTGAAGCTCAGTAGGTTGCATGCATCAAATGCACACGTGGTGTTTGGTGTTTTTGCCTTGCGGTGGGGTTGCGCAGGGTAAACCACTGTTGGTGGAGAGTCACGCCCCTTCCACACGGTGGGAAGCGCATGCCACGCTCACACGCACATGTCCCCAGCAGTCAGCACAAGGCCTGGTCATGACTAACTCCTCCCGCACTCACCCACCTCTCGCTGATGGCCTCGGTTCTCATGAAGATGAGCAGGCAGATGGGGCCTGTCCCTGCCAGCCTGGACCCGCGTGCATGCCCAGAGCTGCCTGGAACTCCTACAGAGGCAAAATCGGAGCCCGTCCCACTCCCGCCTCCATTCCCAGCTCCGAATGGCTTTCGCTCTTCTCAGACATACTCCAAATCCTTTAACACGGCTTATTCCCTGCCTGTCTGCATAGCCGTAGGTGGTCAGAGGAAGATATAAATAGGTTGTGTGCATTTAACACAGACAATGTCCTTCAGACACACTGACTTGCTTGTTAGTTACCGTGTCCGTGGATGGGAGAGAAGCCCCATGGGAACACGCGAGGGCTCAGGGCCCCGTGTTCAGGGACATGTTGCTGTGAGCATAGAAGACATAGTACACACCATACACTCCTCGATACCACAGAAAGGGAACGTCAGGGCCGCTTTGGATTTTGGAGACAAAACAGGACACCTTTAGAGTGATATACAGCCTGTCTGTCCAGTGTATGGACCACTGATAAATAATGGTCCCTTGGGGCCGGATCAAACCAAGGAACACAGAGCCAAATCATAGTGTAGCCACTGCCACATTATCTGGCCCAGTGGCTCAGGTTGAGCTGAGATGGCAGATAGCCAACATGGCCGAGATGCCTGAGCACCTCTGAGAAGAGCCCGGGGACTCACACCACACACCACAGCTCTCCCACAAGCGGAGTCCCCAAACACACAGACACCAGCTTCCTCCAGGGCCCTGGAGGAACACGGAGCTCCTGCCCCTGGGGTCCTGAGTGACATGCAACCCAGAATGTACTGTGCGAGTGTGCATGTGAACATGCATGGGTGCACTGTACCTGTGCGAGCACCCGTGTGCATGTGAACATACATGTGCACTGTAACATGCATGAGTACCAGTGTGCACGTGAACATGCATGTGTGCATGTGAACATGCATGTGTGCACGGTGCCTGTGTGAGCACCCGTGTGCACGTGAACATGCATGTGTGCACTGTGCCTACGTGAGCACCCTGTGCATGTGAACGTGAGCACGCATGGACACGGGTATGTCATGTGTGTGGTGTGTGTACACACATGTGAGCACATGTCCACTGTACACATGTGTGAGTGTGAGCATGTTCATGAGTGAGTGTGTGCATGCGTATGTACTGCACAGACTTCTGGGTGCCTGGCTCCAGCAGATCCTGCTCAGGTGACCTGGCTGTGCCCGGGGTCAGGTGGGGACATCCCCTGCAGTGTGTCCTCCTGGTCTGGAGGAGGGGCTGACCTACGGGAAGTCACCTCCCTCCCTGGGAAGCCCACCGGTTGGAAATCCTGCAAGGGGAGGGAGGCGTTGTGTTAACCCCTGCTTTGTCTGGCAGGAGGCGTGGCCAGAAGAGGGGCGTCTGTGAGTTTACGGACAGCAGGGGCTGCTTGGCCAGCGACTGAGAGCCTGGGAAGATGAGCGGGTTGGTTACTGAGAGGATGGGGTGGGAGGGCCACCGGCCTCTGTGGACCCCACGGAGGGCCGCGCTTCCCAGAGCCTTCCGCTCCGGTGGCTTTTCAGAGAGTTTAGTCTTTTGTGCCTAGAACTGACCTCAGGCCGCCCTCCGCTCCCGGCCCCTTCCCTGCATTTCCTTCTCCTGTGGCTGGAGCCACAGCACGTGCCACCACCTCAGCCAGCTTCAGATAGGATTCCACCAGCTTTTCTTCTTGTGCATATTGGCCTTGAACCAGCATCTGCCCATCTCCTCTGTGAGAGGTGAGGAGGACAGATCTGTGTCGACACGGCCAGCGTTCCTGGCTCCCCGCTCTTCCTCTCCTAGCCCCTGCTACAAACCCAGGGGGTGCTGGCGCCCCTGCAGTCTGGGCTCTGTCCAGCACAGGCCCACGGGGTGGGGAGGCTGGCGTGAAGTCCACTTGAATCGATTTCACCCTACACTCACTCGACTGCACCCCAAAACACCCTGTTCACAAAGCACGTGGCCTACATAGCCACCAAAACCCTCCAAAAATTGCGTCTTCCAAAGAGCCACTGTGGAGACAAGCTCCTTGCTGGACAGCGCCTCCCACCAGCCAGAGCACCTCCCCCCAGGACCCAGGCCTCCCCCCAGCCAGAGCACCTCCCCCCAGGACCCAGGCCTCCCCCCAGCCAGAGCACCTCCCCCCAGGACCCAGGCCTCCCCCCAGCCAGAGCACCTCCCCCCGGGACCCAGTACCTCCCCCCAGCCAGAGCACCTCCCCCCCAGGACCCAGTACCTCCCCCCAGCCAGAGCACCTCCTGGACCCAGGCCTCCCCCCAGCCAGAGCACCTCCCCCCGGGACCCAGTACCTCCCACCAGCCAGAGCACCTCCCCCCGGGACCCAGTACCTCCCCCCAGCCAGAGCACCTCCCCCCAGGACCCAGTACCTCCCCCCAGCCAGAGCACCTCCCCCCGGGACCCAGGCCTCCCACCAGCCAGAGCACCTCCCCCCAGGACCCAGGCCTCCCCCCAGCCAGAGCACCTCCCCCCGGGACCCAGGCCTCCCACCAGCCAGAGCACCTCCCCCCGGGACCCAGGCCTCCCCCCAGCCAGAGCACCTCCCCCCGGGACCCAGGCCTCCCACCAGCCAGAGCACCTCCCCCCGGGACCCAGGCCTCCCACCAGCCAGAGCACCTCCCCCCAGGACCCAGGCCTCCCCCCAGCCAGAGCACCTCCCCCCGGGACCCAGTACCTCCCCCCAGCCAGAGCACCTCCTGGACCCAGTACCTCCCCCCAGCCAGAGCACCTCCCCCCGGGACCCAGTACCTCCCCCCAGCCAGAGCACCTCCCCCCCGGGACCCAGTACTTCCCCCCAGCCAGAGCACCTCCTGGACCCAGTACCTCCCCCCAGCCAGAGCACCTCCCCCCGGGACCCAGGCCTCCCACCAGCCAGAGCACCTCCCCCCAGGACCCAGTACTTCCCCCCAGCCAGAGCACCTCCTGGACCCAGTACCTCCCCCCAGCCAGAGCACCTCCCCCCGGGACCCAGTACCTCCCCCCAGCCAGAGCACCTCCTGGACCCAGTACCTCCCCCCAGCCAGAGCACCTCCCCCTGGGACCCAGGCCTGCCCACAGACCAGGTGTGCTTGGAACTGGTCCCAGGCACAGGGCTGTGTCTTGCACACCCAGAACACATGGAGCCCAAGGTTGAGGGTGAGGCGCTGCAGGATTCCCATCTTCCCTTCACACCGCTCACAGCCACCACACGTGTTTCTGCTGTTCTCTGGATAGCTAGGCTCTCTTGACTTAGAATCCTAAATTCCCGAGAGCAGACCTGCTTCCTCTATTGGAAACCAGGATTTGTGGGAGCTGGAGGCTGGCTTAGCCCCTCCCACTGTGAGCCCCCACAACCACCGCGCCCAGACTGAGATGAGCCCCTGGCTGTCTGAAGAAGCTTCCCTCTGCAGGCCCTGGTGGCTCACGCCCGTCATCCCAGCCGCTCAGGAGGCTGAGATCTGAGGATCATGGTTCAAAGCCAGCCTGGGAAGGAACATCCACGTGACTCTTCTCTGATTAAAACCAGAAACAGGCTCAAAGTGGTAGAGGACTAGCCTTGAGCAAAGGAGCTCTGGGACAGTGCCCAGCCCCTGAGCTCATGACCCCTGACTGACCATAGACCCTCACAGTGGTCAGCTCCTAAGTTCAAGACCCATGACTGACCACTGCCCCCACTGCTCTGAAACAATGCTTCCACCCCCCAAGCAGAGCCAATGTGGTTCTGTTCAACATGGGCAGAGCGCCAGCCACTACCTCAGACACACGGGGCACGGAAAGGCCTACGGCCTGATCAAGCCCTCAGCCCCAGGCCTCTCCCTCTCCCCAGCCCCAGGCCTCTCCCTCTCCCCAGCCCCAGGCCTCTCCCTCTCCCCAGCCCAGGCCTCTCCCTCTCCCCAGCCCCAGGCCTCTCCCTCTCCCCAGCCCCAGGCCTCTCCCTCTCCCCAGCCCCAGGCCTCTCCCTCTCCCCAGGCCCAGACCTCCCCCTCTCCCCAGCCCCAGGCCTCTCCCTCTCCCCAGCCCAGGCCTCATTCTCTCCCCAGCCCCAGGCCTCTCCCTCTCTCCCCAGCCCCAGGCCTCTCCCTCTCCCCAGCCCCAGGCCTCTCCCTCTCCCCAGCCCCAGGCCTCTCCCTCTCCCCAGCCCCAGGCCTCTCCCCCTCTCCCCAGCCCCAGGCCTCTCCCTCTCCCCAGCCCCAGGCCTCTCCCTCTCCCCAGCCCAGGCCTCTCCCTCTCCCCAGCCCCAGGCCTCTCCCTCTCCCCAGCCCAGGCCTCTCCCTTTCTCCCCAGCCCCAGGCCTCTCCCTCTCCCCAGCCCCAGGCCTCTCCCTCTCCCCAGCCCAGGCCTCTCCCTCTCCCCAGCCCAGGCCTCTCCCTTTCTCCCCAGCCCCAGGCCTCTCCCTCTCCCCAGCCCCAGGCCTCTCCCTCTCCCCAGCCCCAGGCCTCTCCCTCTCCCCAGCCCCAGGCCTCTCCCTCTCCCCAGCCCCAGGCCTCTCCCCCTCTCCCCAGCCCCAGGCCTCTCCCTCTCCCCAGCCCCAGGCCTCTCCCTCTCCCCAGCCCAGGCCTCTCCCTCTCCCCAGCCCAGGCCTCTCCCTTTCTCCCCAGCCCCAGGCCTCTCCCTCTCCCCAGCCCCAGGCCTCTCCCTCTCCCCAGCCCAGGCCTCTCCCTCTCCCCAGCCCAGGCCTCTCCCTCTCCCCAGCCCAGGCCTCTCCCTCTCCCCAGCCCAGGCCTCTCCCTCTCCCCAGCCCAGGCCTCTCCCTCTCCCCAGCCCAGGCCTCTCCCTCTCCCCAGCCCAGGCCTCTCCCTCTCCAGCCCCAGGCCTCTCCCCAGCCCCAGGCCTCTCCCTCTCCCCAGCCCCAGGCCTCCCCCTCTCCCCAGCCCAGGCCTCATTCTCTCCCCAGCCCCAGGCCTCTCCCTCTCTCCCCAGCCCCAGGCCTCTCCCTCTCCCCAGCCCCAGGCCTCTCCCCCTCTCCCCAGCCCCAGGCCTCTCCCTCTCCCCAGCCCCAGGCCTCTCCCTCTCCCCAGCCCCAGGCCTCTCCCTCTCCCCAGCCCCAGGCCTCTCCCTCTCCCCAGCCCCAGGCCTCCCCCTCTCCCCAGCCCAGGCCTCTCCCTCTCCAGCCCTAGGCCTCTCCCCAGCCCCAGGCCTCTCCCTCTCCCCAGCCCCAGGCTTCTCCCTCACCAGCCCCAGGCCTCTCCCCAGCCCCAGGCCTCTCCCCAGCCCCAGGCCTCCCCCTCTCCCCAGCCCCAGGCCTCTCCCTCTCCCCAGCCCCAGGCCTCCCCCTCTCCCCAGCCCCAGGCCTCTCCCTCTCCCCAGCCCCAGGCCTTTCCCTCTCCAGCCCTAGGCCTCTCCCCAGCCCCAGGCCTCTCCCTCTCCCCAGCCCCAGGCTTCTCCCTCACCAGCCCCAGGCCTCTCCCCAGCCCCAGGCCTCTCCCCAGCCCCAGGCCTCCCCCTCTCCCCAGCCCCAGGCTTCTCCCTCTCCAGCCTCAGGCCTCTCCCTCTCCCCAGCCCAGGCCTCTCCCTCTCCCCAGCCCCAGGCCTCTCCCTCTCTCCAGCCCAGGCCTCTCCCTCTCCCCAGGCCCAGGCCTCCCCCTCTCCCCAGCCCCAGGCCTCTCCCTCTCCCCAGCCCCAGGCCTCTCCCTCTCCCCAGCCCCAGGCCTCTCCCTCTCCCCAGCCCGTGCAGGCCCCTGTGCAGGCCCCTCTCGGAGCACAGCTCCGCCCCTCATCTGCCAGGTTTGAGTCCTTCCATCTCAAGGGTGCTGGAGAGCTTAAGCAGAGTCTTCATCTCCTGGTCCCAACTGCTCTGCCTGGTTATCCATCTCCCTAGCCCCTTCCAGGGGAGATTCCAGAAGCATCCGCCTCTGTCCCGTCCAGCAGTCAGGGGAAGCTCACGCAGCCCAGGCCCCCCCTCGGGGCCTTCCACAGGCCTCTCTCCAACCTGGGGCTGTTGGTGTGGTGTCTGTCTTTGTCTTCCACGTGCACTGGAGAAAATGATCATTCTCCACCCCCCTGCCGTCTCTCCCTGACATCCCCAATGATTTCCCATACTGCTGTCAGAGAAATCCATTATTTTTGTGAAAAGATTAATCCAATCATTTAATCCATTAGCTTTTCCATTGACCACATAAAATAAAAATTCCTGGCCTGAGCCCCCGGCCCCAGCCTGTCTCCCATACAACAGGGGACCCGGCCTCTCGGCCAGCGCAGGCTTTGTTCTTGTCTTGTGAGGTCTGTGTCCCCACAACCACCTCTGCATCTGCCTAAGTCCGTCTCTGGAGAGGCTGCCTCGCTCCCTCTTCTCGGCCCGCAAGCTATTCATCTTCCTGCCTGTGCCTGGGCATCGCCGTCCCTGAAATCCACGCCTGCTTCCCTGCGGCCAGCGCTCCCTCCTCTGCGGGGGAGCCCTTACCTAGGTCTGCAATGCTGGTGTGGCTGCTCCAAACCAGGTCTGCGAATCCTGCTGGCCGGCTCATTTTGCAACAACGCCTGCTTCTGATTGCTGCTATTAAGTGCTCTGCTAGATGTTCTGACCCGAAGTTAGCACCCAGACTTTCTTAAAGGGCATGTGTGTCACTCATCATAGAAATCCAATGCAAAATTTCCTTTGCTGTCCCATATAATGGGGAGTAACAGCAGAGGTGGTGGCAACTTTGTGTCAGTTCAGCCCAGCGAGAAAAAGAGTTCCTCTATCATCTCCATCAATAAGCTGAGCTCAGCGGCACACAGCTGTCATCCAGCTCAGCTGGGAGGCCATAGGGAGGAGTGCAGTCTGGGACCTTCCCCGGGCAAAAATCCAAGATCCTATCTCAAAAATAACTCACGCAAAAAGGATGTGGCTTACATATTGGGCAAACTATCTAGCAAGCTAGAAGACCTGAGTGCAAACCACGGTATCACATCATCACCCTCAAAATGATCGTCAGAATAACGGTAATAACAATAATAACAACGGCAGAGGTGCTTTGAACTGTCGCTCTGACATCAGCAGGGCAGTCACACACGCCGCCCCTCCCCCCGTGCCCGAGTGGCCCAGCACCTGGGCTTGGGAACCACCCTGAGCACAGGCTGCCGCTGCTGGGGACAAAGCCCTCACTTCCGCTTCACCCTCGGGAGAGAACATAGAACTCACAAGACCCAGGACTGTCAGGGCCAGGCTGCTTACCCCTCTCTGGGACAGTGCCTGAGCAGCACTGAGGCCAAGAGGCCGGCAGGGCCTGGGCAGGGGCCTGGGAGCAGTCCCAGGGGGACGGGCAGGGCCTGGGGCTGGGCCCCGAGCAGCAGGCACACCAGGCCCCTTGGGAGGGCTGAACACATGGATAAAACCTTGGAGCTGCGTTTCTGTTAGGTTTTCTTCCAGCTGCAGAGACCTGGAGCTCCGGAGCTGGGCTAACTGCTGGCTGGTCTGTTGTGCCAGGAGTCCAGGCCTGGCAGCATCTCTGCTTCTCATGGTGCTGTCCACCAAAGGCCCGCTGCACCCACGCTTCAGGTCCAGAGTTGGGCCGAGGCTCAGCCCCGACGCCTGGCGACCCTGAGGACTGGGTCATGAAGCACCCCCTTCCCCCCACCCCCCACAGCTTGGTTTCTTTTTATCCGCAAAGCCACGGGGTCACTTGGCCACCTGTGGTAGCTGTAACTCTTTCTCACTTGCATATCTAGAAGGTTTGCTTACAGCAATTTCCAAATAAAATCTGGTATTTTCCCCACAGAAAATGAATCAGAAAGTAACATTGACAACTCTTTGTTTCCCTTTTGGAAAGGAAACAAAGCAGAAATGTTGATGTACGCTCTGGCAAGGAAATAAATAATTTCAGTTTGGAAACATTTGCATGCAACCATTATGCAAGGACCAGGAGAGGGGTGACTCCCAGCAAGCAAGGCCCTGCTCTCTGCTCTCTGGGGTCCACCGTTTCGTGGTGCCAAGGCCTCTGCCAGGACACCTGACCTTGTGCTTTACGTGAATGTGGCGAAGCCTAAGTTTGTTTCATTAAGGACCAGCAGTGCCTTCTCAAGGTTTCTGCAAATGGATTCCATGACAGAAAGAAATTCATGTCCACAAGCCCAAGGCTGGTTAATTTCCTGCCTGAACTCTCTTCTGTGCTCGGTCAACACCAGACACAAGCACCAGGGAACAAGACAGCACTGCAGGTTCGGGGGCCAGGGTCGAGTGCAGCATCGACGTACGCCTCAGGGGGTGGAGCCACTTTCTGTCCCCTCGCAAAGAGCTGCAGGTGCAGAGCCTGCCTCACCTCGGCCTGCGCTGTCCATGCAGATGACCGAACCCAGCCGTGAAGGTTTCATTGAGACAGACAGAGGGACGGTGCTTACTCCTTCAGCTCGTTTTTGCTCACCTTTGTGGAGCAGCAATGTAGGGAACTGAAGTGAAGTTGTACCCCGGCTTTGGTACAGAGAGCTCTGCTCTCTGGGAGCAGAGCTGCGTCCGCCACTAACACCGCCAATGCCGCATGGACAGAGTGCTCAGACAGGCCAGAGCACAGAGGAGCAGCCCGGGAGACGCCAGAAAGGGAGGCCGGAAGGAAGGCGTGACATGTGTGGTGGTGTCCCCCTGAGACATGGGGATCTGAACCGTTTCAGACACTTCCTCCGAGAGATCCCTGGAAGTCTGGCTTCCGATGGGCCAAACTCTGCTGCCTTTTAGATGAAAGTCCGAAGTCCAAGGAGACGGGGAAGCGGAACTCGCGCCTGGCCAGGCGACGGGGGAGGGAGGCGATGTGGAGCCCTTAGCGCAAAGTGAAAGGCGTGTGCAGAGCCACGAATGTCCAGTCACGTCCATTTCTGCCCACTTTTATCTCTCGGTTGTAAAATTAACCTGAAATTCTATACTGTTGTTTGGGGGAAAGACCATTGATAAAAATCACAGTTGAAGGCTGGGAAGGTGGCTCAGTGGTAGAGTGCTTGCCTTGTAGGCATGAGGCCCTGGGTTCCATTCCCCAGCACCACATAAGAAAAAAGTCCGGAAGTGGTGCTATAGCTCAAGTGGTAGAGCACTAGCCTTGAGCTGAAGAGCTGAGGGACAGCGCCCAGGCCCAGAGTTCAGGCCCCTCGACCGGACCCCCTCCCAAAAAAATCACAGATGCATGTTTGTTTGAAAAGAAATAAGAATAATTTGACAATAGTTTGTGCTTAATTTCAGAAATAAATCCTTAAAAGTAAAATCAGATCAGGTTAATCAAGGCCATCATTCCTAAAAATCCTAAAAATGTTTAGTGTCCACTTTCTCCCAGGTGGTCATTTTACGTGTGTGTCAAACGTGCGTTACTTCTGTGGGGAAAGTTCAGCTCGTGTTTGGCACTGGTCAGCCCGGGCTCTGTCATGAGGCAGCCCCACTTGCCAAGCTCCGGGAACGCCGCCTGTCTCCTCATTTCCCCTCCTATTACTTCTTCCTCGTGACTAACTTTCTCGTTGGCACTGGGGTTGCCATCTCCTCTTTCCTCAGTGTTCGTAGTGTCTGTGGTATACTGTATTGTGGGTGGGAGGTTTTTGTAGTGCAGACTTCCAGGGATTTAAGCATTCTGGATTCTAGCTGGGGCCCAGAGGCCTCTCTAAACTAGAATCGAGACGATCAGGGTTTCATAGATGTGTACAAAATGCCACGCGACTCAGAGCAAGAGTCTGGTAACAGAGAGCCTCGCGGGGCCCTGTGCCAGCCTCCACTCTGATGCAGCCTTAGCGAACCACTCCGTAGTAATTCAGAGCGGAGGCCACACCGCCTGCCGGGAATCCCCTTGTTGAAGGGTTACAGCTTTCTGACGGACGGACAAGGTGGGTTGGAGGTGGAAGTTACCACATTTCAGTAGGTCAGTGCTCCCGGCTTGGTGATTAAGTTTGTATCTTGTTTTCAGCCACTTACCATTTTCTGGCATGATGTAAAAAATCTCAGGACCATTCAGGCCTCACACAACGAAGTTGGTTACCGTTCTGCCTCTCGCCCGTGCCACGGTAACTCAATTGTTCTCAAACTGCTTGCTTCCCTCTCCTAAGCAGATTATTTAGCGTTTCTCTGTATCCCATTTTGGTGCCCGGCACTGGCACTGCCTTCCCTGGCTCAGACGCAGGACAGGCGCAGGAAGCCGAGTGGCCTCAGGGCACTTGCCCACAGACGTGGAGGACAGCGGAGACATTTGTTCTGCGGGGTCTCCTGGAGCAGGGGGGTCAGGGCGCGCTGGGGGGCGGGGGGCGCCGGGCCCCGGGTCCTGGTCCCCACTCCTTCTTGCCCTCAGGCCCTGAGTGTCACAGGTCATGAGAAAGCCCCCTGCCAGTGCTGCGCCCAGCGTGTCTCTGGGGACACAGCCAGTGCTGCGCCCAGCGTGTCTCTGGGGACACAGCCAGTGCTGCGTCCAGCGTGTCTCTGGGGACACAGCCAGTGCTGCGTCCAGCGTGTCTCTGGGGAGCCCCCAGGTGTGCTCAGCCAGGAGCATGGACACCATTGAGTGGCAGTGTGGACGTGCAGGCCTTGTGGAGCCTCGTCCAGAGCTGCACGGGAGGGGTGGCTCAGGGGCGCCTTGGCAGGAAGGAGAGGAAGCCGTGCCCCACACATCAGTCCTGAAACCCACTCTCCCTGGGCTTTCCTGTCCTGTGCCAGCGAGGGCTGCCCCCGGCCAAGGACACACGCCGCTCCCCCCAGCCCCCCCGCAGCGCCCCGCAGCGCCCCGCACGCCCGCCCGCCTCCCTCCTGTCAGGCAGATCCATCGGTGTGCAGACAGCCTGTGGGAGGAGGAGCTGCTGAAGCTGCAGCTCGAAGACCATTTCCATAACTTTGGAGAGAACTGGCAGGTCGGAAATGAGTCGATAGTTCAGATAGATTGTCAGGTAATAAGGAAAGCCGTTAGAACAGGGGAATCGCGCCGCGGCTCCGGAATGAGCCGGAATCCGGCCAGATGTCAAGGTGGGAGCCGTGCTGCCGGTCGCTGACGCGGAGCCGCGTCTCCTCACACTCCCCGAAGAGCCACGTGGGCCGTGAGTTCAAACAGCCGGCTGACAGCTGCCGCTCCCAAATTGCCTTCATCTCGCATGCTCAGAGCCCTCATGAAGTCGGGGAAGACAGATTGATCTCCTGTTCAAAGAGCCACAGCCTGGGGAAAAAAAGGGAGCGCCGGTGCAGAGGCCCAGGGGCACCGACGGCTCGCATGAAATGAGCTGGAAAAATCCGGAAAGTCGAGAAATTAAGGGCTATGAAAGCCATGCGACATTTACGCGACCATTCAGGGATCACGACAAGCGTGGTCATCCTGTCACGCCTCAGTCTCAGAGGAGCACACACGTGCCCTTCCGCGCCCTCCTGCTCGGTCCAAGAATGTTCCCAAGGGACTGGAGGACACAAAGAACCCCTTGACGGCCACAGGCCCAGCGTGTGCCCATCTCCCCACACAGAGCCCAGGGCACAGCTGCTGTGCTCCTCTGACAAAGGCAGCCTCCGAGGCCAGCCTCTGAGAACAGCCTCTGAGAACAGCCTCTGAGGACAGCCTCCAAGGACAGCCTCCAAGGACAGCCTCCACGGACAGGGTCCAAGGCCGGCCTCCAAGGACAGCCTCCACGGACAGCCTCCAAGGACAGCCTCCACGGACAGCCTCCACGGACAGCCTCCACGGACAGCCCCCACGGACAGGCTCCACGGACAGGGTCCAAGGCCGGCCTCCAAGGACAGCCTCCATGGACAGCCTCCAAGGACAGGGTCCAAGGCCGGCCTCCAAGGACAGCCTCCACGGACAGCCCCCACGGACAGGCTCCACGGACAGCCTCCAAGGCCAGCCTCTGAGAACAGCCTCCACGGACAGCCCCCACGGACAGGCTCCACGGACAGCCTCCAAGGCCAGCCTCTGAGAACAGCCTCCACGGACAGCCCCCACGGACAGGGTCCAAGGCCGGCCTCCAAGGACAGCCTCTGAGAACAGCCTCCACGGACAGCCCCCACAGACAGCCTCCAGTCTGTGGGGCTGGCCACCCACGTGCCCGGAAGCACTGGAGTGGCCCTGGTGGCCCTGGCTTCCAGGTGGGCGCTGCTGTCCCGTGCTGGACACCACGGGCCACATGGACTGCTGACCTCGGCCAGGACAAAGCAGAGGCACCTTTGACAAGGAGGCCAAGGCATGTGTGACCAGCCTTTCCCTGCCCCGCTCCGCCCCTGGGAGAGACCTCGCTCATCCCGCAGGCTGGGATCAGACTCCTCTACCTGCGAGAAGCAGGGTCCTTCCAGCACAGCTGTGGGTCTCCCCTGTGCCCGCCCCAGGCATTGCCCAGCTCGCTCACTCGGGATAGTTCCCGGCCGTGTGCCAGCCCAGGCATTGCCCAGCTCGCTCGCTCGCTCGCTCGTGGGCCCGCACAGAGCATTGTGGGCCCAGACCACGCCTCAGGAGCAGACTCCGATGCCTCGCAGAGCAGGGCGCACTGATGTTGGTCACTGATTCCGGCCTCGCAGGCCCTGTCCGTAGGAGGCTGAGGAAGGTCACAGGACCGAGCATCCACTCCTCACCTCCGGACCTCCCTTCCCGGGCAGTCCTGCTTCTCTCCCTCGATGCTGCGGTCTGGCTGAAGGTTCTCTTCCTCCCATCTGCTTCCCTTGGTGCCCCGCTGGTGTCTTCTTTTTATCTGACCTGCAAAGCTCTGAGCATCGCTAGTCAAAGGAGCAGCCGGTGGCCGCTTAGCCCCGCCAGCCCCCTGGCCTTAGAACTGCTCCTGCTGCTACTCTGCCATCAGAAGCGCTGCATGTCTGTCTCCACTCGCTCCTTGCGCTCTGGTGACGCCTGCGTGTGAGCGCCAGGCCCTGCCCAGTGAGGCTGGCCTTCTATGCTCCAGCCACTCCAGGGCTAGTGTTGCTGCGAGAGCCACTGCGGTCCTTGTCTGTGGGAAGACAAGCACAGGCCACGGCACCCCACTGACCCCTTGAGATGGAGTCTTAGAAACTTTTGCCCGAACTGACCTTGAACCCTCATCCTCTCGATCTCCACCTCCCAGATAGCTTGGATGGCAGGCAGAGGCCTTCAGGGTCCTCTTTCAACTGCCTTTTGTTATGCAGAAACCATAGCTCACAGAAAAACATAACTGAACACAAATGACAGGCCCTGTGTGTCCACCGAGGCAAGGCCCAGAGACCCTGGCTTCAGGTCAGTGTGCGGAAGTCCACGGCACCCACTGACCCAATGGGAGCAGCCCGGCCGCTGACCTCGCTTCGCTCAGCTCCCGCCCCGCTCACTGATTTACTGTTCATTTTGCATGACTCTTTTATGTAAAATAAAACATTTTTATGTTAGTGGGGCCTGAACTCTGGGCCTGGGCGCTGTCCCTCAGCTCTTCAGCTCAAGGCTAGTGCTCTACCACTTGAGCCACAGCACCACTTCTGGCTTTTTTCTTTTTGCTTATGTGGTGCTGAGGAATCGAACCCAGGGCCTCAGGTATGCAAGGCAAGTGCTCTACCACTGAGCCACCTTCCCAGCCCCTAGTGTGACTTTTTATATGAAATGTTCAGCTAGTGTTTTGTGCTTTTGCTATTGGCTGAAGTAGTATAGCATTTAGCTTAAAGTCAATACTTACCTATGCCCCTATCATGGAAAAAGACTCACTCCTTGATTCTTTAGTTGCCATGTGCATCATATCAACATACAGTATATGCCTTAAAGTGTACTTTCGTATGTTAATACGTCTTTAATTAATAAAGTCAAGAGACTCAAGTAGACCTATACCACAGGTAGTAAAGCAATGCTTTAATTTAAGAAATAAGTATATAGAAGGAAATACAACCTTTAGTATTCAGTGCATATTTACCACTTTTCGTGTTCTTTATTTTTTCGTGGATCTGAGATTTCATCTGAAGCCTTCACTCTCAAAAACATGCCTTGATAATTTTTATAGTCAAGATCTGCTAGAAAAGAATTCTATTTGTGTTTGTTTGTCAAAACATTTTTACTCCACCTACAGGTATAAAGAAAAATCTTCATGATCTATAGAGAGCTCTGTTTTCCTTCCAATACTCTGAACATTTCACTCCAGATTACATGTTTGATTGTTTTCTATGAAAAGTCAGCTATAAACTGCATTATTATTTTGAGTATATGAAATGTAATTTCCGCGGACTGCATTTAGGGCTTTTGCTTTGTTTTTGAGTTTTAGTAGCTTGAATATAATGCAGCCTGATCCCTTTTGCTAATCCTTTTGGTTTCTCTCAAGATCGGGGCCTTGGTCTCTCACTTGAGTTTTGAACTCACGGCTAGTGCTCTACCACTTGAGCCACACCTCCACTTCCAACTTTTTGCTGGTTACTTAGAGATAAGAGTCTTGAGGATTTGTTTTTGAGGATGGTGGTGAAACACCATGCTGAAGATGTCTGCTCCTGAGTAAGAGGATTGGAAGCATGAGCCCTTGGTGTCTGCTTACTCAAAGGGTTTAACTTCATCGCTGAAATTATTCTAAAATAATGAGAACTTTTCAGGCTTTACTATTGTAACCTTTTAGTGATTTTTATTTTCCTTCAGCCTCTCTGGAGCCCCGATTGTAGGTGTATTGCCACTTTTAATAATATTCCACAGGTCTCAGAGTCTTCTTTTAAATTTAGTCTTTTTGGGAATTCTTTAAATTTGATGTTTTTCTGCTAATTCATCTGTACTTCATTCTGATAAATATTATTTTATGTGATCACAGGCACAGAGGCATTGTGCCTTTGTTCTCACTGCGTGTGCGTGCCTGGGGTTCTGTATAATTTATCATATTCTGGTATATTTCAGATCTAGTTTCCACATAGGAGAGAAAAGTTTGGCTTATCTCATTTAGCATGATTTATTCCAGGTCCATCCGTTTCTCTGCAAATGACATCATAGTATTCTTTCTTTTTAACATTTTTATTGTTATTATAAAGGTGGTGTACAGAGGGGTTACAGTTACATGTCAGGTAGAGAGTGCATTTCTTTTTGGACAATGCCACCCCTTCCCTCACTGTCTCCCAGTTTTTCCCTTCCAAGCCCACCCACAAGTGTGTAGTTCATTTTCAACATAGTGTCCAGTGAGGACTGCCGCTACATCTGCTGCAACTGTTCACCCTCTGTCCCTCCATTTCTGTGCCTCCCCTTACTCTCCCAAAGACAGATAAACAAACAGAACAAAAAGAAAAGACAACAAAAACAGCAGAAAAGTAAAGAACCTCTGATGTCATTTCCTGGCTCATTTTGATCATTATCATTTTATGTGGCCAGAGGCACACAGGCCTTGTGTCTTTGTGTTCCCCGCCCCCCATGACTGTCCTCCTGTGCTCTCACGGTGTGCATGTCTAGAGTCCTGTATAATTGATTGTGTTCCAGTATTTTAGATCTAGCTTCACATATGAGGGAAAACATGTGCTGTTTGTCTCTCTGAGCTTGGTTTTCTGCACTTAACATGATTTGTTCTAAGTCCACCCGTTTCTCTGCAAATGACATCATATGTGTTTTTCTAATGGCTGTATAAAATTCCGCTGTGTACAGGCACCGCATGTTTTGATCCACGCTTCGCTGGTAGGGCCTCTGGGCTGTTTCCACGTTTGACTGCTGTGAACAGTGTGGCACTGAGCATGGATGTGCAGGTGTCTTCGTGGCATCCTGGTTTGTGGTATCTAATCACCTTTTTAAAGAACTTATTCTTTCTTCCTCTGTCTTGATACTGCTAATAGACCTATTTAGCTTTTTTACTCAGAAATTGTATTTTTCAGTTCTAAAATTTCCAGTTGGTTCTTTTATCTACAATTTCACATATCCATTGATATTAGCTAGTTTTTTGTTCACTAATGGCATGCTTTCATTGAAATCTTTGGTCCTATTCTTCCTTAATTACTTCAATCGGATAGCAACTTTTAAATTACTGGCTAGCAAATTCAACTCAAGGACCACTTAAGATACATTTCCAATTAGTGGTCATACTCGCCTCTACCCTCATGGGTATCAAGTTCTGATTGAAGATGGGGCACCCATGACCACACGTTGGGGGACGTCAGTGTAACTGCTCTGCTGCTGGGCTCTCTGGAGTCAGAGGGAAAGCTCAGACCCACAGTTCCCACAGTCCTCCTCCAGACGTCTCTCCACTAAATCTTCCTTTCCATTTCCAAGTCTCTGTCCCCAGACCAAACACACAATCCACAGCTATTTACACTGGGCATTTTTCCTACACAGCAACAACCAAGAAAGAACCTATGGGGCGGAGAATGCTTGTGAGAAGGAACGCCTGTCATCTTACTCGTCAGTAGTGAAACGTCCCAGGGAGTTGTCTGACGCCAGCAGCGGGCTGACAGACGTCAGCCTCAGGGCCACCTTCACCCTAGTCTGCTCGGATTTTCACTCTTCTTATTCTTTGGCCTAGGAATTGCCCATATACTTAAGAAAACAAGCAAGCTAAATTAAAAGCCCGCCCTGCTGGGCACCAGTGGCTGGTAGCTCGAATCCTGGGTTCTTGGGAACCTGAGAAGAGGAGCCTTGTGGTCTAAGGCCAGTCTACCTCCTTCTCAGCTCATAGCTGAGCACACTGGCACTGTCCTCCTAAATTATGTGTGTGGAGGCTGAGATGGGGAGAATTACGGTTCCCCTCCAGCCTGGGTGGAAAAGTTCATGGGACGCCGTGTCCAAGGAGAGAAGCAGAATGCAGTGGCATCGCGCGCGCGTCGTCCCCATAGCTACCTGAAACAAATAGGCAGGTGGCAGTCCAGAAGCAACCCCGCAGGAAGCAAGACCCTACCCAAAAATAACCAGCAAAAATGAGGCCTGGAAATGCGATCCGTTTGCAGAGTGCCTGCCTAGCAAGCTTGAGACCCCGAGTTCAAATCTTAGTGCTATGCCTCCCTCCCTGAATGCTACAAAGCCGGATGCGTGACACCATTACCTACATGTCGACCCTACAGACCCCTCCCCCAAGTTATGAGAGCTGCTAAAGTGCCAGGTTATAAAATCAACCCACCAGATCATTTCTGAAGAATATAACAAAAGGTGAAAATGGCTGGGATTCGGGGGTGACATTTTTGCCTAAAAAGCACTAATCCCCAAGTTCAAGGCCTAGTAAGTCCCCATGATAGCTACAGTGAATGAGCTTCCTGGTCATGACGTCTGTGTAGTCATATGTCACAGGTGTGAGCATCTTGTAAGTTCTGGTGCAAACCTGTAAAAGTTGAGAAAGGGATCACCAAGTACTTTGGTTCTTGGGACAATAGAAATAAGCTAAAAAATGCCTTAGAAACAACATAAATATCCAGCAAGAAGAGAATGGTTACAAATATATGGAAGAGAGAAAGAAAGAAGAGAGAATGGTAGAGAAAGAAGTAAAGAGAGAGAGAAGGAAAGGAAGGAAGGAAGGAAGGAAGGAAAGAAGGAAGGAAGGAAGGAAGGAAAGAGGTAAAATCTCTAGTAGAGTGTTAACATTAGTATTATACTTATGGGAAGAGAAATACAGCACTACAAAATAACAGAGAGTATTAACTTGTGCATATAATTATTAAATCCACATAAAAAGAACATGCAGCAACAAAAAGACTCAAAAAGACTATAGACACAAAATCAGCTATGACCAGGTGGTAACATTGTAGATCACCAAAAACATTCATTCCTCTTTAATGTTTTAACACTGTGATAATATTCCAGGGGAGAAGTTTAAGAAAAGGGAATCAATTAGATAATATTGCTTTATGAGTGGCCTTCAGCTCAAACCTTCTTTTCCATAACGCTTGTTAGGTTCTCCTCTTGTCCTGAGCACCTGTGAAATTTGCTGTGGGTAATATTTATTCATCTCTTGAAGAATCAGAACAGTCCAGGCGCCGAAAGCGCTGTGTGCAGGGTGGAGAAATCTCTACGGCAGGCTGAAGTTCACAGCCCGGTGGTTGGGATTTTGTGCCCCTGCGTTAAAGAGTGGAGTTTTTTCAGCCGTTGTGAGGAGCGTGGGCGAAGGCTGTGGGCAGAGGCCAGTGAGAAGCAGCATCTGAGACAGGATAATGGGGCGCGGACGGAACGCCCCCCGTGTTCACGAGACAGCAAAGCCACGCTGTCCGGTGTGTAAACATGAGCAAGGTCTGCCCTCAGGATCCCGCCTTTACTGAGCACACTGCGTCCCGGTCACTTGCGCGGGACCTTCGCTATGCCGCTGCCAGGGAGGCCTTCCTTCCAGATTAGAAACTTAGCAGAAGACACAGCTGTGGGGTGTGAGGCCGGGGCTGTGGAAAGGGGCCAGACAGCAAGCCTCAGCTCGGACACTGAAATGACCCCGCTGTTCCGTGCAAACGCCTGGACCACCTCCAAGACTTCCAGAAGGACTTCCAGAAGGAGACCTGCGTGTGTCCCGAATGGATGGGTGTGGCTTAGACATGTGCCCCAGAATCAAATCCTGTGTGGATTCAGGCTGGCGGGCCTGCTTTTCAGGCCCTGTGGGCCCCGGGGTCTCTGCCCTGGAGACGTGGTCTAAGATGGCTAAGACCGAAGCATCAAGCATCAGACGTGAGGACAGCTTCCATTCTTTCCTGAGCCATGGGCGGTCTGTGCGACCTCTGTACACCTTTGTTCTGAACAGAGCTGTGTCTAGCTGTGGCGGAAGGCACGGAGTGCCCAAGGTCCTACGGCCAGGGTGACCCGACCACTTCCGAATGCTGGAAGATTCCATGGACCACAGATGGGGGCGGGCACCCACTCTCCCCGGGCAGCACCCGCATCCGCAGGCAAGCTCGCAGAGCCCCGGCGGGGCTGGGGCGCCGGCGGGTGTGTCCCGTGGGATTCTGCCTCCTTTGGGTCCCCGTCCCCATCCTTGCTGCCTTGCTTTTCCTTCCGGAACTGCGTGCTGCTCAGGCCTGAGGGCTGTTGCTCCTCTCTCCTTGGTGAAGCGAAGCATCCCCTCCCCCACACAAAGCTGGGGTGCTCGGACCGCCCACTCCCCGCGAGTCCTGAACAGAGTCGCCTAAGTGCCCAGAATTCAGGTCCTCCCTGGGGGCTGCCGTCGCGCTCTTTGTTCAGTGTGGTTTAATCTATTGTTCTGCAGGTTGCGCAGTTACTGAGCAACATAAAACACAAATAGTTCTAGTCAAGGTCCTTGGGCGAGGCACAGAGAAGGAGCTTGCTTCCAGCAGCCCGGCACCGCGGGGGCACGACCGCGGCTTGTCACTGCCGCGCGAGGGTGGTATTTAACCCACCTATATTTCCATTATGCTAAGTCATTTAGGGAGGCCTGTTTCTTCCTAATAGCAAACGAGACAACTGAATATTTATCCTTTTAAGCATCTTTTAAAAATCAAAATTACTCTTTAATCCCAATTATGGTTATTAACCAATTAGTTCTTCCACATCTCACTTAAATAATTTATTGCCGCACACACTCAAGGACAAATCTGAGGCCCAAGTACGGCTTCCCGTTCCCGTCATCTGCAGCATGGGAGAAGCTCACACTCACGGCACGCCAGGCTCTCTGCGGCTGGGCATCCAGGCCGGGTTGGCCCCCTCCCGGGCTGTGCACAGGGAGGGCTACGTCAGGGGCCAGGGCAGGGCAGCCATCTGTGCACAGAGCCCAATAGCAAAGCAGCACACACAAGGCCAGTGCGGAGAAATGTTAGTGGATGACTGGAGGGAAGGGCGTGCTCACAGGCTAGGGTGCCTGGGTTGGCCAGGAGGCCCAGGAAGAGTAAATAAAGAGATCTACAGTCTTAGAGAAACAAAGAGAGGAGAAGACCCTTTGAAGGATGTTCTAGACCAGGGTCACAACCAAGTCATGTCATAGAAAGAAGAAAAAGCACAATTATGTTTGTCCTCGTTGTTTGATGCACGCTAAAAATACAGTATCACTGGATAATCAGATCCTTATAAACCAAGGTTATGGAACTCTTTTAAAATGCTGGGGAGAATTTTTACTTTGCTAAGAGTTTTGCAATCAAAATTAAAGACTTTTTTTTAAGAAGAGAGAGACTGAGAGATGTTTGGAGAGAGGTGTTAACACAGGACCAGCCATTTCCTACGTGCGGCCTTTCGAAAAGAGCTATTGTCTGGAGAAAGGGCCGCCACCAAGCCCAGTCCATCCGGCAGACAGCGGACCATCCTGGGGCAGGTCACAGCCAATAACCACAAACCCAGGGACCATGTCCTGCTGCCCCAGCTCCCCGGCTGGCAAGGCCAAGGCAGGGGCAGGGACACGTCAACTCTTTGCCATGAACAAAAGTGGATTCGAACCAGCACGGGGATGTTTCTTAATTGAAAGATTATCCAGAGTCCCTCAACTTTTCATTAGTCCCATTTTCCAAAGTGATATTGATAAACTTCTCTAACTGGCATAGAAACAGTCAGCTGAAAAAGAATCTAGAATAATTAAATTCACATGCAAGTAGCACATGGTATGCATTTTATGCCGAGAAATAATGTGGATGAAAGATTTCACATGAAAACCTCTTATCACAGAGTAAGATGTGCCAAAATGTATTGAGACCTTGAAAGGAGAATGTAAGAAAAAAAATGTTTTGTGAATGTGTGAATTTTGTACTGAAGTCTCTCTGCCTAGAAATCAGAATTAATATGTCTGAGATAAACTGACCGGTGTGAGCATTTCTCACACAAAGCCAAGAATTCTGAACTCTAGTAAGGCACAAAAATCAGACTTACAGGATGCAGGTCTGGAAGAGTCATTAAGACATCAAGGAACATGGATTTATAGGAAGAGATGTGGTTTGGGAGTTTCTTATTCACGATAACTCCTCTATGTCTAAGTGTAAGACCCAGGAGTCTAGTAAACACAGCAGCCCACACCGCACGCTAACGTCTCCGTCCACCGTTTACACAGGAGAACCGCGTGGTTAGCGCCTGGTGTTCTTGAATAAGATTTGCCTTGTGCTGCCCCTGCCACGCGGCGGCTCTGCGTGACTCCATCCCCGCGAGGCTGCGGCCAGGTGGATGATCTAGGTCCTGCCTGTCTCTCTGTGCCAGGCCTGTCTCACCAAGCACAGAAGCCTCTGGGCTCCAGCGTCCTCTCAAATGCATAGCTGTTCTTCTTGAGGTTGACTTGACCACTGTGCCCTGAGCTCCTGACCCGTGTGCATGCTTCACGGGTGGGGTACACGCTGGGTTGATTCCACCCTGGCTGTGGTCCCTGGGGAGCTGCGGGCCCCTGACTTAGTTTTCCCAGTAGGGGTCTGCTCCCAGTGATGACACCAATTTCCATGTTTTTGTTTCATATGCCCGATACGTTTGATTGTTAGGATAGCTTTTCTTGTTTTTGGCATATAGGAATTTGATTGAGTCATGCACATAATAATCTTGCTAATGCTAGTAAGAATTAAAAAGTAATATTGAAGAAATATTTGAAGTTTCTAAATTCATAACCGTGGCATCTGCAGAGTACTATAGTTTTAACATAAGAAACCTATCAGCTTGATTCCAAGTGAAGAATAGTCAAAATATTAAAGAAGAGGCCACTGTTTCCACACCTAGGCTTCTCTTCTGAAATTCTTCTTCATGATGAAAATACAGTGAACACATTAATCCACAAAATGGCACACAAAACCACTGGTGTGAGTAGGACAGAAGGAAAACACAGCAGGAAGTGGAGATTATTTACTGTGTGCAACTCTGGCTCCCCGTTGATAACCTTTATGAGTGTGGCTAAACAGGCATGTGCAAGGCTGCATCCATGAAATTAATGATATACGACGCGCCCAAGAAGCACACGTTGTCGAGCTGTGCGTTGCTTTCAGTATTTAAGGGATTTTTTCCTCCCGAGGGCCACGTGGATATTTACAACATCATTCTCAGGCCACACAACATTACCATCAGGTAGATGAGCAGCCAGGCAGCCTCCAGGTCTGCCCTCCCCTGAACCAAACGAAGCTCCGGCCTCAGGCGGCCCAGGGGTGAGATGCTCCCCACCCCGTAATCAAAGGGAATGGAGTCTCTCACCTACAGTCAGTCTTCTTCTCGCTACTTTTGCTATGACTACTAATTACATGTGTGTTGCACTTTTCCCAGTAAGGAGACACGTAGAAAAGCACACACAAATAAAGGGGACCGAAGGTGCACTTTTCTCAGAAGTGGACTTACACACTGACATTTGAAATCGGGAGCTGGCGCCTCTAGCCATTTAACCAGTCTCGGTTCAGCCCGCCCCTTTCCTCCGGCCTGGGCTGTGGCCTCTGGGTGTGCCTTTAATGGGAATGTCTCTGGGCCTTGTGCTGCTATCCAAGGTGCTGATGTCTTATTATTATCCAAGGTCTTGAGTTCCTTTTTGCCCCTGAAAAGTTGGTAGAAAACAAAAGAGAGAATGAAGGTGAAGGATGTTGGGGCAGTAAACAAGGAAGACTGGGAATGCTAGCTTTGATTAGTCATTGAATAAACACGGGGTTAGACATTGAATAGAATGGGGTATGGCCTGTTACAGAGCACTTGCCTAGCATGCACAAGGCTCTGGGCTCTGGGCCCAGCCCTGCGGAGGGATGCGGAGCATAATAGTTGAACAGTTATACCTTCAAAAGAACAAAGGAAACTTTCCTTCCTTCCTTCCTTCCTTCCTTCTTTCCTTCCTCCTTCCCTCACCCCCTCTTTCTTTCTCTTTTTCTCTCTCTCTTTCTCTCTTTCTTTCTTTCTTCCTTCTGTTTCCCAATCTTCATACTCAAAATAGATTCAAAAGCCCCAGCTGGCCATGAGGTAACAAATGGTAGACAATAGAGGGAAATTTAAAAAAAAACAAAGACAACAGTAACTTGGTAGGATAATGACAGGAAAAATAAAAGGCTGGCAGCCAGGGCCGTGTGGCGTTTGCCTCCTGGACTGGAGGTTTTTCTTTGTGCTGATGTTCTTGTGTTTTCTAGCCGGTGCTTCTGTGCAGTTGTTCTCTTAAAAATAAAATGCATTATGAAAAAAACAGAGCATATTATTTTTAATCAAAATTACTGAACAAATGGGGCATAGAGACTAGGTTCCGACTTTGAAATAAAATGTGAATTTAAGATCCTATGTTAATGGTAAACTAGAACTGGTGGCCCTCTGTCCACCACAGGCTGGCCAAGGTGCGGGCGGTGCTGGCATCTGTTTTTATCAGGTTGGACATCCCAAGCCAGCGTGTGAGATTCTCGGGACACGCGGCTGGAGGAGGGTACTCTGGAACGTGTGAGGCTGCGGTGGGGTGGGGCCAGCGATTCTGGGATCATGCATGGCCGCAGACGCCTCAAGAGAAGGACAATGCAACTCTTCAAAGTCCCCAAAAGCCGCAGGGAGAGGCCTGCAGAGGAGGCCAGCCTGGGCCACGGGGGTGATAAAAACCCAGGGTCCCACAGGCCCTGGGCCGATGGCTCCAGGGTCCTCTAGCTGAGGCCGGGTGTCCCACAGGAGGGCGGGAGGACTTCCTGCTCCTCCCCCACGACCCCCCCAGGGTGCTCCAGAGGACCTCAGCACCACTCCCTGCGTCTCCTTCTAGTCTGAATGAGGACTCCACTTGTGTGTCAAACCTACCTCGGCGGGGAGCCACATCTTCCTGCACCACGCTTTTGGGAACGACTGTCACCTCGGGAACGTTTCCTCCAAACCTGAAAAACTCAGTCAATTCTTCTCCAGAGAAAATTTATGAGCCTCCAGTACGCCCACGTGCACCAGCACAGCCTACACTCCCAGCAGTGACCGGCTATGCGGCCGCCGAGCCCACAGCTCTGCGTCGGAGGGGCTGTGCTTTGTGTAATCATCAGAAGTTCTTGAGCAAGAGGTGAGAGGAGAAGAGACATGATGAAGGGTGACTCCGGCCTGGCCGGCGGCCGAGTGCCGTCCTGCAGACAAGTGCATGTGGTTCTCACACGGCTTCTGACGAGAGACTCGGCTTGCTTCTTCCCTGCTGTGGTCTGAATACTTGTTTTTACGTCATGAGTGGGTCTACCCGTTACATGACCAACAACACCCTGTGTTTCCCACCCTGTGTCTCTGCAACCGTGGCTTCCCTTTTTATTCTTGACCACATCTTCAGTTCCAGCTCTTTGCTGATTATTGGAAGAGTCTCTGGGATTTGTCTTCTTTGGCTTGCTCTGAATTGTAGTTCTCATATCTCAGCTTCCCGAGTAGCTAGGTGGGTGTGAGCTACCAGAGCCTGCCGTGCATGTGCCTGCCGTGTGTACCTGCCATGTGTGTGCCTGCCATGTGTGTGCCTGGCATGCGTGTGCCTGCCGTGTGTGTGCCTGCCGTGTGCCTGCCATGTGTACCTGCCATGTGTGTACCTGCCATGCGTGTGCCTGCCGTGTGTACCTGCCATGTGTGTGCCTGCCATGTGTGTGCCTGCCATGTGTGTACCTGCCGTGTGTGCCTGCTGTGTGCCTGCCGTGTGTACCTGCCATGCGTGTACCTGCCATGCGTGTGCCTGCCGTGTGTGCCTGCCGTGTGTGTGCCTGCCATGTGTGTACCTGCCGTGTGTGCCTGCCGTGTGCCTGCCGTGTGTACCTGCCATGCGTGTGCCTGCCGTGCATGTACCTGCCATGTGTGTACCTACCATGTGTGCCTGCCATGTGTGTACCTGCCGTGTGTGCCTGCTGTGCGTGTATCTGACATGTGTGCCATGCGTATACCTGCCGTGCGTGTACCTGCCGTGTGTATCTGCCATGCATGTGCCTGCCATGTGTGTGCCTGCCGTGTGTATCTGCCATGCATGTGCCTGCCGTGCGTGTGCCTGCCGTGTGTACCTGCCATGTGTACCTGCCATGTGTGTGTACCTGCCATGCGTGTGCTGTCATGCATGTGCCTGGCATGCGTGTGCTCTCATGTGTGTGCCTGGCGTGCATGTGCATGCCGTGTGCCTGTCGTGTGTGTATCTGCCATGCGTGTGCCTGCCATGTATGTGCCTGCTGTGCGTGTGCTGTCATGTGTGTACCTGCCGTGTGTGCCTGCCGTGCATGTATCTGCCATGTATGTACCTGCCACGTGTGTGCCTGCCGTGTGTGTGCCTGTCATGTGTGTGCCTGCCGTGCGTGTGCCTGGCATGCGTGTGCCTGCCGTGCGTGTGCCTGCCGTGCATGTATCTGTCATGTATGTACCTGCCGTGCGTGTGCCTGGCATGCATGTGCCTGCCGTGCGTGTGCCTGCCGAGGCCCAGGGGCCGCACACCCCATCTGCACTGGGCTCTCGATGAGCCCAGCTCCCCTCAACTACCAGGGCACAGAATGCGAGGTTCAACTACAAAAGTAAAGCAGAGGCCTGAGCAGACTTTCCAGCAGACACTGAGACGTCCCAGAGGAGGAAAGTTCAGCTCCCTTCTGCACAGACACGGCCATATCTACTCTGAGATGAGGGAAGGGATGAGGGTGTACGTGTGCTTCTCTATTTCTTACACAGGTGAATCACGTGTGCACTCATCAGCTTTCCATTTCCATGACACAAAGATGACATAAACAATTTAAGGGGGAAGGATTTGATTCAGGGTTCCAAATGTTTCAACCCATTGTGGCAAGAAAAGTCTGAAAGAGCAGCTTGCTGGAGCTCCTGCAGCCAGGAAAGAGAAGAGACAAAGACAGAGACAGAGAGACAGAGACAGAGACAGAGACAGAGAGACAGAGTCAGAGACAGAGACAGAGACAGAGAGACAAAGACAGAGACAGAGAGACAGAGTCAGAGACAGAGACAGAGTCAGAAACAGAGACAGAGACAGAGACAGAGAGACAGAGACAGAGACAGAGACAGAGAGACAAAGACAGAGACAGAGACAGAGAGACAGAGTCAGAAACAGAGACAGAGACAGAGACAGAGAGACAAAGACAGAGAGACAGAGACAGAGACAGAGAGACAGAGACAGAGAGACAGAGAGACAGAGAACAGAGACAGAGACAGAGACAGAGAGAGACAGAGACAGAGATACAGAGACAGAAACAGAGACAGAGACAGAGACAGAGAGACAGAGACAGAGAGACAGAGACAGAGAGACAGAGACAGAAACAGACAGAGACAAAGACAGAGAGACAGAGACAGAGAGACAGAGACAGAAACAGAGACAGAGAGACAGAGACAGAGAAACAGAGACAGAGAGACAGAGACAGAGACAGAGACAGAGATACAGAGACAGAGATACAGAGACAGAGACAGAAACAGAGACAGAGAGACAGAGACAGAGATAAAGACAGAGACAGAGACAGAAACAGAGACAGAGAGACAGAGACAGAGACAGAGAGACAGAGACAGAGACAGAGAGACAGAGACAGAGACAGAGTAAGGGACACAGGCAAAGAGAGAGAAGCAGGGAGGAGGGGAAAGAGAGGAGAGGTGCCAGTCCACATTCAGAGAAGGTCTTCCCTACCTAGCAAATCCTCAGTTAAAAAAATCCTCAGAAGCACAGTCATAGCCTTGCTTTATGAATTTAGATGTTTCTCAATCCAGTCAGGTTGTCAATCAAGTTTAACTATCACAATGTACATGTATATATATGGATATACTCATTTGCATATATTTATGTGTCTATATATACTTCTCTGTGTGTGTGTGTATAGGCATTGTATCCATACCTAGATATGTGTGTGTGCTGCACACCAGTGTTTCTTTGTGTCTGACACTGGCTTCCTGTGTCTTTCGAGTACTATGTAATTTGGACTTTTTAGTGCACCTAGAACGCTGCCTGGCCAGCCCCCACAGTCAAAATCTTAAGCTGAACGGCGCTCAGCCTGCACGGACCCCGTGGTTTTTGCTGCACTCCTCTTCTGTTCACAAAGCGGCAGAGTCAGCCTGCACACGCACCTGACGGCCTCCATCTCCCCTTCGGACCCTCTGAGGACACGGAGGGTCACGCACAAGTGTCCCACTGTGGTTGTTCAAGACTTCATGACTCAGATTTTGTGGTGGTGCCAATGGGCCTTGGGGTATTCAGCTATTTGCTTAAACGCGAGTCTAGGTCCTCTAGAATGGAGTTTCTCCGAGTGTGTTTTTGGAGGAGATCAGCATTTGAATCAGCAGAAGGTGGACTTCTCTCCCTGGTACAGGCGTGCTCTCCAGTCGGCCAAGGCAAGAGTGGAACAAAATGACTGATGTTCTTGAGCAGGGGCCTCTCCCTGGCCGTGGGCCTTTGGACTGTCACACTGCCTTGCCTCCTGCTTTGGGACTTGCTCTCCCTGAGTCTGGAACTTTCTAGGTTGGCCAGTGGATCCTGAGACATGCCGCCCCAGCCGTCACGTGAGCACATTCCTTGCACTCATCTTCTGCTTTGTAAAGTTTCTTTATATGACCCACACATGCACATGCACACGCACGCACACACGCACACTCACTCTACTGCTGGTTCTCTGAAGAGCACTGGTGGGCACTCCCCAGCTCACTCGAAGCTGGCTGCGTACGTCCCCGCCACCAGCCATACTAAAGAGGGTTCTTGGAGTTTCTGTGTGTGCTTACCCCTGGTAAGCACATTTCCTCCGCCTTGCCAGCTTGATTCAGAATCAGCTCGAGACATCTCCACTGTATGAGGCCGCTCAGCTCCTCCCTCCTGCCCTCAGCTCCCAGGCCTGGGCTTTAGTCCTGATCCTTCCATGCTACCAAGCCGTGGATTATATCAGAGCCCAGCTGGCATCGTGTTCAGGGCCTCGAGGCCTCTGGCTTACTTGATGAAAGACAGATTCTGGGGGCAGAGGATCCTGTCGAATTTACCTCTGTATAGCTCGATGCTTTTAGTATATTATTATAACAAATAATATAGGGTTACGCCTTAGAATGAGCCATCCTACAAACATGCAATAGCTTAGTCATCATTTAAGGCATACGTACCGTGTCTTTGTATGAATCAGGATTCCAATGGGAATATAATGTCTGGTATCATACAGCACACAATGAGAACTGAAAATGTGGCAATTGGTTTTTGCTTCTACTGAGATTTTCTTTTGAGGACTTGATGAGTCCATGCAAAGAGTTAATGTCAGCAGCCGCTGCAGACATGCCCGCTTTCTCCATTCTTACCACGCTCAGACAACCCCAAATTCCTAATGCTGTACCTCGTGTCTTTCTCACCTGCAGGAATATTAGTAAACAATGGGATGACTCCTTGTGCTATGGAATATGTGAAATGAAATATCATTTAACATAAGGAATGACTTGGGGCGTTTTGTGATCAAAGAGTGACTTATTCAAACAGATTCATGATAAGTTATATAATCACATTTGAAAGACCATCACAGACGACCTAAGAACAAAGAATGTGGACACATAACCCCGAAAGGCCCGGCTGGCCCACAGCAGACCCCGGAGAAGCCACCCCACCACTCCAGGTCAAAGGTGTGTCCATCCCTGTGACCCTGACGTCTTATCTACATGATTCCTTCCAAATTTCCGGAAACTTAAAGACCTTGTATTTCTCCACCACCTCAGTTATGGTTGTTACCAAGGACGGGAGGCTGCAGACATGTCAACGCTGGTCTGCCCTGGCTGGAGAGCAAAGGCAGCTCTGAGGAGGAAGCTCCAGGCAGGGTGAAGAGCAGCTGGGAGGGCTCCGGAGGGCTCTGGAAGGCTCCGGAGGGCCGCGCTCGGGAGGGGGGCCCGAGCCTGCTCCACCACCCATCACTGAGGACAGACAGACAGGCTGCGCTCGGAGGGGGGGGGGGCCTGAGCCTGCTCCACCACCCATCACTGAGGACAGACAGACAGACAGGCCACGCTCGGAGGGGGGGGGCCTGAGCCTACTCTACCACCCATCACTGAGGACAGACAGACAGACAGGCCTCGCTTGGGGGGGGGGGGGGGAGAAGGGCCTGAGCCTGCTCCACCACCCATCACTGAGGACAGACAGACAGACAGGCCACGCTTGGGGCGGGGGGGGAGGGCCGAGCCCACTCCACCACCCATCACTGAGGACAGACAGACAGCACTGCCCCCTTCCCAGCTCAGCTGGGCTCCTTCCCATGGGGCAAAGCCCTTTTTCAACTAAAGGAGGTGATACAGCTTTGGGGACACGCAAGCCCTCTGCAGCCCGCAGGTCCAGGGCCCTGAGAGAGGCTTGTTCTGACCGCTCTGCTCCGCTCTGGTTGACCCTTGATGTGTGCAGCAGAAATTCCCAGGCCAGGTCTGGCGACTCTTAAGGCTCCCCAAAGAGTTGGAGTCTCCATGACACTTCTGTCGGGGAGCAGGCACACCAAGCCCTGACACACCAGAGCCTGGCACACCAGAGCCCTGACACACCAGAGCCCTGACACACCAGATCCTGGCACACCAAGCCCTGACACACCAGAGCCTGGCACACCAGAGCCCTGACACACCAGATCCTGACACACCAAGCCCTGACACACCAGAGCCCTGACACACCAGATCCTGACACACCAAGCCCTGGCACACCAGAGCCCTGACACACCAGAGCCTGGCACACCAGATTCTGGCACACCAGATCCTGACACACCAAGCCCTGACACACCAGAGCCCTGACACACCAGAGCCTGGCACACCAGATCCTGACACACCAAGCCCTGACACACCAGATCCTGACACACCAGAGCCTGGCACACCAGATCCTGGCACACCAGATCCTGACACACCAGATCCTGACACACCAGATCCTGGCACACCAGATCCTGACACACCAGATCCTGGCACACCAGATCCTGGCACACCAGATCCTGACACACCAGATCCTGACACACCAGAGCCTGGCACACCAGATCCTGACACACCAAGCCCTGGCACAATAGAGCCCTGACTCACCAGATCCCTGACACACCAGATCCTGACACACCAGATCCTGACACCAGATCCTGGCACACCAAGCCCTGGCACACCAGAGCCCGGCACACCAAACCCTGGTACACCAGCACACCAGGAGCACACGGGCCTCTGCACAGGCCTCATCGGAGGGAGGTGCTCGTAGGGAGAGCACAGACAGGGCAGGGAGAAGCCCGGCTCAGGTGTGCTGTGAGCCTCCAGTCCCAGAGGACGGCGAGCACTGAGTCCCTGCTGACCTCTGACGCCCAGGGGCGGCCGAGGCCCTCCAGCGTGGCACTGCAGGCTTTGGGGCAGAGCCAGAATCTGGGCAATCTTTGTGCCCAAGAACATGATGAGGAGAAAAGCAAGGCAGTGTCTCCCCGTGATTCTCTAAGCGCGGCTCAGGCTCCCATGGGACTGGTGGACAAGTGGCGCATTTGAGGATGTGCACCATGCTCACTGTTGGCAGAAGGCTGTGTGGGAGTGGATGAGCGCAGGGAGGCACCAGGAAGAGGAGGGGCGAGGGGGCGGGGAGAGGGGCGGGGAGGGGTGAGGGGGGCGGACGGCTGCAGGTGCACCTGTCTCAGGTGCAGGGAGAGACCTCGCTCCAGGGCCATCAGAGCCACCTGTCGAGAAGTACCCATGTCTGTTAAGTGAGACTGAAGCCCTGGAGAGGAGCAACTCTTAAAGTTAAAACCAAGTTTTGGACAGGATTTCGCTCCCACTCAAGGCTGCCCATGAGGCTGTCGGGGGTGGTGCGCTATGCCCACCGGGGCGTGGGAGGCGCTAACCGGAAATGTCACCATTCCGCAGAGTTCATATGAAACCCAGGCCACTGATGAGTGGTGCTGGTCCTCCTGAGACCCATCAGGGCTGCTACAGTGACTCTTGGCTGTGGTCGGGGCCGTACCCACCCTGAGAGGACATTGATGCCCGTGGTGATTAAAATTCCTTCCTGTGCAGAAGCGTTGGTGCTCGGGGAGGTCCAGGGAGACCCCGGGCTCCGGTGCTCGGGGAGGTCCAAGGAGACCCGGGCTCTGGTGCTCAGGGAGGTCCAGGGAGACCCCGGGCTAGCCTGAGCCATGCCCACCCGAAGGCTGTGGCCAGTGCTCCCTGCCAGGCTGCTGGATGAGCACGAGGGACATTGTGGAACTTTTTGACTCCTAAGACAAGAACAAGAGCTTCTCTGCCCGTTCTCTACCTGGGCCTGTGACGCCTGTGCCTGACTCCACACTTTCTGGCTGAGATGGTTGTGAAACTACAGAGTTACATATATTAGCATGAGCATTGGGCTACTATTTAGAATTGCACTATGATAACCGGGAGATCTCCGGAGAACATTCTGAGCCGTGGCTGTCGGCCCAGTGGCGGGGCTCTGGGAAGCACCCTTCCCAGGCCAGGGGAAACATCCAGGGCACGTTCTCTTTCCAGGAAGAAAACGTACTACAAACAGAATGAGCTCAATTAAGGTGAGATTTCACAAATGAGTTTTTGAAGGCCAAATAAAATGGACAAGTTGTGGGTTAGAAATTCTCTTCCTATTTCCCTTGCACGCGGTTGGCCCATGTGGCCCACGCGTCTCCCACGGGCAGTCGCTGCCTGGGCCGCCCGGGCAGAGTAGAGCAGGCGTGGTGGCCAGGTCGGTGGATTCACCGCGCCCCAGTGCTTGTGAGCAAGCACCTCCGGGTAGTGCACCCTGCAGGGAGAATGGACCGTGAGGAGTGGAGTGTGACCAGCCCGATTCAAAATGAGATGCTAAGTATCAGAGGAAGCGATCCAAGTACATGCAGAGGGCTGGAAAATGGTGCACAGCGATGGGGACCTGAGCCGGTCATCTCCCCAGGTCCTCCTCCGGGGAGGGGCAGTGTCTCCCCAGGTCCTCCTCCGGGGAGGGGCAGTGTCTCCCCAGGTCCTCCTCCGGGGAGGGGCAGTGTCTCCCCAGGTCCTCCTCCGGGGAGGGGCTGGCTCCCCCAGGTCCTCCTCCGGGGAGGGGCTGGCTCCCCCAGGCCTCTCTCCTGGCTTCTAGGCATGGCTGGCTCTCTGGTGACCCTCAGGCTGTGGCTGTCACTCCGACCGCTGCTGACGTCCTCGCGAGGTCTCCTGCCTGTCTCTCCTCTGCTTCGTAGGCCCTGGCGGCTGAGGAGTTGGGGCTCACTCACCGTGCGAGCTCATCTTGCCTCAGCTCCATCTACCAAGACTTTGGACATGAGGCCACCTTCACAGGCACCAGGGTTGAGGCCGCAAGTTACCTTTGGGGGCACCCAAGCCCCACGCTGAAGAGGGCGCAGGAGTTCTAGAGGCATTGCTCCGGGTGAGCCCCCGGGGAGGAGCGGGAGCCCGGTTCCCTCGGGGAAGGGCAGCGGCCAGCGTCTGGACCCAGGGCTTGACCCCGGTGAAAGCCCACCGCGCTGTGCACTGGACACCTGGCGTTCAGCCGAAGGCCAGTGTTTTTGAAGTGGTGCATCCAGATCTGGTGCGTTCTGAGCCGCGTGCCTGACGGGGCGCCAGGGCCCGGTCTGACATTGAGCCCTTCCTCTCCTCACACTGCTCTGGTGTTAACACGCAGTAATTACCTCTTTGGGTTAATTATATTCATACACACGAGTTAATGGCTTACCAGCAATGTTCTTTTCCCCATGTATTATTTATATAGTAATTTTATTAACCTCACTTATTCATTATTTTATTCATTACATGAGACTCTGCTGTGGCCCAGATAACGCAGCAGTTGCTGTAGACGCAAAAGTGCCTGTGATGAGTCCTCCAGGCTTCCGGCAGTCAGACGGCATCCACACAAGGACGCACACAGGGCAAACAGCGCATCTGAAGGGCCTGCGGCCAGCGGGCAGCGGGGTTGGCGGCCTTCTCGGGCACTCGGCTTTGTCAGTGTTGGACAGAGGCTGAGAGCAATGTTAATGGAGGAGGGTGAGCTTAGAAACCCAGAGACAGACGCAGGGGTGGGTCAGGGAGACCGGAAGTACCGAGGCGACAGGACGCAAGGCCTGTGTGTAGGCTCAGATATGCAAATCAACACACAGCGCACACTCATGCACACGCGTGTAAGCAGAGAGCTCTGCATACACAGGCATGCACATGTGCTCATGCCCCTCATGAACACAGACACACAGAGAGATGCATGCACACACATGTACACAGTACAACACATGTGTGAACCTTGTCCTGGCAGTCTTACGGATCTGTATGCACACATGCAAAGACAATGCATGCACATGCCACCCACCTCCTTACACACATACAAACCCCCGTGCACTCCATGTTTATTGCAGCACTGTTCACAATAACCAGGATATGGAAACAACCCAGATGCCCCACCACAGATGAATGGATCCAAAAATTGTGGTATCTATACACAATGGAATATTATGCAGCCATTAGAAATGATAAAATAATGGCATTTGCAGGGAAGTGGATGGAGCTAGAAGGAATCATGTTGAGCGAGGTAAGCCAAGAGCAAAGAGACAAATGGTACATGGTCTCCCTGATAAGTGGATGCTAAATCCAAAATGTTAGGTGATATGACAAAATTAACAGGACTTAAGAAACAAAGAACTCCCACTCATCTGGTCGAACCACTACTAAATATCCCCATGCTGCTGACCACATGTATGGTGTATATGTGTACACCATTATACGTTATAGACTGTGATAGACAATTTGCTCCAGGAAAGTTAGAATGAACTTGTGACTTTAAATGAGCATCATTATTCCACAATACTATGAAATTTGGGAAATTATGAAATCACTTAATCACAATCAAAAAAAAAAAAAGAACCTCGGGGAAGGTAGGGAGGGAGGGGATGGTAGGGGGAAAACAATGGAGGGGGTAACAATGCTCAATAAGAAGTGTACTCATTACCTTGCTCATGTAATGTAACCCTCTTTACAATAAAAAATTTTTAAAAAACTTGCGTGCATACGTGTGCATGATACACACATGGGCACAGTGTAGTGACTGCCCTGGACCCTAGAATTGAGGCCCTGGCTTGTCTGGTCCGCGTCTAGACCCAGAGCCGAGGCCCTGGCGAGTCGGGTCCGGGTCTCCGCCTGGCTGTCTGGGAGGCGGAGCAGAGCAGAGTGAGGTGAGGAGGCACAGATGAGAGGGTGGGAGGCTCGCAGACCAAAGGCCAGGGGAGCGACACGCGGCAGAGATGGGGTGATGAGCCTTCGGGACAGAGGGTGGGGCCCAGGGGCTCAGGCACGTCCTGAAGGCCGAGGTGAAGCAGGCACCCACCGTGAGCAGCCCTGCAGGCCGGCGGAGCTGCTCACAGGGCTGCCAAAGCGGGGTGGGGACAGGCCTGAACTGGGTCAATAGCAGAGGAGCTGGTAGTCCAGCGCCGGTTGGGTCATCTATGGTAGACAGAGGATGTCTCTGATACTCAACGCAAGCCCAGCCTGAGATGAACTTAATGAATCACTGACGAGGAGGAGGAGGAGGAGGAGGAGGAGGAGGAGGAGGAGGAGGAGGAGGAGGAGGAGGAGGAGGAGGAGGAGGAGGAGGAGGAGGAAGGAAAGGAGAAGGAAGAAGAGGGAAAGGAGGGGGAGGAGAGGGAAGAAGGATGGGGAGGGAAAGGGGAAGAGCGGAAGGAGGAGGGGGAAGGAAGAGGAGGAGGGAAGGAGGAGGAGGAGGGAAGGAGGAGGAGGAGGGAAGGAGGAGGAGGAGGAGGAGGAGGGAAGGAGGAGGAGGGGGAGGAGGAGGAGGGAAGGAGGAGGAGGAGGAGGAGGAGGGAAGGAGGAGGAGGGGGAGGGAAGGAGGAGGAGGGGCAGGAGGCAGCAGCAGCCCAGGCACACCCTTGCTGATTCAACCCATCACCCCGCCCCACTTCCAGACTCCACGTGCAGGCTTTTGTGGATGTGCGCCCCGGCATCGACAGGGTTGTGCAGACAAGGCAGGCTTGCAGAAGAAGCACAGGCACCGGCACGCACCGCTTCCTCCCCTCCCCTCCTCGTGGTCAGGGGGCCGCCAGGCACCGGGAGCCCGGGCCGGCCTACCTCCATCACCCAGTACCACACTCCTGGCTAGCACCTCGGCAGCCTCAGAGCCACTCCCGCAGCTGGCCTTCCTCAGAGCTCACCCTGGGCTCCACCGCTGAGCCCGGAGCACCGTTCCGACCTGCAAGTGGGTGTTCTCGGAGAGCCAGGGCAGGAGAAGCAACGGCCACCTGTGCAGCAAGCATCCCCAGAACGCAGGCCTGAGGAGGGACCTGTGCTCAGGAGGGAGCCATGACCAGCGGCCATCAGAGCTGCCTATGAGCAGGAGGAATTTCAGCCTTGCACACTGCCAGATGTGAAGATTTCAGCCTTGCACACTGCCAGATATGAAGATTACAGCTTTGCACACTGTCAGATGTGAAGATTTCAGCCTTGCACACTGTCAGATGTGCAGATTTCAGCCTTGCACACTGCCAGATGTGAAGATTTCAGCCTTGCACACTGTCAGATGTGCAGATTTCAGCATTGCACACTGCCAGATGTGAAGATTTCAGCCTTGCACACTGCCAGATGTGAAGATTACAGCTTTGCACACTGTCAGATGTGAAGATTTCAGCCTTGCACACTGCCTGACATGCAGATTTCAGCCTTGCACACTGCCAGATGTGAAGATTTCAGCCTTGCACACTGTCAGATGTGAAGATTTCAGCCTTGCACACTGCCCAACGTGCAGATTTCAGCCTTACACACTGTCAGATGTGCAGATTTCAGCCTTGCACACTGCCCGATGTGCAGATTTCAGCCTTGCACACTGTCAGATGTGCAGATTTCAGCCTTGCACACTGTCAGATGTGCAGATTTCAGCCTTGCACACTGCCAGATGTGAAGATTACAGCCTTGCTGTCAGATGTGAAGATTTCAGCCTTGCACACTGTCAGATGTTCAGATTTCAGCCTTGCACACTGCCAGATGTGAAGATTTCAGCCTTGCACACTGTCAGATGTTCAGATTTCAGCCTTGCACACTGCCAGACGTGAAGATTTCAGCCTTGCACACTGTCAGATGTGCAGATTTCAGCCTTGCACACTGCCAGATGTGAAGATTTCAGCTTTGCACACTGTCAGATGTGAAGATTTCAGCCTTGCACACTGCCTGACGTGCAGATTTCAGCCTTGCACACTGCCAGATGTGAAGATTTCAGCCTTGCACACTGTCAGATGTGAAGATTTCAGCCTTGCACACTGCCCGACGTGCAGATTTCAGCCTTACACACTGTCAGATGTGCAGATTTCAGCCTTGCACACTGTCAGATGTGCAGATTTCAGCCTTGCACACTGCCCGACGTGCAGATTTCAGCCTTGCACACTGTCAGATGTGCAGATTTCAGCCTTGCACACTGCCTGATGTGAAGATTTCAGCCTTGCACACTGTCAGATGTGCAGATTTCAGCCTTGCACACTGCCTGATGTGAAGATTTCAGCCTTGCACACTGTCAGATATGCAGATTTCAGCCTTGCACACTGCCTGATGTGAAGATTTCAGCCTTGCACACTGTCAGATGTGCAGATTTCAGCCTTGCACACTGTCAGACGTGCAGATTTCAGCCTTGCACAGTGTCAGATGTGCAGATTTCAGCCTTGCACACTGTCAGATGTGCAGATTTCAGCCTTGCACACTGTTAGACGTGCAGATTTCAGCCTTGCACACTGCCAGACGTGAAGATTTCAGCCTTGCACACTGCCAGATGTGCCGATTTCAGCCTTGCACACTACTTGATGTGAAGATTTCAGCCTTGTACACTGCTTGATGTGAAGATTTCAGCCTTGCACAATCAGACGTGCCGATTTCAGCCTTGCACACTGTCAGATGTGAAGATTTCAGCCTTGCACACTGTCAGATGTGAAGATTTCAGCCTTGCACACTGTCAGATGTGCAGATTTCAGCCTTGCACACTGTCAGACGTGCCGATTTCAGCCTTGCATGCTGCCTGACATGCAGATTTCAGCCTTGCACACTGTCAGATGTGCCGATTTCACCCTTGCACACTGCAGGCCCTGCAGGTCTCTCGGGAAACCAAGTCAGTTCTTTTAACTTACTCTCAGTTTTAATCTATGGTCTGGTGATTGATTTTCCTCTATGAATCCCACTGTGGGAAAATTACCGGGTCTTTCCAAAGATCAATAACATAATCAGAGTTTGTGGGTCTGGAATGATGGGGAACCACCTGGAAGGGCTTTCCTGGTCCAGCTGGAATGCAATCCGCCCTCCGGCCTTGTCTCCAGATCGGAATCCCTGCATGGCCACGTGGAAGCAGCCTGGAGCAGGGCACGCGGGCCACCAGACGCACGTGGAAGCCTCCATGAGGGCTTCTGCTGCTCAGGGCTGGCAGTGTGGGCAGGACCAGGAGGGCCAGGAAGCACACTGAAGGCCTTGAGGTGTGTGGATGGATGGAGCCTGGGCATGGAGAGTGCGGACAGGGGGTGTGGGCAGGCCTCAGGGGGCTGGCCAGCTGTACGTGAAGGTCGGCCTGCAGGCTGGGTGCAGTCGGGCCCAGGCCTTCTGCTGCAAGGAGCTGTCCAGTCAGTCAGGACCAGAGAACGTCTGCCAGCCCGGAGGAGAGGGGGCGAGCAGGAGGGAGCTGAGGGGAGCCCAGGGGCTGCAGCGCGGGCGCTCTGGCCAGCTCTGAGGTGAGGAAGAGCATTGTGAAGAGGCCTGGGAGGGGTCCGGCCCGGCTGAGCCAGTTTGCTCGGAGTGTGGACTAAATGGCAAGCGGACTGACTTGAAATCATTGCTCCCATCTGGAGAAGAAATGAGCGACCTTGCAACAGCCATCTATTTTCTTCTATTCCCTTCCTCTTCTTTTTCTTTTCTTTTTTGAAAAATATATTCTATAGGAAAGAGTATCTGGCCTGAATTCAAACTAAAAGGAAAATGCAGAAGTTGCGTTTTATTTTGTCCTTCTCCCCCTTCTTCTGGGGATGCGTGGACCGAGTGTGAGCCGCACTGATTTTGTCTTGTGCGTTGTCTAGACAGATGTTCCTTCCTGAAGATGTTTTGCTGGGCAGCTTCAGGTCTGGGGCCACAGTGTCTGGAACAGGGAGTTGTGACAAAGCCCTCACCGCAGTGAGGGACTGAGGGGGACAGAGGTCCCTGCCCCTGTTGGACCTCCTTTCTTTAGACTCAATATCTTCAACCCAACCAATCTCCATAATCTATGAAATAAAACAGAGTGGTTTTATAATTGTCAGCAGTAGCAGGGGCCAGGTGCAGTGGTGCAGGCCTGTAATACCAGCTACTCAGGTGATAGAGGGAGAAGGATCATAGCACAAGGTTTGCCTGGCTGGGCAAAAGCATGAGACCCTGTCTGGGAAGCAACAGCAGAAAGGGCTGGGGATGTGGCTGGAGTGGCAGAAGGCTGGCCTAGCAAGTGTGAGGTCCTGGGTTTGAACCCCAGCACCTCAGAAAGAGTATTACTGAGTGGGCTTTGAACTAGAAGCAGTAACTGGCAGCTACCACCATGACAGGAGTATGTCCCTCTGGGCAGGGGCCCGGGCTGGGGCACTGGGATGGACGTCTGAGGCCCCCCTCTGCCTCCCCTCCGGGCTGAGACCCAGGGAGCTGAGCCAGAGCACATGCAGAGGCCCGCTCCCCTCTGAGGCTGGCCTGTGCCCCTTCAGCTTCTTGCTCCTGCCCGGGCCTCCCAGCCGCGCTGCCTCCACCCACTGGGTCTGTGTGGCCTTGGTGTTTCATCCTCCACCACTTACAGATTAAGGCTGGGGAAATACTTGTCCTGAGAAACAGCCCAGGAGCCAAGCCGAGCATCTACCTCAGCCTGGCACTGCCCCAGCCAGTGTCCCGGAAGAGAAAGACCAAAAGGCCAAGACGTACCTACATCCATGGGCAAGCGTCCGGGCTGGACTCCAGAGCCCCCTCCCTGCGCCCCGCGCCCAGCACCCCACGCCCCATGCCCCGCGCCCCGCACCCCACACCCCATGCCCCGCGCCCCACGCCCCACACCCCACACCCCATGCCCCTGTGCCCCACGCCCCGCACCCCACGCCCCGCACCCCTGTGCCCCACGCCCCACGCCCCGTGCCCCGCACCCCATGCCCCGCACCCCACACCCCGCACCCCACGCCCCGCACCCCACGCCCCATGCCCCACGCCCCGTACCCCACGCCCCACACCCCATGCCCCTGTGCCCCACGCCCCGCACCCCACACCCCACACCCCATGCCCCTGTGCCCCACGCCCCACACCCCATGCCCCTGTGCCCCACGCCCCGCACCCCACGCCCCACACCCCATGCCCCTGTGCCCCACGCCCCACACCCCATGCCCCTGTGCCCCACGCCCCGCACCCCACGCCCCGCACCCCACGCCCCGCACCCCACACCCTGCACCCCACGCACCACGCACCCCATGCCCCTGTGCCCCACGCCCCACACCCCATGCCCCGCACCCCATGCTCCTGTGCCCCACGCCCCACACCCCATGCCCCGCACCCCACACCCCGCACCTCATGCTCCTGTGCCCCACGCCCCACACCCCATGCCCCGCACCCCACGCCCCACACCCCATGCCCCTGTGCCCCATGCCCCACACCCCATGCTCCTGTGCCCCACGCCCCACACCCCATGCCCCACACCCCACACCCCGCACCCCATGCTCCTGTGCCCCACGCCCCACACCCCATGTCCCGCACCCCACGCCCCGCACCCCATGCTCCTGTGCCCCACGCCCCACGCCCCACACCCCACGCACCGCGCCCCACACCCCACGCCCCTGTGCCCCACGCCCCGCACCCCACGCCCCACACTCCACACCCCATGCCCCTGTGCCCCATGCCCCGCACCCCATGCCCCTGTGCCCCACGCCCTGCACCTCACGCTCCTGCACCCTGCACCCTGCACCCCGCGCCCCGCACCCAGCACCACAGGCTTGCCTGTCCTTAACCGTTCCTTGCTCTGCTTCCTTCTTTGCCTTTGCAAGGAAGGCCGTGGCTGAGCTCAGCAGCCCCACGGGTCTGGAACAGGGGCTCTCGGGGGCTCTGTTGGGGCTGTGGCCTCCACGGGCAGCCTCTTCCTGACCTCCAGCCGTGTCCTCAGAGGAGCAGGCTGCCGGATCCCTGCGGCTGGGGTTCCCACAGGGCGCTGCCATTCCTCCTGCCTCCCGCCAGATGCTGCCGAGCAGCGAGAAAAGGAGGAATTTTCTAGAAGGAAGGGGGCTTAGAAAACACAGGGATGTGAGGGGCAAGTCCCCTTCGGCCCCTCTCAGTGTACACCGGGGCGGGCACTATGTGGACTTCTCCTGTTGGCCAGCGCTGGGCTCGGCGGCTGGCCGAGCTCCGGACGCCACACGGAGCCTCCCGGCTCCCCCGGAAGCAGCATCGGTGGAGAGGAGGCAGCATCCGCTCTTCATTCCCCTCCATCGCCACTCTCTCCCCACGCTGGTGGGGTCAGGGGGAGCGCAGGATGTGCACGCACACGGAGCGAAGGGGTCCCCCAGGCCCAGGCCCAGGCCCAGGCCCCGAGACTGTCGGGTGCATCGGCCGCTGGGTGTCTGACCACAGGGAGGGGCGGCTCTGAAGGCCAGCCGCTCCTGGAAGGGGCGGAGGCCTGGCCAGCCGTTCCAGGAATCTCTCCCAGAGAAAGCTGCCGGCCTCCGCCAGCGCGGGGTCATTAAATGGCTTCTGCCGTATTAATCTTCTGTTTCTGCTTAATGGAGGTGGCAGCGGAGGGGAGGCGCCGAGGCCCCCCCCTCGGGTCACCATGGGAACCAGGCTGGATCTGCAATTGGTGATTCACCCCAGAGCTCACCGCACCCTCTCTGAGAAGCCGGGCTCCGCGGCTCCCCTCTGCAGGCAGCCAGGCCGCCGGGTCTGGGTCTATTCGTGGCCTGCCCCTTGTCTGCCGGGCTGGGCTGAGCCACGCAAAGCACTGACTGGGCTTCCGTGTGGCCAGAGAGCTTGTCTGCCGGCCAGGCAGAGGGGAGGGAGCACGGAGGGACCGGCGGCCCAGGGCCCCGGAGCAGGAGACTGGCCCAGCATCGCCTGCCTGGAAACTGCCTCAGAAACTCACACTCCAGCCCAAGCGCCTGCCAGCTACAGACTCGGGGTGGGCCCCAGGACAGGGCTGGGTTTGAACACCCGAATGGCCTTCCCAGAGGAGGCAGAAGCTTCTGTCAAGACTGGGGGAGGCCAGCTCAGAGCAGATGGGGGGAGGGCCTGGGAAGGGATTGCTAAGCTGCCAGTAAAAAGCCATTCCCCTCCCCCCCACGCACACATCTTTTTATGAGCAAACGTTTGGTTTCATCACCTTTCCAAAGCTCTGCTTCAGGATTCCGTCCCATTTTGAGAACCTGGAGGTTGGGGCCTCAAGTCCAGTTCCTTTGCAGGCCCTGGGGGTCCATCCTGAGACCCCAGGAGGCCCAGCCCCTTCCTGACATCCTGACCACCTACACGGTGAGCGCCAGCCCGCCCTGGCTCCAGCCCAGGCTGGCTGCGGAACGGGGCTGCCACCGCACCTCAAACGCATCATTTTTCAGCGCTGAAGTGAACACTGAGCCCCCAAAATAGGTGCCGGTGTTTTATTCTGTGCTCCACATCGCAGTGGTTTGGATTAAATACTCCTCCACCCACCATCCAAAAAATGTTTATTATTGAGCGCAGGGTCTGAACCAACCTTACACTCGCAGAGCTCACAATAGAATGAGAATGTCAGGTTTTAATTAAACAATCTCAAGAACCAATAGGAAAAAATCCCATCTGTAGCAAACACCAGGCAGACACAGAGGTATGCAGATATGAGAGCCTGTGAGACAGAGGGACAGAGGGACAGGGTGGAATGGACAGAGGGACAGGGCAGGGTGGCAGGCTGGGCAGAGCGAGGCTGGCCACACTGGCACTGAGGACAGCAGCGGGCAAGTGGTGCGCTCTCCCTCCCTCCCTCCCTCCCTCTCTCTCTGTCTCTCTCTCTGTCTCTCTCTCCCTCTCCCCCCTCTCCCTCTCTCTCCCTCCCCCTTCTCTCCCTCCCTCCCTCCCTCCTTCCCTCTCTCCCTCCCCCCCTCTCTGTTTGGGAAGGGCTTTGGGTAGTGGGTGGCAGTGCGTGATTTCTCATTTTGAGCAATAAATCACTCCCACCATCTCACCGCAAATACGTTTTAGTGGCGGCCCATCCATTATAAAGCTGTGGTGGCCGCCTGGGCTAAGGAGCTGGGTGAGTGGGCGCGGGCGAGGCTTAAGCCTGAGAGGTCGGGGAATAAAGCCACAAGGCCTGGGGATGGGGGAATAAAGCCACATGGCCTGGCGATGGGTCGGAAGTGGGAAGGAAGGCAGAGGAAGGTGTGGGGGTGGAGGGAAGCGATGACCGCAGGGTGAACGTTCTGGAAGGGCGTGGGCACAGTCCACGTGCACGTGGGTACTGAGGGGCGGCAGGGGTCTGGCTGTGGGGGGCGGGCCGGGGCATGGGGAGGGATTCCAAGCAGACAGAAGAGACTGTGGCCTCGGGGTGGAGCACAGGGCCAGGCCTGGCGAGCTCGGGGCCGGGGCCCGCAGGGTGACGGGGACCAGGAGCAGAGCTGAGACTGGAGCCACGGAGAGCTCAGGGTCCAGGCTGTGTCCACAGAGGATGGGGGCCCCGGAGGGCCTCTTTATTTGGGGAGAGCAGTCGGTGAGTCGTGATGGGACCAGAGGCAGCTGGAGCAAACCAGAGAGGGCGTGGACGTCCCCCGGATCTGGGAGGGGGCACGCCTGGAGAGGGGCTTGGTGGAGCCGTCCAGCCATGCCCCTCCCCTCCCCGTCAGCCTCGTCCCCCTCTTGCTGGCAGTCCGGGCCCGAGGCTCTCCCTCAAGTCCCTCTCCAGACACTGCTCTGGGAGGGATGGTCAAGACTGCCCACTGCCCACTGCCCGGGAGGAGAATCCCTGGCCCATGGAGCTCCATGGGGCGTGGCTGCTCTGCCCCGCCGCAGAGCCCGTGTTCCCCCGGCCCTCCTCCTCGTGACACTGAGCCTGAGGAGATCCACCGCGCAACCCTTTCCCAGGTCCCCCAGCCCCTGGCACTGGTCTGGACTGGGATCTAATTCCCCAGGTCTCAGCAAGGCCATCCATCCCCCCCCCCCCGGGCTATCACTGCGGCTGGGGCTCCGGGCTCCGCCAGGGTCTCACAGCTCAACGCTCAGGGCTCAGGTTGTGGCCCACACAGGAGAGTCCCGGCAGCCACACCGCTTCCTCTGCCGTTGCTCCCCTTCCTCCTCCCTGGAGAGCAGTGTTGACCCACGGTGGTGAAAAGGCCTACTTTCTTGAATGTGCCCCGATGAAGAAAGCCGGTTAACCTGCATGCAACACTGAAGCTGCGTGACTTGGGGCCTCTTCAAGGAAATAACCTAGCAGTGAGCGACACAGGAGCCAGTGAGCAAGTAGGAATCGGGGAGGGGCGCTGGATCCTGCAGTTGGAACTGCGGGTCTCCCGTCCCGGGGCTTCTCCTCCCCACCGGAGCCTCACCCCTGCTCCTGGAGCTTTAGTGTTCTTTCAGGTAGGGTCTTGAGTATTTCCCCAGGCCAACCTCGGGTGGTAATCCTGCCTGAGGGCTCCCATGCGGCCACTGCACCGCCTCGTTGGTTTACATTGCCATTAACATCCTTCAGCCTGGGAAATCTGAGCAACAATTATGTAACTGGGTGCGGCCTCGAAGTGCTCGCACTGTTGAGGATTCCCAGACTTACCGCTGTCCCAAGGACCCCCCCTTTCCAGAAGTCATTTTCCTGTTAAACAGGTCTAAGCCTACATGCTGCCAAGGGGGAAAGTGTTCAGGCCCCACCCTGCCCCAAGAACCCAGGTTGCAGCTTGAAAACATTGCTAGTACCTAGAAAATATTGGCTAGGTAGATGGGTGGATGGACTGACAAATGGCAGGATGAACGGACGGGTACACGGACAGATGAATTTCTGTGTACTTAGGACCCCTGAAATTTTGAAGAGTGGCTACTGAGAGACGCTGCCAACCTCTGCACTTGCGTGTCCATGGTAATTGCCCTCTCCTGAGGGCTCGGGGCGCTGAAGCCCTCTGGCGGCATTAGACAACCCCGGTGGGTGCAAGCACCTTTCCTCCCTGCCAGCCTCACCCAGGACGGCCTCCTATCCAATCCAAAATCAGCCCTTGCCCCACGACTCCCCACACGCCCCCCACGTCCCTCATCTGATGAGCTGCTGCTCTGTGCCTGTGGCAAGCTTGCTCTGGGAAAAGAGCCGGTCTCAGCTGTGATGGACTTGGCTGGCTTGGAGTTATCTTGAGCCCCTTCCGTGAGTTCTGTGCTTCTTGCTGCCCTGATTTTATTTAGAAGCAGGGTTTCCTCTCCTTCAGGTACCAATGGTGTGGTCTACAAAACATCTCTCTCCATGTCTCGTATTGTCAAGCCCGTTGCCCCTTTACTCTTATTTTACCTACTTTGCCCCACCTTCTCCCATGCTAGATACTTTATGGGTTGTGATATTTTCAGCCCCATCACAGCAGGGGTCATTATCTTTTTTTATTAGCTAGGAAGACGGTGGCTTGTATAGATTCAGATTTTATAGCAAGACACTGGTAGATAAATGGAGAAATTGAGTCTACATCAATTTGAGGCCAAGTTTGGAGTTTTATGGGCTTCAATTTATTTACCAATAGCCACGTAGCACCGATATTAATTTATCAGTCAGTTGATCTGCAAAACAAAAGCAAATCAAGGTTGCCAAAAACAGAGACTTGCCTTGTTAAGTCTAGTTGGGAATCTGGCCTAAGTGTTACACAGAGTCTGCACGGCATGGCACCGGGCGTTTGGCTCATGCGTCCTGGGAGCCCGCTGGGCAGGCCACGGTCTGACACAGGTTCTGACCACCGGGCTGCTGTGGTCTCCCAAGTCTATACGCCCTTTGCGGTCCATACCTGTGAAGGCATCAATTCCTGCCTGTGTACCTATCAATCCAGGCCTGTGTCGATATCCCGTGTAGATATCAATCCACCACAGTTCCTTATTCTCCAGATGTCCCTGACAGAGGAGTGGTACTTCTACCTCCTTACACCACCTCATCAGCTCCAGACTCCAGACTCCCCTGAGGGTGTACCCTGAGCCCCTGTGAGACTCTGTGGGGGGAGGAACCCTGGGGTGGGGGAGGACACGGCGGGGTGGGGGAGGACACCGCGGGGTGGGGGAGGACACCATGGGTGGGGGAGGACACCATGGGTGGGGGAGGACACCATGGGTGGGGGAGGACACCGCGGGTGGGGGAGGACACCATGGGTGGGGGAGGACACCGCGGGTGGGGGAGGACACCCTGGCTCAGGGTAGACAACCTAGATTTGTAACCACAAGAAGTTGCTGTCCAGTAGTTGGCCACTGGCAGCAGATTAGGACAATGAAGTCACCTTCATCATGTGCCAGGAACACACACACACACACAGACACACACACACACACACACACACACACACACACACACACCGGGAGAGCTTGACACGGAACAGCACAGCAGAAGGTGCTTTGTGAGTTTTATAAATACGTTTTGAAAGCTGCTTTTGTGACCTTTGCTTTACAGCACGTTTTGTTTACGAGGTCCCTCTGTCACAGGGGACACCCCGTGCGCCCCTCCAGTGGCTGCACAGAGATCAGGACACGGAGGCCTGCGCTGTCTGAGTCCGACAGCCTAACCAGCCTGCGTCCTGTGCCAAGCCACCTGGGCCAGGGGTGCTGGCGCTGGGCAGACCCGTCCCTCGGCCCGTGTCCCCACGCTCCCCTGCCTGGGGCCTCCTTCCCTCCCCAGCCCCGGGGCTGGTTCTGCTCTGCTGGGTAACGGGGACCCCTCCATCTGCTCCCGCCTCGGTCTTCCCCAATCTAGGTCCCTCCCAAATCAGGTCACAGTTGCCGGCAGCCCTCTCCCCGGCCTGGCGGCCCCGTGGTCCAGAGCCACGCGCGGCGTGCTGCCCTGCTTCCCTTACCTGCCCTCCTCCCTCAGGGCGCCACCCCGGCGTCTCCTTCCCACCGCAAAGTAGGTCGTGTCTGGGAGCGGTGATGTCTCCCTGCCGTGCCAGCGCGCCTCCCATCTGCCCCCGGCCCTTGAAAATTAGCAGGACTCGGTAGCGGTTTAAATCAGCTCTTGCATGTGGCCGCCCTGTGTAGAGCAGCTGCGTAGCTGCAGGTGACTGCTCTCGCCCCCGTCTCCTGAAGATGGAAAAGGGAGACACCCGCTCTGGCTCTGCCCCCACACTCGGTGTGTGTGCGCGGTGGAAGGCGCCAGGCTCCAGGTGCTCATTTTAGTATGAACCCTCTGCGTCTGTTTTAGAGCGGCTTGTCGGTCCATACTCAGGCCCCTGGCCCACCGGTACCTCATCTTGGGGCTTTGCCTCGTGTGTGTGTACAACACTACGGATCCATTCTCCTGGCAAGCAGGGCTCCACGTGGGTGGACGGTGTGACTTTCCGCTGACCTTCTCCCCGGCTCAGTTTCCTTGTCTGTAGGATGCAGGTGCCGGGCTGAACGTTTGCACATCCCCAATACACATGAACTGGCAGTCTACAAGCCCACTGGATTGTGAACAGCGCCGGCACTTCTGCAGAACGCTATCCTGACTCGCGGTTCTTTCGCCCTCAACTCACTGCATCTCATAACCGTACGCAGCAGAGAAGGCAATGCCAGAGCGTGCGTGGATTAGGAAACTGAGGCACAGAGCAATGAGTGGCTGGCAAAGCGTCCTTCAGCCTGCCAGGCTAAGACCCAGGCTCTCTAGCAATCCCTTTCCCAAAGAACTTGGGAAGATCCCCTCCTCACTCTTCAGGCTTTTTCTACCTGTGGAGGGGCACACGGAGTGAGTGCCTCTTCTGACAGAGCGGCGGGCTGGCCGAGGCAGATGGAGCCTGGGCACACGCCAGCGTCCTGGGGTTCCTCTCCGGTTTGCCCCTGTCCTCTGCAGTATTAGAGTCCCTGCCGGTGGCAGCTGCCGGTGACCCAGGGAGGGGCTCCGGGTTGGCTTGGTTGTGCTGCTGTGAGCACTTTTCCGAGCTATGGCTGGGGAGCAACCTGGGCAGCCTGGGGAACCTCTGCCCCCGGATTGCGCTCAGCAGATCCGCAGAAGGGACCTGCCTCCGTCACACGGGGACATTGCTTCTGCGGCAGCGGCGGTTGCTGCCAACACCAGGGACAAGCGTAGTAAGGCACACCCACTTCCCAAGAGCCCGGGCTCCACCGTGGAGCTGCCCGAGGACCCGGCTCAGCCTCCTTCCCCCGAGAACCACGCCCCGGTCCCAGAGCCTCCAGGTCCTCCTCGTCCACCATGTTTGGTGCCCTCATGCTGACCCTGATGCCTCGGACCCGAGCTGTGGAAAGTGCGTGTCCGTGTCTGAACTTGTGTGCTTGGTTTCACACTGAGAAAGCTGCCCGGATGGGGGGCAGCTGGCCACGGGGGTTCATCTACGTGCCCACCTTGCGTGGCAGGTGGAGTGAGTGACAGAGTTTGACCCTGGACAGGGGTCCCACTGGCCCCTTCCTAACAAAACCTCCCGCGGGAAGCCCTGGGAAACTGTTTTGCTTCCCAGCGCCCTCCGCCAGCCAGGGCTGTGTGGGCCGGAGGCGGGGGTGGACAGCGGGCTGGCACCGGGCAGAGAATGCCCCACCTCTGCGTAGAGATGAGACCCCTCCACATCCGTCACGCTCTAGGACCCAGGGCTCACTCGTGTCTACCATGTCCTTTAGTGCCTCATTGGAAACAAGGACGGCAATGCTGACTCCCGTCTGACCAGATTCTGCTTGTTGTTATAACGTGCGACCATCGAGCATCACCAGAGCTGGTGACCTATTCCACACCAGCCAGTGCTCCTAATTTCCTTACCTGCACGAAAGGTGGGTGCAGGTCACCACCCCGGCTGGGAGAGGTCACTGGTAGTCAGAGCGCATTGCCCAGCTCAGAGCTCCACTGCTTCTAGAACCTTCCACTGGGGCCAAGGTAGTCAGAGCGCATTGCCCAGCTCAGAGCTCTGACTGCTTCTAGAACATTCCAGTGGCCCCACCACCTCTACTAGTGTCACTTCTGGAACTAGATCCAAGCCATAGTGTGCCACAGGCTTGAGTGGCCTGTGCAGGGAGGTGAGAATGAAGAGCCTCTGGACCATGCCAGGCGATCCAGCCAGGCGGTCGGCCCGGGCTCGGGCTCCACCCGGCTGCGCCAGGGATCTCAGCAGGCCAGGAAACCAGAGGCCTGAGACCAGGGACCCGGGGGGCACGGGCAGCTTCCCCACCCGGGGGGTCGGCTGGAGCCCTGCCCCAGGGTTCTGCACACAAAGGGGTGCAGGCAGGGGTGCAGGGAGGGGTGCAGGCAGGGGTGTGGGGAGGGGTGCAGGCAGGGGTGCGGGGAGGGGTGCAGGCAGGGGTGCGGGGAGGGGTGCAGGGAGGGCTGCAGGGAGGAGTGTGGGGAGGGGTGCAGGCAGGGGTGCAGGCAGGGGTGTGGGGAGGGGTGTGGGGAGGGCTGCAGGGAGGGGTGCAGGCAGCGGAGATGACTGTGGTGCACCTGGCCAGCTGCAGGGCAGGCAGTGAGGGAGCTCCTGTGCAGTCCCCAGGCAAGCAGGGCACCCAGGCCACGGGCCACCAGCACCCGGCCTGCCTGAGGTGCTGTTCTGAGTCTTTCCCCAGTGTGCCCATGTGAGTGCTGGACCTGATCCCAGGCCTGTGCGGCTCAGTGCCCAAGAGGGCCAGGGCTGGAGGCTGGGCTTGCCGCGCCCGGGTCTCTGGTGGCGTGGTTTCACTGGGACTCATATTTCCCTCTGTCTGCCCTTTCAGGATCCCGGAACAGAAATATTTCGGAGAGGAAATAAAGCGTGGCAGAACGTTTCCTCCAGAGATGGGGCTCAGTGCCTGCGGGGTTTTCCGGGAGGCGCGCCGTGGCTCACGGTGACAGCGTTACCAAGCCAGCTCAAGATGGCATCTTCCTGAAAACCATTGGAAAACTCATTAGAACTCCAGTGTCTGGGCTGGAGCCACACCCTGCACAGTCAGGACAGCGAGCCCCGGCTGTTTTAGATGTGACTCCGGGTTCCAGGGACACCACACCCCACTGCACAGCCCTGACCTGGAGGGTCGGCCTACTGAGAGGGAGAATTCACCAGCCCAAGCTGCCCGGGCACTGCATCTGGCCAACAGCGGCCCACTGGGACGGCCATTAGGGAGAGAGCTGCCACCCTGACCAGTGGCCGGGGAGCCCCTGTGAGCTGCCAGGGCTGTGCAGGGCAGTGTCTCAGAGCAGCTCCAGGCCTGCCACCCAGCCTGGCCCGGCCACGCCACGGGCCTCCCAGCGGCAGGGAGAAGTTCATGGGCAGGCCTGTGCTCTGCAGTCACGGGAAGGCGTGTGTTCTGCTGTCACAGGAAGACGTGTGCTCTGATGTCAGGGGCAGGCGTGTGCTGTGCTGTCATGGGATAGGCGTGTGCCATGCTGTCACGGGAAGACGTGTGCTCTGCTGTCAGGGGAAGGCGTGTGCTCTGCTGTCACAGGAATGCCTGTGCTCTGCGGTCACGGGAAGGCGTGTGCTCTGCTGCCACGGAATAGACGTGTGCTCTGCTGTCACGGGAATGCGTGTGCTCTGCTGTCACGGGAATGCGTGTGCTCTGCTGTCATGGGATAGGTGTGTGCCATGCTGTCACAGAATAGGCGTGTGCTCTGTTGTCACAGGAATGTGTGTGCCATGCTGTCACAGAATAGGCGTGTGCTCTGCTGTCACAGGAGGGCGTGTGCCATGCTGTCACGGGAAGGCGTGTGCTCTGCTGTCACGGGAAGGCGTGTGCCATGCTGTCTCAGAATAGGCGTGTGCTCTGCTGTCACAGGAGGGCGTGTGCCATGCTGTCACGGGAAGGCGTGTGCTCTGCTGTCACGGGAAGGCGTGTGCTCTGCTGTCATGGGAAGGCGTGTGCTGTGCTGTGGTAGGAAGGCGTGTGCCATGCTGTCACAGATAGGCGTGTGCCATGCTGTGTTTGGGGCTTCTTTACCTCTTGCTCTCCTCTTCTCTGTCCAGGCTTTGAACATATACAGCTGTATTTTTATTTGCGCCGAGGTCATTTGATGGACAGTTCACCTGGTGCTGCCCTGGATCCCGAGGGCGTTGTAGGAGAGGCCTCTGTGTGTCCTCCACGCAGGTACTTCAAGCCCCTCAGCTCTGAAGTAGCTGAACTCCCCCTGTGCAAATCGCCTGCCGCGGGGCTGCCTTTCGTCTGGCCGGCCCGGCCCTCCGCGGGGCGGGCCGTGGAGTGACTGCCGGGCAGGATGGGCAGGCGCTGCACTCTGTCCTCGGAGGGAGATGGGTCCGGCTGCCGCCTCCCGGCAGCCCAGCTCTCTCTGCGGGTCCTCAGGCCTGGGGCAGGGTGCCAGGAGGGAATGAGGGAGCAGCCTGGGCCGGGTGGGGGGCAGGAGGAGCACTGAGCCCAGACAGGGCCAAAGGCCTTTCTTCTTAAGAGAAGGAAGAACCAGGCAGCTTGGCGGCTGGGCTCAGAGGCTTTGCGGCCCCAGCAGGGCAGAGGCACCTCAACAACGCTGCTGCAGTCCGGAAGGCTCCGCCAACACCGTCTGCCGCCTTCCCAAGGGGCCTGTGCCCTTTGCCCGTGCAGCGCCCTGAGCGTGGGTCCGGGCCGCCCTCCGGCCTGTGAGGCAACTGTGGTCTTTGGAGCTCGCCATTCTGCGTTTAAACCTGACTTAGAAGTAGCACTGCGCATGCTCCGCAAGAGCTGTGAACCGTTTGGAGCTTTAGTTTTTGTTTCAAGACAGACACTAGCTGTGATGTATGGGACACATTCAGTACATGCACAGCGTGGGGGCGTGGGGTCCTTTAACATGAGTGTGGGGGTGGGGTGGGAGTGTGGGGGTATGTGTAGGTGTGTGGATGTGTGGGTGTGAGTGGAGCGTGGGTGGGTGTGAGTGTGGAGGTGAGTGTGGGTGTGTGGGTGTGGACACAGCCCCGACCTTTCCAGCCCTCCCACTCCCCCGCTCCTGCTAGGCTCTCTCCTTGACTTGCTCTTTGCACTTCTCTAGAGCTCTCGTTACCCTTTCTTACTAGTAGGTACTAGTGTCACTTTACACCCGGAATGGCATACCCCTGTGCTTTGCACCCTAGTAGAGTTGAAGCATCTGTCCACTCATATGCCTATTGATCATTGATCCATCTTCCCATCCACCCTCCTGCCCATCCATCCCTCCACTCATCCACTCATCCATCTATCCATCCATCCACACACTTCCTCATCCATCTCGAAATTCATCTACACACCCATCCTCCCACCCACGCACCCATTTGTTCATTTCCCCAGCCACTTTGTACTAATAAGCCATTCCCAAACCCAAACCCGTGTCAGGCATTAGGAAGAGCGCAACGTTGAACAAGACAAATCATGAAACCTCTCAGACCTCTTGTTCTTGATCTGCAAAAAGAAATGCTTTGTCTGATGAGCTCTAACCCCACTTCCAGCCTGAACATTCTGTACCACTTTCATCATCTTTATCAAAAATTGTCCACAAAAGAACCCACAGCACACGGATCCACACTCTGTCCAACAGCACTCCGTGGGCCTGCAGGGAGGCTTAAATTAGAAACAAATGGTTATCTCTCGCAGCAGACAGATTAAAAATAATGCATTAATCACAGAATTTTAAGAAATCACACTGACAGAGTCCTAACCTCCTTCAGGAGCAACGCTGATGGAATCTGGAGTGAGTTCTCCAACTATCTCACTTTTCATCTTATTGCTCACAGCAACACTTTCAGGAAAGTAATTTTATTATCTGTGATTTGCAGATGGGGACACTAAAAACTGTGCCCCAAAACATATCCGAGTGACGGACAGCAGCCACGAGCCCCTGGACAGGCCCAGGCAGCCACGAGCCCCTGGACACAGGCCCAGGCATGGCCAGCAGCATCGAACCCTCCACTCACTGTCAGGGCTAGGCCTGGCCCCCAGCTCTCCTCCAGGCCCAGGCCACGCCCCCAGCTCCTCCTCCAGGCCCAGGCCACGCCCCCAGCTCCTCCTCCAGGCCCAGGCCACGCCCCCAGCTCCTCCTCCAGGCCCAGGCCACGCCCCCAGCTCCTCCTCCAGGCCCAGGCCACGCCCCCAGCTCCTCCTCCAGGCCCAGGCCACGCCCCCAGCTCCTCCTCCAGGCCCAGGCCACGCCCCCAGCTCCTCCTCCAGGCCCAGGCCACGCCCCCAGCTCCTCCTCCAGGGCTAGGCCACGCCCCCAGCTCCTCCTCCAGGGCCAGGCCTGGCCCCCAGCTCTCCTCCAGGGCCAGGCCACGCCCCCAGCTCCTCCTCCAGGGCCAGGCCACGCCCCCAGCTCCTCCTCCAGGCCCAGGCCACGCCCCCAGCTCCTCCTCCAGGGCCAGGCCACGCCCCCAGCTCCTCCTCCAGGGCCAGGCCATGCCCCCAGCTCTCCTCCAGGGCCAGGCCACGCCCCCAGCTCCTCCTCCAGGGCTAGGCCTGGCCCCCAGCTCTCCTCCAGGTCCAGGCCACGCCCCCAGCTCCTCCTCCAGGGCCAGGCCTGGCCCCCAGCTCTCCTCCAGGGCCAGGCCACGCCCCCAGCTCCTCCTCCAGGGCTAGGCCTGGCCCCCAGCTCTCCTCCAGGTCCAGGCCACGCCCCCAGCTCCTCCTCCAGGGCCAGGCCTGGCCCCCAGCTCCTCCTCCAGGGCTAGACCACGCCCCCAGCTCTTCTTCCAGGGCTAGGAAATGCCCTCCAACTCCTCCTCCAGGCCTAGGCCACGCCCTCCAAGCGCCTCCAGGGTTAGGCCACGCCCTCTAGCTCCTCCAGGACTATGGCCACACCCTCTGCCTCCTCCGGGACTATGGCCACGCCCTCAGGCTCCTCCAGGGTTAGGCCACGCCCACGGGCTCCAGGCTTCCCAGAAAAGTGTGTTGGAGCCTTGGAATGAACAAATCTAGGATAGCATTGGGAGGACGACCAGCTGTGGGGACAGCTCCTCTAAGGTGCGGGCTTAGCACTCTGACCCTCTTCTCACTGAAAAGGAGAGAGCTGGAAGGCCATTACTTTCTTAATTTACTTAACCATGGATGAATGAATGCGCGCGGCACCGAGCGTCAGGAACCTTGGTGAGATGTAGCGAGGGGACATCCCTGACCAGCTCACGGCCCTGTGAGCAGGAGGACGCTCGCGGCCTTCCCCAAAAGAGCCCTCTCCAGCTGCGGGCCCCGTTCCTCCCCAAGCTCTGCATTGCTCCCCCTGCGTCCATTTTACCACCTCTGTCTTGTGGACTCTTGCCCAGACCCAGCTCTTCCCAGCCTGCCAGATCCCAAGGTCCTTGAGCCTGAGGTTTACAAACTGGTTACTGATTCATACACACACATACACACACACACACACCTAACATATACACACCACCTAACACAGACACACACCACCTAACATATATATATCACCCAACATACACACACACATCACCTAACATATACCACCTAACATACAGACACATACCACCTAACATGTACACCACCTAACATACACACACACCACCTAACACATCACACGCCACCTAACACATATATCACCTTACATATACACCACCTAACATACAGACACACACACGTACCACCTTACATATACGCCACCTAACATATAGCCACATGGAACAGGCATTTAGCACATGGGTAGAATGGAAGATGACCTCTATCCCTGCAAGAGCTAGCTGTCATGGGAGTCACTCTTTGTAGGAGCAGAGGGTCAGGGGACCCCTGGACATGAGCGTGCGTGAAGAGCGAGGCAGGCGAAGGAGGCAGAGGAGGGCAGGTTAGGAGAGACCCGTGAGGAAGTGCAGACGGGAAGGAAAGCCACACCATGTAGTGGAATCTTCATTTATGGCAAAAGGCAGTTTTCAAAGATAAATGTGCAGGCCGAGATGAGGGAAGTGGAGCTGCCGTTTCAGGTTACATAAGAGAGAAATGAGCACTCACGCTGCCTGTCAGATAAGCAGGCCCCTGCCTGGATCCTCACAGGCTGGCTGGAGTGCCTCCCTCTCTCCCTCCCTCCCCCCATTACACACACACACACACACACATGTTGTGCGCACACGCACACACGCAGCGCCTTGCACACACATGCATCCATGAACATGTGTGTGCACACAGGCGCGTGCACATGTGTGTGCATGTGCACGCACACACAGAGGCTCTGTCTCCGGAGCCTTCTTCCTGCACTGTGTGCTCTCATGCGCTGAGCTCACACAGGAGTGCGATTGATCACCGCAGAAGGCTGGGCCTGGCCCCTCGAGCTTCTTTATGTGGGGCTGTTCGCTCTGCTCGGCTGCCTCGGGAGGAGCGTATTTTTAATCTTTATTATTTTTAATGCTACACTTCATCCCAGGCCTTCTGGCTGCCACCAGAGCCTGACCTCACAGTCCCCGCAGCCCGGCAGCCGCTGCGGTCCGTCATCGGCACGCTCGCTGGGGTCGGCGATTACAAGGCGTGGGGGAGCTCATCGCCAGCGTCCTCGAGAGCCGCCGGTGAGCCACCCGCACGTGCAGGAGAAGCCAGCCTCTGCCCTGGGCACCCTGTGGCCACGCTCACGGGCTTTACCGGCACAGTAGGAGCCCGCCCAGAGCAGCACGGGGGCGAGAGGCGGAGAATGAGCTAACATGGCTCCCCTGCCCCAGAAGCCCACGGGCCGGGGACAGCGCAGAGGAAAGTGCCTCCTCCGCGGCCGTCTGTGAGACACGAGGCCAGACCCGCGGCGCTGGGCCGAGGCCGCCGCCCAGCGTCCACCCAGAGCCATGCAGCGTCCAGCCTCCCCCTCCAGCCCTACAGCAGAGACCTCTTGGCTGGCCCGGGGCTAATTCCCTGCCCCCCCCCCCCGCTTCTGAATCCTTCGCAGCTCCACCAGGATGCGTCCCGATGAAATGTCCTTAAAGAGTCCTAAGCTTAGGGAAGGAAAGGTCACCTGGAGGCCACGTCCCTCCCTGTCCCCAAGGCTGGTGTGGGCCCTCCCCTCCCCGAGCCGCTGTCATCCGTGAACCGCATTCGCCGGGGCTAATCGGCCATTTCAGAGACAAGGAAAAGGCCCCGGAGAGGGTGAGAGGTACTGGCCACCGTGCAGATCGGGTCTCCCTCAGCGCCTCCCGCGCCTCAGCGCCCGCCACCACTGCAGGGGCCCCGGCACACAACGCGTCCCCTGGGGACGCTCAGAGAGCTCTGAGCAGCTGGACACCGCATGTGTCTGCTCTCAGCCCAAATCCTGCACTGGCCGCTGGGGGATGGAAGCCCGAGCCGTCCTGCGGCCACACGATGGACCGATTTGGACTGATTTTGCAAACACCATTTTCGGCCAAAGCCTTCTCCATCTGCTCCCGGACTGAGATTATTTGTCACTCATCCGTGAGACTCTTCAAAGGCAGAGACTGCGAGGAGGGGCGGGAGGGAGGAGAGCTGGACCGGTGCTGGTCTGGAGCGCACCCTTTCTCAGGACAGAGGGTGTCCCGAGACACGGCCAGCCCCTCCCTGGACGCAGGGCCCCGTGAACGGTCCTCGTGCGGTCTAGACGGAAACAGGACCTCCCCAACATGTACTAGATGCTGCTCTGCCTTCTGCCTTCCGTCAGCGCTACAGGAGCGTGGTGCCTTGGGGCAGCCTTCCTGTTCATCATGAGAGCATCGGGGACCTGCCTCTTTCCAGAGGCAGGAGCTGGCCGGGGGCCCCTGCTGTGGAGTGACTTGTGCAGCCATGCTGATAACAGGATGGCAGGCGGGGGTCGGGGAGACTTCCTCCACCACTGCCCCGCCACCCGCGTCAGATTGTTCCTCGACCACCGCCCGCGTGTCGGGTACCATGATGGCTTCTCATTCTGTTTCCCTTTGAGAGTTTGTTAGCATTAAGTGTGTTGGTAATTTTTCTGTGCCAGAATTGCCGATCTATGAAGATTAGACCCACAAGTTGTAAAAAGTGTGCTCCTCTACTGTTTCAACCATGGGCAGGCATGGGACCCGAGGTTCTCTGCCCACGGATCCGCACGGCACTGCGGTCACCTGGAAAGAGGGACCGGAGGCTGCCCCTGCTGGGTGGGGCCCGGCGGCCGTCCCTTGCGATGCGATCCTCCAGTGCTGCTGCTGTTGCTCCACTTGCAGGCGGCTCTGTTTTCTCTCTCTTCTTTTGTGGTGCAGGGGATGGGCCTCAAGGCCTCACACCAGCCTCCTCACGTTTCCATGACTGCCTTGTGTCTTGGTGGTTGTCTTTCTCAGTGGCCCTTTTGCTCAGTCGGGGCCGGCTGGGCTCAGGGGCTTCACTCCTGCTCAGTCCTGCTTCGTGCCCTCCAGAAGGACATGCCTGACCTTCATCTGACCTTCTGCCCCCTCTGCAGCATCCTCTCCACGTGTGTATCCTGCGGCCTGGCGTGGGGTGTGTCCTGAGCTAGCCATGAAGGCCTGCCTTGAGAACAGGCTTCCCTGTCGTCAAGTAAGCATGTACTACACACAGTCACCACAGAACTTGCTTAGATCGAGGTTGGAACCACTCCACCTCTCACTTAGCTGCGTTCTGTGCGCGTCGCGTCTTGATTTGTGTGGGCTTTGTGAGAAGACTGCTAGCACCGCTCCTGATTCACAGTAGAATGATAATGCCCAAAGAGGAGCAAGCCTCAGCCACTAGGGTAGAGCTAGTCCATGAGGAGCACCAGCTCAGGTTGGTCCTGAAGTTCCAGCCTCTTCAGGCCTCGCCCTGATGTTGGCAGGAGCAGGGGCAGGGGCCTCTCCCAGAGCTCCAATGCCCAAGACCTTCTTCCACCCAAGGGGCTGCGAGGCACCGTCCATCACATCACGGTGACTCCGATACACAGTGTCTGACGTCACTGGCAGGTCCCGTGAGAGATCACTTCCTGCCACATCAGAGAGGCACTTGCGCCCCGCAGCTGGGACCCCAGGCCTTGCGCCCCGCAGCTGGGACCCCAGGCCTTGCGCCCCGCAGCTGGGACCCCAGGCCTTGCGCCCCGCAGCTGGGACCCCAGGCCTTGCGCCCCGCCAGGGTCGCCGTTGAAGCCCCTCTTCCTTGGAAGGCTTTGTGCTCGCCCACCTCACCCCCCGCTCCCCAGCGTTCCCAGCCCGTCTGGCGCTGTCCCTTGCAGGCCACGCTTGGGCCCGTGGGAGCTGGGGAGGCAGCGGAAGGTGGGCAAGTCACTTTCCCCGTGCTGCTCGCTGGGGCATGCTGCCCTTCTGTCCTCCGGAGTCTGCGTGGAGGAACAGTGTGCAGAGCACGGGGCACTGACCGCCGGTCCGCGGTCTGTGCGGCTGACCGCGCGGGAGCCCCGCTGACCTCGCTCTGTCCTGGAGTGCCGTGAAGTCAGAAATAATTCACGCATTCCCTACACAGCAGACTCCAAATACGCGGCAGACATTATTGCACTCTTTGTCAGCACTGAGGAGCCATCCAGAAACAGGCTTTTAAACCTTGTCTGTTCTGTGTCGAAAGCTTCTTTGAAACTGCATGACAAAGTCAGGAATGAGTGCAGACAGGAGCTTGGCTGTTTCCCAAGGACACATCTCAGGAGGAGGGAGGATGGGCTCGGAGCCTGCGGTGCCGGCCGGCTCACCACGCCTCACAGCCCCGACCACAGCCTTCCACCGCAGCCCAGGCCAGCCAGCCACACGGCCGGCTCACCACGCCTCACAGCCCCGACCACAGCCTTCCACCGCAGCCCAGGCCAGCCAGCCACACGGCCGGCTCACCACGCCTCACAGCCCCGACCACAGCCTTCCACCGCAGCCCAGGCCAGCCAGCCACACGGCCGGCTTACCACGCCTCACAGCCCCGACCACAGCCTTCCACCGCAGCCCAGGCCAGCCAGCCACACGGCCGGCTTACCACGCCTCACAGCCCCGACCACAGCCTTCCACCGCAGCCCAGGCCAGCCAGCCACACGGCCGGCTTACCACGCCTCACAGCCCCGACCACAGCCTTCCACCACAGCCCAGGCCAGCCAGCCACACGGCCCGCACACAGCTGCAACTACAGAAATTACTTTGGGTAACCTGGAGGAGGAAGGGAAGGAAGAGAGGGAAGAGAGGGAAGGAGGGAGGGGAGGAGGGGAGGAAGATGGGAAGGAAGGAAAAAGGGAGGGAGGGAGAGACAGAGGGAGAAAGAGAGGGAGAAAGAGAGAGAAAGAAGAAAGAAAAGACAAGAAAAGAAAGAGAGGGAGGGAGGAAGGAAGGAAGGAAAGAAGAAAGAAAGAAAGAAAGGAAGAAAGGAAGAAAGAAAAAGGGAAGGAAGGAAGGAAAGGAAGGAAGGAAGGAAGGAAGAAAGGAAGGAAGAAAGGAAGAAAGAAAAAGGGAAGGAAGGAAGGAGAGGAAGGAAGAAAGGAAGGAAGGAAGGAAAGAAGGAAGATTTTTGTGAGATCCTGAATGACTTGTTTTATTTTCCACTGTTATGGAGGTAAGGTACAGAGGGTTACAGAAATACATTTTGAGACTCTGAAGGCACTGAGGGCTGACAGGTCTGGTGGCCGCCCCCCTCCGCCTCCCCGCCCCGTGGTCCCTCCGGAGAGGAGCCTGGCCGAGGTCCTCGTGGTACCACCGCCCGGCCCGTGATCCCTCCGGAGAGGAGCCTGGCCGAGGTCCTCGTGGTACCACCGCCCGGCCCGTGGTCCCTCCGGAGAGGAGCCTGGGCGAGGTCCTCGTGGTACCACTGCCCGGCCCGTGGTCCCTCCGGAGAGGAGCCTGGGCGAGGTCTCGTGGTACCACTGCCCGGCCCGCGTGTGCAGACACACGTGCACAAGGCGCCGCGGGCTTCGGGGGTCAGCGTCACCGGATGGTGTCCGCCACAGCCCAGGGGCCGTGGATCCGGACCGGGGTCTGGCCCCTACCTTTCAAATCTTGTGTCCATTAAGGTGCAAGCGCTTGAGAGGTTCTAGTTTAATATATACTGCTTGGGTAGCTAATGCCATCTGGATTCTGTCCTTTCTTCACCAGAATTGAAGGTCTTTTTAACCACAAAAAGGTGCTAACTTTGAGGGCCATGGCCAGCTCTGAGGAGCCGTGTGCCCCGGAGGCCCCTGACGCCCGTGTGGCCTGCTCTGCGGATGTCAGTGGAGCACCCCGATCTAAGGCACCCGGAGCCCAGGCTCAGGGCCACTGCCACCCAGTGCAAGCACGGCACGTGGGTAGAGGGGCCTGGGTGAAGAACTCTGTGTTACTCACACCAGCCTGCCCCGTGCCCTGAAATTCCACCCTGAGGATCTACTTGTTGGGAGGGATCAGCTTCCCGGGGGTGGGGGGAGGCTCCCCCCTGGTGCTCCTCGCAGGGCTGCGCATCCACCTGCTCCCACCTGATGGGGTGCAGCGTGAGATCTGCTGCCCAGCAGCTTGCGGGGCTCTGTCTGGCGGCCGACCCGGCCCGTGGGCTTCCATCCGGGGGCCCCCGCCACGGCCTGTGGTCCAAGACAAACAGGGCGAGGACCACACAGGGGCCCGGGAAGCCCGGCATTTTTGTTCACACGCTGGTGTCTACGTTGATGAGACACACCCTCACCCCTGGGCACACGAGACCCGCTTTCTAGGGAATCATGCTTCCATGCGCTCCCATCCCCTGCCAGCCTCTCCCTGCGACCTTTCTATAAAACGGTGTCTCCATTTCATTATGAAGAGTAGGAATGACTAGCTTACCGTGGCTCCTGGCTCCCCTCAGGTGAGGAGAAAGGAGGGGCCCCAGGGGGAGAGGGAGCCAGGGGAGACACTGTCCAACTCCTGTCCTGCCAGCCCAACTCAGGATGAGAAAGTGAGGTCTGTGCCATCCTGTCCTGTCCACAGTGGACTCCATGATAAGTGCTCTTCCTGTCCTGTCCACAGTGGACTCCATGAGAAGTGCTCTTCCTGTCCCATCCACACCCTGGACTCTGTGAGAAGTGCTCTTCCTGTCCTGTCCACCCTGGACTCTGTGAGAAGTGCTCTTCCTGTCCTGTCCACAGTGGACTCCATGAGAAGTGCTCTTCCTGTCCCATCCACACCTGGACTCCATGAGAAGTGCTCTTCCTGTCCCATCCACACCTGGACTCTGTGAGAAGTGCTCTTCCTGTCCCATCCACACCCTGGACTCTCTGAGAAGTGCTCTTCCTGTCTTGTCCACCCTGGACTCAGTGAGAAGTGCTCTTCCTGTCCTGTCCACCCTGGACTCTGAGAAGGGCTGATGCTGGGTGTCCCACATCTCCCTCCCTCCATGCTATCACTAAAGTTGTAAGCAATGAGGGAAAAGCAGTGAATGCCGGTCCTGCCCCAGGGTGCTAGTTACACCAGCGGCACGCCTTTTGTGAATTCTAGTGTGCAGAAGAGAAGCTAAGCCCCTTGTCTGGATGCTTGCAGAAGAGGCCAAGGTGGCCACGGTCCCAGCCTGCCCAGGTGGCCAGAGAGCAGCTGTCCACGAAGGTCAGCCTGGCCGCGAAGGTCAGCCCCAGCTCCGCTCGTTCTCCGGAAGGCCAAGGTGGTAAAATGTCGTTTGACTCAGCCCACGCCAGGCAGCCAGGGAACCCGGGGCCCCTCCTTCTGTGGGCACCGGGCCACGAGCCCTCCTTTGCCGTAGGTGCGGGGGCTGCACAGGACAAGCCCCTGAGCCTGGTGCAGAGCACATGCGTGTGTGGTGTGTGTGTGGGCACACGTGTGCATGTGTGTGTGTGTGCACGTGCACGCCTCCACACGTCTGTGCGGTAGGAGGAAGCCGTGTGGAGCGGCCCAAGGTCACTGAGCAATGTGACCTTGGAGCCATCTTGCACCTGCTCCAGCCTGGCACAGACTCAGCAGCCACATGGCGGCCGCAGCTGGTAGAGAAGGGAGCTGTCGGCCTGCTAGTGGGATCCGGCTGCCTGCCCCGTCTGAGGAATGCTTGGCTACCTCCTCTGGCTGCCAGCCAGCCCGGAGGGACCTGGGTAGCTCAGGAGATGACTGACCCCTCATTCATTTTGCATGTGCTCCTTTTGGCTGGCACTGCCACCAACTGGTCCCCACGTGGACCGCGTTGGAAGGGGAGCCAGGATATTCCGATTCCCCCGCACCAGCCGTGGGCAGCCTGGCCCGGCCTGGTCCCCGCGTGGACCGCGTTGGAAGGGGAGCCAGGATATTCCGATTCCCCCGCACCAGCCGTGGGCAGCCTGGCCAAGCCTGGTCCCCGCGTGGACCGCGTTGGAAGGGGAGCCAGGATATTCCGATTCCCCCGCACCAGCCGTGGGCAGCCTGGCCAAGCCTGGTCCCCGCGTGGACCGCGTTGGAAGGGGAGCCAGGATACTCGGATCCCCCCAAGCCAACCATGGGCAGCCTGGCCCGGCCTGGTCCCCGTGTGGAACGGGTTGGAAGGGGAGCCAGGATACTCGGATCCCCCCAAGCCAACCGTGGGTGGCCTGGCCTGGCCTGGCCCCCGTGTGGAACGGGTTGGAAGGGGAGCGGATACGCAGATCCCCCCACACCAGCCATGGGCCGCCCGGCTGCACGCACAGGGAGCTTCACAGAGGCCGGGATGTGTTTGTCCCAGCATTGTCAGCAGGCTGGATCTTAGATGCATCTTTTGCTTTAAGCTAATTTAGTGTGTCACATGGTAGTCACTTGATGAAAGTTATAATAATTAGTGCTGTGACTCCCACACATGTTAACGGCTCTGGAGCTTGTTGTTTGTTTTTAATTACGTGATTGGAAACAAAGGACTAACTTCCTCCAAGTTGTTTTATCGGTGCAAAACCCACACCAGCTCTTCACCAATGATGACAGGCAGGGGAGAAGGTCCAAGTGCCACGGACAGATGGGTAGGCTCGGCTGTGGGCAGGGTGGACAGTTCTGCTGTGTTCTAGTCCCCGGCAGTCTCTGAGAACAGGACGTGTCATCTTCTGCTACCGCACAACCAGCCTTCACGGCAGAAACCAAGAGGGAGCATGGGCGGAGGTCGGTGCCACACATGGTACTAACCTCAGAGCCCTGGCAAAGGCCACACTGGGCCCCCGCACCGTGATTCCGGGGCCTGCGGGGCAGCCACCAACCCCGAGGCCTGGGGAGCAGATGCAGCCGCATAGGCTCCAAGATCCCAGGCAGTGCGCTGGGCCAGCTTCCCGCTGGGAAGGGAGATGGGCTGAGCAGATAATCTGATGCTGTGAGATACTCAAAGGCCCCTCACAGGTCAGAAGTGCCCCTAACAATGCACTGAAACTAAGAAACACTCCCACGGCAGGGCAGCCTCAGACTCTCCCACTGCAGGCACGGCAGTGCAGGGCTGCTGGGTAGAGATGCACCAAGCACCCACTAGGCCTTCAGACTAGTGTGTGCTCTGACTCCCGTGGATGGACACATCCTCACAATACAAAGGAATGTGTGCAGTTGATCTTTAATATTGTATCAGTGGACTGTTTTTAGGAAAGGAAGAGTCTAGGTGACCTTCGGTTGATGGTGTGTGGAGGTGCACGTGAGTGACGAAGTCTGGGGAAAGGACTTGCTTCCTCACCGAGACAGGACTGCATCCTGTATCACATCATCCAGCGCTTGCTTCGCCAAGACTCTTAGGCAGGCCTGAGATGGAGAAAGGGTGTGTGTTGGCGACAACAGGGAGAACAGAGACTCGAGTCCAAATTCGTTGGACAAACTCCTCAGAGGTGGCATCCTGTATCACATCATCCAGCGCTTGCTTCGCCAAGACTCTTAGGCAGGCCTGAGATGGAGAAAGGGTGTGTGTTGGCGAAAACAGGGAGAACAGAGACTCGAGTCCAAATTCATTGGACAAACTCCTCAGAGGTGGCCGTGGAGCTGTGCACTCTGATAGCATTGTGGACACTGGGAAGTCTGGATGGGGAAACTCCCAGGCTGTAAGCTGACCTGAGATTAAGACCCTATGAGAGCCTTTCATGCTGCCCACAAAAGCCACTTAACACTGGAAGTGGAGTTGCATGAAGACGCCAGGTCCTTTCTCTGCTCAAAACACTGGCTATTATAACGAAAACAAAGACATTTGATTACATGGACACCATCTTGCTAATGGGCCTGGGTCGCAAGTACTTAATACTCCATCTGGTTTCCATGGAGAAATGTAACCACATCACGTGGTTCTCGGTGGATCGTTCCTTCATGCTGAGTATCGTTCATACACACACACACACACACACACACACACACACACACACACACACACACACACACACTTTCATGATCCCTGGGGAAAATACCTAGTAGTATAATGATTAAAATATGTATGCAGCAAATGTTTATACACTTGTGGTAGATACAGTTATGCACATATGGTAGACACATGTTTACATACATGTAGTAGATACACATTTGACTTTGCAAGAGCTGATATATTACTTTCCAAAGTGTCGTGCCACGTGACCTTCCCACAGGTGTGAAGGAGACCCAGGTCCTCTGAGTGCTCCCCCTTCTCCATTTTGCTCATTCTCACGATCAAGTCTCGGGAATTTCACAGTGGTTTAGGAGAAGCTTCCTCGGAAATGACACTGGCAGTTAGGCAGGGGTAGCGTTTTAGTGGAAATACAGCATCTACAGCGCCCTGGTGAGCCCACACAAATAGAGATTGTGTTCTCGTCTTCACCACAATTCGCTGGTCCTGTCAGACAGAGCCATAAAGTCTTCAGGCTTGGTTCCGAGATCCCTTTGCTTTTTAGCCGAGACTTTCAACCTTGTGTTGTAGCTCTCATTCTGTATCTTGGAAACACAGTTCTGAATTCTCTTTCACCAGCACCGATGAAGAATAAGCTATAACAACACTTCCTGAAATAGGTAATAGTGTGCAGAATTTGTATTTGCCCTTCTTTCAGTACAGTTTGTATATGTACAAAGATGATAATCTGTGGTGTGAAATCTCTTATTTCAGGGAATTTGCAAGGTATCAAGGCATGTTTGGAGAAAATGCTTCACCCTCTAGATATTCTGAGTATAGGCACTCTAGAGATTTTGAGTATAGGTTGATCCATTTCTGCTGTGCCTGCGGTCAGGAGCGTGCAAGCGCAGGGCCAGCTTGCCAGCAGGAGGGGGTCCCTAAGGGAGGGGGGAGGGCTGACGTCCCTAAGAAGAGGAGAGGTGCGGAAGAGGCAGGGGGAGGTGAGTCTGGGTCTCAGAGTCTGTGCCACTGCCACCCACTCCTGGGCAACAGCCTCACCTCGCTATGTACAGGACCCTCTGGTGGAAGCAGCCTTCGGGGTGAGGTCAGAGGTCAGAGGTCAGAGGTCAGAGTCCCTCGCCCTACGTCACTACTGGTGGCTGGGCAGGATTCCTCACGGTTACCCAATAGGTGGGTAAGTGTGTGGTGCCGGGGGCCTGGCCTGGGGTCGAGAGAGGAGAACATGGTTTTCTTTCCCTCTGTTCAAGTCTTGAGGAAAAGCACTGCTTCCCGCTGCCTTCTCCCCGCCGCAGGAATCCATCCAGCATGCTCCCCGCGTCCTGGAATCCTACTGTGAAGCTTTTCCTGATCAGCACTAGGCAGGAAGGAGAAGACCTCAGAGGTGAGGTGTGGTCCAGACCAGCGGTGCCCACGGGCGGTGTAACCCCATCTCATAGTCACGGCCGAGCCACTGGGCCCTGAGAGTGGCCCAGAGGCTCTGTGCTGAGACCACAGGACCATGGCTGGGGGGGGGAGGACACGATGTCCATGGGGAGTCCCCAAACTGCAGATGATCTAGCAAATGGCCTCAGCTTCCATTAGCCTGAATGGAACAGCGGCTGAGATTTTGTCCAGGTAAAACCCTTGGCCTGGTGAACGTCCTTGCTGGCCGAGTGTCTGCCCTCTCTGAGCCATGTCTCCTGATGAGAAGGTTGGGCCTGCTTCTCCTCAGGTGATCGCAGTCCTGATGCCGCCCGTTCCTTCTCTTGCTTGCTCTCTCCAGCCTAGAGTAAGCCAGGCTGGCCACTCAACTTCCGGAGCCAAGGGGCCTCATTCACACCTGCCTGCGCTTGGCGGCTGGAGAGCTGGGCACTGGCCCTCTGTGGAGCCCCGGTAGGTACCTGCCGGTGGAGGGAGGGTCAAAGAAGAGTTGTTCCGCCAAACAATTCATCCTGTAAAAACACTTCAAGCCAGTGCTGTGGGTCATGCCTGCCATCCCAGCTGCTTAGGAGGAGACTGGGAGAACCGAAGCCCGGTGAGAGCCACGCAAGGCCTCTTCACAACCGATCAAGCGCAGGGCTACATGGGAAGTACAAATCGGAGGCTCGTGGTTCAGGTCAACCCAGACAAAAACAAGACCCTGTTTGAAAACTAACTAGAGCAAAAAGGGGTCAGGGAGTGATTTGCATGGTAGAGGATCTACCTAGCATACACAAGGCCCCGAGTTCAAACTACAGTAACACCCACAAAGAATATATTGGTTATGTATTTACATGATTAAGGCAAAGCCAACACTATTTATATGCGTTAGATTGGCCACTGGAGGTCCTGTTTCATGCCATAGACTGAGAAACATGCACAAAATCCATCCACCAGATTGTTGCTGGGAAGGGAAGTGGTCTGAGTCCTGCTTATTTTGAGAATTAGAACTTGAGCCCAGAGAGGTGAGTCACAGCCGCTGAGACCTTGACCTCCGGAGGGTGACGTGCTGTGGTCTCCTCCTGGGAGTCACGGTCTCTGCGCCTCCCTGGTGGGGATTCAGAGGCGGTTGCCAGCAGTCCGGGCATACGTAAAGGCAGAGCATCCCAGCATCTCCGAAGCCTTTTCCAAGCGCCAGCTTCTCTCCATGTTCTTCTGGAGTGCTGAACACCATCAAGGCCATGCATCCGCAGGCCTGTGCCTTGGGAGTGAGCCCTTTGGGCTGACAGGCCCTGGACATCTGCGCTTAGAGTGTTTGCTCTTACACCCGCCTAGCGCTTGACCGCCCACGGCGCTGCTGTGTCCTGAGCTCCCACGGCGTGCAGGGGAGAAACACGCAGCCGCCCTCCAGCCTGGACGGCACTCGGGGCCAGGGCATTCCCCCCCACTGTCCCCACACAGTAACTGACTTCATGCAGTTTGGACCCTCACACCACAGCATTCTCAAAGCCGAGACGCGATTTCTTCTGTGGCTGCCCCATGGCAGCGCTGGGGTGTCCACAGGACCGGCCGGAAGTGCAGCCCTCTCCCTGCAGCCCACCTCCGGGACCGGCCCTCTCCCTGCAGCCCACCTCCAGGACCGGCCCTCTCCCTGCAGCCCACCTCCAGGACCGGCCCTCTCCCTGCAGCCCACCTCCAGGACCGGCCCTCTCCCTGCAGCCCACCTCCAGGACCGGCCCTCTCCCTGCAGCCCACCTCCGGGACCGGCCCTCTCCGTGCAGCCCACCTTCAGGACCACACCAGAGCACTGCACACCAGGGTAGCTGCAGCCTGTCATCTCTTCCTGTGCTGGTGTGCACATGTGTCAACATGCGCACAGAGCCTGGGTGCCTACCACTCATCAGGGAGACTGGTGGTGTGGGGAGTAAGCTGGAAGGGGGGTCCGCGGTGGCCTCATCTTTGAGACTCAGGGATAAGGTAACTAACTCCTCTGGTTAGCCAGACAGTGCCCATGTGGGACACTGGATTCCACCCTCCCCTCAGCAGCCCCCAGCCCAGCCCCCAGCTCAGCCCTCAGGGCCCATTCCATCACCCTCCGGCCCACACAAGCCAGGAAAGTGCTTGCATTTCCCATTTGCTCACTCATGGCTGTATCTGCAAGAAAGACCAGCTTCCCCCAAACTCACGCCCTCCGAGCCAAGCCAGACAGACACCGGAGCCCACGTGGACCCGAGCAGCTGCGCAGGCCTGCTTCCCGTCCCTGCCACCCGAGGGGCTCATGTCCATGGCTCCCTCCTCAGCACACTGCCCCTCCTTCGTGTTCTCCCTTCTCCCAGCGAGTCCTGACAGTCACCACCATGAGTACACGAGGTCACGTTTAGGGTAGGATTCTGGGTTTATGAACCATTTGCATGTAGAGGTATCTGGAAACCCTGCCTTCCTGGGAGATGACCCTGTGCTCTATCCAAACGAGGGATGTTGGAGAGTCAGCAATGCCTCTCCACGTGCTGATCTTGACCATACACACACACACACACACACACACACACACACACACACACACACACACACACACACACACACACAACCCACACTATAGCAATCAGGCCTGATCCTCCCTGAGGAACGATGCTCTTCCCGAGCCCAGTCTCATGTTGTGGATTCGCAGATGTGGTCAGCAGATGCACCACAGACCCTTAGCAGAGCACGCAGTGCCTTCCCCTCCCCCTCCCCCCTCAAGCCCCTCCAAGCTGACCTTCCCATGTCACTCAGGGGCATCTTTGAGTTGACGCATCACCTCCCTTGAAGAGTCCGAATCGGTGATTCTTATTAACCAAGTGTCCCGGCCGGCGATCCCAGTGTCTGGCAGCATGCATTCGTGTGAGCAGGGGAAGGCAGGGTGGGAGAGCTGGACTCTGAAGGTCGCTGGGGTCAGGGCAGGCTGAGGCCTTGGAGAGATCGATGGGTTTGGCGCGGGGTTCGGTGGGAAGGCAGATGGCTCACGGCTAGGGTGGCAAGGCCCAGAGGGTGCCTAGAAGTCCCTGTGGCCTGTCGGCCCACAGAGGGGCAGGCGGACGGGAGCAAGCGATTGCACCCTTGCGGGGTCACTCTCCTGTCGCCCGTTGGAGTTCTGTTGGAAGGTGTGCAGTGCGGCTGAGGGTCCCTGAGCTGGTCACGACACTGCAATTCAGGGCCCGAGAACCTGAGGGGCCTTTACCCCGGCCATCCGCCCTGCGCCATGCTGATTCTCATGAGAAACACGCACTGAATACTTGGTTGTGTCTGATGGAGAGGTAAGTACTCCACCACTGGACAGAGCAGACCTCAGAGGCCCCGGCTCAGGACAGCAGGACACCACAGGGGGACACCAGAGGGGGACATCAGAGGGGACACCAGAGGGGACACCAGAGGGAGGACACCACAGAGGGGACACCACAGGGGGACACCACAGGGGACACCACAGGGGGACACCACAGGGGGACACCAGAGGGGACACCAGAGGGGACACCAGAGGGGGGACACCAGAGGGGGACATCAGAGGGGACACCACAGGGGACACCACAGGGGGACACCAGAGGGGATACCAGAGGGGACACCAGAGGGGACACCACAGAGGGGACACCACAGGGGACACCACAGAGGGGACGCCACAGGGGACACAAGAGGGGACACCACAGGGGGACACCACAGGGGACACCAGAGGGGGACACCACAGAGGGGACACCAGAGGGGACACCAGAGGGGACACCAGAGGGGGACACCAGAGGGGGACATCAGAGGGGACACCAGAGGGAGGATACCAGAGGGGGACATCAGAGGGGACACCAGAGGGAGGACACCAGAGGGGGACACCAGAGGGGACACCAGAGGGGACACCACAGGGGGACACCAGAGGGGACACAAGAGGGGACACCAGAGGGGACACCAGAGGGGACACCACAGAGGGGACACCACAGAGGGGACACCAGAGGGAGGACACCAGAGGGGACACCAGAGGGGGACACCAGAGGGAGGACACCAGAGGGGGACATCAGAGGGGACACCAGAGGGAGGACACCAGAGGGGGACATCAGAGGGGACACCACAGGGGACACCACAGGGGGACACCACAGAGGGGACACCAGAGGGAGGACACCAGAGGGGACACCAGAGGGGGACACCAGAGGGAGGACACCAGAGGGGACACCACAGAGGGGACACCACAGAGGGGACACCAGAGGGAGGACACCAGAGGGGACACCAGAGGGGGACACCAGAGGGAGGACACCAGAGGGGGACATCAGAGGGGACACCAGAGGGAGGACACCAGAGGGGGACATCAGAGGGGACACCAGAGGGGACACCAGAGGGAGGACACCAGAGGGGACACCACAGAGGGGACACCAGAGGGAGGACACCAGAGGGGGACACCAGAGGGGGACATCAGAGGGGACACCAGAGGGGACACCAGAGGGAGGACACCAGAGGGGGACACCAGAGGGGGACACCAGAGGGAGGACACCAGAGGGGGACATCAGAGGGAGGACATCAGAGGGAGACACCTCAGGGGACACCACAGAGGGGACACCAGAGGGGATACCACAGGGGGACACCAGAGGGGACACCAGAGGGGACACCAGAGGGGGACACCAGAGGGGACACCAGAGGGGACACCAGAGGGGACACCACAGAGGGGACACCACAGAGGGGACACCAGAGGGAGGACACCAGAGGGGGACACCAGAGGGGACACCACAGGGGGACACCACAGGGGATACCACAGGGGGACACCACAGGGGATACCACAGGGGGACACCACAGGGGACACCACAGGGGACACCACAGGGGACACCACAGAGGGGGAACCTCCAGAGACCCAGGGCATGTAGGGTCCCCCTGAGCAGTGTTGAATGCTCTCGCTGTAGTACCCCAGTTTCCCAACACTGGGTCAGTTAGGCTAGGAGTCTTTATTGCATGCGGTGACTGCATCCCCTCGCAGAACTTAGGAATGCAGCCCAATGTGCGGATCTGCTGGGTGCTCAAGGCCCCAAGCCACACGCAGGTGGCATTTTTGCAACAGGCCAGAGCAAGCCGCGGTAGAGCAGCGAGAACTGCAGTTAGCAGGAATTTGGCAGCCATGTTTTTCCCCTGTGACTCATTTCTGGGATTCTGCCGGGGTCAGGCTTGATTCCTGTCATTCAGGTCACCTGCCTTCTGTTGGCCCCTGCCTGGAGAGTCCCCATGGCGGACACTGATTGTTTTACCACTTGCTGAATTCCAGTAACCTGGTGTTTAACTCATCAGTTCACTTCAAGCCTTTATCTTTGGAATCCTTCCTTTTAATGACTAGCCTTGAGGTTTTGTTTTCTACCGGGAGAGCCTGCCTTTCACGTTTGGCCCCAGCCTTAATAATCCATCGTTTCGTTCTGTTTCTAATTTCACATTTTATATTCTTTGGGGATCATCACATCGCTGAGCTTTTGGGCCAGGAGACCTGCCCTGTGCATCCCGTGCGGGCTCTGAGGACCGGAAAGCCCCACCCCGGGGGCAGGCGGTGTCTCTGCCGAGTCTTTCTCTTACTCGACCTCACACAGAAATGGGTCTTGCCTCCTGCCAGGGTGGACCCCAGCTAGTCCTCAGAACTTCAGAAGCAGGGAGCTGCCCTCCCGCAGCTTCTGAGACATCTCAAAACAAAGCCCGGTGAAGGGAGGGGCGGGAGGGGCCTCGCCCACCCATATGAGAATGGGCTGTACAGAGGCTGGGGACATGGTGGGCCTGCCGGAGGCCATGGCGGGGGTCAGGTGGGGGGGTCTAGGAAGAGGACCCAGGCCAGTCCCCAGCACTTTCCTCTCGGAGTAATTCCACATTGCTGTGGTGCTTGCCTGGTTGCAGGAGACGGAGACCATTTCTTCTGGAAGGATTAACGACCCCAGGCTCTGGGTGGACGCTGGGCAGGGCTCCGTGGGGCCCTTCCCCCCCCTGCTCAGGAAGATGCCTCGGCCCCAGGCCCAGCTGCCCTCCCCTAGATTCGCCGCAATCCATCCCAGCTGCAGCCCTTCGCCCTCAAGAGGACTTGCTGCTTTTTTTCTCCAGAAAAAGAACACCGTTGCCACCCACAGCAAATTAAAATTAAGTGCAAAGCTATTTGCGGGTCAGTTAAGCACAGCGGGTCACCAGCCTTCCCTGGCTCTCGGCGCAGAGGAAGCATTTCTCAGCTTGTATATTCTTGGATCCTGCGAATTGTTCACTGAAGATGAAGTACCTGGTTTTGTCTCTTGGCGATTTTAGAGGGCTTTATAATGCTGCTCAGAAGCACGCAGGCTGCAGGAAGGCAGGCACTAAATATCTCAATAAAACCAACGTGTGAAGCTCAAACCTGAAAAGCAGCTGTACCCTGGCTGACAGAGATTGGTAAGTCATTGCTTCCCAACCTTTAGCAAGCACAGCAATCTCCCTCCCTCCCCGGGATCTTGTTAAAATGCAAATTTGGACTCAGTGGGTGTAGGCCAAGGCCTGCATTTCCAGCAGCCTCCCTGGTCAGGACTCCACAGGCTACTGAGCCTGAGTGTCTGAGCCCAGGTCCACCTTTAGAAGGGTTCCACATTCTTGTAGGGCCACAGAAGAAAGCTCAGCCCACACGCTAGACACCTGCTGTGTGGCGGAGGCTGACATCTCTTGGACATCTTCTTGGAGAAAGGCCTCTCCTGCTACTGCATCCCCAGAGCAGACTTGTGGCCTGAGCTATGTTCTCCTCCACTCCAACACGCAGGACAAGCCAACTAGGTGAAAGGAAAACAAGTATTGGGAATGATGAACAGAAGATAGATAATAGATAAACAGATAGCTAGATGGATAGATAAGTAGATAGATAGATGTCCATGGCAAACACTGCGTGAACAAGGTGACAGTTGTGCCCCTGGAGTTCGGGTAGACAGGGGTCTTGGTGGGATGTTTATTTTTGTCTTTCTTTTTTTGGTACTGGGGGTGAGACCCAGGACCATGCACTTGCATCCCAGCCCTAAGGTGTTTTTGTTTCCATTCTTTTTGGAGGAGGCGTGGATGGGCTACAGGGTGGCCTGCGGGCTGGCGGGGCTCATCAGAAGATGGGAAGTGCTAGCTAGCTTCACTCCTAATTTGGGGTCACTACTCCAGAGACACAGAAGGTGGAGCTGCGGTCAGCCTGTCCTCAGGAAGGAAGGAAGCCCGTGGGGGTGTTCTCTGCAAGCTAACTCCTCTGCCTCCTGCCCCTCTGGTGTGCTCTGATCCTCTCTGCACCTGGGTGCTGCCCTCTCCTTCTCCATGGGGTCCGCGTGGCCCTGGAGTCGCTTGCCTGCATCCCAAGACCGTCCTCCGCCCCCACTGTCCACCCGCAGCTGATAACGGGCGGGCACTTTACCTTGAGGTTTGTAGTCTAAGCGTCAGCTTGTGCATTCTCAGTTTTTGCCCTTCGCCTTTGACCTCTCAGTCACTCTGCCCTCTGTGGACCCTGCCTCATGCCCAATCACCCTGTCATAAGGTGAATTATATTATCCCAGAAGCCACACTTTGGAAGATGGGATTTTGGAGTCTATTACAGAGTTAGCAGGCTACATGCAGCCAGTTGTTACAAAGGCCTGCAGCCCCCAAATAACATGTAACACAGCTAGGAAACAGGCAAGAGAAGAAAGAAAGAACAAAAACAATACCAACAAACCAATTCAGCTCTGATGGATGATGACCAGAGACAAACTAGGAGACAGGACACAGAACACAGTCACAGACACACACGGTCACAGAGACAGACACACACAATCACAGACACACAAGTCACATGGCGGCTGGGCTGGGCAGGCCCACAGGAAATTCCCAGGCACTGGACTGACTGATAGGTTCAGTAACCTATCAGCCGAGTGCCCACCCCTTCCTCCAGGGATCCAGGCACGCCCATCACCTGGGAGGTGGGAACGGTTCCTTCCCCAAGCATGAAGACAAGATGCCAGACCCCACTATCCACCTTGTGGCTGATATGACGCCTGCCAGCCCTGACCTTCAACCTCAACCTCTGCCCTTTTCCTAGCCCACAAAAACATCTGGAACTCCAGCATACCCCTCAGGCTTCTCCTTTTCCTGCAGCTGTGAAATCCTTAGATCCTTCAGGAATACTGCTCTTAGCATGTCAGCTAGCTCTTGCTACTGTATGGCTTTTCATATAAAAATCGATGCTAGATTTTCCAGGGCCTGGCAAGTTAGAACCTATAAATTCTTTTTAATCCATCACAACCAAAGCTGGCTCCTTAAAAAAAAAAAAAGCCCCTGTAGCACAGACACAGACTGGCCTCCCCGGTGGTCTGCTCACTCAGTGATCACCATCTGGGAAGATGCCTCACTGCCTAACAGGCGGTAGGGGAAGACTCAGGGCTGAGCAGGCACCTTGCCTAAGACTAAATGGTTTTTAAACTTTTCCAATATAATGTGCCCAAGCATCTCCCCTGGAGAACGTTGTTGAAAATACACTCACTCTGGGGTTCCTCTTGAAATACGGATTTGGATCTAACTGGTGCCACCATGGCTTCCTGGTGGATGAAGGCTAAGTCCCCCCCCCCAGGTGATGGGCATGCCTGAATCCCTGGAGGACAGGAAGTCCCACCCACCCCAGGTGATGGGCGTGCCTGAATCCCTGGATGAGGGAGGGACTTGGACAATAGGTTACCAGACCTTCCAGAGCAGAGCCATGAACTCAGGAGACTGATTTCTCAAGCCCTGGTGGCTGCCTCCTGACCATGACTCGAGGCCCTGACCACCTCAGCCGCCATTTTGTGCCGTGCCTTGTGTCTCCCTGCTCTGCTCAGGTCACCATGGAGCCCCTCTTCAACTCTGCATTACAGTTGACCTGGTTCGTTGAGACTGTTTTCCTGCTCTTTCTTTACTACGCTTGTGGCTCGGGTGCCTAACAGTTTATCAAGCATATTCAAGGCTGCCAGTTTGGAGGGACATGATTCCACCTGCAGTCGTCGGCTTTCTAACAAAGATTTCCAATTCATCCTCTCAAAATGTGGCTTCTCTGTCTGGCCAGCAACTTCCCATATAACACCCTGGGGACCGTGACTCAGGTCTGTGTGGAGGTAACCCAAAGGGGCCCCTGGGTGCGTCCCCAGGGAGAGGACTGGAATTGCCCGTGGTTCCAGGTAAGGGTACCCTAGAGGGACAAACTCACTGACAGTGCGTCTTAGCACACTTCAGTGAACACATCCTCGTGCCCTGGAGGTTGGGGGTCTTTCCCTGGAGTCCCGGTAGCCAGCATTTCCAGAGCCTGCCTGGGTTCATCCACAGGTAACAGCTGTACCTTCGAAAGCTTTCCCACAGGAGAGAAGAGGCTCCGGGCCCAGCCAGGGTGAAAGGCTACACCCAGAATCCAGTCTTCATACACAGCACAACAAAGCCAGATCCACTACCCTTGCATGCTGTGGTGGACAGAGTCCAGGATAGACAGACTCCTTTACAGAAAACAAGCTACAAGCAGATGACGGTGGTGATGATGATGTGGTAGTGATGATAGTGGTGGTGGTGGTGATCATGATGGTGTTGGTGTTGGTGGTGGTGATGGTGGTGATGGTGGTGGTGATGGTGGTGATGGTGGTGATCATGATGGTGATGATGGTGGTGGTGGCGGTGAAGATGGTGGCTATGGTGACGATGATGGTGGAGATGTTGGTGGTGGTGATGGTGGTGACCTCTGTTGCTGTCTGTTGTGTGCCATGTACCCGTCTGACACCTGATGGAATGTTCATTGCACAGATATTTCAGCAGAGAAGCCGTGACAAAAATGTCAAAGTAATGAGAATTGTTCTATTGGTTAAAAGAATCCATCTGGTATCTGTTTGATTGGTTTAATTATTGTATTTGGACAGTGACAACTAACACCACTGGACCTGTTTCTGTCGACCTGTCAGGTGGGTTCTACCCACTCTGCCTCCTGTCTCTCGTTTTCCTGCCTTTTCCTCTAGGTTCAGCTTTTGCCTTCTTATTTCCTGTTTTTCTCGCTATTGACACAAATTATTTTATTGTTTATATGAAACTTAGTAACTTTCTGCATGTTCAATATGATAAAATTTAAAGCATTTTTTCACACTGTTGCAATTCCTTAGGAGTTTTCCATACCATTTCAGGGTATTGAACTCCTACGTGAATCGCTGTGGTTCCTCTTAGTTCCCAGGGGCGGTGTTCACTTTGACTTCAGTGCCTACCACGTTGAAGCCCCGCCACCCCCTGTGCAGTTGATCCCTTTGGGATCAGTGTTCTAAATACAGAAAGGTCTGTCATTTAGGACTCTTGGTGAAAGCCCCTATTCATTTCTCTTACCGCCTCTCTGTTCCTTCCTTGTACTGACAGGACATCTCGCTGGGCAGAGGTGCTGTTCTGGTGAGACATTGAGGCGCTGCCTTGCGCTCTTCTTGTTCCTCTTGGGGAGATCTGTTCTCTCTCCAACTGTGGCTCCTTTCCTTTGCCATTCACCTTCTCTGTGCCTCGGCAATTTCTCAGCTTACCTGTGCTGAGCCAAGGTCAGGACTCTATTATTCCATTATTCTTCCTGCCACAGCTGTGTCACATGCATCATCTCCAGAAATACGTCAGATATTAGCCCCTCACCAAACGTCCCTCCCGGTCTGTCTGCCCATGCCTCCGACTTTGGTGGCTGCCTGCTAGCCTCCTTACTCCCACAGGTCCGAGTACAACAGTCTATGATCCTTAGAAAACGCTGGATGGATGCGTATCTTACCCATTCCTTTTCCAGTGATGAGTAACTGGATGTTTCATCCACTGATTATAAATGTTTAATTTAGTGAATCACACCTATTACTTGTAAAAAATGTATTTATTTGTTTTCTACTGTTTATTTTTCAACTTCATTGTGATCTAAATAACAGCTAAAACGTGAATATATTCAAGGCCTACAAGGCTTAGATACATGCTTGTGTTGTGAAATGATGATCAGGCAAGGGAATTAGTGCTCTAATCACCGCCCCCCCCCCCATGTTTTAGTTTGTGCCTGTAGTGGGGACACTTAGGTCAACTTCCAGCAACTTCCCAGTAAACAACACGTTCCATCTTCCTGACTTCCCACCCCCTCCCCTCCCCCGGGACCCATTCTACTCCTTTCTTCTGTGAGTTCTGTGTCTACAGGTTCCACAAACACATGAGGTTCCGCAGCAGTGGTCCTGTCTGGTCTCGCTCACCCAACGCCGTGTCCTCTGGGTTTATCTGTATTGTTGCAGGGTGAGGATGGGATGATCGTTATTGTTATTGTTTCTTTTATGGCTGAGTAATGTTTCATCACATGGATATACCAGGTTTTGTTTAGCCGTTCATCTGTAGCTAACCCTGGGGTTGTTCGAACCTCTCTGTCAATACTGTGGTGATGAACATAGAGGTGGGCAGAACTATTTGAGACACTGATTTTATTTCTTCCTATTTCCCTCCGGGCTGCATAGCTCATGATGTGACCGTCCTGTCTTAATGTGTGATAATATATGTGTGTATCTATGTGTGTATGTGTGAACATATGTGTGGATGTGGATTGACCTCCAAACTTCTTATTGCCTGCTCATCTTCACCATCACGCCTTTTAGTCTTTAACACTTTATACCCTTTTATAATGTAGATTATATGGGCCTTCTGTGTCTGCCATCCTTAAGGATGCACCTTTTCTGTGTTTCTCTGTTCTCCTGTGAGTACTTTCTGTAGGTTTATTGTTGGAACTCAACATGGGCAGAACTGTGCCGGAGTGTGCACAGAAGCAAGTTGGAGGTCAGCTCCAGAGTTGGTGACCTTCCCTTCTGTGCTGTGGACACACAGCTCATTCTGTGATCATTCTGTTTTAGTGTGTGTATGCATATGTACGTGTGTACGCTGTGTGCATATGTATATGTGTGTGCATATATATGTGTATGTGTGTGTGTATATCTGTGTGTATGTGTGTACATGTACATGTGCATGTGCGTGTGTGTGTGCGTGTGTGTGCGTGTGTCAGGTCTACCTCCAAGGAACCTGGCAGTGTCTGGCCATGTCAGCATGTCATCCCATGCTTCTTCAGGGGACCCGTGTGCTGTCATGCAGACAAGGTCCCGTGTGCCCTGTGCCTCCCTGGGGCAGGGACAGTAAGCAGGAAGGACCTGACTCCAAGGTCCTGCAAGGCCCAAACTCCCCAGGCCTCACTCCAGCAGAGCCACACCCAGAGCAAGCACAGAGGCCTGCTGCTTACGCACGGAGGCTGGCCGTTCACTGGCCCCGGCTGTCACACATTCAGGTCTTTCCCCTCTTGTTAGGGCGCCTGTACCTCTCTCGCTATCAGAAGTCTCTCCTCTTACTGAATACACAGAGCTCATGTCGTTGTTTCATGGGCACCGCCGTGCCTGTGAGGGGGGAGAAGAGAGCAGAAAGCAGACGCAAATGACTCCATGTGGCAGGCCAAACACAGCTCCGCCAGGCTCCGTTTTTAGCGCTGATTATGCCGTGATGAGCTGTTGAGCTGAAGCAAGCACCTGGATTTCCATCCGGCCCCGAGGCCTGTGCACGGGCGCAGCTCCATGCGGCCGGGCTGACTGCTGCCCTCCTCCCCATTCACAGGCGCCCCTCTGCTCCCCGACCTGAGCCGGGGCCTGATTCAGTGCATCACCACCAACAGCAGCTGAGAGATTGTAAACAGACATGGGTGGGGGCGGGGGGCACACACAGAGAGACCCCAGTAACCAAACACATCACACCCAGAATGAGATGCACACACACACACATATATCACACACACACACACACACACAGACCCCAGTAACCAAACACATCACACCCAGAATGAGATGCACACACACACACATATATCACACACACACACACACACACAGACCCCAGTAACCAAACACATCACACCCAGAATGAGATGCACACACACACATATATCACACACACACACACACACACACACAGACCCCAGTAACAACGCACATCACACCCAGAATGAGATGCACACATACACATATATCTCACACACACACACACACACACACACACAGACCCCAGTAACCAAACACATCACACCCAGAATGAGATGCACACACACACACATATATCACACACACACACACACACACACAGACCCCAGTAACCAAACACATCACACCCAGAATGAGATGCACACACACACATATATCACACACACACACACACACACACAGACCCCAGTAACAACGCACATCACACCCAGAATGAGATGCACACATACACATATATCTCACACACACACACACACACACACAGACCCCAGTAACAATGCACATCACACCCAGAACAAGACACACACACACACACACACATATCACACACACACACATATCACACACACACACAGACCCCAGTAACAACGCACATCACATCCAGAATGAATGCACACACACACATATATCTCACACACACACACACACAGACCCCAGTAACAATGCACATCACACCCAGAACAAGACACACACACACACATATCACACACACACACACACACACACACAGACCCCAGTAACCAAGCACATCACACCCAGAATGAGATGCACACACACACATATATCACACACACACACACAGACCCCAGTAACCAAACACATCACACCCAGAATGAGATGCACACACACACATATCACACACACACACACACACACAGACCCCAGTAACAATGCACATCACACCCAGAACAAGACACACACACACACACACACACAGACCCCAGTAACAATGCACATCACACCCAGAACAAGACACACACACACACACAGACCCCAGTAACAAAACACATCACACCCAGAATGAGATGCACACACACACACATATATCACACACACACACACAGACCCCAGTAACAATGCACATCACACCCAGAACAAGACACACACACACACACAGACCCCAGTAACAAAACACATCACACCCAGAATGAGATGCACGCACACACACACAGACAGACCTCAGTAACAATACATCTCACACACACACACACACACACACACACACACACACACAGAGACTCCAGTAACATAACAGATCACACCCAGAACAAGATGTACACACACACAGAGACCCCAGTAACAATACATCTCACACACACACACACACACAGATTCCAGTAACATAACAGATCACACCCAGAACAAGATGTACACACACACACAGACCCCAGTAACAAAACATCACACACACATACACACACACACACACACACACACACACACTCAAGTGCACCCTGCATCTGTTCTTTGGTGTCACTGGAAGTGATATGGACTGAACTGTTTCCATCAAATACATATGCTGAACTCTGACACTAACATGGCTGAATCTGGAGATGGAGATTTTAAATGAGAGGAATTCGAGGTGGCGTGGGCCACTGGTTAGTTTTGACCTAGTGTGATTGGTTCTTGCAAAGAAGGGAGGAATTTTTATAATTTGGGGAAGGGAAGGGAAATGACAAAATGCTGAAATAAGGGAACAGGTTGACCTATTGCAACAATGAGATATACAAGACACTATGTAGAAAACGAACTTTACAACTTCAGAGGGGGGAGGGAGGAGTTGGGGAGGTGGGGAGGGAAGGAATGGTAGGGGAAAAACAAAGGAGGGGGTAACTGCTCCATAGGAAATGTTCTCATCACCTTATTTATGTAGCTGTAACCCCTCTGTATAGTATCTTTACAATAAAAAAAACATTTTTTAAAAAGGAGGGAAGAGCAACAGGCAACAGCTATCTGGGGTAACTCTGGCCCTGTGAGAAGAGACTGTCTACAAGACAGGACGCCAGACCCCCTTGCCAGTCTCTACCATAGCTGTCGGAAAGTAGCTCCTTGAGCTGCCTGGCCTGTGACTGGACGGCAGAGCCCACGGACGGGAGGTGTGTGCTCAGAGCCTGGGTGTGGACAGCTGGTGCCCATGGACAGGAGGCGTGTGCACAGAGTCTGTGACTGGACAGCTGAGCCCACGGACGGGAGGCGTGTGCACAGAGCCTGGGTGTGGACAGCTGGCACCCACGGATGGGAGGTGTGTGCACAGAGTCTGTGACTGGACAGCTGGCACCCACGGACGGGAGGCATGTGCACAGAGCCTGGGTGTGGACAGCTAGAGCCCACGGACGGGAGGCGTGTGCACAGAGCCTGGGTGTGGACAGCTGGTGCCCATGGACAGGAGGTGTGTGCACAGAGTCTGTGACTGGACAGCTGGCACCCACGGACGGGAGGTGTGTGCACAGAGCCTGTGACTGGACAGCTGGTGCCCATGGACAGGAGGCGTGTGCACAGAGCCTGTGACTGGACAGCTGGCACCCACGGACGGGAGGTGTGTGCACAGAGCCTGTGACTGGACAGCTGGTGCCCATGGACAGGAGGCGTGTGCACAGAGCCTGTGACTGGACAGCTGGCACCCACGGACGGGAGGTGTGTGCACAGAGCCTGGGTGTGGACAGCTGGTGCCCACGGACGAGAGGCGTGTGCACAGAATCTGTGACTGGACAGCTGGCACCCACGGACGGGAGGTGTGTGCACAGAGCCTGGGTGTGGACAGCTGGCACCCACGGACGGGAGGTGTGTGCACAGAGCCTGGGTGTGGACGGCTGAGCCCACGGACGGGAGGCGTGTGCACAGAGCCTGGGTGTGGACGGCAGAGCCCACGGACGGGAGGTGTGTGCACAGAGCCTGGGTGTGGACGGCAGAGCCCACGGACGGGAGGCGTGTGCACAGAGCCTGGGTGTGGACGGCTGAGCCCACGGACGGGAGGTGTGTGCACAGAGCCTGGGTGTGGACGGCAGAGCCCACGGACGGGAGGTGTGTGCACACAGGTGCAGGGGTGTGCTGTCCAACAGGAGGGCCGGGCCTCCTGGCTGGCAGCGTCACAAGGTGCTGGTCAGGAGAGTCCGGCAGTCTGTCTGCAGAGGAAAACATGCAGCACTTGCCATGTGTAGACGCCTCTCTACTTCATCTTTGGAAAGCTGTGAACTGAGGCAATTCCAATAGGGGGTGTTCCAGGCCAGGGCTGGCACATGAGCCAGGTCACCGTGCTGCTGGGCAGCAGCCTTTGCGAAAGGAGCTCATTAGCCACAGTCCTGTGGGCGGGGGGGGGGGTTCACATCCACCCGTGGGTGGTGCACTGTACCTAGGATGGTGACCAGGAAGAGGCTGAGCACTCAGAGCTCTGTGAGGAGGAGGGTGACCAGGAAGAGGCTGAGCACTCAGAGCTCTGTGAGGAGGAGGGTGACCAGGAAGAGGCTGAGCACTCAGAGCTCTGTGAGGAGGAGGGTGACCGGGAAGAGGCTGAGCACTCAGAGCTCTGTGAGGAGGAGGGTGACCGGGAAGAGGCTGAGCACTCAGAGCTCTGTGAGGAGGAGGGTGACCGGGATGGGGCTGAGCACTCAGAACTCTGTGAGGAGGAGGGTGACTGGGAAGAGGCTGATCCGAAGGACACGGAGACCTTGAGGACATTATTGATACCTGGGCTGGGGTGAGGGGTCCTCTGAGACCTTAAACACCACCGCAAGGAAGGGTCACCGGCAGTCACCAAGGAAGCAGAGTGCTTGCTTCATGGAGAATTTTAACCAAATTTCAAACAGTTATGAGATCAGAAACAATTATTTGTCACAAACTGTCTTTGTAAAAACCCAACTCGGTCGGGATCTTTCCACCGGTGAGGTTATTTTGGGTGACCCCCACCCCACCGCCGGCCAGCAGCAGACTCGGGGACGCCCTTTGTCCGCACAGTCGGCCATCGGGGTGCGGGTCGGGCTCCTCTCCCGCCAGTTTGCAGCTGGTTCTTTCTTCTTTGCAGGAGGCTTAGTATTTGTGGTCTCTGCAGCGCTGTAATTAGCTGACGCTGCGTGGGAACCTGTGCAAGGTGGAGGCGTGGGGCGCCATGCGGGCGTGCAGAGCCCTGGGGCTGCCTGAGCACTGCACCCCGAGTCCTCCGCTGCTGGCTGCAGGCTGCCGGCCACGTGTGGGCGGGGCGCCTGGTGAGCACCACAGGACAGATCCTGGCACAGACCACACCCCTCCCCCACCCTCCCACCCCGCCCCGCCTGGGGGAAGAATCCGCAGGAACAGAGGACCGCGTGGAGGGGGCGTGGGGCACAAAGAGGACGCAGGTGTGTCCGTGTCGGCACACAGGCCTGTGTGCTCTCTGGCGTAGGGTTGTGTCTGTGTGTGCATTCTCTTGGCCTTGGAGTCTGCAGCACCCGGCTGCTTTCCGGGATAAGCTCAGACGTTTCCTGTGCTACTTCATTCTCCCAACCCTGCCTGCCCTCACATGCGTGAAGTTTAGCACGCTCCTGCAAGGAGGAAGGCCACACGTGCAGAGAGGCTCCAGCCGGACACAGAGCCCTGCGCCGTGTCTTGCCTTGGGAGAAAAGGTCCCCCTGAGATGAACTGTTCCCCAAGGCTGCTTCCTCCAGCCACTCCAGCCCCGCCCTTCCCCAATCTCTCAAAGGCGAGTGGTGAGAGAGGACTCAGCTGCCGTTGTACCATTACCACCAGAACGTTCCAGGGACCCACAGATGGAGAAGCAACAGCAGTAAAGAGGAGTTTACAGGAAGCAGCGTTAGGAATTAGATGTGGTCTCAAACCCCAGCGCCATTACCCCTGTGGCAGGATGGCTGACACACACAGATGGGTTTCCAGTAAAGTGCACAGGCACAGGGGTTTGCATATTGAGGGTCTAACCACACGCCCTGAGGAGCGAGAGAGCCTCCACGCCAGTGAAGCGCTTGGCTTGGTGGTGAGCCATAGTCAGGGTCCCGTGCCCGGTGAGCAGGACATGGCATTTCCTGTGCACGTGGCTCACAGCCTGGCAGAGCTATGTGTTCCTGGTGGACTTTTTTTTGGGGGGGGTCCGGTCATGGGGCCTGAGCTCTGGGCCTGGGCGCTGTCCCTCAGCTCTTCAGCTCAAGGCTAGCGCTCTACCACTTGAGCCACAGCACCACTTCCGGCTTTTTTCTTTTTGCTTATGTGGTGCTGAGGAATCGAACCCAGGGCCTCAGGCATGCAAGGCGAGCGCTCTACCACTGAGCCACCTTCCCAGCCCACTGGTGGACTTTTTATTGGTGGAACTTTTTTTTTTTACTTGGGAGAAAAAGAGCCATCGGAGGCTAACTTTGTAAACAAAAAATAAACAAGAGTTGGGATGGGGCAACAGGGCAGATTTTGGGAGCTGGAGGTGATCCTGAGCCCCTCTGAGCAGACATTCAGAAATGGGATGTCAGAGAGCAAAAGCCCATTATCAGTGTCCGATGCGGGGGAGGGGGCGGTCACCTCAGCAGCTGACGGTCAAGGCCCCACGGCGGCACCTCATCCTTGCTGGGGAGAGTCAAGGTCACCTTGTCATTTGGCTACCACCAAACCTGCCCTCAGCAACCCAGCATCCCATCAAGATGGAACAGGTTCTGAGGCATCCTAACATAACTGGAGTCCCATGTCCAATCCAGGCCCTGCGGGAAGGGAGGTGGTACGGGGCAGGCATGGCTGCTCTGGTTTTTGCTAGCAGGGATGATGACCTGGATCTGGACACTCCAGAGAGAGGTGCTATGACCTGGAAGGAACTTAGAGAGGCAGCATCTAGTGGGAGGTCCCTGGGGGCAGTCCCCAGAGAAGAACAAGAGGTCATCAGAGGACTGACCCATCCCCTTCCTCTGGCTTTCTGTCTTGTGATAGGATGGCTCACTCCCATGACTGATCTTAACAAATGAATTAACAGCATGACCACTGAAACCACAGACAAGATGGCAGAAGCTTCATCCATGTGACTCGGGGGTGGGGTGGGAGGAGGGAGGGTTGGCCACACCTATAGTTATTTTGTGGCCTTGGTGACAGATGGACAGAGCTAACCATAGGAAAAGCCCAAGCTTCACACAATGACTTGGGGGGGGTGGAGGGGGCTGAACTCAGGGCCTGGGCCTGTCCCTCAGCTTTTTCACTCAAGGCTAGGGCTCTACCACACTTGAGCCACAGCGCTACTTCTGGCTTTTTTAGTGGTTAATTCAAAATAAGAGTCTCACCGACTTCCTGCCCAGGCTGACTTCAAACTGCAATCCTCAGATCTCAGCCTCCTGAGAAAGGATTACAGGCATGAGCCACAAGCACCTGGCTACAAGTACTTTTATACACAATAATTGAGGCATCATCTATGGGCTTATCTCAAAGTGGGGACTTGGTACAGCAGCAGCTTCTCCTGTGTGGCAGGCCAACATTAGAGAAGAAATATACTTTGTCCCTCCCCATATGTTGAAGAGAGACAGTCTGGCATCATCATAAGATAGGACCTGTTAAGATACTCTGAGAACTGAAAACCAGGAGCAGTCAGGGCTCAGGGAGGCTGGCAACCTGCGGCAGTGTTGGGTAGGAGAGTCACAAGAGGTGGTCTCAGAGAGAGGGAGGTCTGACATGGGTCTAGTGAGAAGTTTCATCAGCCAGAAGCTCAGTCATTGAAAGGCCCAGTGGTGGCCAGCAGTTCTGTTGTGCCATCAAGTGGCAAGACTTATGCCCTGGGGTTGTTTAATTGCAGATTTCTAAGCCATGTTTCGCAGAATTCTTACCCTCTGTCTCTGAGCTGAGCAGGAAGGACTCAGGCCTTTGTGCCCAAGTGCATAGACGTGACTCGTCAGTCTGATCTCTCCCACAGGACAGTTAACAGCCCACAGTCTGTGAGTGCTGGAGGCGCAGCAGAGGCCTGATTCCCTTGGGCCTTTGGTGTGCTATTTGTTCCCTGACTATCCAGGGTACCCCTAGGCTTGGGCACTTGGTGTTCACAGGAAAACAAACTGAGGGGCCTTTGAGGCAAATGGAAAACCCCCCAGCCAACAGGCTGTAAATTTCCTTATAAACACAAAGAAGGGAAGCATCATATGCAAAGAGCCTGAAGCAAAACCACGACCCTTGATCACCCCAGCCCTCAGCCTATGTTTACCACCAACCTGCACATTAGGACTTCAAGACCACAGGGAGCTCTTGTCACTCAGAGTTGTGCCTAGGATTGGAGCTGGTGTCCTGGGCAGATGGAGAAAAGTTTGGTTCTGGTGTTAAATCTACAATCCAAAGGTCAGAACCTCATACCACCCCAGCTACCAACTAATCCGGCCTGAGCATCAACAATACTTTAATTTAAAGACTTCATGGGATAAAAAGTTTCAACCAGAGGGGGAAATGCATATGCATGGACATAAGAAATATTTTTTAAAAGGCATTTGGCTCTTCCAAAAGTAAATAATTCCACAATAATAGACACTAATAACAGTGAAATGGATGAAATCTCAAAGAATTAAAAAGAATAATTGTAAGAGTGATCAACAGAAAATTAAAGGATATAGACACTTAAATGATATTCTAAGAAATTACAAATGAACAGCTGAATGAAATAAGGAAGGTTGCAGGATATGAAATTAAATACAGGCATAAAATTCCTGACAAAAATCGAATTGAAATTCTGGAACTTAAAAGGTCAATAAGTCAAATTAAAAAAAAAAAAAAGAGATCTGTTGGAATCTGTTGACAGCCTCATCAGTAGACTGGGTGAAATTGAAGAGACTATCAGGGCTTGAATTAAAGGTAAATGCACTAGAATGTTCAGACAGGGGTAAAAAATAAGAAACCAGGAAGGGGTAATAATATTCGACAAGAAATGTACTCATTACCTTACTCATGTAACTGTAACCCCTCTGTACAGCATCTTTGCAATAAAAAAAATTTTAATGAGAAATCATAGCAAAGTATTCTGAAAGACCAGATCTCTGAATCATGAGCTGAAGAAGGAGAAGAGGTATAAGCTAAGGTCATAGGAAACATGAGAGCAGAAAATCTTCCAAATCTTGGAAGGTTTGGTACATCCAGGTACAGGAACTTTCAGAACAAACAGACATGACCAGAAAATAACTTCTCCATGTCATATTTCAGTTGAAACATTAAGCATACAAGACATTCTTGTATGAAGGCTTCAAGGCATCAGTACTGAGTTATACATAAAGGCACATATATAACAGTACCATGAAGATGTACACACATGACAGTAACATGAAGACAGATACACCCACTTAGCAGTATCATGAAGACACACCCACAAACTAGTAAGAGGTTTTTCAACAAAACTCTAAAATCAAGGGGGATATAGAATGGTATATTTTAGCTCTATAAGAAAATAACTGTTCATAACCTGCAAAGAGCCAGGCTGGAAGCATGGCTCAAGACTCTTATCTAGAACCAGCAAACACTGCAAGTGGTACTATAACTCAAAGTAGTTCAGTGCTGGCTGGCCTTGAGCAGAAGTGCTCAGGGACAGTGCCCAGGCCTTGAGTTCAATCTTCCTTGAATACTAACTGGGACAAGCAACAAGCACCTAGACTCAGCCAGTCTGGGGAACAAGGGACCATAGAGAGGAGTAAGAGGAGATGATGTCACATCAGCAACTTTGTACCTGCCCTTTCAAAATTAACCAGAGCTTGAGGTCAACAGAAGTAAGAAGCCTGCCCATCTAGTGTCCATACCTGTCTACCTATTAACTGGACAGGAATTTATATTTTTGCCTTTGTTACCTGACTCCTCTACCTAGTCACCAGATGTCAGAAGTAGCTAGGGACATTTCTACCAACATTTTCAGCACCAAGTCCTTCCTCTTACCATTTATTTGCTCTCTAGTATTTTTCAGCCCCTCAATGCCTCATGAGACTTCTCCAGACTTCATCTAAGGACTCACGCCACCAAGGGACAGCTGCTGTTCACTGCCTTCTCCAGGCTTTTACCCCTAATGTCGATGCCCCTTGTCAGCAGGAAGTAGCCAGAGAGAATCTGCACCCTATTTCATGATTATTAAAAGGCTGGAATGTAAGGTCCACTCCTGGATGGCGAGCAGACCCCACCCTCCTCGCAGCAACGCCTCCACCCAGTACCTGCATTACCTACGCAACTGGCACACCTGGAAGAGGTCACATCTGCATCCGCTGAGGTCACATCTGGATTTGATGTGGCCACACCTTTCTCTGCCCAGACCCTAGATAAGGCCTAGCCCAGGCCCAGACGCTCTTTCTCAGCTCTTTCCTTCTCAGCTCTTTCCCAGATCTCTTCGCTCTTTTCCCCAGCTCTCTCTCTTTCCCTGCTCTCTTTCCCACCTCTTTTCCCAGCTCTCTCTCTTTCCCAGGTCTTTCCCAGCCATGTGGAGTGCCAACCTGGCCTGGTCCCAGCAGTTCTACCCTATAAACCTACCCCTTACCTGAAAAAATAAAAAAAGAAAATAACTGTTCATATAGAGTAATGTATCCAGCAAAGCTCTCCTTCAAACTTGAAGTTAGAAATCTTCTGTAATAAATGAAAGCTTAAGAAATTCACGACCACAAAGCCATCACTGCAGAAGACACAGGAAGACCTCTATGCATAAAAGATAGAGATGAACAGACCCATGGAAAGTACAGAGAAGAATAAACCTCATTAGATGTATAGATAAGCAAATGAGGATTAGGAAAGAATCAAACATTACAAAAGTGACAAAAGTGCAGGAATTACTATGTACCTTGCAACAATGACACTGAACTATAATGGTATCAAAAACATATCTTCTGCCGAATAAATGGAAGAAAACAAGACCTACCTACCTATTGTCTAGAGGAAATGCTCCTCAATAGCAAAGACAAGCCTAGGCTTGAAGGGAAAGGATAGAAAATCTCCAAGCAGACAGCGCCTGACAGCAAGCGGTGGCCACTGCATACGATAAAGCCAATTCAAGCCCCAAACAAGTCAAAAGAGAAAAAGCAGATGACTTCATGTCAAGCAAGGAACCATCCATCAGAAAGTTACAGCAACTATAAGGATGCATGGGCCTAATTTTGGCACACTCAGCTCATAAGCCAAAGCTCACTGGCTGAAAGCAGAGGTGAGCCCCAATAGTAATGTACAACTACAATATCACACTCATCAAGATAGGCCATCAACTTCAGAAATCAATGACACTGTAGTCTAAATCAGTGCAACAGACATCTAAGAATATTCTGTGACAGACACAGAATAATAAACTACAGAAAATATACACATAATAGAGACTGAAAAATGCACTTTTGGATGACCATTGTGTTACTAATAGGAAGAAGTCCTAAGATAGTCATATGAAAATGAAAACACAATTTCCCAGAAACTATGGGACACAGCAAAGACAATACTAAGAGGAAAGTTTGTAGTTCTAAGTGTGTACATTTAAAAAAAAAATCAAGCTGGGCGCTGGTGGCTCATGCCTGTAATCCTAGCTACTCAGGAGGCTGAGATCTGAGGATCATGATTCAAAGCCAGCCTGGGCAGGAAAGACCGTGAGACTCTTATCTCCAATAAACCACAAGAAAACTGGAAGTGGCGCTGTAGCTCAAGTGGTAAAGCTGAAGAGCTGAGGGACAGCGCCCAAGCCCAGAGTTCAAGCCCCATGACCAACCAAAAAAAAAAAAAAAAATCAAGCTGGCCAACAGTGGCTCACGCCTGTCATCCTAGCTACTCAGGAGGCTGAGATCTGAGGATCACAGTTCAAAGCCAGCCTGGGCAGGAAAGTCTGTGAGACTCTTCAATAAACCACCAGAAAACCAGAAGGGGTGCGCCTTGAGCTGAAGCGCTGAGGGACCGCGCCCAGGCCCAGAGGTCAAGCTTGACAGACAAATACAATTTAAAAAAATCAGAGAGATCTCAAATCAATAACCAGTGCTGCCACTCACACTCTAGTAAGAATCAGAGCAAACCAGATCCACATGGGGAAGGCATGGAGACGCTGTGGCCGGGCTGGGACCTAGCTGCTCCCAGTACACCTTCATCTTCAATGTTTCTCCCCCTCTACCTGGCACCCACTCTGGGTGAGTCTCACTCTCTTCCCCTCACCCCTACCTGAGCTCTTTCTTTTATTTTTAGAGAAACAGTCTGCTTTTATTCTTGAATCATCCCTTTAAAGAAAACAAAGCTAGGGCTGGGAAGGTGGCTCAGTGGTAGAGCGCTTGCCTTGCATGCATGAGGCCCTGGGTTCGATTCCTCAGCACCACATAAGCAAAAAAGAAAAAAGCCGGAAGTGTCACTGTGGCTCAAGTTGCAGAGCATCAGCCTTGAACTGAATTGCTGAGGGACAGCGCCCAGGCCCAGAGTTCAGGCCCCATGACCGGACCCATAAAACAAACAAACAAAAAAAGAAAACAAAGCTATTAGCACTTTTGATTGGCTAGTTCACTCTGTCACCTTTTATTCACTGGTGTTTACGAACGATTCATGCTTACCAAAGAAAAATTAAAGAGTAAGATGACAAGTTACATGTAGACTACTACCTATACTCAGTCATAACTAACATTTTCTATGTTTTCTCATCCCCCCCCCACCAAGGCCGAGGGCTTGGATTCAGGCCTGGGCTCTGTCCCTGTGCCTCTGTGCCTCTGTGTATCCGAGCTCTTTCTAAACAGAATCCCGACGTCTCCTCTTGCCCCCATGCCATGATAGTCCTGACAGAGGCTCTTTTGTGTCTGCATCCTAGGAACGGCGTGGCTCCTGTGGCCATCTGCAGCCACCTCCCACCCCTCCACACAGCAGACGCCAGCCCCCTCCCCAGCTGGCAGACATGGGCGTGCGGAGCCGGGTCTCCTCTGGGGCACCCTCTTCCGGGCCCTGTGCTCAGGGTGGGGCCCTCTCGGGCAGCCCTGGGAAGTGAGCACTGCCCGGTCGCATCCACCCAGGACGTCAGGGGCCTGGGGGCCGAGCTCAGACGCTGTGCGCCTCCCTCCCCCGCTCCTCGGCACGGCATGTCCCACGGAGGGACAGGAGCGTCACGAGTGTGGACAGCACATTAGATTAACAGCATTAGGAAAAGCACTTGGTGGCCCCCACCCCGTGTCCTGTCTTCCCCTTAGTTGGTAATGGCTCCAGAAGCTCTTAAATGGTGCCTTTCCACCAGCGGGGCGGGCAGGGCCGGCTTGAAAGCTTCTAAGTAATTTGATTGTCAGGCTTTTCCCATCAGTGAAGGGAAATGAAGCAATACAAACCACACACCGGAGAGAGAGACAGCAGTGCACCAACACAAGCACTGCACACACACCTCCCACACAGAGACCACACACACACACACACACACACACACACACACCACACACCACACACACACACACACACACACACACCACACACACACACACACACACACCACACACCACACAGAGACCACACACACACACACACACACACACACACACACACACACACCACACACACACACACACACACACACACACACACACCACACAGAGACCACACACACACACACACACACACACACACACACACAGAGACCACACACACACACACACACACACAGAGACCACACACACACACACACACACACAGAGACCACACACACACACACACACACACAGAGACCACACACACACACACACACACACAGAGACCACACACACACACACCACACACACACACACACCACACAGAGACCACACACACCACACACACACACACACACCACACAGAGACCACACACACACACACACACACACACACACACACCACACAGAGACCACACACACACACACACACACACACACACAGAGACCACACACCACACACACACACACACACACACACAGAGACCACACACACACACACACACACCACACAGAGACCACACACACACACACACACACACCACACAGAGACCACACACACACACACACCACACACACACACAGAGACCACACACACACACACACACACACCACACAGAGACCACACACACACACACACACACACACCACACACAGAGACCACACACACACACACACACACACACACCACACACCACACACCACACAGCGACCACACACACACACACACACACACACACCACACACCACACACACACACACACACACACACACACACACACACACAGAGACCACACACACACACACCACACAGAGACCACACACACACACACCACACACACACACACACCACACAGAGACCACACACACCACACACACACACACACACCACACAGAGACCACACACACACACACACACACACACACACACACCACACAGAGACCACACACACACACACACACACACACACAGAGACCACACACCACACACACACACACACACACACACACACACAGACCACACACACACACACACCACACAGAGACCACACACACACACACACACACACACACCACACAGAGACCACACACACACACACACACACACCACACAGAGACCACACACACACACACACCACACACACACACAGAGACCACACACACACACACACACACACCACACAGAGACCACACACACACACACACACACACACCACACACAGAGACCACACACACACACACACACACACACACACCACACACCACACACCACACAGCGACCACACACACACACACACACACACACACCACACAGAGACCACACACACACACACACACACACCACACACCACACAGAGACCACACACACACACAACACAGAGACCACACACACACACACACACACCACACAGAGACCACACACACACACATATACACACCACACAGAGACCACACACACACACATATACACACCACACAGAGACCACACACACACACACACCACACAGAGACCACACACACACACACACCACACACCACACAGAGACCACACACACACACACACACCACACATCACACAGAGACCACACACACACACACACACACCACACACCACACACCACACAGAGACCACATACACACACACCACACACCACACAGAGACCACACACACACACACACACCACACACCACACAGAGACCACACACACACACACACACACACACCACACACACACCACACAGAGACCACACACACACACACACACACCACACAGCGACCACACACACACACACACACACACACACACCACACACCACACAGAGACCACACACACACACACACACACACACACACACCACAGAGACCACACACACACACACACACACACACCACACACCACACACCACACAGAGACCACACACACACACCACACACCACACAGAGACCACACACACACACACACACACACACACACACAGAGACCACACACACACACACACACACACACACCACACACACACACACACACACACACACACACACACCACACAGAGACCACACACACACACACACACCACACACCACACACACACACACACACACACCACACAGAGACCACACACACACACACACACACACACACACACCACATACACACACACACACACACCACACACCACACAGAGACCACACACACACACACACACACCACACACCACACAGAGACCACACACACACACACACACACACACCACACAGAGACCACACACACACACACACACACACACCACACAGAGACCACACACACACACACACACACACACACCACACAGAGACCACACACACACACACACACACACACACCACACAGAGACCACACACACACACACACACACACACACCACACAGAGACCACACACACACACACACACACACACCACACAGAGACCACACACACACACACACACACACACACCACACAGAGACCACACACACACACACCACACACCACACACCACACACCACACAGAGACCACACACACACACACACACACACACACCACACAGAGACCACACACACACACACACACACACCACACAGAGACCACACACACACACACACACACCACACACCACACAGAGACCACACACACACACACACACACACACCACACAGAGACCACACACACACACATACACCACACACCACACAGAGACCACACACACACACACACACACACCACACAGAGACCACACACACACACACACACACACACACCACACAGAGACCACACACACACACACACACACACACCACACAGAGACCACACACACACACACACACACACACACACCACACAGAGACCACACACACACACACACACACACCACACACCACACAGAGACCACACACACACACACACACACCACACACCACACAGAGACCACACACACACACACACACACCACACACCACACAGAGACCACACACACACACCACACAGAGACCACACACACACACACACACACCACACACCACACAGAGACCACACACACACACACACACACCACACACCACACAGAGACCACACACACACACACACACACACACCACACAGAGACCACACACACACACACACCACACACCACACAGAGACCACACACACACACACACACACACCACACACCACACAGAGACCACACACACACACACACACACACACCACACAGAGACCACACACACACACACACCACACAGAGACCACACACACACACCACACAGAGACCACACACACACACACACACCACACAGAGACCACACACACACACATATACACACCACACAGAGACCACACACACACACATATACACACCACACAGAGACCACACACACACACACCACACAGAGACCACATACACACACACACACCACACAGAGACCACACACACACACACACACATATACACACCACACAGAGACCACACACACACACACACACACACCACACAGAGACCACATACACACACACACACCACACAGAGACCACACACACACACACACCACACAGAGACCACACACACACACACACACCACACATCACACAGAGACCACACACACACACACACACACACACACACACCACACACCACACAGAGACCACACACACACACAACACAGAGACCACACACACACACACACACACACCACACAGAGACCACACACACACACATATACACACCACACAGAGACCACACACACACACACACCACACAGAGACCACATACACACACACACACCACACAGAGACCACACACACACACACACATATAACACCACACAGAGACCACACACACACACACACACACACACCACACAGAGACCACACACACACACACACACACCACACACCACACAGAGACCACACACACACACAACACAGAGACCACACACACACACACACACACACCACACAGAGACCACACACACACACACACACACACCACACACCACATACACACACACACACACACCACACACCACACAGAGACCACACACACACACACACCACACACCACACAGAGACCACACACACACACACACACACACAACACACCACACAGAGACCACACACACACACAACACAGAGACCACACACACACACACACACACCACACAGAGACCACACACACACACATATACACACCACACAGAGACCACACACACACACATATACACACCACACAGAGACCACACACACACACACACCACACAGAGACCACATACACACACACACACCACACAGAGACCACACACACACACACACATATACACACCACACAGAGACCACACACACACACACACACACCACACAGAGACCACATACACACACACACACCACACAGAGACCACACACACACACACACCACACAGAGACCACACACACACACACACACCACACATCACACAGAGACCACACACACACACACACACACACACACCACACACCACACACCACACAGAGACCACATACACACACACCACACACCACACAGAGACCACACACACACACACCACACACCACACAGAGACCACACACACACACACACCACAGAGACCACACACACACACACACCACACATCACACAGAGACCACACACACACACACACACACCACACACCACACACCACACAGAGACCACACACACACACACCACACACCACACAGAGACCACACACACACACACACCACACAGAGACCACACACACACACACACACCACACATCACACAGAGACCACACACACACACACACACACCACACACCACACACCACACAGAGACCACACACACACACACCACACACCACACAGAGACCACACACACACACACACACACACCACACAGAGACCACACACACACACACACACACACAACACACAACACACAGAGACCACATACACACACCACACACCACACAGAGACCACATACACACACACCACACACCACACAGAGACCACACACACACACACACACACCACACAGAGACCACACACACACACACACACAACACACAACACACAGAGACCACATACACACACCACACACCACACAGAGACCACATACACACACACCACACACCACACAGAGACCACACACACACACCACAGAGACCACACACACACACACACATACCACACACCACACAGAGACCACATACACACACACCTCTACACACAGAGACCCCCCCCCACACACACACAGAGACCACATACACACACATATACACACCACACAGAGACCACATACACACACACACCACACACCACACAGAGACCACATACACACACACCACACAGAGACCACACACACACACACACACCTCCACACAGAGAACACACACACACAATCTCACACACCTCCCACACAGAGACCACACACACCCTCTCACACCTCCACACAGAGACCACATACACATGTGCACGCACACACAACCTCACACACCTCCACACAGAGACCACACACACACACAATCTCACACACCTCCACACAGAGACCACACACACACACACAATCTCACACACCTCCACACAGAGACCACACACACACTCTCTCTCTCTTACACAGAGAGTACACATACACCCTGCATAAACAAAATGCTCAGATCTCACACATAGAATACACACACTACACCAACACAAATCCTACCACACCTCCCACACAGAGACCACATACACTAACACACACACATACATACACACAGAGACAACACCTGTTCCCAGACAGCCACAGCCACACACCAGACATGAACCTGTGCAGCCCACGTGCCGCACTGCTCTGTAAAGGTCCTTTCTGAAGGATGTTCAAATCGTGGTATTTTAACCAAACCCTAGGCATGGTTTAGAGCAAGCAGTGTTTCCTGCAGGCACATAGCTCTAGCCACACCAGAGCCCTCAGCCAGGTGGAGCCATGGAAATCCCTGTGTGCCCAGAGAAGGACGCGGTCCAGCCATGGGGCATGAGGTCCAGCCGTGGGGGGTGCAATGCAGCCATGGGGGACGAGGTCCAGCTGTGGAGGATGAGGTCCAGCCATGGGGGACGAGGTCCAGCCGTGGGGGACGAGGTCCAGCCGTGGGGGACGAGGTCCAGCCATGGGGGATGAGGTCCAGCCGTGGGTGTTGAGGTCCAGCTGTGGGGGATGAGGTCCAGCTGTGGGGGATGAGGTCCAGCTGTGGAGGACGAGGTCCAGCTGTGGAGGACGAGGTCCAGCTGTGGGGGACGAGGTCCAGCTGTGGAGGACGAGGTCCAGCTGTGGGGGATGAGGTCCAGCCGTGGGGGATGAGGTCCAGCTGTGGGGGTTGAGGTCCAGCCGTGGGGGGTGAGATCCAGCTGTGGGGGATGAGGTCCAGCCATGGGGGATGAGGTCCAGCCATGGGGGGTGAGGTCCAGCCATGGGGGACGAGGTCCAGCCGTGGGGGATGAGGTCCAGCCATGGGGGACGAGGTCCAGCCGTGGGGGATGAGGTCCAGCCATGGGGGACGAGGTCCAGCCGTGGGGGGTGAGGTCCAGCCATGGGGGACGAGGTCCAGCCGTGGGGGACGAGGTCCAGCCATGGGGGATGAGGTCTTGCCGTGGGGGGTGAGGTCCAGCCATGGGGGACGAGGTCCAGCCATGGGGGGTGAGGTCCAGCTGTGGGGGATGAGGTCCAGCGGTGGGTGTTGAGGTCCAGCTGTGGGGGATGAGGTCCAGTGGTGGGGGATGAGGTCCAGCAGTGAGGGATGAGGTCCAGCGGTAGGGGATGAGGTCCAGCCAAGGGGGAATGAGGTCCAGCCGTGGGGGATGAGGTCCAGCCGTGGGGGATGAGGTCCAGCTGAGGAGGATGAGGTCCAGCCGAGGGGGACGAGGTCTAGCTGTGGGGGATGAGGTCCAGCTGTGGGGGATGAGGTCCAGCCGTGGGGGATGAGGTCCAACAACAGAGGGTTCAGTCCAGCCGTGGGGGACGCGGCCAGGGCAGAGCAGTGTCAGGGCAGTGGCCATCTACAGGGTGATGGCCACCTGAGTGGGCTAGATGAGCAGAGGGACTGAGGCTGCGTCTCAGATTTAGCATCAGCTAATGTGCTCTGGTCACAGGCAAAATGTACGCAGAAACCTGGGTCACAGGGTGGTGAGGATGTCCTGAGGTGGAGAAGCCCGCTGGGCGGGGGACCGTCCTGAGGTGGAGGAGCCCGCTGGGTGGAGGACCGTCCTGAGGTGGAGGAGCCCGCTGGGTGGAGGACCATCCTGAGGTGGAGGAGCCCGCTGGGTGGAGGACCATCCTGAGGTGGAGGACCGTCCTGAGGTGGAGAAGCCCGCTGGACGGAGGACCGTCCTGAGGTGGAGGAGCGCGCTGGACGAATTGGCTCAGTCTTCAGAGCCAGTCTCATGTCCTGGCACAGATCTGAGGCTGCAGCCCCTGGGCCCCAGTGGCGGAGCTCATTCAGGAAAACCTGAATCCACGGCCCTGCTCTACTCAGGAGCGGATGCTGATCGGGGCCAGCATTCAGGGCCGGAGCTGACACTGACCGGGACAAGCGGTCAAGGCCAGAGCCAATGCTGACCAGGGCCAGCGGTCAGAAACTCTTCTGCTGACTTCAGTCAAGTTGGCTGCCAGCAGTCTGTGAGGAGAGGGAGGGAGAATGTCTGGGGTGGGGGAGGGAAGCCGTCTGGGGTGGGGGAGGGAAGCCGTCTGGGGTGGGGGAGGGAAGCCGTCTGGGGTGGGGGAGGGAAGCCGTCTGGGGTGGGGGAGGGAAGCAGGCCTAGCGAGGGGTGGTTTTGACCTACGCCCTTTGGAGGCCTGGCGCCACTGGGCTGCCCAGGCCGGCCTTGGCATGCGGGGGCCCTGGCTTGCAGAGGACTGGTGACCCTGGCCACCCCCGGCCCTGGCTCACGGCCTAGGCACCTGGGGGCTCTGCAGAGGTCGCCCTTGCTCCTCCCAGCTGCCCTCTTGGTCCTGCTGCCAGTGGCTCTGTGTGATGGGCTCGTTCCCCTACACCAGCCCCCCAACACTGGGCCTCGTTCCCTTCCGCCAGCCCCCCAACACTGGGCCTCCTTCCCCCCATTGGCCACAACACTGGGCCTCATTCACCCTACACCAGCCCCCCAACACTGGGCCTCCTTCCCCTATGCCACCCCCCCAACACTGGGCCTCATTCACCGTACGCCAGCCCCCCAACACTGGGCTTTGTTCCCCTACGCCAGCCCCCCAGCACTGGGCCTCGTTCCCCTCCACCAGCCCCCCAACACTGGGCCTCGTTCCCCTACACCAGCCCCCCAACACTGGGCCTCCTTCCCCCCATCGGCCACAACACTGGGCCTCATTCACCCTACACCAGCCTCCCAACACTGGGCCTCCTTCCCCCGCCACCCCCCCAGCACTGGGCCTCGTTCACGGTACACCAGCCCCCCAACACTGGGCTTTGTTCCCCTACGCCAGCCCCCCAGCACTGGGCCTCCTTCCCCTACACCACGGACATCTCAATAAAAATGAGTCATAGCCACATTGAGATTTTTTTCTGAAAAGTTGAACCATGATCTTTAATTCTCTGGCGCGCACACACACACACACACACACACACACACACACACACGCACACACACACACCCTTGCCTACTTGCCCACATCACTGACCTCACAGCTGCCTCAAACGCATCCAGCAAGCACATGTGGATGGTGTCCAGGACGCCGCACACGGATGTGTGGCCGGGTGCAGGATGGCTCTCACTGCTGCCGCTGGAGGGCCGTGAGCGTGCAGAGACCTTCACTGTGTTGTACATGCGCTCACGGGGGACTCCAGGGTCATCATGGCACACACTCATGAGGGACTTGGGTTACTCATCAGTCTCGAATCGTATGTGATAGTCTCACCTGCCAGGTTCACCGTACGGAGATGTCAACACCTGGTGTCACAGAATACACAGGTGTGCACACACCTGTCCTGTGCTCACCTATGCAACCACAGCTCTGTGTGTACAACCTGCACTGGGAACCTGTGGGCCACCGGTGCAGACTCGCGTTGAGACTGTCATATGCACACAGCCGTTCCGAGCGGAACTAGATTTCCTTTTGTAAAGTTTCAGTGTCATTTAACAGTCGGGAGATTCATAACACAACTGACCCTTAGCCCCGTAACCACGCGGGCATTTACTTCCAAGCAATCTGGGACTCTTAGTCCCGGGGTCTAGCATCACATCTCACACATAAGGGTGAACTTCCGGTTGAAAATGGAAGCGCAGTAAAGAAGGCGTTTCCTGCCAGCGGAAGCCGCGGCTCAGAGGAGCCTGGGCCCTGGTCCTTCCCCAGCAGCCATCCCCGGCCTAGCAGGGAGACATCCAAGGCACTGGACAGAGAGCAGGAAGTAAGGACAGCTGTGTCCCCGGTCCTCGAGCTGACAGGCTGGCACATTGGGGGTCACCGAGGACCAGCTGTCATGGACGGAGACTCCGCGCGGGTCAGGACGCTGCGGGTGTCTGTGTGCCAGTGGCGCATGCCTGGAGTCACACACGCTCCCAGGCTGAGATCCAGGGGCTCGCGCTTCAAGCCAGCCAAAGCAGAAACTCCATGGACTCACAACCTGTCTGTGCCCACATGCTAAACCCACCTGAGTACTGGATCTCGAGGCTGCTGCCTCAGTGTTCATTCAATTCCTATGGATATAGGGCTCAGGAAAGACTGCATGGAGCTTGCACTGAAGCGTTTCTGTTTATACTGTATTCATTTCATTTCTATCCAATCACATGTGAGTATAAACCGTGCTAAGGTTCAAATGATCTTCATTTAACATCTGTCAGTTCACATTGCTAAATCTGTCCTCATAGTTGGTGACCCCTAAACAAAGGAAACCTGGGCTGTCCTTTCTGGGTCCTTTGTGGCTTTCAAAGTATTTCCTCTCATCCGGTCTCATTACGATTCGCAAATAGTTGCAAAGGAACCGTGCCTGCTCAGTCACAGAAGAGGACCTGACCAGGCTGCGCACAGCCCGGGCCAGCGTGTGCCTCCCGGGGCTTGGATTTCGTTCAGAGCTACCGAGGAGCCCATGCGCATGCCCAGAGGGACGGAGGGACAGGGAGGTGCGTCCTGCAGCCCCGGGCTGGGGTTTTCCGCGGCAGCGGCAGCAGCAGCAGGAGGTCGGCACAGCAGAACTGAGCAGAACCAGTGTGGCCCTGAACTCGTGTTTCCAGCCCTGGCCGGGCTCATCTCTGCTCTTAGCTGTTGTCTTAGATCCTAACCACCTGGGTTGTATTTCCACAGGGCAAGAGAGGAGAAATTTAGATGCAGATGCCCAACTCGAGGCTTTCTTCTGAGCTCAAAGCGGCTTGCTCTTGGGGTCACGCCTAACAGAAGCTTAGGCAGGAGGGTAATCCTAGTGAGGAAGAAGAGGCGGTGCAGTGCAGCGCCTGGTCCGGGAGGAAGACATGGGCCACGCTGGCCCGCGTGTGCCCGCGTGTGCCCGCGTGTGCCCGCGTGTGCCCGCGTGTGCCTGCGTGTGCCCGCGTGTGCCCATGTGCACACAAGGAGGCATCGGCTTCCACGTCCCCAGACGTGAGTTCTAACCCTGCACACTGCTCGCCAAGCGTGGAGAGTGGGACCCCATGGCCACGTGCCCGCGCCAGCACGGCCTCACGCCCCAGACAGGGCAGCCTGTGTCAGACAGGGCGGCGGTGCTCCCCAGTGCTCCCCAGTGCTCCCCGGGCTTGCTTTCCCTTCACTAGGAACTCACCAGCACACACACTGTTCCCGGTGAGCTCCTCACCTCCCTGTCTGGAGTTGAACTTTTCAAAGGCAGCAGGAGGAAAGTCTTCTGCCAAAGCAACACAAAGGGTGTGGCTGGGAGGGGGGTGTGAGGGCAGGGGGGCAGGTGTGAGCGCTGAGGGGCAGGTGTGAGCACTGAGGGGCAGGTGTGAGCACTGAGGGGCAGGTGTGAGCACTGGGGGCAGGTGTGAGCACTGAGGGGCAGGTGTGAGCACTGGGGGGCAGGTGTGAGCACTGGGGGGCAGGTGTGAGCACTGGGGGCAGGTGTGAGCACTGGGGGCAGGTGTGAGCACTGAGGGGCAGGTGTGAGCACTGGGGGGCAGGTGTGAGCACTGGGGGGCAGGTGTGAGCACTGGGGGGGCAGGTGTGAGCACTGGGGGCAGGTGTGAGCACTGAGGGGCAGGTGTGAGCACTGGGGGGCAGGTGTGAGCACTGGGGGGCAGGTGTGAGCACTGGGGGGCAGGTGTGAGCACTGCGGGGCAGGTGTGAGCACTGGGGGGCAGGTGTGAGCACAGGGGCAGGTGTGAGCACTGGGGGGCAGGTGTGAGCACTGGGGGGCAGGTGTGAGCACTGGGGGCAGGTGTGAGCACTGAGGGGCAGGTGTGAGCACTGGGGGGCAGGCTCAGGTGTGAGCACTGGGGGGGCAGGCTCAGGTGTGAGCACTGGGGGGGCAGGCTTAGACACTGGGGTGCAGGCAGGCTCAGGCATGAGCACTGGGGGCAGGCTCAGGTGTGAGCACTGGGGGGCAGGTGTGAGCACTGGGGGGCAGGTGTGAGCACTGGGGGCAGGTGTGAGCACTGGGGGGCAGGTGTGAGCACTGGGGGGCAGGTGTGAGCACTGGGGGGCAGGTGTGAGCACAGGGGCAGGTGTGAGCACTGGGGGGCAGGTGTGAGCACTGGGGGGCTGGTGTGAGCACTGGGGGGCAGGCTCAGGTGTGAGCACTGGGGGGGCAGGCTCAGGTGTGAGCACTGGGGGGGCAGGCTCAGGTGTGAGCACTGGGGGGGCAGGCTCAGGTGTGAGCACTGGGGGGCAGGCTCAGGTGTGAGCACTGGGGGGCAGGCTCAGGTGTGAGCACTGGGGGGGCAGGCTCAGGTGTGAGCACTGGGGGGCAGGCTCAGGTGTGAGCACTGGGGGGGCAGGCTCAGGTGTGAGCACTGGGAGGCAGGTGTGAGCACTGGGGGGCAGGCTCAGGTGTGAGCACTGGGGGGGCAGGCTCAGGTGTGAGCACTGGGGGGGCAGGCTCAGGTGTGAGCACTGGGGGGGCAGGCTCAGGTGTGAGCACTGGGGGGGCAGGCTCAGGTGTGAGCACTGGGGGGCAGGCTCAGGTGTGAGCACTGGGGGGCAGGCTCAGGTGTGAGCACTGGGGGCGCAGGCTCAGGTGTGAGCACTGGGGGGCAGGCTCAGGTGTGAGCACTGGGGGGGCAGGCTCAGGCGTGAGCACTGGGGGCAGGCTCAGGTGTGAGCACTGGGGGGGCAGGCTCAGGTGTGAGCACTGGGGGGGCAGGCTCAGGCGTGAGCACTGGGGGCAGGCTCAGGTGTGAGCACTGGGGGGTTCTATCTAGTTCCTCTGGGTCCCCAATCTGTTCTGATTAGACTTGGGTCAGGAAAGCCTGCGCCTCAGCTCCCCTCGCAGGGCCTGTACCCCCAAACCCCCAGGCAGTTGCACCTTCTCTGGAGGAAGGGATTTCCGCTCCTCAGAGATGAGATCATGAGGAGAGCCAGCCCTGGTCAGAATAAAGAGGAGGCATGGCCGCGGCCTTGCCCCCGATGGAGCCGGGCTCGCTGGGAGCCTGCGTCTGCCAGCGCAGAGCCAGGCTGACAGGAAACCCCGTGGTGCTTCCTTTCTCCTTTACGTGATCCACATCAGGAAGCGGCATGAGGGAAGGGGCTCCTGGTGGCATTTCCACGCCCCACCGCTCTCCCCTTCCCAAACAGCTCCAGCAGGTGTCCATCACGTAAACAAGCTGCTTTGGACAGATTCATCCTCTTTCTCCTCCTTAGCCCAAACCTGTCCCCAAACTTTACCCACCCCGTTTCTCTTCCGTAGCCCATCAAGAGCCGACAGCTTCCACTGGGGTTCATTGTGCTACTGTGCTGTGTAGTTGCAGTGCTCTAAGGAGTCTCTTAGACTCATGTTCTGTGTTTATCCACATCCATATATATATGTATATATATATGGATGAACATATATATAAACAGGTGTATATATGCACATACCATGCACATGTGTATGTATGTACATGTCCATGAATATGCATGACTTTTACATATCTGGTTCCCACAGATAAGTGAAAACATAAAATATCTTGTTTTATTTGGGCTTGTCTTTCTCAGCATGGTGTCTTCTACTTCCATCCATTTTTCTGCAAATGACACGCTTTCATTCTTCTTTATGGTTGCGTCATCTCCCATAGTGTATACGTGTGTGTGGATTCACACGCGACTCCACTATGACCAGGGCCACAATAAACAAAGACACGCCGGTGTCTTTCTGGAGTGCTGATTCATACATTGCCAACCGTGGTAAAGCAGGGCCTGTGCTTGCATGCTTGACTCAGCCCTGCTGGCTAGAGTGAGATGGAACTATAGTGTTGCTTTCATTTGCATTTGCCCAAGAACCTTGAGTCTTTCTCCGTGTGTTATTGGCCATCTGAACTTCTAGGTTCTTTTGCCATTTATTGCTTGTGTTATTGATTCTTTGAGGGTTTAGTTCTTCAAGCTCCTTATACATTCTGCTTGTTAGACCCTTATCAGAGGTATCACTGGAGAAGATTCTCGCCTGTTCTGCAGACTCTCTTTTTAGCTCGGTGACAAGATCCTTCATTGTGTAAACTTTTAGATTAATGCAACCCCATTTGTCAATTTGTGTTCCTATTTGCTGAGTCCTTGGAATTCTATACAGAAAGTTACAACTCATGTCAATAAATTCTATTTTTTCCCCTATTCTTTCTTGTACCTTCAAGATTTCAGGATTTTTATTAAGGTCTTTGATCCATTTTAAATTGATATTGATACGGAGTGAGAGACTGTAGCCCATTTTCAGTTTTCTGCCTGTGGGCAGTCAGTGCTCCAACACCATTTGTGGAAGAGACCATCCTTTTTCTAGTATTTTGGAATTTTGTTGGATTCCTTTGTCAAAAAGAAATTAGATGTTGGTACATGCATTTATGGAACTCTAGTCTGTTTCATTTGTATTTGAGTCTGTTTTTGTGCCAGTTCCAGGAAGTTTTTGTTATTATGACTTTACAGTATAACTTGTTAATCTCTTGTTGTTTATACTACCCACATTGTATTTTTGGCTTGTATATTGGGTCTTCTTGTTTCGTTTTGTTTGCTCAGGATTGCTTTGGTTATTTGAGGCCTTTGTTTCTATATGAATTTTAAGACTGATATTTCCATCTCTGTGAAGAACAACATTGGATTTTGAGGAGTATTCCATTAAATTTGTAGCTAGCCTTTGTCAGTAGGACATTTCATGATATTGATTCTACTACCCGCAAACATGAGCACGTCTTTGCTTCTTCTCATGGCTTCTTTACTTTTTTCTTCAAGGTTTTATACTTTACATTACAGAAGAGCTTTGCCTCTTTGTTCAGGTTTATTCCTAGGTATTTTTATTTTTTGTGTAGCTGTTGTGAGTGGACTTGTTTTCCTGATTTCTATCTCATCCTGTTTGTTGTTGGTACACAGAAAAGCTGATTTTTATGTATTTATTTTGTATACTGCTATATTGTTGAAGGCCTTCTCTGCCTCAGGAATCTGGATGGAACCCTTCTTTCGGTATGGAATCATGGGGTAGTTTGCCTTCTTCCTTCCTTATTTGAGTCCCTTTATTTCTTTGTTGTCTTGTTACTATCGCTAGAAATTCCAGTACACTATCGAATAAGAGTGGACACCCTTGTCTTGTTTCTGTTTTTAGAGGAAATAGCTTGTTTTTCACCCTTGGTATGGTATTGGCTGCATATCAGCCATACATAGCCTGTTCTGTGTTCTCACATTCCTTCGATTCCTCATCTTCAGACATTTTAGCACAAAGGATGTTGTAGTTTATCAAAAGCTTTTTTCTGCATCAAGATGATCATGTGATTTTTTTCTGTTTACATGGTGTATTATGTTTATCCATTGTCATATGCCAAACCAGCCTTATATCCATGGAGTGAAGCTCGCAAGACCATGGTGTAGTATTTTTGATTTATTGTTGAATTCAGTTAGCAAGTATGTCATTGGAGATGTTGCATCGATGTTTGTCAAGGAGACTGATCTATCACTCTCGTGTTGGAGTTAGTCCACAGAATAAATTTGGTAATGCAGCTTTCCTCTCTAGCATGGAAATTTTTGAGGAGTATTGGTGTTAGCTGTTCTTTAAAGGGGCTGTAGAATTCAGCTGTTGATCAGGGTGTGAGTTTTTCTTCTTGGGGTGTTCTTTATTACTGTTTCAATGTCGTTCCTTGTCATAGATATGCTTACATGGTTTGTATCCTTGGTGCAATTTCACCAACGCACGCACTTCTACTGGAACTTTCAGTTTATTCAATAAAGGTTTTCTGAAGTACTTCCTCACAATCTTTTGGATTTGCTGTGTTTTCTGTGGTATTCCTATTTTTATTTCTAATTTATTTATTGGAATTATTTCTCTTCTCCTTTTAGTCTTCTTGGCTAAGGGTTCCTCCATTTTATTTATCTCTTCAAAGAACCAACTTCTAGTTTTGTTGATTTTTCATAGAGCTTTATCGGTTCCTATTTCATTAATTTCTGCTTTGATCTTCATTATTTCATTCCTTCTTTTACTTTTGGATTTTCCTTTGTTCTTGTTATTTAAGGGGCGTGAAGCGCACCATTGGAGTATGAATTTGAGGTCTGTCTGTTTGATCCGAGTGCAGCACAGCTGTGAACTTTTCTCTTCGAATTTCCTTTGTTGTGTCCCAGAATGCTTGGGAGGTTCTGTTTCTATTTCGGTTGGATTCTAGGAACTTTAAAATTTCTATCCTTATTTCTTCTGTGGCCCACTAATCATTGAGCAACGTGTTGCTCAGCCTCTAGGAGCTTAAGGGGCTTACAGAGAGGAGAGTACTCAGCCAGCCACCTGGGGAGGAGGGGATGGTAGTGTGGAAGCTGGCCCAGGAGACATTGCAGAACTGAAGATACTTCTTACCACAGTGCCAAGGGGCAAAAGGCAGGTGTTCTGGAGTAAAGAGAGGAAGGTGGAATCGGCCAGGGATGGAAAAAAGGAAGGAAACAGAAAAATCAGGCTCTTCTGCTTGCCGGGCTCTATAGAACGAGTTAGCTGGGTGGTTTCTTTCTGGCTTTGGGGACCTGGCTTAGCCCAGTAAGTTCCAGTTAGTAAGAGAAACCTGGGGCCTTCAGTTCTCAGGGCTCCAGGTCTGGTGGATGTGCAGCCTTGCTGAAGCTCATGGCAGTGGGCCTCCCGTGTCTCTGAGTCTTTTGTAAGCAGAGGACAGCCTGGCTGGCAAGATTGCAGGGAATCGAGAAAGTCAGTGCAGTCAGCCATGCAAATACAGACCGCGAGCAAGACCCGTGCCCCGGCGTACCGTGTGTGCTGCCCACCGCCTCACACAGGGGCAGCACCCCGGCCAACTCCCAGAGGGAGCTCAGCTTCAGCTGAGTCCATTAGCACAGCGAGAATCCGCAGCAGTGAGCGCCATAGGCCTGGCCAGGGCAAGCGTGGCCTCGGGCCTCCAGGGGGAAGCGTGGCCCAAGGCCTCCAGGGGCAAGCGTGGCCCCGGGCCTCCAGGGGCAAGCGTGGCCCCGGGCCTCCAGGGGGAAGCGTGGCCCCGGGCCTCCAGGGGCAAGCGTGGCCCCGGGCCTCCAGGGCAAGTGTGGCCCCGGGCCTCCAGGGGCAAGCGTGGCCCCGGGCCTCCAGGGCAAGCGTGGCCCCGGGCCTCCAGGGGCAAGCGTGGCCCCGGGCCTCCAGGGGGAAGCGTGGCCCCGGGCCTCCAGGGGGAAGCGTGGCCCCGGGCCTCCAGGGCAAGCGTGGCCCCGGGCCTCCAGGGGCAAGCGTGGCCCCGGGCCTCCAGGGGGAAGCGTGGCCCCGGGCCTCCAGGGGGAAGCGTGGCCCCGGGCCTCATCTCTTGTCCACTCCAGGCACTCCCTGGAGCCCAGCTCCGGGATTTTCTTCTGGGCACAGCAGCGGGCACATCGGTTACTCCCCAACGCCACTGTCCCGCACACTGAATTGTTCCTCAAACACCTGACTCCAAGGTCAACCCAGAAAATCCTGCTGAAGTTTCAGTGGATCTTCAACCACACGGCCTCCACGGGAGGAGCTTGGGGAAAAGACAGGGGAAATGGAAAGAATCGTCAAATCCAAAATTAGGTGCCTCCAAAAGGGGAGAAGGAAACAAATTTTAAAGGGGAGAAAAAAAGCGAGACTCAGGTCCCTCTGCCAGAGAAGCTCCTCGGGCTTTGTTACTCCCTGTCTTCACCTGAGCTTGTCTTTTCCCTGAAACTGTGTGTCAGCACTCTGACCCTTTTCCTCTCTTTCCGTCTTCTTCTTCTAAGACCTGTGCAGTTCATCTTGTTTATTAACTGGATTATTTGTCCTCTTGCTGTTTGGTTTTTTGAGCTCTTTCTATATTCTGGGTATAGTTCTTATCTACTGAACAGCTGGTAAGGAGTCTCTCCTATTCTCTTGGTTCTGGTCATTGTTCATTTTTTTGTGCAAAAGTGCTTTAGTATGATATTGGCTGTAGATCAGTCATATACAGCTTTTATTGTGTTAAGTCGCATTCCTTCTATTCCTCATTTCTTCAGGCATTTTAGCACAAAAGGATGCTGAAGTTTATCAAAAAAACATTTCTGCATCGAGGTGACCGTGTGATTTTAGATCAATTTAGATCCATTTGTTATTTCTTCCTTTTGTCCTCTGGGCAGCTTGAATCCTATTCATAAAATGCTTAACTGTGTCTGTGTCTTCTAGCGTTTCTGCCACATCTTCCCACGGTTTCAGATCGTACTTTCAGTTCTTTGATGTTTTCGGAGTTGGTTTTGTGCGGTGTGAGAGATAGAGGCCTACTTCCCGTCCTGTTGGCAAGTCTATGTGTGAGGATCTTTCCTCCAAGGTATGCTTTTGGCTTCTCTGTCGAATCTTAGTCAGTAGTAGCTGTGGGGTTTGAGTCTTGGTTCTTCTATATTGTTTCATTTCTCTCATTTTGTGACAGTACCAAGTTGTTTGTGTTATGTCTCCGTATTATAACTTGGTGTCTGGTATTGTGATACTGCCCAGGTCCCTCTTTTTGCTTAGAATTGCTTTTGTTACGTAGAGTATCTCTGGTGTCCACATGTGCATTTCTTTATTCATTTTTGTAATGCTGTGAGGAATCATATTGGGATTTTGCATTGAACTTATAGCCTACATCTGACATTGCAGACATTTTCACAATATTAATTGCATTCATGAGTCTTACATCTTTTGATGTCTTCGATTTTTTCTTTATTTTTTTTTGTTTTTATTGTGGAGATCTTTCACTTCCCTGGTTAATACCTAAGTATTTTATTGTTTGGGGGTGGGGCTTTTCTTTCTCAGCCTGTTCATTTTGAGATATTGATAACACACCTTGCAACCTTTCCAAAGGTATTTATCACTTCCAGAAGTGTTTTGGTGGAGTATGTAGGTATGTTGTGTACCACATCATGTCACCAACAATAAGAACACTTTCACTCTTCCTTTCCTCTTTGAATTTTTTTCTCCCGTCTTATTGTGATGGCTAGAAATTCTGGTATGAGATTGAATAATAGGGCAAATTCTTGATGGGGAAAATTATTTCAGTTTTTTCCTATTTCATACAAGGTTGGCTATAGGTTTGTCAAATACAGCCTTTATTACATTCAAGTTTGTTCCCTTTATTACCAGTTTCTTTAATTTTTTTTTTTTTTTGTTGGCCGGGAGCTGGTGGCCCATGCCAATAATCCTAGCTACTTAGAAGGCTGAGATCTGATGTTCACGGTTCAAAGCCAGCCCAGGCAGGAAAGTCCATGACATTCTTATCTCCAATTAATCACTGGAAAACCAGAAGTGGAGCTGTGGATCAAAGTGGTAGAGCACTAGTCTTGAGCAGAAATTACTCAGGAACAGTCCCCAGGCTCTGAGTTCAAGTCCCACAACCAATCCAAAAATGTTGAATTTTGTCAAAGGCCTTTTCTCTATCCATTGAGATGATTATGTTGTTTTTGTTTTTGGACTCTTTGTGTATTGCATTACACATGTTGATTTGGGTAGGTTGAACCATCCTTGTAACTCTGGGAAGAACCAACTTTATCTTGGTGAATTGGGCTTGGAAGGATTTATTGAGAATTTTTGTATCAATGTTCAACAGCATTGGTCTATAATTTTCTTTTGGTCCTTGCAACTCTATGACTTCAGATTGCGTGTGTACAATCATCCCATGATTCTTCTTCTTTTGTGGTACTTAGGTTTGAACTGAATGCCTTGTACTTACTAATGAAGCAGTAACCTTCCATTGAACCATGTCTCCAGCCCTTTTGGGCAATGGTTGTTTTTTATATAGAATCTTATTTCCTGCTCAGTTGTGTTCATGGACCACGATTATTTTCATAGACTTACTACTACAGCTGAGATGACAGCGGCATGCTAATATGCCCCACTAACTTTTGAGAAGGGGTCTCAAGTATCTAGCTACCTGAGCTGACCTCAAACTGCAATTCTTTTGAGCTCAGCTTTTGAAGTAGGCGAGACCATAGGTTTAAGCCATTCCTGAGGAGATCAATCCTGTGATTCCTAAAAAGGAGGCTTCCCCTGAGAGCCAGTGGCTCATATCTGTCATCCCAGCTACTCAGGAGGCTGAGATCTGAGGATCATGGTTCAAAGCCAGCCTGGGCAGGAAAAGTCTGTGAAACTCTTATCTCCAATAAGCTCCCAGAAAACCAGAAGTGGCGCTGTGGTTCAAGTAGCAGAGTGCTCATCTTGAGCTGAAGAACTGAGGGACAGTGCCCAGGCCCAGAGTTCAAGCCCCATGACCGACAAAAAAAAAAAAAAAGAGCTTTCCAACAAAGTCAGGGCTGCTATGAGGAACCAGGTTCTGATGTCATTCTATAAATAAAGTGTGCATGTCCTCGCAGGGTCACTGGGCCACAAGAGGTCGTCTGCTGTATCCGGCTGTGTTCAGTATCACTTTTCCGGAACCCACCCAGAGCATCCAGCGTCCCAAAGCTCCCTGTGGGTTGCAGTGAGGCTGGCCGCCTTCACCTCCCAAGTGTGCAGGGCTGGTCATGGTGCAGCTGCCTGGGCCCCAGGTCCACTTCTAACCCTTCCCACACATACATTTTCATCCCCGATAGAGATATGTATGGTTCACTGTTTTAATAATTTACTTCTGAGATGATTTATAGTTAGCATGTTAATTATGAATACACACATTACCATTCTGATGGCCCATTTGGCTATGGATCAGCAGAGAATGGACTGCTACCTTATTTCCGTTTATTGCTCTGTTCGGTCCTGCCTACTCAGGAGCCCCAGCTGGGCTCCGCCCTCTGGGACAGGCCCGACCCTTCCCGCAGCACCCTCTTCAGGTCAAGTGCAGAATGTTGCACTTTCTCCAAAGTCCTAGGTGCCTAGAACCACTGACACAGCTTTCCCTGATTTTTTTCTTCTCCAAAATGCTACAAATATACAGAAAAAAAGTGACAACTGACAAGTATATTCCAAAATGGAGCCTTTCAGCCCTTCTTAATCCCAGAGACTGAGAGGCTGCGAGGAGACAGGCGGGAGGAGGACTTTTACTGGGAGGAAAAGGTAAAGCCACAGTTTCAGGTCTTGGGTGGAGTATGTAGATCTGTTGTCTACCAGCTCGTGTCACCAACAAGAACGCTTTCACTTTTCCTTCCCTCTTTGAATTTCTTAATGTTTTTCCTCCTGTCTTAGGATGGCTAGAAATTCTAGTATCATACTGCATAATAGTGCAAAGAGCAGTCAGTGTTAGTGTCGCTGGGTCACAGGGGAGTGCATGTGGAGTCTTCTGAGGGGTCTCCACACTGCCTTCCAGGGAGGTTGAAGGAGTTTACACTCCCACCAGCACTGCAGTAGCGTTTCCTTTTGGCCGCATCCCTGCCAGCGCTGGTTGCTGTTAGTTTTCTTGGTAATGGGGTGAAGTGGGTTCCCGGTGTGGTTCTGATGTGCATTTCTTTATGATGTCAGCTTCGGGAAGTGAGCCCACGCTGGGACCTGGCAGGCCATCGCTGTCCTCACACTCAGGGCCACCGCTCGCTGCTGGCTTCCCAATGTTGACTTGGACATGAGTGTGGCAGGCTGTCCTGCCTGCTTTGCACGTCCCTTGCCTGTGGCACGTGTGGCTCGTGGCACACATGGCTCGTGGCACACGTGGCTCGTGGCACGCGTGGCTTGCAGCTGCGCTTTCCTGGGCCTGGCATTTTGTCCCCGTAGGTGCATCAGCCACAGGAGGAGGTGGAGAGGCCCAGGGAGCAGGGGCAGCCGGCAGGAGCCTGCACAGAGCCGGGGGGACACGCACCGAGCCGGGGAGATGCGCACCGAGCCGGGGAGCCCGCACCGAGCCGGGGAGATGCGCACCGAGCCGGGGAGACGCGCACAGAGCCGGCAGGAGCCTGCACAGAGCCGGCAGGAGCCTGCACAGAGCCGGGGAGACACGCACCGAGCCGGGGAGATGCGCACCGAGCCGGGGAGACGCGCACCGAGCCGGGGAGACGCGCACCGAGCCGGGGAGACGCGCACCGAGCCGGGGAGACGCGCACAGAGACAAGACGCGCTCAGGGCTGGGGAGACCCGGGGTTTTCTCCCCGCAGCTCCCCAAGCTGCAGTTTGCACAAAGCAGCACGGGGACAGTGCCCTGCTTCCTTATCTGCAGGTGAACCAGAAGTGGCGACCATGTTTGGAGCTGCAGCAGTACCTCGACCTGGAGAGGCCGGGATCTTCTAGAATGTGCTTAGACCCGAGTGGGGGTTGAGAGAGACTCTGCACTTCTCCAGGTAATGCTGCCGCTGCTGGTCCCAGGCCTCCACTTTGAGAGCCAGCACCATCCTGACCAACTGTGCCTGGAGAACCTTCCCTCCTCCTCTTCCCCTTCCAAGGTCCTGTGTGGGCTCCTATGCAACCTTCTTCCCATGGTAGCCACACGCCCACCCAGGCTGGCTTCCCCCGGCGTGAACAGATCCGTGTGAAGATCAGGTGTGCAGGCCCCGCTGGAGCGGCCAACCTCTGCCACTCACTGTGGGAACTCGTGAAGTTCTCTCCACGGAGAGACAGATTTGCAGGTGCTTAAACGCCCCGGGTGGAAGTAGGCACCGCGTCCCCAGCCCAGCTCCCTGAACAGGACGGGGCCTCCCAGGACGGGGCGGCCAGTGTTCAGGGCCAAACGCCTCATCAGATCTGCAAGTGGAGGACCGTGCAAAGCAGTTCTTCCCAGGTAGCACTGCCCTGCCCCGGACTTGAAAACCACACACACGTACAGGAAACTCAAGAGTTTATGCTTTGGCTCACTGGCTGGTATATTTAAGGAATCACGTAAATAAGTTGGAGAAGAAAAAAATTAAATAAATAAAAAGTAATCTAATATTGAAAAGTGAGTATTCATTTGGAATAAACCAATTTATAAAGCTGTAAGTGACAAGCTAAAATTAAATGCACTTTCCCTTTATTACTGTTTTCTACCCAGTCATCAGCCAATTACACTCTCAAATCATTTAGCACAAGGATCATCTTTACTTGCTTTTAAGAAAGATAAATTCTTCTTAAAAATCCATTTTAATATCCAGTTGACAGCTCATTTGCATTTGTATTTATGGTGTTTCTGAGTTTTATCTGTAAGAAGGTTTCCTTCTGGGATCCCTCCATCTGGATCTGGTCAAGTGCCCAGACACAAACACCAGTGTCGGCAATGACTGATTCCAAGCCTGGCCCCGGGGTGCTCCTGTGATTCCAGCTTCTTGAAAGGAAGAGATCCGGAGGATCAAGGGCTAAGGCTTGCTCTGGACACCCTATCTGAAACATAACTAAAGCAAAAAAATGCTGGAGACAAGACTCAGAACAAGACAAAGAACTGAGCTTAGGTTTTCACAGTCAATAACGTTTATACATTTGAAAATACCATAAGAAAGGTGCATGCCCTTTCTTTGAGGATCCACGCAGGCCATACCAATAAAGGTCAGTTTAATAGCAAACCTGGCCCACATTTTATCTCTTGGTCCAGGTACTGGCCACAATTTGCTTCACGTCGTGGTTCAGAGAGGTTTCATTCCCTTTACTGGAAACCTATCTGATCTAATCTTACATGTAAAATCTGGGTGGGGTGAAATGCATGTGATATTTCTATTCTCTATTTTAGCCCTTCTGGCTACTTCTCAAAGATGCTCACCAAGAGCATCCTTAGGCTCTCTGTCTCTAAGGCCACCTGGTCCACTGGTTCTAGGTCCCTGAGGGACAGTTTTAATAACCCAGCACACATATGTGTATGGGGGGCTCAGCCACCACAGGTCCATTCCCCTGCATGGTGCCTTGCACGTTGCATCTGTCACCCAGAACTCCTTCACTGTGAGGGGTGGCAAAGCGTCTTCCTGGACCAGGAGAGTCCTGCAGACTCCATGATCTTCCTACCAAGTCTGTACATCTGTTCTGAGTGTGAGAACTGCACGAGTGTACACTAGCCTGACTCTCTAAGCCTGGCTCTCCCAGGAACACACAGCCTCCTCCTGCCTGTCAGCACAGCTCTGACCCCAAACCGGGCCCCGTGAGCGTGTTCCATACCTCCACCCTCCAGCTTAACCATGTCACTCCTTCTGAGCCTTCCATCTCTCTCTCCACAAAGTCTGTCCCTGGGGCAGGCTACCTATCTGCTCTACTTCGTAGCCACACCCCCAGTGTGACCCCAGAAGCCCCATTCCTGTGACCTGCCCAGGCGGAGTCTAGCTGTGGGCTGTGCCTCTTGCTCCCGCGCAGCGCGCAGCAGAGCTTTCCTCCCTTGGCCTGCGGTGGCAGCTGTCTCCGGAAGCAGAGGTTCTCTTTCTCCTCTCCGTGGACAGAGCACAAGGCCACCACATGCACTCCTAGCCCTAGGAAGAAGCTTGTGAGGATGTCACTGTCCTCAAAAGCAGTGTCGTGGGGCCACAGTGTGCCTGTGACCTTAAATACACCCCCAGAACGCTAAGGACTGTGGCTGCTCTTGCAGCAAGAGCCACCTGGACCCATGGCCAGACACCTGGAGCCCGGCCACCTCTGCTCCCTTCCAGGGCCCTCACCACCACCGTCGCCCCGCAGCAGCCCTGCTGTGGACAGACACTCCAGGCTGTGTCCTGATCCTCGCTGCAATCCTACAGGCAGAGCAAGTATTTCACTCGTCTTTTATATGCACAGTAACTTAGAGTTGAGAAACACTTAACCAAAAATCTCAGTTCCAAAGCAGCAGAATTCAGAACCAAACAGAGCTGTTGGATGTAAAGCCAGCCGGTGTTTCCAGATGCATTCACCAACCAGTGAATGCGTCTCTGGAGCAGGAATGCTCTCACAGTGCAGACCTGGAGTCCGGGAGCCCCGGGCGGGCTGAAGGGCTGCATGCTGCTGCCTGGGCTCCACACCAGGCTATGCTAGATTCCACCCAAGAACATCACAGCAGGGCGGCTGGGATTCGGCCCTGCCAGGAGCAATGCTGAGGTCGGAGGGTGGTTGGGTAAAAGGACTCCGTGCTGTCGCTGTCCCTGCGCTGGGAGGGCCCTTCAGGCCCTCCTCTGTCACTAGCCTCGCCTGCCCACAGCCCAGAGTCCCGGCAGACCTCAGCTCTCCCCAATCCCGACGGCTCTTCCCACTTGCCTTCCTGTGAGCACTGCTGGCCTTGACAACGGGATGGACGAGCGTTTCTTCATCTCCATCACAGATGCCTCATGCTCTGTGCCAGGTGAGTAGCACTACCCACTGTCCACCCCTGTCCCGCGCCCCCCGGGGCTGCCCCACCTTCTTCACAGACCCCAGCACCCTCCTGCAGTAACAGCTCCTGTGCCCTGCGGTCCACGCCGCACAGGCCGGTCTCAGAATCACAGAGAAGACATACATCAGGGGAGTCCGTGTGTGCCTGGCCCTGGTCGGCACTGGCTCTCGGGGACATCAGGGGAGTCCGTGTGTGCCTGGCCCTGGCCGGCACTGGCTCTCGGGGACAGAGGTGTCTGGGACTTGGAGAATGGCCCACCGGGAGCCAGAGAGGCTCAGTGGCAGCCGAGCCCCTCAGCCCTCCCCACGGAACTGGCGATCTCCTTAACAGCATTCCTTTACATGTGCTCTGAAAATGGTTTAAAAAATTCAGAAGCACAGAATCAGAAAAGGTCACTCATATTTCAATTACAGACTTTTTTTTAAAAATTTCCTCTCCAGAAAAACTTTCCAAACATGGATACTTTTAGTGATACTTCACCAACTTCAAAAACAGGTGGCAAACTCTAATTTCTAGAAAGAATTTTCTAGAAGGATTCCTCCTAGTCACTTAAAGAATTTATTTTCGGTTTCTTCTGAAGATGTTTTATTCATCGCCAGTGAGTGGGTTTTTCTCCTCCTCGCCACTTGCAATGCACATTTTAACACCACGATTTCCATTTCCACCTCCGTGGAAAGTTCTGGAGGTGACTAGCGGTGCTGTCATCTTCACTCCCTGACTTTCTATCACGTGGGTTCAGGAAGCAACCTGAGTTCAAATTGTGCTTCTCATTAGTCCTGAAGCCTGGGGGGTCCCGGCCTTTCCACCCCCCCCCCAGCTGTGCTGCTCCTCCAGAAACACACTGCTCACCTGAGCGCAGGAGAGCGGCCATGACCCGCCCAGCACTGCCTGCTGTGGAGCGAGACTTCCACACAGCTAGATGCTCGCCGCTTGTGGTCTGGGTGAAGTGCCCCTCGAAGAGCCCCCTCGAAGATTCTGTAGTATCCCCTAAACCCCAAGGTACCAGTCAGTGCACAAGGCCTCTGGAGGTGGTTTACCCGCAGGAATAGGATCAGCACTTCCTAAACGCAGGCCCTGTAGGTGCTGCATGCCTGGGTTCTCAGGCACTTGCTAGGCATAGACAGAAAGGACCATGACTGGAGACAGCCCTGGCCAAAAGAGCAAAAACAAAAGCATGAGACCCTATCTGAAAAACAACTAACACAAAAATGGGTTTGTGGGGATGGCTTCAGTGCCTGCCTGGTATGTGCAAGCCCTGAGTCCAAAACCTCCAGTGCCCTCTAACCAAGGCTCCGCAGAGCCCCTGGACCTCTTCTCAAAGCGTGAAGACAGGTACGCAGGAGGCTGCCATCTTGGAAGCAGAGCAAAGCCCTCACCAGACATCAGACCTGCCAGCACTCCCCCTCCTCCAGAACTCTGAGAAATGTGTTCTGCTATTTACAAATTTTCCAGCTGGTGGAGTTTTGTTATAGAAACACAAATGGACTATCGCAATGTTGTTACTATGATAGCCTAAAGTTCTGTCTGTCACAGGTAATTCTTATGAAGATAAAAAGCAATAGAAAGAATCATGACAGATAACTCTGAAAACTTATTTGCCACCAATTAGATAACTTAGAAGAAATAAGTGAACGTCTAGAAATATAATACACCAAGACTGAAAGAGGAAGAAATGCAAAGCCTGAATAGACTAGAAATGTAAAAGGAGATTGTCACAAGTCTTCCTTTAAAGAAAATCAAAGGGTCTGAACTCATCTTTGAATACCACCAAACACTTAAAGAATTAATATTAAGTCTTCTTAACCTATTCCAAACATTTTAAGTGGGAAGGCTTCCATACACATTTTAAGAGGCTAGCATTACACTGATATTGTAGCCAGACAATTTTACTGCAAGAAAATTATGTAATAAGACAGCAAGTCTTAACACAGACACAAAAATCCTCCATAAAATACTAGCAAACCAAATTGAGCCCCAGAGTAAAAGAACCATACGCCATGATCAAATGAAATCTATTGCTGTATGCAAGGACAGTTCAAGCTATGCAAAGCAATAAATGTGATAAAAATGTGTCCAAAAATGAAAGATAAAACATGTATGACCATCTCAGAAGATAAAAACATGAGAAAATCCAACACACCTTCACAATTAAACTCTCCATAAATTATATGGAAGAACGACTCTCAACACAATAAAAGACAAGTAGGAGAAGACTTGACGGTGAAAATTCTTACCCTAACATGAAGTCAACAAGTCAAGGATTAGGTTTGGAAGCATGGCTCAGTTGGTAACAAAAGCATCAAGTACCAAGATCAAGTCCCAGTTTGGGACCAACAAGAAAGGAAGGAAGGAAGCAAGGAAAGGTGGGAGGGAAGGAAGGAGGAAGGGAGCTTCAACTAGATCACTTCTGCTCAGAGCAATTAGGTAAGAACCAATACATATCCAACTTAGAGAGAATGAAATACTCTGACTTCAGACACCATGATTTATATATAAGAATCCTTGGGGACTCCATCAACCTGTTAAAATTATCAAATTCTGTGAAGTTACAGGATACAAAATGAACATACAAACCTCAGCTATGTTTCTATGCACTAGTAACAAACTGTCCAGAAAGAAAACAGTCCCATAATCAAAAAGAAAAAAAGTATAACAATTATTTTAACCAAAACAGCAACTGATCTCTATATTGAATACTATGAAACACTGAAGAAGGCAATAAATAAGACAAGCATAGAAAAAAACAATCTCATGTTCATGGACTGGAAGAATTCATGTTGTTAAAATGTCCATACTTTGTGAAGCAATCCAGAATCACCACAATCCCTATCAAAATCCTAATGAAATTTTGCACAAAAATAAATTCTGAAATTCACATGGATCCTTAAAAGATTTCTAGTCATCAAATCAGTATAATAAAAGAACCAAGCTGAAGTTGTCATACTACCTAACCTCAGAATCTGTCACAAATCCATAATAAGCAACAGAAGACAATACTGCATAAACAGACAATTGCACAAGATAGATTGCCTCAATACATGTGGACATTTAAAATTAATTGATTTTTGGAAAAGGTGAAAAGATACACAATGGGAAAAGGACATTCTCTCTAATAGTAGAGAGAACTGAACATCCACCCATATGCAGAAAAAAAATGAAATTAAACATTTAATCTCACCCCATATACAAATCAGCTAAGTGGGTTGAAGACTTAGACATAAGATCTAAATAAAACCTGAAAGAAAACAGAAGGAAAATCTTATCAATATTGGTCTGTGTAGAGACAATTCCAATGTAATCCCATAAGCACGGGAAAAACCAGATGAATGGGATTGCATCCCATGAAGAGCTTCTGAATCACAAAGCCAGCAATCAATACAGTAGAAGAAAATGTATGTAGTGAGAGGAAATATTCATAAATCACACATCTGGTAATATTCAAATTGCATAAGGAATTCAACTCAATAGCAAGGAAACAAATAGACCAATTAAGTGGGCAAAGGACCTGATTAGACATTTCTCAAAAGAAGCCATACAAATGGCCAATATGCATCTGAAAAAGTATTCAACATCTCTAATCATCTGGTAAATACAAATTAAAACCACAGTGTGGTATTGCCTCCCTGCAGGAAAGTTGGCTATTATCAAAAAGACTAAGATAACAAGTACTAGTGAGGGTGTGGAGATAAGGAAGCCTGTGGACTGCTGGTGAGAATATGAACTAGTGCAGCCATGATGGAAAAGCTTTAAGGAGGTTCTTCAAAAACAAAAATAAAGCTATCAGATGGTAGGTGTATACTGCATACTGTTCTGCAAATCAGTATTGCAAAGACACATCTGAGCTCTGCTTTCCATTACATCTTTATTCACAATAGCCACGATTTGGAATTAACCTAATAAATAATTTTTTTAGAAAATAGTCCTGTCACTTGCAACAATGGTGAGCCTGAAGGACGTAGTGAAATGAGTCAGACATAGAAAGTCACATACTGCATGTGCCCACGTATATGTAGAATGCATTTATACAAGCAAAATTCAGATTGAAGAAGGAGGGTTGGGAAGATATTGGTCAAGGGCCACAACATTTCAATTAGAAAGGTAAGCAGATCTATCGTGGAGCATTATAGTTCATAACCATGTATTACATGCTTAAAATTATGGAGCGTGGATTTTAACTGTTCTTATCGCAACAGAAAAGGGTGATGTCTTCAGCGTGCGGGTGAGGACGTGGCGAGCACGCGGAGGATCCTGGCTGGCTGCGTAGCAAGCCTCTGTCTCGGGTGCCTTCCGAACGGTCTTCCGCGACGCGCGCGGTTTTCGGGCGTCATTCAATCCTGCGCGGCACCGCGTTTATTCAGTTGAAATGGAGAGGTGAGGACAGGGTTTAGCTCGGTTTCAACGCCGACGGGCAAGTCGGAGGAGGGGCCTCCCCGGCTCGGTGGTGCGGGGCTGGGGCCTGAGCTCCGGGTCTGGCGCCGACCCCGAGCGTCCTCGGCGCTGACCCCGAGCGTCCTGGGCCCCGGGTCTGACGCTGACCCCGAGCGTCCTCGGCGCTGACCCCGAGCGTCCTGGGCCCCGGGTCTGGCGCTGACCCCGAGCGTCCTTGACCCCGGGTCTGACGCTGACCCCGAGCGTCCTCGACCCCGGGTCTGACGCTGACCCCGAGCGTCCTCGGCGCTGACCCCGAGCGTCCTCGACCCCGGGTCTGACGCTGACCCCGAGCGTCCTCGGCGCTGACCCCGAGCGTCCTCGGCGCTGACCCCGAGCGTCCTCGACCCCGGGTCTGACGCTGACCCCGAGCGTCCTCGGCGCTGACCCCGAGCGTCCTCGACCCCGGGTCTGACGCTGACCCCGAGCGTCCTCGGCGCTGACCCCGAGCGTCCTCGACCCCGGGTCTGGCGCTGACCCCGAGCGTCCTCGACCCCGGGTCTGACGCTGACCCCGAGCGTCCTCGACCCCGGGTCTGACGCTGACCCCGAGCGTCCTCGACCCCGGGTCTGACGCTGACCCCGAGCGTCCTCGGCGCTGACCCCGAGCGTCCTGGGCCCCGGGTCTGGCGCTGACCCCGAGCAGCGCCGCCCCTGGCTCTTCACCAACAGTTAACCGATACACATTACCCGTACTCAGACTCCACCCGCCTGCCCCGGCTGGTGGCCGGCACAGCCCACGTGGGCCGGGTCGGACCAGCTTCCCAGAGGCCCTGGAGCCCGCACGCGGTGGGCGGTGCCGCACAGGCTCCGGCTCCCCGGAAGGCCCGCAACCGGGTTTCTGCTTGAGAAAACCGGGGGACTACACTTCCCAGCGTGCACTGCGACAGAGAAGCTCCTGGGAGGTGGGATGGACTCATTTCCCAGCATGCACCCAGAGACAGTCTTGCCTCGAACAGTGTTGGGAAGCACACTTCCCAGCATGCATTACGCCGGGTCTGGTCCCGTGTGAAGTGGGGGGGGGGGGGGGGTGAACCACCCTTTCCCAGCATGCATGACGCCAAGGGCCGAGCCTGCCACGTCTGAGGGCTGTGGACTACAATCCCCAGCATGCCATGCGGCGCCTGTGCCCGCTGCCAGCTTCCGCAGTTCTGGCCTGAGGGCGGCGGCGGATGTGGGCGGGGCCCGAGCGGGCGCGGGTCGGGCATCGCTGGGGTGCCCCGCGGGTAGGGCGGAGCCTGCCGCTTCCCCGCGGACAGCCGCCATTCCGACGGCGTCCGAGGCCCAGCCGGTGGGCCCCGCGACCTCTGACCCAGCCGGCCCTGGGACAGGTGCGACCCGCACAGCGGCCCGCGGGCAGGCCGCAGCCAGACAGCCGTGACTTCAAACATCCTGAGGGTCGCGCGGGACCGAGCACCTGCCTGGGGACGGGGGCGGGGAGAGGCGTAGGGGAGGAACTGCGGGGGCAGCGCATGCGGGAGGGACGGGCGGGACGTGTGGGGAGGGGTGGGGCCTGTGGGAGGGGCGTGATGTGGGGGACACAGCCTGCAGAGATGGGCGGGGTGTGGCAATGGGGCGGGGTGTGGTGTGTGAGGGGCGGGGCCTGTGGGCAGGGAGGGGCCTGCAGAGATGGGCGGGGTGTGGCAATGGGGCGGGGTGTGGTGTGTGAGGGGCGGGGCCTGTGGGCAGGGAGGGGCCTGCAGAGATGGGCGGGGTGTGGGAATGGGGCGGGGTGTGTGAGGGGCGGGGCCTGTGGGCAGGGAGGAGCCTGAGGAGATGGGCGGGGTGTGGGAATGGGGCGGGGTGTGTGAAGTGGGGCGGGGCCTGCTGGGATGGGCGGGGTGTGTGAGGTGGGGCGGGGCCTGCGGGGATGGGCGGGGCCGAGCAGGCCCTGCCCCGGACGGCCCCTCGCCTAGGGCAGGGCGTGCGGTCCGGGCCTGGGCCCGTGGTGGGCTGCGGGGCCTGGGCCGCCCTCCCGGCAGAGCCTACGTGTTGCGGCAGCCCGCACCCCTGAACCCCCAGCGGGCGGGCGCGCATGTCCGGCCCAGAGGCTCCTCCGTGCCGTCTGGGGTCTGGCCGCCCAGCAGAGGCCTCCAGAACCCGTCAGCCTCTGCCCCTGGACGTCCCGGGCTCTCAGGAGCCCGCGCCCGACTCCGGCTGAGCGAAGCCCCAGTGCCCGAGGTGAGCGGGGCGGGCCGTCGGGCCTGTGTGACAGACAGTCTGCAGTGACAGAGGACGGTCCGCAGTGACAGAGGACGGACAGTGACAGAGGACAGTCCACAGTGACAGAGGACGGACAGTGACAGAGGACAGACAGTGACAGAGGACAGACAGTGACAGAGGACAGTCCACAGTGACAGAGGACGGACAGTGACAGAGGACATACAGTGACAGAGGACAGTCCACAGTGACAGAGGACGGACAGTGACAGAGGACAGACGGTGACAGAAGACGGACGGTGACAGAGGACAGACGGTGACAGAGGACAGACGGTGACAGAGGATGGTCAGTGACAGAGGACGGACAGTGACAGAGGACGGACAGTGACAGAGGACGGACAGTGACAGGACGGACAGTGACAGAGGACGGACAGTGACAGAAGACATACAGTGACAGAGGATGGACAGTGACAGAGGACGGACAGTGACAGAGGACGGACAGTGACAGAGGACAGACAGTGACAGAGGACAGTGACAGAGGACGGACAGTGACAGAGGACAGTCAGTGACAGAGGACGGACAGTGACAGGACGGACAGTGACAGAGGACAGTCAGTGACAGAGGATAGTCCACAGTGACAGAGGACAGTCAGTGACAGAGGACAGTCAGTGACAGAGGACATACAGTAACAGAGGATAGACAGTGACAGAGGACGGACAGTGACAGAAGACAGTCCACAGTGACAGAGGACAGTGACAGAAGACAGACAGTGACAGAGGACAGTGACAGAAGACAGACAGTGACAGAGGATGGACAGTGACAGAGGACGGTCCTCAGTGACAGAGGACAGACAGTGACAGGACGGACAGTGACAGAGGACAGACAGTGACAGAGGACAGTCTGCAGTGACAGAGGACAGTGACAGAAGACAGACAGTGACAGAGGACAGTGACAGAAGACAGTGACAGAGGACGAACAGTGACAGAGGATGGTCCTCAGTGACAGAAGACAGACAGTGACAGAGGATGGACAGTGACAGAGGACAGTTTGCAGTGACAGAGGACAGTGACAGAAGACAGACAGTGACAGAGGACAGTGACAGATGACAGACAGTGACAGAGGACAGTGACAGAGGACAGACAGTGACAGAGGATGGACAGTGACAGAGGACGGACAGTGACAGAGGACAGACAGTGACAGAGGACAGTCAGCAGTGACAGATGATAGCCAGGCTCAGTGACGGAGGACGCCAGGCTCAGTGACGGAGGACGCCAGGCTCAGTGACAGAGGACGCCAGGCTCAGTGACAGATGATGGCCAGGCTCAGTGACAGATGATGGCCAGGCTCAGTGACGGAGGACGCCAGGCTCAGTGATGGATGATGGCCAGGCTCAGTGACAGAGGACGCCAGGCTCAGTGACAGATGATGGCCAGGCTCAGTGACAGATGATGGCCAGGCTCAGTGACGGAGGATGCCAGGCTCAGTGACGGAGGACGCCAGGCTCAGTGATGGATGATGGCCAGGCTCAGTGACAGAGGACGCCAGGCTCAGTGACAGATGATGGCCAGGCTCAGTGACAGAGGACACCAGGCTCAGTGACAGATGATGGCCAGGCTCAGTGACGGAGGACGCCAGGCTCAGTGACAGGACAGACCAGCCTGTCAGGAGTGGAGTCGGGCCTGGTGCCGCATTCACAGAGGACCTGGACCACAGCCCACCTCGGCCAGGAAGGTCTCCCCTCCACTCCCAAGCAAGGGCTGCTGCCTTTGTGTTTTCCACATGTCCCTACAGCTCACTCGCCTCCTTCAGAGGGGTGTTCTCCCCTGGCCCCAGTGAAATGGAAACATTCGTTGAAAATGGTTCCAAAGAAGTGGTGCTGTAGCTCAAGTGGTAGAGCACTAGCTTTGAGCTGAAGAGCTGAGGGACAGCGTTCAGGCCCAGAGTTCAAGCCCCACGACCGACCAAAAAAAAAAAATTGGTTCCAAATGTATTTTGGCCAGAATACACAATGGACACAATTTGGGCTGTAACTAGTGCAATAGCCAATTTTTTTCTGATAATTTTCTTCCCATTTTTTTGTTTTGTTTGTTTTGTTGGTGTTTTGCTGTTATTCTTTGCTGTTTACCTTGATGGTTCTTTTTACAAAGATGCTCTCTGGGCTTCTAGATGCAGAAGAAAGGTCATAGTAGAAGCCTAACTTCTCCCAGGTGAGTTTTCTGGTCTGTACAAAGGACAGGGGTTCCAGAGTTTGATGTTTATGTGGATTCTGAATCTCCCACCTTTCACCACCTTCCTCATCTCTAAGCGGTGGTTAATAGACAGCCCTAGTGTCTAGAAAAGAGGAAGCATTTAACACAGGGGATTCTTACTTTAATGCTTCCTATTTGTATGATTCAGTGGCAGCCCATGCCTTGAAGCAGTTACACACTAAGTTCAAAGGCAGAGATCAAAGCAAAAAAAATGTACACACACAGCGTTATTGTGGATTTCTGACTGTGGACACTTCTCAGGCTGAGATGTAAGAAGGAGTATCTGAGCAAGGGCAGTAGTGTGCTGGGTTAAGGACACAGACATCAGTGGGCTGAAGATGTAGACAACTATAAATGGCTAGGTACAGTCATCCAAGGAGGGGGGTGGGTAAGAGGGAGAGGCGGTGGGGGGAATGAAGAGGGAGGAGAGGGGATGGAGAGAGAAACAGAAGAAAGAGGGGAAGGGGAGAGGCAGAGAGAGGGAGAGGACTTTCCAGAGACAGAGATCCAGGACACGCAGGGACCCTTAAGCCTTTGGATAAATACTTTGCTGAACATGTCTAGGATGAAACTACAAGAGCAGACCAGGTGCTAAGAGGTGGACCATCCCAAAGCCCCTGGGACAAGAGACCTTGTACTGCGTCCAACCAGAACCAAGACCTCCTGGAAACACTGCATGATCCGGGAAGACAGGGCAGTTCTTTCTGCCATCTTGTTATCTACACATAGGGAAGGGCTGCTCTATGCCCATCCTAACAGAATTGAAACACACAGGGAAGGATCACAGGTCACAAGGACCTTGACCATCTGTGGAAACAGACTCTTTACAGGAAGGAGGTCAAACTCATACTCTCTGTCACATATCTTTGACAGTAGTGGATATAGTGAGGTATTACGGGTTAAGTTTGGATACCAGAAATTATGAGTGGAGCTAGGAAGAAATGAGCCAACAGAATGGACTGAGAAATACAGGTAAAATGGAACTAGCAGACACAGACATTACTAACCATTTTAAGCACCAGAAATATGTTTCAGTGTGAGCAAAATGAGAAAAGAAATAAAAGCCACAACCATGATGCTTGTGGGTCAAAGGACACTGTAAACAGAATGGAAAGACAATCCACAGATTGAGAAAGAGATTTGCAAATTGTATACTGATTTGAAATTAATATCCCTACTATATGAAGAAATTTATAACAACATGAAAGAAAATCAAATAAAAAATGGACAAAGGATTTTCATAAACACTTCTCAGAGGGTGATTCACCACAGAAAGATGTTCAGTGTCAGTAATGATTATAGGAACATAAAGCCAAAACAAGAAGATGAAAGTGGTTGATGAAGATATATTGTACTTATGAACTGATTTGTCGAATGAAAGGCCCTTTAGGACAACTAGTAAAAGAGAAAAATATAATGTAAAAACAAAACAGCTGGCCACACTAATGGCTCACGCCTGTAATCCTAGCTACTCAGGAGGCTAAAATTAGGATCATGGTTTAAAGCCAACCTGGGCTGAAAAGTCTATAGGACTCTTTATCTCCAATAAAGTACTTAGAAAAACCCAGAAGTGGCGCTGTGGCTCGAGTGGTACAGCACTAACCTTGAGCAAAAGGAAGCTGAGGGACAGCATGTAGGCCTTGAGTTCAAGCCCCAGGACTAGCAAAACAATAATAATAAACCCTTTATCCACTATGCGGCTGTTCTCTGAATTCATTAATAGTGTGGCAAAGATGGGAGAAGTTGACTCACTTGTGAGTTACTACTGGGAGTGGAAAATGATGCACCTATCAAGGAACACAGTACGGTGGATTTCTCAAAAAGCTAAACATGGAATCACTACCTGGTCCCAACAATGTCAATGCTGGAAAAGTACTCAGTGCGTGAAGAGCAGGGACTCGGTTATGTGAATGCTCGAGTTAACAGCAACAATAGTAGGCAAAAGGTGGGAGAAACCCAACTTTCCATCAACAGATTGATGGGTTTGTTAAAAATGTGAGTCTTTACACACAGTGGAAGATTATTTGGTGTATATTCTGGCAGGAAGTATATTCTGGCAGGTGTCACACCACGAGTCAATGAATGATGTAAGTGAATAGACAGAGGCAATATTGCGTGACTCCACTCACATGAGCTACTTGAAAGGGGAACAGCAGACCAGGGAGATGTCGGTGTCTAATAGTAGGAGAATTCGCTTTGTTCCCGGAGAGCTGGAGGACTTAGTGTTTCGTGGCTACAGGGCCAATGTGGAAGATAAAGGCATTTTGGAGCAGCTGACGGTAATCCCTCACAAGGGATGAGCTGTGCTCTTAACAATTGCTGCAATGATGTGGTTTATTAGGCATTTTTACTCTACTAAAAATGAAAGGAAAATAGGTCCGTGGAGCTTCTGGAGATGAGCTGGCACTGCCTGAAACACCAGCCCGGGGTTGAGCAGAGTCTAGGCTTCAGAAGAGCAGCTTGGTGAGCTCCCGCCCCCGAGGCCAGCCAGGACTGGACACAAGTCAACGCTGTGGGAGGTAGGAGAGCACCGCACAGAGACGTTACCTGAAAGATGATGGCCAGAATTTCTACTTTCGATTTAAAAACTTGAACCCATATAGGCAAACAGCTCACCGCGTAACCGACGAGGTCACAGGACAAAGGCAGGAACCAGCCAAAAAGTAGGATAATCAGATTACTGAAAACCCAGAAGACTTGAGAATCTTTATGCGTAGGAAAAAGCCATCTTCCTTACAGGGGAGTGGCAATAAAAATGACACCAGACTTCTCAGCAATCAAGAAAGCAGAACACATTTGGACAGCATCTGAAAATATTCTGATTCAAAGTTTCAAAGAAAGTTAGTGGCAGAGCCACACTAAAGCAAATTATAAAGGAGAGATTTGATGAGGAAAGAAATGACATCGGTGGAAAACTGGACTGACAGACACAAAATACACAAGAATGAAATGAACAAGATTAGCAGGACCTGTAAGGAGAAGAAAACAATTGAACTTCACTAAAGAAGGTAAAAGAAAGATTTGTTCCATGGAACATTTTCCTATGCTCTACAATAGGCAAAACTCTGCAAAGATACTGCCTCTTTGCAGATTAGTTTTGAAATGTAAATATCTTTAGTAAAAAAATGTGATGATAAAAATTTCAAAATTTTCTCAATTTTATTAGGAAATACATAACAAATGAAAACATAACCAGAGTATTTTCCTAGCAGTCATAAAAATGCCTGAAGATACAATAATTAAAAGGCATTTTCCTTGCACTAGAATAGGTGGTCTGGTGATGGGAAAGAAGTCAGAGTGACCACAAACCTCATTTATGAAACAATTTCATAGTGGCGAGATTGTCCTAACCTTAAAATCCAATAGGGAAAGGTGGCTCACTACATTGAAATAATGAGCACACCCATTTAAAAGCAATTATCTCAAAAACTTTCAGAAGCCAATTAGGCAACACAAATCAAAATCCTTAAAATTGGAAAATTTCAAGAATTCAATGTTCCCATACAAGAAAGCTATGAAATTCATGTCCATAATTGCAAAAAGAATAAGAACAGAAAGAAAACAATTTAATTTCCTCCAGGGGGATAGTTGGCTGTACTCCGCTCTGATGAAGTATTGAGTACATTATTGTATTTATTATGTATTATTGTAGTTACCAATAATGTACTCAAAGACATGCCATTTGATAAACATAAGGCTTTTTTTACTTTACTATTTGTGAACATAACTTTGTCTAAACAAGCAAACCTTTGAGGCGTTTGCTTGTGATGTGTTGAGGAAGCAGTCTGCACGGCTGTGCGCTGGGCTGGAGGAGCCCAGGGCGAGCGGCCGTGCTGCTCTCTGAGAAGTCGGTCCGTGGACACCACAGGAAGGAGGAGGTGGACTCCGCGCACGCCGCCCTGCAGACAGGAAACGCCGTATACACACCCAGCTTGTAGAGTGCAGCATTGTTGTGAAGCCATAGGCTCCCCGAGTGCAGAGCGCAGGAGGATCCTGGGAGGAACAGGGTGAACGGGTGTGTGATGTCCACGCAGGCCAAGACCGAGAAGGAAGAAAGCATGCGCCGTGCCTCAAAGACGGCCTTCCCCCTCCAGCATCCCCTCCGCCTCTCCCGCAGCCTGTGTGGAGCGCAGGACTGCTGGCCGCGGCTTTCTGAGTTACCACCTCTGAGGCTTTTTTGTTGTTGTTGGAGGAAGGGCTGGTGAAGGACAGCAAATCCTAAGCAGCTGGGTGCTGGGTGCACCCTGCCAATTCAGACGCACGGCCTTGGCCAGAGAGCACACCACATCCTGGGTCCCCAGAGCTCGGCCACCCACCCAGAACCACAGAGGTGCCCTCCAGGCTGATTTCCTTTGAAGATAAACTGGGATGGCAGATGGCTGTCTAGGAGGAAGGGACCCTCTGGTCCGAAGCTCTGCCCCTGGGGACGGCTGTGCTCAGCCAACTTTGAGCATGTCCTTGCTGTCTGGGCAAGGTCTTGAACTAGAAAGAGACTCAAGCACAAAGCACTTGGAGCCCACACCTAGTGGGTTCTACTTCTGCATTGTGTGTGTGTTCTTTGTTTCCATGGAAATTATACATTGAAGTAGAAGTGTTTGGTAGCTATTATAATGCTCAGGAATTTAAGCACGTAGAAACTGGGAAGCTTAAAATAACATTCCACAGAGCAAAAGTAGCATAACAGGATCTTTCTAAACAATCAGCTGAACAGTAGATGCTAGGCTTCAACAACCATTCCCATTATTTGGAGTGAATTTCAGTGAGCAAATATAAGGAGTCACAGGTTTATATAGTAGACCTCAGTATCCATGTGTGCATGCTCCCAAGAAAATCACCATTTAGGACAAAACCATGAATGATGTTTAATAATCTAAAATTACTGGCTGCGTGGCTCTCACAAAAGTTACTGCTGCACACATTGCTTCTGCATGCCAAAAGTAGATCTTATTTCATGCTCTTTATCTCAATACTAAGATTATTTCACTTTTAAAATAATCTTGTCTAGCTTCCATCAAAGACATGTTAGTATTTGATAAACATAAGGGTTTTTTTACTTTACTATTTAAATTAAGTACATTGTATACCCCTTTTAGCTTGTGGATTGCCATAAATGTTTAAATCAAGTGTTCACCTTGCTCTTGGAGCATCATTTGTTTTGGGGGGAGGTTCATTTTCACAAAATTTCTCACTAAGTGTTAGAAAACTACTGCAATAGATTTTGGGGGGAATCTCTTGTTGGGTATAAAGCCCTTATTCATCTTTAAAATGGAAATAAAAACAAAGTTCAGTGGGTTACAGTGAAAACGTTCTGAAGTATCTTAGCTAAAAGTCATTGATACCATTCATGAGAAATTATTGCTAAGCTGAGTGTTTTTAAGTGTGTGTTACCTATACAAAGGGATTCACCGTGACATCTCCAGACACACGTATAATGTACTTCAGGGACATTCACATTTCCCCGCCCTGGGGTCTTCCCCTTTGGACTGATCATCCCCCTAGACTCCCCATTTTGTATTTGTATTGTTAATTTTTCAGGGCTACAGTTTACCTATGGGAAAATATGCAGCATTTTTAAAAAATCTGGCTCATTGCATTACGGTAGTGATCAATCTCCAGTTCCACCCATTGTTCTGAAAATGACATGATTTCATTCTTCCCTGCGGCTGAATACTACTCTGCTCCATTATATGCATAGGCATGCCTGTATCCAGTCTCTACCAATGTATGGCTCACCTTTTCTCCATCTATTTCAGCTGACCCACAGATTGCCATTGTGAGTACTGCTGCTATCAATACGCTGTGGAAGGGGCATGATATGGCAGACATACATCCTTTGTCTGTATGTCCCGGAGAAGACAGCAAGACCATATGGTAGTTGTATTTTTAGTTTTCTGAGGAACCTCCATACAGGTTTCTTAGGGGCTACACTAACTTACATCCTGACTAATAGTGTACAGGATTTCCTTTTCTCAAGTCCTTGTCAGAATTTGTCCTCTCCAGCATTCATTGTTGTATTCTTGAAGGTAAATATTCTGATGGGTGAGATAGTGGGATGGAATTTCAAAGTCAGTTTTATTGCATTTTTTATTAGCAAAGGAAGTTGAGCATTTCTTCATTTATTTATTGTTTCAATTCTTTTTTCCATTTATGAATTGGATTGCTTGTTCTTTTGGTGTTTACTTTTTGAGCTCTTTGTACAGTCTGCATGTGAATCTTTCATCTGATGAGTAGCTGCTGAGGATTTTCTCCCATGATAGAGGCTTTGGCCTTATTCCAGTACTGGCTTCCTTTGATGTGTGGGGTCTTTTTAATGTGATCAAGTCCTGTTTTCCCATTGTTACTCTTACTTCCTGAGCCACTAGAGTCCAATCGCCTATTCCAGCATGTTCTAGTGTTTTCCTATATTTACCTAAGGTAGTCCCAAAGTTCCAGGTAATTCATTGAAATCTTTGCTTCATTTTGAGTTGATTTTTGTTCCAGGTAGGAGGTGGGAGCCCACTTTCAGGCTTCTGCATGTGAGTATCAGTCCTTCCCAACACCCCTTGTTGAAGGTCTGCCATCTTTTTTCCGTGTATGTTTTGACGCTTGGTCAAAATCAGATGTCTGTAGCTGTGTGGGCTTATTGCCAAGTCTTCCATTCTGCTTCATTGTTCTTTGTGTCTGTCTTTGTACTATCGTATGCTGTTTTTAGAACTGTGGCTCTGCAGTGTAATTTGAAGTCGGGTGTGTTACTGCACCCTGGCATTACTCTCTTGTGCTCATCAGAGCAAGCTGGTTGCCTTTCAAGGAGGAAAAGATGGTTTGTCTTACTAAGGTCAATAAACATAGTACAGCACACTAAAGACCACGCAGTCATTCAACAGGTACAGAAACGCCTCTAACAGAATTCAACATCCCTTCACAGTAAAGCACTGACAAAATAAGAAGAAATGTACTGCAGTGTGCAAAGGTTAGATATGACAAGCCTGTACCCAGTATCTTAGTGGGGAAAATTGAAAACATTTCCTCTAAATTCAGAGATGAGACCAGAGGCCTACTTATCCAATACAGTGCTTGAATTTTTAGCTAGAGCAATAAAGCAAGAGAAATAAATAAAAGCAATACAAATAGGAAAGGAAGAAATCAAGTTAAATCTATTTGCAAGTAATATGCTCCTATATTTAATGGACTCGACCAAACCCTCTTAGATCTGAAAAGCACTTTCAGCAAAGTAGCAGGATACCAAAAAAAAATTAAAAATAAATTTCTTTGCTATATGACGTTAATAAGCATTTAGAAAACGCAATCAGGAAAATGGTCCCATGCACAGCAGTCTTGTACTCACTAAGCACAACCAAGGAGATGAAAGAACTCTGCCCCTCCACGCACACTGCAGAAACAGAAGAGGACTGCAGAAGACGGAAGGCTCCACATTCATGGACTGACAGAATGAATAAGGTGAAATGGAAATGCCACCAAAACCTATCTATTGACGCCACATAATTCTTACCAAAATTCCTGGGTGGCTCTTCACAGAAATAGGAAAGTCACTTCTCAATGCATATGCAAGCATGAGTTAAAGGTTCTGAGAATTTCGCAGATTCACTGTTAAATACAAAATTACTGAATTTTATATCCTTACGTTTACTACTAAAATAAATTGCGAAAACATATGAGAAAAATAGTTAAGGCAAAATTAATAAATGTCATATATACTCCAGGCTCTGTCAGTTTCTAATGACTAGGGCTGTAGCAGGAGGAGTGCTCTATTGTGCTGCTATCTGTTCGTAGACCTGTTTGTGCCTCTGTGTCTGTGCGGTGAGCACACTGCGTTGGGTCCTGAAGTCCCCTCTCAGATGCTTGTTCAGTGTCTTGAAATGGGCCAGGGTGGGCATCAGTTCACTGTTAGCATCAGCATGTGTGTCAGGCTTGCTGCAGTGTTCATGAGCCTCAGGCTTAGGATGGAGAAAATTACTGATAATACATGATAAGCTTACGTGAAGCGTATCATTGCTGCTGCCTTTGCATGATGAACAACACGCAGTAGCCCCGAACTGTCATCTGATTTAGTAGTGCTCACGATGAAGAAGTGGGTAGAGTTCTGAACTGAAACTAAATCCTCGCCTATCACCTTGCATGAGCATCCGTTCAAAATGGGTCAGAGACCTCAATGTAAGACCAGAAGCCATGAGACCGTCACAGGAAGGGTCAGGGGAACACTAGGGCTCCCAGGCACAGGTCCAAATTTTCTGAGCAAATATCCAGAAACACAACAAATCAAAGACTTGATGAATGGGATTATATCAAACTTAAAAGTTTCTGCACAGCAAAGAACATAGCTAACAAGCTAAATAGGAAGTCCACTGACTGGGAGCAGTTTTACTAGCCGTACATCAGACAAGGGCCTAATATTCAGAATATACTGAGAGCTCAAAAAAATAATCTCAAAAATTAACCCTTCAAAGAGACAACCCAATCAATGAGTGGGCTAAAGACTTGAGGAGAGACTCCTCCCTCAATTCCTTCTATTTCCCTTTGTTTGTGCCACACAATGAACATACCACCAACATTCATGCTGTGATTAGATTCATTTGTAAGTGGTAGGCCATAGTTTGCCATAGAAGTTCAAGACGTAAGTTTTAATAGTGTTTAGTTTTAGAGGGGTTTCAGGTTCGCAACAAAATTGAGTAGAAGACACAGCAATGTCCTCTATACCACGCTCCTCCCCACGTGCAAAACCTTCTTCCCTGTCAGTAGCTCCTTACAGAGTCTTGAAAAATTGACCCAAGTGTTCTATGAAAATCGATTTCTCCATACAAAGTTTATAATAAAGAACATCATGTCTGTGTTATTATTTGTATTGGTAGCATGTCTTTTCATCTTTGTCACGGCATGTGCACATGTGTGTGAGTACATTAATGTTTTGTCAGTGATCATGTGTCTGGTGTTCGCACAGGAGTTGGAGGACCCAGTTCTCTAGTCTTGGAATGGTGACCAAGGAGAGAAAGCAGTAGCTGAAATGGTATATGGTACATCTGAAGTCAGTGGAGATCTTTACCAAACTATGGAATCATCCCATAAGCCCCAGTATGAATTGTTGTAGTCATTAGGTGGTTGGTTGGTGATTGACTGGCTTGATAGTTGCCCAGTTGGTCAACTGGTTTATTGATTGTGGGTTGGTTGGACGGGTACAGGGACAGCCGGTTGGTTGGGTTTTGTTGGGGGCTTTAACATCTGGACTCAAGGCATATCTGAAAGTCAGTGTCAGCCATCTTTCTCACGCCTGTGAGCAGTGACACGTTGCTAACGTCACAGACCTACATGACACAGGATACATCTTAATTATTGTGCATTAAAAGTTAGTATAGACAAAAAGTAGATGATAAGGTCTTACAAAGTGAACTGACCCATGTGACCACAATCTACCCTGTTAAAGTATAGAAACACAAGATGCATCTCGTTTTGTCCTTGTCAGTTGAGCACGGCATCACAGGAGGCACTGTTCCAAGGCCCTGCCATGGATTCATGGTGTGCTCTTCTGTGTAATCATGTGACATGCCTTGACATTCTTGTATATCGTCATTGCTGGTTATTACCCCACTGCATATAGTGTTCCATTGTATAAGTAGAACACAGATTCATATCCATTCTATACTTATTGGACACATGATAGGCTCTTTCCAATTTGAGGCACTATAAACATGTTTTTTGGTCAATCGTGGGGCTTGAACTCTAGGTGCTGTCCCTCAGCTCTTCAGCTCAAGGTGGGCGCTCTACCGCTTGAGCCACAGCGCCACTTCCAGTTTTCTGGTGGTTTATTGGAGATAAGAGTCTCACGGACTCTCTTGTCTGGGCTGGCTTTGAACTGCAATCCTCAGAGCTCAGCCTCCTGAGTAGGTAGGGTTATAGGCGTGAGCCACCGGCTCACATAACTTTTGGCACACATGTCAGAGTATTGCTTTGCGAATAAACTGAGAGGTAAAAATGACTGGGTCAAAGGAAAGTGTTCCAGAGAGGCCTTCCTGGATTATACTTCAGAATAACATTTTAGCATCGTGCCTTCTTAAGAGTTCTTTCTGCTCCAGTGTCTTTATGCACAGTTAGTCCTGGCAAATTTAAAAGCCGCCTTAGTATGTGTGCTTGCATGTGTTGGTGTAATGTGTGAGGTGGGGTCCTGGGTGTCCTAATGAGGAACTTCCTGTTATGGCATTATGCACCTTTCACATACCTCCGCAGAACCGCCTGCAGTATAGCTTGCCAGTAATTTCATCGCTGTTTGTCTTCACGGTTATTCTGGCCTCATAGAAGGCATTTGCTAGCGATCCTTCTTTTGATATCTTTATAGAAAGTTGGCATCATTTGCTCTTTTAATATTAAAAAATAAGCAAAATGCTCTGAGTCTGGACACTTTTATGTGGAAAAGCTGAATTTTGTTCATGGGTACAAAACAATGCAGGCTTCTCCTGTGTCTAATGTCAATGTTTAAGCGGTACTTTAGCAGAAAGTTTCATTTGTTTGATATTTATATTTATTGGCATAAAGTTGTTCTTAATACTCTCTTACATTTTTTATATCTGGAAAGAGAAACCAGACAGTAGTTTGAACCATGGAAAGTTTACTATAAAGCGTTGTTGACAACAACATATGCTAGTCACAATGAGGAAGAACTCCAAGAACACAGAAGTACAGCAGCCACCTCCTCGAAGACTAAGATGGGTCCCCAGGAAATCTCCTGACCTCTCCACTCTGCCTGGTCTGAAAGAAACGCATCCGTGACACACATGTGCACATGTGACCCAGCGATGGCATGCCACCACCATGGTCACTGGGATCTGCTGTCTGCGTCTCGCCGGAGGTCTTGCTGAGAAAGTGGTGGGGGGGGATGTCTCGGTGTCTCTAAAGCCAACTTCTGTGACGCGCCCCAGACAGGGAAAGAGGCAGGGCCTTTGGGGCCACAGTGCATGCTGGGAAGGCTGTACACTTCTGGGATCTTGGTGTAGAGAAGCCCAATGTCTTTAGAAGCCAACGAAGTCAAATGCAGTGAACCCGGGGGCAAAACTCCCTTCTACAGCAGTGCCTGTCTGCATCTGTCCAGTCACAAAACCTAACCCTGGGCCGGAAAGCAGATGGAATATGTCGAAGGCCCATATCCTTTCACAGATCAAGAAAGAAGCTTCTGTTTTGGGTCTGAGCTAACAAGTGTATTACCCACCTAGAATCATAGGTGATAATTAAAGCCCAAGCAGACTCATTTGAAAAATACCCTGCCAGTGATTATCCTTATTTGCATGAAAAATAATTAAAAATTTGTTGGATATATTTTTATCTGTATCATGTTCTTTTCCTCCAGTTTACTTTCTTTTATACTAAGCAATTATTTAGTTCTTCATCTACATTATTATCTTTATAAGGCAATTAGTTTTTCACCTGTGCTATTACCTTTATAAATACCACATTCATTCTTATATAAGGGTTTAGGATTATAAACTGAAGATGATAGCCTAGTAGAGATGAATGTTATGAACATTCTTTAGCCAGAGATAAAAATTTGAGAAGAAAGATCAGTAAGAGCAGGTATCTCTCAGTTACTACTGCTGGGTATCTTCAATCCTCAATTCAGTAACTTATTACTACCAGTAACAGTAATATCATTACAGTGATTATGACTGTCAATCTTTATTTTGGCCTGTATACGTCTCATTTACCTTGTTTTTAGTCACTATTGGCTTTCTGTATTTCGAGGATTATTTTCCTTTCCTTTCTAAATTTCTCCCGATTTGCCTCCATATTTATTTATCGTGAACATGCAACAACAAAATTCTCACCTGTACATGTGCTGGAAGAGTGAGCTAAACCTTCCCTGTGAAGATGAGTTCTCTGGCAGAACTGTAGGTGTTTTTACGCACTTTAGGAAACTTTATGTCTTCTAGTTCTGTTGTCTCTGCTCAAGTGTCAACCTGGAGGATGTTTGCGCCAACCTTGAAGCTCACGGCTACGGTTTTGTTACAGCCATACCCCCAGATAGGGTGGAGCCAGCCGGCCTCCGGTGGGGGGCTCTGAAACCATGAGCCCGAGTCACAGTGTTTTAGTCACCGCCACGAAAGCAGGAGTGTCACGTGTACTCCACCTGGGCTTGCCAGAGTCCTCTCTCGGTCTTGGGTGTTGTTCTGACCTGTGGAAAGGCTCCCAGAGGACCGCGCAGAGGCAGGCAGCACAGGAGAAACATTATCGTAAGGTTTGCTAGCGGGGCCAGGTCTCCCTGGGAGAGGGAACACACGCGTCTGCCCCCATCCAAGTCCAGGGTCCATCTGGGGGAAGTGAGGTCAGACTCGTGCGTGGGTGGGTCTGGGTGGAGAGGGCTGTAGGCGGGAACTCTAGGGCAGGGGGTTGTGGGTGGAGCGGAGGACCAAAGGTGGGGGTAATACGCACCTGTCAGGATCTGGGCTGCCTTGTTCTCTGCCGTGTGGGATTGGTGGTATGACTGCAGCTGTGAGGGGTCTGAGGCCTGACTGTTTCTGGAGACTTCTCTTCATTGCCTTATTGCTCGTTCCCCCTCCACTTCCCTCTTCTCTCCAGGACTCCAGGTCCCCCAGGACTCAAGCTCTTTCCTGTGCTTTCCTTCTCTTCATCCCACCCACGTTTTCCACTGTCCCATCTGACAATCTCATCCTTGCTCTTCCATGTGGCATTTTAAACTCAACTTTACCTTCTTCGGATCGACAACTTAAAGTGATCTGCATGTACTCAGTAAACCCTGTGTGTGTGGCTACTTCTCCATCTTAGCTGCAAGCAGAAATCCCCAGTGTGCTGGCAGACGGAGAAAGCTTAGGGAGGCCCCTGACGGCCACGCCCTCGCCATGCCCCGGTGCCCCTGATGGCCATGCCCTCGCCATGCCCCCGGTGCCCCTGACGGCCACACCCTCGCCATGCCCCCGTGCCCTCCTGACTCACAGCCCCAGGAGTCTTTCCAACACACAGCCCTAGGTGCTCACATGAAATTAACCCACCTGCCTGCCCTTACTTTTTGGTTTCTGGTGGAGATTACAGAATCATTTTGGTCAAACACTTCAAGCAGTGACACAGCAGTTGTCTGAACTGTAGCTTTCTCTGTAATACCCCAGTTTTCTTGCCCAAATTCAGACCAACTTTATGTGTTGGGCAAAGTTGCATCTTGCTCTTCTCTGCTTAAGAATATTGCCTGAGACTGGAAAAGAAGGTTATGGAAACTGCAAATATTTGAAAAGCAGCATGGTTTGAGCACTTGGAAGGCAAGTGACATCCAACGATGGTTTTTAAAGAACCATGTGGAGGAAATGCAATCCAGCCTTTTCAGAGAAGAAGTGTTTGGCATTTCATCCCAATTTCCTGATGAATGGTAACTAATGAAATGTTTGTCTGCGACTCTGGAGAGGCAATTCAATTGGCTGTGTGTGTCTAGATAGCGTCAGTCACTTTGATCTTGCAGACCAAAGCATCTTATATAATGATAAATTATACCAGGTTTCAAAATCCACTAACTGATGGCATCTGCAACACCACTGCCTCCTTACTATCTTCCGTTTTATTTTCCCTCAGTGAGAGAAATAGCAGTTTGTAAGGGCTTATAAATTCCAAGTCTTATCTTTTAAAATGCTTGTTCTGTTTTCCACATCTTAACATGCAAATAGACTGCCTCTCTTAATCCTTTGATAAAGAGCTGGAAGAAAAGTTCATGGGTTGGATAAACCATCCTGAGAAGTCCAGCCAGTGAACAAAGACATACATGGAATTTACTGTCTACAGTATCACTTGACACACTCAAAGGAAGCCGAGGTTCACAGAGCAAAAGACGCTCAGACACTTACAGCAATAGATAAGCAGAAGAGTGGTAAAGAATTTAGGATGACAAGTTCACAGGCAGGAAAGTCCCTGCCTGCTCTGCACTGTCCCCAGTAGCCAGGAAAGGTGACCTTGAAGAGTCCTGTTGACCTTCAGGCTCCTTCCTGTTGACCTTCAGGCTCCTTCCTGTTGACCTTCGGGTTCCTTCCTGTTGACCTTCGGGTTCCTTCCTGTTGACCTTCGGGTTCCTTCCTGTTGACCTTCGGGCTCCTTCCTGTTGACCTTCAGGCTCCTTCCTGTTGACCTTTGGGTTCATGGACATTCCCACCTCACCAGTTGCTGGCCACACATCGCTTTGCGACTCCCCGAGGCTGCCTGAGTCTGTCTGTGTGAGCGGGCTGTCTTCCGCATCCTGCCTCCTCCCTCTGCCCATAGCTTCCGTGCCAGCCTGGCCACCAGGGAGTGTCTGTCCTTCCCACATCCTGCCCACGCTCATCTCCCTTGTGCTAACCAGACATAGGGCATGCCTCTTGCTTTGTTTCCTCTTGCCAGCACCTGACAAATACTTCTTCCTAATATGTCTATCTAGAAGAAACCCTTCAACCTTCAACCTTTCAACTTGAACATCTTCCATTGGCAGCGTGTGCCTGCTCAGGTGTGTCACGCATGACTCGGGGCACCTGTGTATAGATGTGCCCCTGGCTCTCCGAGTGCCTCCACGTCCCCACCCTCCCTGTGAGCCATTCACCCTCAGGCTGAAACAGGACCAGGACATCGCCCCACGTCCCCACCACGACCTGGGCACCGTTCTGCTCCCAGCTTCCATGCGTTGGTCCTCAGATTGCCTGATGCACCTTTTGTCCTCCTTGCCTTCCTTCATTCCGCAGGCCATCCCTGCCGTGACCAGTTTCGGATGTCCGTCCGTCCTCCCGGCCTGCGGGCTGCGGCCTGCCCCTCGCATTCCTGGTTCTTGCTCAGCACTCGCTCAGCGCGTGGGGACACGGAGGCCACGGCCATCCTCTGCATTCTTGCGGGTTCCGTGCTCCCGGGGACCTCGGCTCCTGCCGGTGAGGGCTCTTAGCGCTAACTTCCCTCCTGCAGTGCTGGGAACCGTCCCCCTCAGCCCCAACCTGTTCTCCTTGCACACCAGAGCAGGCTAGGCACCTCACAGGAAGAGATCAGCCGCCAGCCTTCCTGCTGGAGAGACAGGAAGATTAACATCTGGGAATCACGAATGCCTGGTGTCGGGTGGAGGAGGAAAAGCAGCGTCTGTGGAAGGAATTCCAAGTCTGGTGTCCCCAGGGCCGCTTTCCAGAGGGAGCTCGCTGCACAGTGGCACTGGAGAGTGGGGGATTACACTCAAGACCAAGACACTGCCAGAACACGAGACAACGGGCCAGGGCTGGCGTCCAGCTGTGCTGCGGCCTTGGCCCCGGGAGCCCAGACTCCCGAGGACGTGTCTGGGGGTCTCTGTCGGGCACCGCTCTCCTCGGAGAGCCCAAGTCAGGGTCTGCCGCTCCCTTCAGAGGTCAGGCCAGAAACAGACAGCGTGACCCTTCCTCCCGGCCTCCCCAGCTCGCAGTGACCACCTCTTCTCCCCTCTGCCAGTCACCAGCTCCATCTGCCCACCTCCCAGCCGATCCTCCGCTCTGAGAGACCCCTCCACCCCATTACACGCGAGGTGGAGGGGATAGAGTCTCCACAGCCCTCCTCCAGCGCCCAGCCCAGGCTCCCTCGGAGCCATTGGGGGCTCATGACACCTCCCTGTGTCCCCTGCCCCTGCTCCTCTCTGCTGAGGTTGGTGGAGACATCCCCCCCACAGACTCACGTCCTGGATGCACCCCTGCACATTGCCTGCTCCCCGTGAAGCAATGTGCCCCCTGGTTCCCAGGCCGCCGCACCATCCTGCAGCCCCGGGTGCCATGGCTGTGTCCACCTTCCCACCTGTGAGAACTGCTCAGACACTCAGCAGATGACTCACACATAGCCTTGTTCAAAGGGTGGCGGAGCAAAGCGCGTGCGCCCAACCCACCTCAGACTACAGCCATCCCTCTCCAGGCCCTGCTGCCCTGAGCTAGCTCAGCCTCTCAGAGCTCTGCTGTGAGCTAGCTCAGCCTCTCAGAGCCCTGCCGTGAGCTAGCTCAGCCTCTCAGAGCCCTGCCCTGAGCTAGCTCAGCCTCTCAGAGCCCTGCCCTGAGCTAGCTCAGCCTCTCAGAGCCCTGCTGCCCTGAGCTAGCTCAGCCTCTCAGAGCCCTGCACCCCTGAGCTAGCTCAGCCTCTCAGAGCCCTGCTGTCCTGAGCTAGCTCAGCCTCTCAGGGCCCTGCTGTGAGCTAGCTCAGCCTCTCAGAGCCCTGCTGTGAGCTAGCTCAGCCTCTCAGGGCCCTGCAGTGAGCTAGCTCAGCCTCTCAGAGCCCTGCTGTGAGCTAGCTCAGCCTCTCAGGGCCCTGCTGTGAGCTAGCTCAGCCTCTCAGGGTCCTGCCCTGAGCTAGCTTGGCCTCTCAGAGCCCTGCCCTGAGCTAGCTCAGCCTCTCAGAGCCCTGCCCTGAGCTAGCTCAGCCTCTCAGAGCCCTGCTGTGAGCTAGCTCAGCCTCTCAGAGCCCTGCCCTGAGCTAGCTCAGCCTCTCAGGGTCCTGCTGTGAGCTAGCTCAGCCTCTCAGAGCCCTGCTGTGAGCTAGCTCAGCCTCTCAGAGCCCTGCTGTGAGCTAGCTCAGCCTCTCAGGGCCCTGCTGTGAGCTAGCTTGGCCTCTCAGGGTCCTGCCCTGAGCTAGCTTGGCCTCTCAGAGCCCTGCCCTGAGCTAGCTCAGCCTCTCAGAGCCCTGCTGTGAGCTAGCTCAGCCTCTCAGAGCCCTGCCCTGAGCTAGCTCAGCCTCTCAGGGTCCTGCTGTGAGCTAGCTCAGCCTCTCAGAGCCCTGCTGTGAGCTAGCTCAGCCTCTCAGAGCCCTGCTGTGAGCTAGCTCAGCCTCTCAGGGCCCTGCTGTGAGCTAGCTTGGCCTCTCAGGGTCCTGCCCTGAGCTAGCTTGGCCTCTCAGAGCCCTGCCCTGAGCTAGCTCAGCCTCTCAGAGCCCTGCTGCCCTGAGCTAGCTCAGCCTCTCAGAGCCCTGCTGCCCTGAGCTAGCTCAGCCTCTCAGAGCCCTGCTGCCCTGAGCTAGCTCAGCCTCTCAGGGTCCTGCCCTGAGCTAGCTCAGCCTCTCAGAGCCCTGCTGTGAGCTAGCTCAGCCTCTCAGAGCCCTGCTGTGAGCTAGCTCAGCCTCTCAGGGTCCTGCCCTGAGCTAGCTTGGCCTGAGCAGGGCAGAATGTTGGCTCAGAACACGTGCTCTCCTGTGGCTGATTTTCTTCCTGCTTTCCTAAAGCCTTGCTCTAGAACTCTGCAGGAGCATCGAGCAGGGCTGCTGAGACATCTCTGTTGTCAGCCAGGTGGAATCCCGGCCTCGGTCTCCATCAGCTGCTCTTCACCCCACAGCAGCCTGCTCTTTCCCATGACAGGCTCCGAGGAGCCTGTGTGCGTGGGGCCCCCTGGCCATGGGGCCGCTGGGCAGTGAGTCCATCCGGGGGACCACGGGGCCGCTGGGCTGTGAGTCCACCCGGAGGACCATGGGGCCGCTGGGCTGTGAGTCCATCCGGGGGACCACGGGGCCGCTGGGCTGTGAGTCCATCCAGGGGACCACGGGGCCTCTGGGCTGTGAGGAACGGAAGGGCTGTGACTTCCCCTGGCCTGCTCATCGCAGTCACACTGCAGCCAAGGGGCTCGGGCGGTGCACAGAGCTTGGGAGATCTTGGGGCTCTGGAAGGCCGGGTCCCTGAGGCCTGCCCTTCCTTCGGTTGGGAGGATCACACGCAGCAAAGCTGCTGTCTCAAGCCTGGAAGTGTGCAGCCAGGTGGGCTAAACCCTCTCCATATTCAGCAGAGACGGAAACAAAGGCCCCGGGAAGTGACAGGAGCCTGCCGGCTGTCACTCTGCCCTGGGGAAGCGTCACCACCCCTGAGGTGACAGGGGCACAGGCTGGGACCGCAGCGCTGGCAGGGGCGCAGCGAGAGCACAGGCCCTGTCAGCGGTGACGGGCATCCTGCCGCCGCCTGCCGCGAGGCGCCGCCACCCACCGAGCTGCAGGTGCGCGCCGCCGTCCTTCCTCTCACCTTGGCGTCTGCGCGCCCACAGACGCCCTCGTTACCAGCGGACAAGCGCGAGCCTGAGCAGTGCTGTGTCCCGGCCCCGGGGGGGACCGGAAGATTCCGGCAGGCCGGGCGTTGTCTTAGAAGAGGAGGCCCCTGCGGGCCAGAGAAGCTCATCTCAGTGGAGAGCGCTGGTGTCAGTGCTGTGTTCTCTCTCTATTTATTATGCTCTCTGCAGAGGTAAAAGCTGTGCCTTTCTAAAAGAGACACGGGAGATGGCTGTGAGTGTGGAGAACGGGTTTGTTCCTCGGCGTGCCCAGTGCGGGGGCCTGTGGTGCTTTGGCTCCTGAGATGGGAATCCAGGCCTTCACACCCCTGTGCGGGGTGGTGTGTGGCTCCCACAGGCCACGGGAGGGGGACCTGACCAGAAGGTCACTGTGTGACTCATTTCACAATGAGAAACCTTCAGCCTGAGGTCATGAGCAAGGTGGCGGGGGTCCTGGGCTAGCCCGAGGTCATGGGGGAGGTGACAGGGGTCCTGGGCTGGCCTGAGGTCATGGGGGAGGTAACAGGGATCCCAGGCTAGCCCGAGGTCATGGGGGAGGTGACAGGGGTCCTGGGCTGGCCTGAGGTCGTGGGGGGAGGTGACGGGGGTCCTAGGCTGGCCCGAGGTCGTGGGGGGAGGTGATGGGGGTCCTGGGCTGGCCTGAGGTCATGGGGGGGAGGTGATGGGGGTCCTGGGCTGGCCTGAGGTCGTGGGGGGAGGTGATGGGGGTCCTGGGCTGGCCTGAAGTCATGGGGGGGAGGTGACGGGGGTCCTGGGCTGGCCTGAGGTCATGGGGAGGTGATGGGGGTCCTGGGCTGGCCTGAGGTCGTGGGGGGGAGGTGATGGGGGTCCTGGGCTGGCCTGAGGTCATGGGGGAGGTGATGGGGGTCCTGGGCTGGCCTGAGGTCATGGGGGAGGTGATGGGGGTCCTGGGCTGGCCTGAGGTCATAGGGGGGGAGGTGATGGGGGTCCTGGGCTGGCCTGAGGTCGTGGGGGGAGGTGATGGGGGTCCTGGGCTGGCCTGAGGTCATGGGTGGGGGAGGTGATGGGGGTCCTGGGCTGCCCCTCCTTGGCCCGTTTTCCCGGCGAGCTCTCCAGCATGCCCCTAGCTGGAGCAGGGAAAGGTAATTTTTCCCCGGAGCACAGGGAACATGGTTTATAGCTGTTGCAGAGAGCAATCTCCCTCCCTGCGACTCTAAATTACCGTGCTTGCTGGAACGTGCGTGCATGAGTAACGGCCCGGCCCAGATGCAGCGCGCCTCCTGTGCTGTCTCTCAAGGGTGCTTGCGAGGTCACAGCCTACTTGAGCTATTCTGGGCCGGGAGAAGGAGCAGAAGTCTGCAGGTGGAGAGGGCACGCCGGGCCTGTGTGCAGCCCGGCGCTGAGGCGCGGTGCCGGGGAGGCGGGCTCTGAGGGACCGGCGGGGAAGCTGCGGAGCCTGAATAAGAGGCGCTGGCTGGGCTCAGGCTGCATCGCTTCATTGAATCCTCCCCAATTAGCAAGGTGGGCACGTGCCTGCATCTCAGCATGGACAGGTAGAAACACAGAGAACTCCACCTGGCTCATGAGCGCCTGTCGCAGCAGGAAAAGAGAGCTTAAAGATCTGAGCGCAGAATGTGTGCGTTTCTGGACGGCTGCTGTTGATAAGCCCGAAGCCTCTGCTCCAGTTCATCCCGGGCCCAGTGTCCTTGAGCAGGTCACGTCGCTGTCACCAGTGTGCTGGACGGCCGTGGCCTCAACATCACCATCTCGACAGTGAAAGCCAGGATGTGAGGTGCTGGACCTTTCGGGGGCTCAACCCACACTAAGCACAGCTGACATGGCACAGCAGTTGTGAGAAAATGAATGTACTAAGCAATGAGCACCTCCCCCAAGTGGGGACTGCTGAGATCCCGAGATAGGTCAGCAGCGAGACTCGCACGGACCCCCAGCCTTCCCCTCGCCCAGCCAGGAGGACCCAGCTCCCCGCCATGAAGCCCCACCCGGGCTCTTAGTGGAGGTGAAACGCATTTCTCCTGAACTAAGTTCCTTGGACAGTCCCCCACCAGCTCCCTGCATGTTCTCCACGTAAAGACAAAAACACCGTCTAGTAAGAACACCTGCCCAGTATCCTTGCCTCTGCTTTTTACCCCTGTTTACTTGACGCTGACATTTGTCCCGCCACGGGGGGAGGACGAACCACAGGCCGCAGGATGAGTGGGGCCTCCAGAGCTGGAGGTGAGACAAAGCTTCTCCCTGGAGTCTCCGAGGAGACGCAGAGACCGAGCGGTCCCCTCTGTCCTCGTCCTCCACCCTCCAGACCAGCTACACTTACAAATCCCTCCCCGCTCCGAGGCCTGTCCTCACATCCTGCGGGGTAACCCCGGGCCACCTCCCATCTGGGCATTCTTAATCCCACGCCACGGGTCCCTGGGTTGGCGTGACACCTGCGAGGCGGGTCGCAGTCCTGCTGACCCCCGCCAGTGATGGTCTCTGCTCTTCTGGGGCCTCGGTGCCCTCTGCCCTTCTGCGCTCTGCTCTTGCTGTGGGCCCGGGCTCAGCATGTGTGATGTCTGCTTCTGCCCTCAAGAGCTCAGAGACTCTTCACCACGTGCTCAGCACCGGCCCGGCCGGCTCTCAGACGCCTCCGGAGCCGGCACCAGCACAGGACTGTGCCAGCCTTCCACAGAGTCTGCGCCAGCGCCTCTGTCCATCCACGCGTGTGCTGCCCGGTTTGTGAGAAACACACGTCAAAATAGCTCACATGGTGCCCACACGCACAACCCTACCCAGTGCACACGTGTACACCTCCATGTGTGCAAACCTCGCATGATGCATGTACGTGAATGGCTCACACACGTGCCGCTCTCACACATGCACACACTGCACAGTGCATACGTGTACACCTCCATGTGTGCAAACCGACTCTCCACCGTGCTCACCCCAGGACGGTCCAGTGCCCTCCTGCTCTTCCCGCCCTTCCACACTTCTCCTTGCTAGTGAATAAGGTCCCAAGTTCAAGTCTGTGAACGTGGCCAAGTCCTGCAGCGTGAGACTCGGAGGAGAATGGGTTTGGGGAGGACATGGTCACTGGAAGATGCTTCTTTTTATTTTGCCTGTTCAAAATAACGAGGCTTTTAAAAATTGCTCTAATTTTCTTGAAGAATAATAGAGTTTGAGGCGGTGTCGGCGGCGGAGGGATTAATAAAGGCAATAAAGCATGCTTTGTAGACTGAGGCAGAGGAGTAAACCGGGGGCCGTGGGGGGGAGGGTGAGGAGCCCGCAGGACAAACGAGGAGACACACCAAATGCAGGGAAAACTTCATCCCTGCCTCTGCCTCTTTCTGAGGAGGAAGGCATGTTGACAGATGGCAAAACATCAGGAAGGGGAGATTAAGACAGGCTTTGAGAGCACAGGTGCAGGCCAGAGTGGCCTTTTCCAGTTGTGACGTGGGCTTCTCGCCTTCGTGTGTCACTGCTGGTGGGACCCAAAGCCCCGTCCGCAGGAGGTGCCCATGCAGTCTGCCCTGGGTCCTGTTCACCGCTGGACCCAACTGGAATCCGCCCTGGGTGGCTCAGGGCTCTGCTCACGCCTCAATGTTACCATGATTCCACTTAGAAAGAACTCTGCAGGGCTGGGAAGGTGGCTCAGGGGTAGAGTGCTTGCCTAGCATGCATGAAGCCCTGGGTTCAATTCCTCAGTACCACATATGCAGAAAAGGCCAGAAGTGGTAGAGAGCTAGCCTTGAGCAAAGGAAACTCAGGGACAGTGCCCAGGCCCTGAGTTCAAATCCCAGGACTGGGAAAAAATAAAAATAATAACTTTGTGATCAGAGGTGGCCACTCATACAAAATTAGGACATAATTTCTGTGCATAAAATTCTAGAAGTTGTAAAGAGTCAACTAGATACAAATATATTCTTTTATACATCAAAAGCATCCTAATACAATTAAGTGACAAATGAAAACAAAAAAAAATATCAAAAGGTAGCAAAAATAGAATGATCAGAAAAACCTAACACAGAAATAAGAAAGGTAACATCAACAAGGAAGAGGAGCAGTGAATTGAAACTGTAAGTGGTCAGTATTTTAATTCATAAGAATAAAAGTGCATAGTAGCCATATGCATATACATATATATATATAATATTTATAATATACATTCACACAGTACTACCATTTACCATGAAAATGAATGTAAAAAAGCATTCAAGTACAGAAATTTTGTTCTCTCATACCATTGTATAATACACTATTGTAGCTCTGAGTACTAAGCACTTATCAAAGACTACACATATGTTATCATCAACCTTGAGTTGAGAAACTTTCCCTCAACTAAAGGCACAAATATAGAGATCTGGATACGCTGTGCCATAAGTACATAAAACGCCGACTAGCATTCAATCCATTTCCTGGAGTGGGTGCATGCCAGCTGATGTTACATGCTGCACGTTAGTCTTTGTTCTTTGGATAGAGCAATGGAGAACCCAGCTGGAACCCCCATTGTAGATGAGGACACAGAAAAGAAACAACTAAAGGCCCTATAAAATGGCATAGAGCAATGCATTCTGTGTAGATAAATTAAAAGCTAAGATGGCAGGGGATGGGGACTGCCCTGTCACCTGAATACAGAGCAGCCCCTAAAATAAAGTTACTGAAAACAGTTAATAAGTGACATGGTCAAATGATGATGATGATGATGATGATATTATTACAGAGCCTCATAAAGTTAACACACAACATCACTGAAACACATACATTTGTTGTTAAACTTTGTGTATGAAATATTCATGTGTTGAATTCTTGGTCTCCAGCTGGTGGTACTATTTTGGGAGGTTCTGGAAACGTTGGAGGTGGAGCCTCGCTGGAGGAGGTAGGTCACTCCTTTGAAGGCTGAAGGTGGTTCCTCATTCCCTGCTTCCTGTCCTGTCCAGTGTACCACCGCACACACCTTCCCACCACCAAGGGCCTGGCTAATCCCTGGGCCAAACAACAGCGAACTGGAGCATCCGAAATCCTAAGCCAAAATCTTTGCTTCTTTGAGAAATTTGTCGCTGTGACCCAAAACAGAGACAGAGACGTGTGATCTTTGGTGTGACTGAGGGATCTTAAGCCTGTGGAAGAGGTTTGCACAAATGATTTTGAGCAGTAAGCAGACGTGGGCTAGTGAGCCCCTGAGATATAGAAGCAGAGCTGAACGGGCAAGACCCTGACTGCAGCGTGGACAGGAGAGACGGTGCTCAGGAAGTTTCGGGGGAAGGGGTTCTGTGGGTGTTGGACGAGAGGGAGTTTGTGTTACATCCTGGCAGGGAACTCATTTCTATTTTGTCCAAGTCCTGGGACGGTGTGAGAGGCTGACTTTAACGCAATGGACTAATTGATTGGGTGGAGGAAATATTAAGGCAGCCTGATTTTTAGGCCATGGCAGGAATTTGAGGGCTGTTCTATGGAGAGTCACGGGGAGAACGTGGGGGAAGCTCAGGTCAGAAAGGCTTCTGTAATCTTACGATTTGGCTAGAAAAGAAGCGTGTGCAAAGCCAGGGACCAAGGAAGGTCTGGTTTCAGAAGGGCTCCGTCCCTCCAGAAGGGAGCCAAATGTGTCCCACACATGGGGCGGCAGGGGAGACATCGTGCATTTCAGAAGTTGACCAGTCCCCACCCAAGGGTGTGAGGAAGCAAACGCGGAAAGATTTCCCCTGGGAAGAGGCACCCTGCCCCACAGGGGGTCCGCAGGAAATACGTCATTGTGCACAGCACCAGGGGCCCAGAGCCATGACTGCTATGACATCACACCCTGGGTGCTGTTTACTCAACAAGAGAGTTGGGGTCATGAGAGCTTCCACCCAGATTTCAAGGAATCCCTGAGAGGTCAGAAATCCACAAGTTTGGAGTCTCTGGAAGCCCCCGGAGAGGATGTGAGTGGAGCTGCATGGGTAAAGCATAAGCTGCAATGGAGTACTGGGGATGCTGGAGATGCAGGGGTGTGAGGTGATGGAGTACTGGGGATGCTGGAGACCCAGGGGTGTGAGGTGATGGAGTACTGGGAATGCTGGAGACTCAGGGGTGTGAGGTGATGGAGTACTGGGGATGCTGGAGACTCAGGAGTGTGAGGTGATGGAGTACTGGGGATGCTGTAGAGTCAGGGGTATGAGGTGATGGAGTACTGGGGATGCTGGAGATGCAGGGGTGTGAGGTGATGGAGTACTGGGGATGCTGGAGATGCAGGGGTGTGAGGTGATGGAGTACAGGGAATGCTGGAGACTCAGGGGTGTGAGGTGATGGAGTACTGGGGATGCTGGAGATGCAGGGGTGTGAGGTGATGGAGTACAGGGAATGCTGGAGACTCAGGGGTGTGAGGTATTGGAATACTGGGAATGCTGGAGATGCAGGGGTGTGAGGTGATGGAGTACTGGGGGCTCTGGAGACACAGGGGTGTGAGGTGATGGAGTACTGGGGGCGCTGGAGACTCAGGGATGTGTGATGGAGTATTGGAGATGATGGAGGCTCAGGGATGTGTGTGATGGAGTACTGGAGATGATGGAGGCTCAGGGATGTGTGTGATGGAGTACTGGAGATGATGGAGACACAGGGGTGTGAGGTAATGGAGTACTGGAGATGCTGGAGATGCAGGGGTGTGAGGTGATGGAGTACTGTGGATGCTGGAAACACAGGGGTATATGTGTGATGGACTACGGTGGACGCTGGAGATGCAGGGGTGTGAGGTGATGGAGTACTGGGGGTGCTGGAGACTCAGGGGTGTGTGTGATGGAGTACTGTGGCTGCTGGAACTGTGAGGTGATGGAGTACTGGGGATGCTGGAGACTCAGGGTGTGTGTGTGATAGAGTACTGGGAATGCTGGTGATGCAGGGGTGTGAGGTGATGGAGTACTGGGGATGCTAGAGACTAAGGGGTGTGAGGTGATGGAGTACTGGGGGTGCTGGAGACTCAGGGGTGTGAGGTGATAGAGTACCGGGGATGCTGGAGACTCAGGGGTGTGAGATGTCCGACAAAGAAAGCCTCAGTCAATAAGTGGCGCCAGCCTGAGAGAGACCATGTGGGCTGCAAGTGGACAGGCAGGGGATAGAGTGGGTGGATGGACACAGATGGAGCTGGTGGACAGACTCATGGACCAAGCTCCATGGCTGTTGGCACTCATGTGCCGATCCCATACACTGGCTGCAGATGTCAAACAGGCACTTGGAGAACACAGCGTTTTCCCTGCTGAGTTTCAGTCCTCCTTTGGTCCATTATGTTCTTGCTGTTTTCCATAACCTTCTTTTTAATTTTATAGCATCTCACAGCTAAGAGATCACCCTGCGAAAAGAGATTCTGGATGTGGAGCACTGAGGTTTGAACTCCAGACTTTATTCTAGCTAATCTTGCTTGCTAGCTGGTGCTCTATCACTTGAGCCCTGCCTTCTGCCCTGCCCTTTACTGGTCATTGTGGAGATAGAATCTCACAGGCTTCTCTGCATGGGCTGACTTTGAACCTATTCCTCTGGATCTCAGCCTCCTAATTTGCTACGATTGCAAGTGTGCGCCCATCCTTGTTCTAGTTCTGGAACTGGACTTTTGCACAAGTTGGAAAAGTTAAGACTCTGCAGTAGTGAGGGTGAACTAAGTGTGATTTGCATGGTGAGATGGCCATGAATCTTTGGCGTCCATGGGCCCCATCTATTACGGTTTGAGTTTGAACTGTGCCTTGTAGACTTGGGTATTGAATACAGAGTCCCCAGATGGTGGCCTTATTATTTTGGGAGGTTCTGGACACTTCAGGAGGCGAGTCCTAGCTGGAGGAGGCCAGTCACTGAGGGCCTTTGAAAGATGCCCCCGGCCCCAGGCCACTTCCTCTCTCTCTACTTCCTGGTCACCATAATATGAAAACCCTGCCCCCACTTCACGCGTCCACCGCAGGATGCTCCCACACGCCCAGACCATCAGGCCAAGGACGGGCCTTCTCCCTCAGGTTTGCTGCACCTGCATAAAAGCTGGAGAGCTGGCTGCCTGGCTCCTGGTGGCACTCACTTCCGGAGGGAAGCACGTGGTGCTTTGTTTCACTCTACATTTCCATTCTACACTCTGAATTTTCCTGAAGCTCAGGTCGATGTCGTATGTTTACAAGAAATAAATACATGCGTGAATAAAGACACCGTATGGGGCTCCGATTCCTTAGAAACTAGTCACATATCACTACTAAGAAACGTGTAATTCCCACAGACACTCTATGAAGGCTTGTCAGGCCAGAGTTGGGGAGCAGTAAGGTTTCCGCCGGTGGGGAGAGGCTGCTGTGGGTGGAAGGTGGCAGCCACACCCAGTTTCACCATGAGATGAAGATTCTGGCTGGGAGGCAGGAAGCTAGGCTTGAGCAGTGGGCCCCCAGAGCGTGGACCCAGAGAGTAAGTACAGAATTGGGAGGCCATGGACTCCACGTTATTTCTCCCCCGTGGTGGGGGCTGTGCCCCGGCTCAAGCCCATCCCCTCCCAAGAGCACTGGCTTCCCAGCTCTCAAGAATGTTCTTCAACCACACAGCAGTCCGTCATTTTAGAAGTGGATAGGGCTTGGGGCTCTATCAATGTTCACAGAGACAACGCTGGCTTTCAAAACAAATATGCAGCCACAGCAGGCTGGTGGCGAGAGCAAACTCCACCTCCTGATGCCTGGGTCTCTCGGTAGGGTGGATTGATAAAGTGCATTCACAGTCAGATCTGGGCTCGGAATGTCACTGTGCGGAGTGCAGCTGCTCTTATCTACCCTTGACAGAGACAGGAAGGGACCCTGGGGCCAGCAGCTGCCCGGGGCCGTGACTTCGTGTCACCGCAGCCCAAGGTGACAGCACGCAGAGCCCTGCTCAGGCGGCTGGTGCCCGGCAGCGGCGTGAGCGGGCAGGGTGGCATGGTGACAAGTCTAGCCTCTTCTCTCCTAGACCAGGGAGCTGTCTACCCTCGATTTTTCTTCCCACGGGATTGGACTTGGCAGTTTTAAATCTGCAGATTACAGCGTCTCAGGGATCAGCCCGGGCTTTAGAAGGAAACGGATCTGCAGTCAGGCAGCTTTGTGCAGAGGGAGAGCTCATCCAGGAAGGGCTGGCCTCTCTCGGCAAGCCCATCGACCGGCTTGCAAATGCTTCTCCTGGTGTGGCCAGCCAGCTTGCCGGCTGCCGGCGGCCCCAGTGCCTTGGAAACCCGCCAGGCGCTGCTGCTATTTAACACTTGGCAGGAGGTGACTCCTAGCACGGGCTGCAGACATTTTGGAAGAAAAGAAAGAATCAATAGAGTAGGAAAACCAGGAGGGGAAATACAATATGTAGTAGGAGCGAGCAGCAAGGAAACACGAAGATATGCATGACAGACGCCGGATATGAGACATTAAAAGGCAAAGACTTGGGGAGAGGCCTGCGCAGCTGCCAGCGCCTTTGACCATCAGCAAAATGAAGCCCGGCCCCCACATTCTGGAAGCTTCCTCCCAGACGGTGAGGATGCCCTGGTCACACTTCCCTCTGGCCTCTCGCTGGACTCCTGCCTCTCTCTGTTCAGCTTGGCAATGGTTTCCAAGCTTCTGTTCTGTCTTTCTGCTTGTGTTTGTGGAGTCACCAGAGGAGCTCATGTTCTCTGTGGACAGCTGGGTGGGGGGAGTGGACAAGGGGAGGGGGGGATGGGGGTGGGGCGGGGGGGACGGGGATGGGGGCGGGGCCTCAGCAGCAGACCTGGGGGCTGGGGGTGGGGGTGGGGGACGGGGATGGGGGAGCGCGGGTCCTCAGCAGCAGACCTGGAGGACGGGGAGGGGGGCGGGGGCGGGGCCTCAGCAGCAGACCTGGCTCTGCCAGGCCTGGCAGGCCCGTGGAAACCTTCAGGGGTCCTGCAGCAGCTGCCCCTGCCATGTGTGCACACAGGGGCCATCTGGAGCTGGGCTGCTGCTCCCCGAGCCTCTACCCTTCCAAACTGCCCGCACCAAGGTGGCACACATCACCCAGATTCCAATCAATGTCACCTCCCGCCCCCACCAGCCACGACTGTGTGCTCCATGTACTTTGACTCTCCTGACAGTGCGGGACAGGGCTCGGGAAGGGAGACGTGGCCAACACGCAGCAAACATGCCGCCCTCTCTGGCCTCTGCCGCCCGGGCCTTGCAGGTGGCTTCTGCTGCCTCTGTCTCAGCCTCCAGCACCCTTCTGGCAACCTGGCCCACGTTCCTGCCAAGGGGCACCTGCTCTTCTGGATACTTCACAGAGCAGCATCCCAGCTCACAGGGCCCTCCTGCCCCTGGACAGGGCTCCGCTAGCCAGATAACCCCCCCATACCCCTGCAAAGCCTGGGCATGCCTCCCCGGGTCCGCCTCAGAGCTGAGAGTCCTAGGAGGTTTCTGAGCAGCTCCCTGGGCTCCCGGCGGGGCCAGTCCCTGCCCAGGTAAAAAGCATCCACAGTGGAAGGCCAGACACACCCTGGAGTAGCAAGTCACATCCTCTTCTCTGCCCACATTCCCCATACCAGTGAGGGAAGTAGCCACCGCCCTCTCCAAGGTCTTCAGAGGTGAACGCAATCCTGCAGTAGAAAACACGGGGTGGTTGTCATAGTGACACCCGTCGCCATGATAAGCCCCAGGACTCCTGCTCTGTGTGGCAGTCCACGTGAACCTGCGGTCCCTCGAGGACTCCGTGTGCCTGGTCACACTCTCAGGATCTCTGCCCACTCACGAGTCCATAGCCTTTCCTCTGGCTGCTGGAGGGAGGGGCCGGTGGGGTCCCAGTGGCTCTGTGGCGGGAAGGGGGAGGATGGAGGCTCGGGATCTGACCCGCGGGAATACCCCCTTCCCCTGTCCCTGGAGGCGCCCGCCCGCGGGCTTTCCCACTGGGAGTGAGGAAAGTTGAGGCTGGCTCCTGCAGAGGTCAGTGTCTAAGAGGAGGATAACTACAGCCATGCAGCGTGGCCGTGTGGTCAGCGTGAGGTCACTGTGGAGGAGCTCAAAAGACAACTAGGACGATGGTGGATGAAGCCAGTCACTTCAGGACAGAGGGATTCAACCATCTTAGAGACAGGCTCCCAACCCCTCCTCCCCTGGAAAAGAAGACGGGATGAATAGTGACTGATCTCTACAGAACAGGAACAGGAAGTCATCCCTCCCACAGCTCTGCAGCCCCACAGCCACAGCAGTTAGTGCTGGAGACAGAACCCGCGGCCCAGACAGGCCCGCACCGCCCCAACCGCGCAGCAGCGCGGCACGAGGCTGGGGCGGGGGTACGGACGCCGGCGGTGGGGGACAGGCCTGCCTGGTCCCGGGGGCTGTGCCACAGGACCCAGGAGGTGGAGAGGAGCCGGCCCAGGCACCTGGCTCACACCAGTGGGGCCCGGCCTGGGATGGGGCCAACATCTCCACGCGGGAGGTGCGTCAGGCTAACCCAGGAAAACCGACCCCAGACGATGCAGCGGGGCCTCCGGCTGCCAGCCGCTGGACTGGCAGAGGCCAGGCAGGGGATCGTGTTAGCAGGCTTTGGAGCCAGAGGGACGACTAGATACTATGGGCAGCAGCACGGGCGGCGGACGCTGGGGACGCAGGGGACGAGGCACCGGGAATACAGGGACTGCGTCTGCCGCTCCACGGCTCACGGAGGCTTCCTTCCTTCCTTTGTCAAGTTCACTTCTTTTGTTTGGTCTCAGCCTGCCCAGTCAGATCCCATTCAGTGCTATGTACTGATCCTGTCCCCCAAAAGGCCTAAACCCGAATTCCCCCAAGTCTGTGTGTGAGAAGTTGGGTCTTTGCAGATGTAACCAAGCCCTACAGCCAACCCTCTCTCAAACCGGGTGAGGCTGCATGCCCACGAGGAGGGCGGAGACGTGGCAATGGAGGCTGGAGGGGTGAGGCCGGACCCCGACACGGAAGCTGGGAGAGTGGGAAGAGATCCTCCCTGCGTTGGGGAATTTGCCATCGCTGTGACCAACGCCTAACAGAGACTCCTCATCTGGCCATGGCGAGGAGGACATGGTGGAGCGGCTCACATGGAGGCAGACAGGACTCAGAGAGAGAGAGGAACTGGCTAGACTGCCTTGAAGGGCTTCCCCAACAGCCCTCCTCCACCGGCCAGGCCCCTCCTCCACCGTCCAGGCCCCTCCTCCACCGGCCAGGCCCCTCCTCCACAGGCCAGGCCCCTCCTCCACAGGCCAGGCCCCTCCTCCACCGTCCAGGCCCCTCCTCCACCGTCCAGGCCCCTCCTCCACAGGCCAGGCCCCTCCTCCACTGTCCAGGCCCCTCCTCCACAGGCCAGGCCCCTCCTCCACCGTCCAGGCCCCTCCTCCACTGTCCAGGCCCCTCCTCCACAGGCCAGGCCCCTCCTCCACTGTCCAGGCCCCTCCTCCACAGGCCAGGCCCCTCCTCCACTGTCCAGGCCCCTCCTCCACAGGCCAGGCCCCTCCTCCACTGGCCAGGCCCCTCCTCCACAGGCCAGGCCCCTCCTCCACCGGCCAGGCCCCTCCTCCACTGGCCAGGCCCCTCCTCCACAGGCCAGGCCCCTCCTCCACAGGCCAGGCCCCTCCTCCACTGTCCAGGCCCCTCCTCCACCGGCCAGGCCCCTCCTCCACTGGCCAGGCCCCTCCTCCACTGTCCAGGCCCCTCCTCCACAGGCCAGGCCCCTCCTCCACCAGCCAGGCCCCTCCTCCACAGGCAGGCCCCTCCTCCACTGTCCAGGCCCCTCCTCCACAGGCCAGGCCCCTCCTCCACCAGCCAGGCCCCTCCTCCACAGGCAGGCCCCTCCTCCACAGGCCAGGCCCCTCCTCCACAGGCCAGGCCCCTCCTCCACCGTCCAGGCCCCTCCTCCACTGTCCAGGCCCCTCCTCCACAGGCCAGGCCCCTCCTCCACTGTCCAGGCCCCTCCTCCACAGGCCAGGCCCCTCCTCCACTGGCCAGGCCCCTCCTCCACAGGCCAGGCCCCTCCTCCACCGGCCAGGCCCCTCCTCCACCGGCCAGGCCCCTCCTCCACAGGCCAGGCCCCTCCTCCACAGGCCAGGCCCCTCCTCCACTGTCCAGGCCCCTCCTCCACAGGCCAGGCCCCTCTTCCACTGTCCAGGCCCCTCCTCCACCGGCCAGGCCCCTCCTCCACTGGCCAGGCCCCTCCTCCACTGTCCAGGCCCCTCCTCCACAGGCCAGGCCCCTCCTCCACCAGCCAGGCCCCTCCTCCACAGGCAGGCCCCTCCTCCACTGTCCAGGCCCCTCCTCCACAGGCCAGGCCCCTCCTCCACCAGCCAGGCCCCTCCTCCACAGGCAGGCCCCTCCTCCACAGGCCAGGCCCCTCCTCCACAGGCCAGGCCCCTCCTCCACCGGCCAGGCCCCTCCTCCACTGGCCAGGCCCCTCCTCCACAGGCCAGGCCCCTCCTCCACCGGCCAGGCCCCTCCTCCACAGGCCAGGCCCCTCCTCCACCAGCCAGGCCCCTCCTCCACAGGCCAGGCCCCTCCTCCACTGTCCAGGCCCCTCCTCCACAGGCCAGGCCCCTCCTCCACCGTCCAGGCCCCTCCTCCACTGTCCAGGCCCCTCCTCCACAGGCCAGGCCCCTCCTCCACCAGCCAGGCCCCTCCTCCACAGGCCAGGCCCCTCCTCCACAGGCCAGGCCCCTCCTCCACCAGCCAGGCCCCTCCTCCACAGGCCAGGCCCCTCCTCCACCAGCCAGGCCCCTCCTCCACAGGCCAGGCCCCTCCTCCACTGTCCAGGCCCCTCCTCCACCGGCCAGGCCCCTCCTCCACCAGCCAGGCCCCTCCTCCACCAGCCAGGCCCCTCCTCCACAGGCCAGGCCCCTCCTCCACAGGCCAGGCCCCTCCTCCACCAGCCAGGCCCCTCCTCCACAGGCCAGGCCCCTCCTCCACAGGCCAGGCCCCTCCTCCACCAGCCAGGCCCCTCCTCCACTGGCCAGGCCCCTCCTCCACCAGCCAGGCCCCTCCTCCACTGTCCAGGCCCCTCCTCCACCAGCCAGGCCCCTCCTCCACTGTCCAGGCCCCTCCTCCACCAGCCAGGCCCCTCCTCCACTGGCCAGGCCCCTCCTCCACTGGCCAGGCCTCTCCTCCACCGGCCAGGCCCCTCCTTCAGCCCTTCCAGCCGCACTCTAAGCAGAATCGGAACCCATGAATGGATTAAACCATTCATTATGTGACAGCTTCCCATGGAACCCTCTAGAAACATCCTCACGACACACCACACAGCCCTGCATTACAATTCCAGGCATCACCCAATCCGAGCAAGGAAGCAGACTCACCGCCCCTTTCCTAGAGCTTTCTGGAAATACTGGAAATACTAGCCCAGACCTAGAGCATGACTTTCTGCCGTTCTGTGCCAGCTGACGGCTATGGCTGCATTGCCACAGCCCCACACAGCTCACCGGGGACCCTCGGCTGCTTCCTGTGACCCTTCAACCCCCGTGCCTTTCTGCAGTCCCTTCCCTGAAGCCGGATCAGCTCTGTCCCTACTCACACACCAGAAGCTCCTGGCTCTCAGGCTAGTCACTGGACACCCAGAATTCAGAGCCAGTGGTCAGCTCAGGGTCCAGAGATCAGGCTCGGTTTCCCACCGCCCCAGCCAGCGCTCTGGGTGGCCAGCAGGAATCTAGAGTGCTCGGTTTCCTCAGCCCTGCAGCAGAGCGTGCAGACAGGGCTCCCAAGCTGCCTCGGGGCAGCTGGGCCCGAGGCTCCGGTCTTACCAATCCAGCCCCACCCCACCCACCCCTGCACGATCACACCCCAGCCCCAGGTCACCCTGCTGCTGCTGGCTGACCTCTCATCGGGGTCTCCCTGAGTGGAGATTCAAACCCTGGCCTCTCAAACTCAGACCAGTCACAGGGATTCAGGACGGTAGTGGCTGGGAAGGAGACTGCTGTCCCGGGACATGCCCCCGTGCATGCTGCAGCGGCCCGTGTGGCAGTCCCCGCTTCCTCATTCGTGCTGGGGAGGATTCCTGGGCAGAGCAGGGTCACCTATCCCCGGCCCCGAGGGCCTGTGCCGCTGCGGGCCCCACCCACCTGTCCTGTGAGACAGAAAGTCCCATCCCTGCCCTACCTCTGCGGTGGCGGCCGAGCAAAGCCCGGGGCCCCCCCCCCCCGTGCGTGTGTCAGGAGTGACGGTCAGAGATGGCTTCAGACCAGCTCTATGACCTTCCCAGGGGTGAGCTGGGGACTGGGGCCCTGGAGGGGGGGGGCATGGAGGAGAGAACCCTGGGCCTCCAAGTGTTTCCATTGTGATCACAGGGAACGCCCCTACCTTACAGAACAAGATAAATTATACAGCATCCCGGCCTCTCTGGGTGAGACCCCAAAAGGCAAATTTCTCCCCCATGCTCAACCATTCTAATAGATGTATTCCTTGAAGCTTGCTTACTCAGGGCACATTCCCTGGCAAGCATTTCACAGCGTGGCAGGCACGCTTTTCTAAGGGGAAGAAGTAGGGGGGAGCCTTCAACCATGCCCTTAACCAAAATTTAAAGGCAGGAGTTTGGTTGATGTTGCCCAGTTGGCCTTGAACTTGAGATCTTTCTGCCTCCACCTCCCAAGTAGCTAGGTGCAGGCATGTTCAACTGTTCTCAAATGTGAGCTCCATTTTCCAATGCACATCCTAAAGAAAATACAAAATTGGTCAAAAGGTCCAGGCAGGTTCCCAGGTCTCTGAGACGGTGTGCCACCGTTGGCTGGGTAGATTCCCAGGTCTCTGGGACATTGTGCCACCGTCCACTGGGTAGATTCCGGGGTCTCTGGGACATTGTGCCACCGTCCACTGGGTAGATTCCGGGGTCTCTGGGACATTGTGCCACCGTCCACTGGGTAGGTTCCCAGGTCTCTGGGACATTGTGCTGCCATTGGCTGGGTAGATTCCCAGGTCTCTGGGATGGTGTACTGCCGTTGGCTGGGTAGATTCCCGGGTCTCTGGGACAGTGTGCCGCCGTTGGCTGGGTAGATTCCCGGGTCTCTGGGACATTGTGCCACCGTCCACTGGGTAGATTCCCGGGTCTCTGGGATGGTGTACTGCCATTGGCTGGGTAGATTCCCGGGTCTCTGGGATGGTGTACTGCCATTGGCTGGGTAGATTCCCGGGTCTCTGGGATGGTGTACTGCCATTGGCTGCGTAGATTCCCGGGTCTCTGGGACATTGTGCCACCGTCCACTGGGTAGATTCCCGGGTCTCTGGGACAGTGTGCCGCCATTGGCTGGGTAGATTCCCGGGTCTCTGGGACATTGTGCCACCGTCCACTGGGTAGATTCCCGGGTCTCTGGGACAGTGTGCCGCCGTCAGCTGGGTAGATTCCCGGGTCTCTGGGACAGTGTGCCGCCGTCAGCTGGGTAGATTCCCGGGTCTCTGGGACAGTGTGCCGCCGTCGGCTGGGTAGATTCCCGGGTCTCTGGGACAGTGTGCCGCCATTGGCTGGGTAGATTCCCGGGTCTCTGGGACGGTGTGCCGCCATTGGCTGGGTAGATTCCCGGGTCTCTGGGACATTGTGCCACCGTCCACTGGGTAGATTCCGGGGTCTCTGGGACATTGTGCCACCGTCCACTGGGTAGATTCCCGGGTCTCTGGGATGGTGTACTGCCATTGGCTGGGTAGATTCCCGGGTCTCTGGGATGGTGTACTGCCATTGGCTGCGTAGATTCCCGGGTCTCTGGGACATTGTGCCGCCGTCGGCTGCGTAGATTCCCGGGTCTCTGGGGCGGTGTGCCACCGTCCACTGCGTAGATTCCCGGGTCTCTGGGGCGGTGTGCCACCGTCCACTGGGAGGCTCCTGAGGGGCTGTGCCCCTGCCCCCAGCACTAGGCATGAGTACCAATGTCATTCTGTAGAACTCAAAGCTCAAATCTGCATCCATGGCGTTATTCAGCAAGGAGCGAGCCTCCTGGAAACGCCCTCCCCGCAGAGCTTCCTCTGAGAGGCTCCCTGGGGCTCCTGGGCGTTGCTCATGGACACCACGCTGCACTCTCCACGGATGCCTGGGTGCAGAGGCCAAGGGAGCGGCCGATCTGCCTCCACTTCCTGGAGGCCGGCACAGGCAGCCTTGCCATCTCCACGCCAGGCTCCTGTTCCTGGGTTCATGCAGGGGAGCAAGGTCAGGCCCCCAGCCTGTGCCCTGCACCCGGAGGGGACCCTGCGCGTGGACCCACCACGAGCCTTGTTGCACCTGGGAGACCCCCGCCGCTCTGAGCTGGGGATCTTTCTCTCAGCTCTGCCTCTAGGAGCAGCCACGGAGAGGCTCCTCTAACTCTTACTGCTGTGGTAGATGCAGCCAGCTCCGAGAACCAGTATGAATTCTCACTCCTGGGAAAACACATGTAATGCTTCCATGCCGATCTTCTGGATGGTGCAGATCTCCCGGAGACTCCTATCTGCAGTCGGGCCAATGAGGAGCAATGAGCCTATTTGTCCCAGCCTCCCAGACGGACAGGAGCGGAGGTGTGCCTTCTCCCAGCCAGCCCCACATCCAGGGTCATGAGTGGGTTCGCCCTGTGAGGGACCGGGCAAATGGAGACGATGATCTTAGCTGAAGAGAGAAAGAAGTAGAGCATGTAACTTCCAGAACAATTCCCACAGCCCCTGCTCAGAAGCCGCCAGCCCCTGCTCTCTTCCTTGAGGCCTGTATTTAGAAAGGGAGGGGTAAGAGGACCAAGAGTTAAATGTGGCCGGCCCCTCCAGGGAAGAGCCGGGTGTGGACCTCAGGTGCCCCCCCTGCCCTGGGGCGGGGGGACTGGGGTCTCGCAGGCCTCGTGGAGACCACAGCACTCGGCCGCTCAGAGGAGCCCAACGCAGCCACCGGCCACCTGCCCTCCTGGGCTCCTGGAGGCTCCTGTCTCAGGGCTCACACTCTCCTTAAGACCATCCCAGCTCTACAAGCAGCTGCCCTCCGCTCGCTTCACTGGACCTGGCCTGAATGGATTCGGGAATCACACGGTTTTGTGATGGGTGAGAAGCAAGCGGCCAGACTGTCGATCGCTGGCAGATCTGAAAATCTTGGGGAACCCGTTGCTAGAAAACCTTTACAGGACAGGGAGAGCACCGGCGGGGACGCCCCAGAAGAGAGGAGGGCCCATCCCGAAGAGAGGACGGCCCATCCCGAAGAGAGGACGGCCCATCCCGAAGAGAGGACGGCCCATCCCGAAGAGAGGACGGCCCATCCCGAAGAGAGGACGGCCCATCCCGAAGAGAGGACGGCCCATCCCGAGGGCCAGCCACATCTCACCTGTGAAAACCTCCTGGTGGCAAGGTTGGCTTCTCAGTCCGGGTCGTTTTGCTCCACACCTGGAGTAGCTCAGGAGAGCGCTTTGAGGAGACGGAGAGACCCTTCAGACAAGGCCGGGCTGGAGGAGGCCGGGCCTCTTCACCAAGGCTGCCGGGGCCGCCGTCTTTAGTGGCCTTGGCAGTGTAGATGAGCAGCCTTCCTGCAGAGCAGCCAGCCAGTGCTCCAGACAGCTGGACGTGGTAGCACGCGACTGGATTTGCCCGGAGGCATCTGGATTTGTAGAAAAGCATGGCACGCAGGCTGCTGTGACCACATAAAATGTCCCTTCCATCAATGCCCAGAGCTCCCGGAGGGCCCCGAGGGAGCTGGCAAGCCCCCGGGCCTTGCTGCCAGATGCTGACCCTGCCCTTGGCCTTCAGTACGAGGCCGAGCCTCGGAGCAGGGCTCTCTCCAATCAGTGTGCTCAGAACTCCCCTCTTCTGCCCAGGTTGCACACACTCCTGCTGTGTACCAGAAGGAGCTGCAAGGCTGGGAATGGGGGTGCCCTACACATTAGGGGGGCCCTGGACCCTCCCGGGAGAGGCTTGGTGAGCAGAGGCAGAGAGCGCGAAGCAGTGGGAGAAGTCGGGCAGAGACTGGGCTGTCCTGCAGGTTGTCACGCGGAGGACAGCAGAGGGTCTGGGGCCAGACAGCTGGCAGGGAGCCAACACGGGACCCAGGTCCACTACCTGGAATTAAGGTGATGCTCAGAGTAGAAAACAAAGGGCGTTTGGGGATTCTGAACAGTGGCATAAAATGAAACGAGTCATCTTCTCAACAGGAGAGTCTATCTGCCGTGTTGGAACCGTCTGTGTGCTGAGGGCAGCAGCCCCAAGCCCGCCAGCTGACCGCCACCCACAGCTGCAGAAAGCCGGCCAGGCTGGGCCAGGCTGCAGCAAAGGACTCCTGAAGGGACTCACTGGGGCTGGGGTGTGAAGACTGGCTGGACAGAATTCTCTGATGTGCTGGGTCCACTGTGTAAGATGGGAGGAGGAGGGAAGATGAAGAAGAGCAGCTTCAAGTTCAAGAAGCCATCAGGAGAGACAGGAAAGAGAGCAGGAAGTGTCACTGGGAGGATGGGACAGGGGACGTGTCACTGGCTGAGACAGGGGTGTGTCACTGGCTGGGGCAATGGTCATCTTGAGACAGCAAGGTCTACCTGTGGAGGAGGAGACGTGGGAACATGGTGGGACCAGGCCCAGTTTAGCATTGCGGGCAAGGGGGGATCAGCATGTGGAGCTCGACTTAGATAGACGTCATCTACAAATGGAGGCAGAGGCACAGGAGCGAGCTGCCGAGCGTCCCGCAGGGGGCTCAGGTCTTCAGGGTGGAGGTGAAGCAGCAGGGCCCGGGAGCTGGAGGCGGGGAGGCTGGGACAGCAGGAAGGACACCACAGAGATGCTATGCCCACAGCCGGGTGGAGGCATAGGCCACCCAGAGGGGCGCAGATTACAGGAGAGGAGGAGCTGGGGTTCCTGGGTGACACCAAGGCTACGCTGCAAAGAGCTAGACACCCGCAGAACAGCAGGCACAAGGAAGTGTCTGCGGGGAGCACAGAACACCTGCACAGCGCAAACCAGAGGGGGCAGGCAACGTGTGAGGGAACAGATTCACGTAAGGGAAGGCTGGACACTGCAGGGGAGGGTCAGGACTGCAGGGGGGAGCTAGGACTGCAGGGGAGGGGCAGGGACCGGGTGACAGCTGGAGTGGACGAGGCTGAGTCTAGTGAGTACCTAGAGCCACCAGCTCTGGCCAGCCTAGCCTGACCAGGTCACTGTCGTGGATGGCCAGCAAGAAGGTCGGGGATTGGGCACCGGTGCCATCAGGTGGTCCGGTGTGGTGGGAGGGGCTTGAAGATCTCTTCATACTCTTCTCAGTGATGCAGGAAGCAAGGTCATGGGCCAAGGTGAAAACTGTGGAGCAGGTAATGTGCCTGAAGGAAGGAGGAAGGTGAAGGCATTGTCGAGCAGGGGTGTTCCAGCAGACCGGGATGCGCCGGTGGCACGGAAGGTCACACGGGGCTCACGGGCGACACGGAAGGTCGCGCAGGGCTCATAGCTGTGAATTTAAAGTCCGCCCAGTCAGCATGCTTCATGGTTTCTTGCAGACATAATCAGCTAAGTGGATGCAGGCCACATGTAACCAGAAAATTGGGTTTGTCCAGGTTGGCGCATTTCTGAGAGAGTTCTATGAAGCAGCAAAACAGCAAGGGAATGAAGCAAGTGCCACAGAGCATGCCACCCTGCGGGGAAGGCGCCACCCCTGCGGGGAAGGTGACCTGCTCAGGGTTACCAGGGCAGAGGGAAGCTGCGGCTGCTTCAGGAGCGGGGTTCTCGAGGTCAGATGACTATGGCCTGACTTCAGGGGGAGTGGACCAGAGCCGAGGTGGGCTCTGGGCAGCGAGCTCTGCCAGGATCTCGAAGGCAGCGCCATCCCAGCCACGGACAGAGGTCAGGTCCAGCTCATCGTCTGGTGCTAGGACCGGGATCTACAGGCTGGGACATCAGACTGCTCGCTGCTATGGGGGTTCAGAGCCACACCAAGACCGTGGCGTGGATTCGGACTCGGCCCGGGACCTGCATTCTTTAGCTGAGAAGATTCAAACTCCAAGCCGAGGAAGGATTTAGCTGTGACCTCCCCCTCTCAGTAGATGGTTTGGATTCATGGCCCACTGGTGTTCGAGTCTTACTCCCTCTGTGTGTCACCTGCCTGAAAGAGATGCTCATTTCTAAAGTCCCCTCCGGGCTGGAGACCGGTGCAGACTCCAGCATTTCTTGTGCCTCGGGACTTGGGTGTCTCGGCCTCTATTTCCCACTTCTGGTCCAAATAGGGCAAAGGCTACGTGCTCTTAGGAGGATGGGCAGAGGTGGGCAGGGCAACGTCTTTGTGTACTGAAAACTCAAATATCTTTGCCCATCTTCTGCCCTCCATCTGCTCTGCCTGTGCTTACCCGATCTTCCCCTTGTTCATTTCTCGCTCACCAGCGCCTCTCCTCCTGGCCCCAGCAGGCTGCCAGCAAGAGTGCTGTCATCTCTGAACAGTCACCGCTTGGCTCTAGCTCAGGCGCCGTGTGCTGGGTCTGCAGGGCGGTCCGCAGTAGAGATGGTATTCCACATCAATGTGCAGACTTTTAAAAAGGACAAATATCAAGTAAATCTTGCCCATAATGGCCCATCAAGTAATATTTGTGAAGATTAGCTGCAAGAACCTATGAATCTCAAAACATATAAATAACCCTGCTTTTGACAGGCAACACATATACATTTTTTTTAAAGAGCTAAATGTCAGGAAATTCATTTCTGGAGATCAGCAAGGAGACATGCGCATCGACGTGCTGCTACCTTGGAAGTGAATTTGGAGATGTAAAATATGGGTCACGCCTTTTAGTGCTCTCATCCTCATCAGCAGCTTCAAGGGATCGAAGACTGCGGCAGCCTCAACATGGAAGCTGCAAGCCCCAAGGCAGTCCCCTGCCGATGTGCCCTCTTCCCGACCCAGACTGTTAAAGTGGGAGCCATGGGAAGTGAAGAGCCAGACCCATCCCTTCTGAGAAGGGCACACCAAGAGAGTGAGGCGTGTGTTCATCAGGGGCAGCAGTGTTACAGATGGATTCTGAGGGGGAAGCTGATGGATTCTGTGAGCCTGATAGTCTACCTGGTCACCAAGTGCAGGAAGGGGAAGGTCCTAAGAGCAGGCCAAGTGTGAATCATTTCATTCAACTTCATTTTAATTTGCAAGTCTAAATTTGAATTTAAATCCATGAGGATAAAAATAATTCTCCACCAAAGATTTTTAGATAACTTCCTAAGTCATCATATTTAAAGGCCCTGAAATCTCTTGTATCTGCCATTCAAAGCTTTGACCTTCCATTTCTATAAGGCAGCTGAAAGAATGGGCAATAATAGAAAGGATGGGCACACAGAAAGATGGGCACACAGACAGACAGACAGACAGATAGGCACACAGAAAGATGGCACACAGACAGGCACACAGAAATATGCGCACACAGACAGATAGGCACACAGAAAGACAGGCAGACAGAAAGATGGCACACAGACAGACAGGCACACAGACAGACAGGCACACAGAAAGATGGCACACAGAAAGACAGGCACACAGAAAGCTGGCACACAGAAAGACAGGCAGACAGAAAGATGACACACAGAAAGGCACACAGACAGACAGGCACACAGAATGATGGCACACAGAAAGACAGGCAGACAGAAAGACAGGCAGACAGAAAGACAGGCAGACAGAATGATGGCACACAGACAGATGACACACAGAAAGATGACACACAGAAAGATGACACACAGAAAGATGACACACAGAAAGACAGGCACACAGAAAGCCTTTGGAAAGGACTTCTTATACGACACTTCTAGGTTTGATGCACCTTGAAGCACAGCTATTCTGTAGCTTGTATCAACAGGGTACAGAGGTTAAACTGGCTGGTTGACTGGTTGCCATTGTGGTTACTTACTTGCTTTGTTTAGTTGGATTCTGCGTCCTGTCTTAAGGAATCTCTCCATCCATCCTTCTTCCCCTTTGTTTTCAGTGCTGCATTTACTGAATCCTTGCAGCGTGGCATGCGTGTGCACAAAGACTTTACAAGTGCTCTCCATCACTACACCAGACCTGAAAACGAGTGCTCTAACACCATGCTACACCAAGGAGCATGAGGGCCAGACATGGGGCTTGACTGTGTCACCAAAGTGGGCAGAGGCCTCACCCTTGGTCCGGCTACCCTGCCCTGTCTCTGGGAAGCCCAGGCTGCAGGGTTAACGTGGCTGATGACATAGGGGCGTTTGATTCAAGGTCAAGGAGAGTCATAGGACAGCACATTTCCTGATGGAGGCGAGGAAAGGCTTTCTATAAGGGGGTCAGGTAGTAGGAGCCAAGCCCCCCTGGAAGACCAGGACAAGGCACTGCACACATTCACTTCCTGATAGAAAAGAGGTGTTGACAGGGACAACTATGTACAAAGGGTCTCCTGTTAGCAAATGTACACCAGCAGCCCAGTGTCCGTATCTCATAAGAACCAGGGCAGTTCACACAGAGGATCACAAATGAGAATGTCTGGGTGTGAACCAGGGCAGTTCACACACAATCACATGCGAGGAACTGTGTGTGGACAAGGGCAGATTCACATACAGATGCTTGCATGTAAGAGTGTCTGTGTGTGAACCAGTGCAGTTCATACACAGACAATCACATGGTAGAGGCTGTGCATGAACCAGGCAGTTCACACACAGATGATCACACGTGAGAGGGGTTGTGTGTTAACCAGGGTAGTTCACACACAGATGAGCACACTTGAGGGGGGCCTGTGCGTGAATCAGGGTAGTTTACACACAGATGAGGACACAACTTGTGGAGGCCAATGGTGTCTCAGAGTTACATACAAAGCAAACGAGCAGCTGGAGATCAAGGCGCAAAACAAGAGCTGTAGAAATGGCAGCAAGAGGAGAGGATGTTTTGAGGTTGCCACTGAAAAGTGAACACGGGGTGGAGCAGGACGAAGCCGGGGACACATTGTTGTCCTTTCTATCAGGAGGGTGCAGGAAACGTGGCAGGCATTGTGGCACAGAGTGAGGAAGAGGCGGCGGGTGGCTGGGGACCGATGGTGATGGTGATGATGGAAAGAAGGTTGTGAAGGGAAACAAGGGGAGCCCTTGGGACAAGGCCATTCTAACGTTCACATCTTATTTACCTGGGTGAGATGTGAACAGCGGTGTACCATCCACCAGGAGCCAATTGGCAGGTGCGGGAGCAAGATGGCGCTCGACCTCGGACGAGGCGGGAGCAGGAGGAGGTGGGTGAGGTACACCATTTCCACACGAATGTCCAAGGGCTTAGTGAGCAGAGAGGGGGTGGGTGAGGTATACGCCATTTCCACACAAATGTCCAAGGGCTTAATGAGCACAATTTCTCAACTACCCAAGTGTCCACTTTTCAGCATCAGAAGATTCTAGCTCAAAGTCTTGTCTCCCTCCACAGGGCCATGAAAGTCTCCCTGACACCCTGCAGGAACCTGGAGGGTGAAAGGCACCCTGCTGCCCCGCAGATTGAGAAGCTCATGGAACAGAGTCCTCTGGATGAAAGTGTGTTAAGAGATGGCAAATTTTAGAAAATAAAACTAACTGCATTAAAGGAACATATGGTGTCTATTAAAGGACATTATTTGTCCTTTCTTTGTCTGGAGAGAAACTCGACACAAATTAGATGATAGGAGCTCACACGCAGACGGGCGTGGCACACGAGGATACACTCTGGGGGCGGGCCTTCTGTGGAGGGTGCCCCCGCTCTGCAGTGGCACACGCATGTGGCACTAGGTTGTTCCACGGTGGCACATGCATGTGGGACTAGGTTGTTCCGCGATGGCACACGCATGTGGCACTAGGTCGTTCCGCGATGGCACACGCATGTGGCACTAGGTCGTTCCGTGGTGGTACACGCATGTGGCACTAGGTCGTTCCACGGTGGCACACACATGCGGCACTAGGTCGTTCTGCAGTGGCACATGCATGTGGCACTAGGTTGTTCTGTGGTGGCACACGCATGTGGCACTAGGTCATTCCATCATGGTACACACATGTGGCACTAGGTCGTTCTGTTGTGGCACACACATGTGGCACTAGGTCATTCCGTGGTGGTACACGCATGTGGCACTAGGTCGTTCCGCGGTGGTACACACATGTGGCACTAGGTCATTCCGTGGTGGCACACACATGTGGCACTAAGTCGTTCTGTGGTAGTACACACATGTGGCACTAGGTCGTTCCGTGGTAGCACATGCATGTGGCACTAGGTTGTTCCACAGTGGTACACGCATGTGGCATTAGGTCATTCCGTGGTGGTACACGCATGTGGCACTAGGTCGTTCCACGGTGGTGCACGCATGTGGCATTAGGTCATTCCGCGGTGGTACACACATGTGGCACTAGGTCGGTTCGTGGTGGTACATGCAGCACTAGGTCGTTCTGTGGTGGTACACTCATGTGGTACTAGGTCGTTCTGCGGTAGTACACGCATGTGGCATTAGGTCGTTCCATGGTGGTACATGCATATGGCACTAGGTTGTTCCCCGGTGGTACATGTATGCAGCACTAGGTAGTTCCATGCTGAGCGTCAGGACCAGGTGCAGAGACCTTGGTGTCCCCAAGGAAACTCTGGGACCCTGGAGCAGCCTCAGCCAGACCCCATCCTGCAGGGACTGTCAGGAGACACCAGACCTGTGGCGATTCATCTCTAGAACACAGATAACAGAGATGAGAAGAGATCTGAGAGCTGACAGCAGCCCCATACCCTGTACCTCCCTTGGCAGAAGGCCCCTTCCTGCCTGCCTCGATGTGTCTGTGTATGTGCATGTATGGTGTGGGGGTATGTGTGTGTGGTGGGGTGGTAGTGGGGGGTGGGGGTGTGTGTATGTGGTGTGTGTGGTGTGTATATGGTGTGGGAGTGTGTGTTGTGTGTGTTGTTTGTGTATGTGGTATGGGGGGTGGGGTATATGTGTGTGGTATGTGTATAGTGTGTGTGGTGTGTGTGGTGTGTGGGGTATGTGTGTGGGGTATGTGTGTGTGGTAGGGTGCATGTGGTGTGTGGGGTTGGGAGGATGTGTGTGTGGTGTGTGTGTTGTATGTGTGTGTGGTGTGTATGTGGTGTGGGTGTGTGTGGTGTGTATGTGGTGTGGGTGTGTGTGGTGTGGGGGGGGTGGGGGGAGGGGTGTGGTGTGGGGCGGTGTGGTGGGGGGGTATGTGTGGTGTGTGTGTGGTGTGGAGGTGTGGGATGTGTGTGGAGGGTGTGGTATGGGGGTATGTGTGGGGTGTTATATAGGTGTATGTGTGGTGTGTGTGTGGTGTGTGGGGTATGTGGGGGTGGGATGTGTGCGGGGTATATGTATGTGGGGGTGTGGGGGGTGTGGGATATGTGTGGAGGGTGTGGTATGGGGGTATGTGTGGTGTGTGTGTGGTGTGTGGTGTGTGAAGTATGTGGGGTATGGGATGTGTGTGTGTGTGTGGTGTGTGGGGGATATGTGTGTGTGGTATGTGTAGTATGTGTGGTGTGGGATGTGTCTGGGGGGTGTGGTGTGTGGGGTATGTGGGGTATGTGTATGTGTGTGGTGTGTGTGTGTGGTCTGGGGGGATGTGTGTGTGTGTGGTGGGGGGGATATGTGTGTGTGGTATGTGTGTTGTAGGGGGTGTGGGATGTGTCTGGGGGGTGTGGTGTGTGGGGTATGTGTATGTGTGTGGTGTGTGTGTGTGGTCTGGGGGGATGTGTGTGTGTGGTGTGGGGAGATATGTGTGTGTGGTATGTGTGGTGTAGGGGGTGTGGGATGTGTGGGGGGGGGCTGTGGTGTGTGGGGTATGTGAGGTATGTGTGTGTGTGTGGTCTGGGGGGATTTGTGTGTGTGGTGTGGGGGGATATGTGTGTGTGGTATGTGTGGTGTGGGGGGTGTGGGATGTGTGTGGGGGTGTGGTGTGTGGGGTATGTGTGTGTGTGTGTGTGGTGTGTGTGGTGTGGGGGATGTGTGTGTGTGTGTGTGTGGTATGTGTGGTGTGGGGGTGTGGGATGTGTGTGGAGGTGTGGTGTGTGGGGTATGTGTGTGTGTGTGTGGTGAGTGTGTGGTGTGGGGGGATGTGTGTGTGGTGTGTGTGTGGTATGTGTGGTGTGTGGGGTATGTGGGGTATGTGTGTGTGTGTGGTCTGGGGGGATGTGTGTGTGTGGTGGGGGGGATATGTGTGTGCGGTATGTGTGGTGTGGGGGGTATGTGGGTATGTGTGTGTGTGTGTGGTGTGTGTGTGGTATGTGTGGTGTGTGTGGTGTGTGGTGTGTGTGTATGTGTGTATGGTGTGTGTGGCATTCTTGGTATGTGGCTACATGTCTGCCCTCAGCCTCATGCCAGCATCCTGCAGCAGGAATTCAAACCTGTCTCCTCTCTGGTTTGGGACAGTTCCCATCACCCTTCCTCTTTGAGGTCTGGCATCCTGTATCCTTCTCTCCACATGTCTATCTCCCTCTTTCTCTCCCTTCCCCCTCTTTCTCCTTCTTTCTCTCCCCTCTGTCTTCCCCAATCCACCTTCTTCTCTTCTTTCCCTCCCTTTCTCACTCCTCTCTTCCCCTCTTCCTCTCTCTCCCTCATTCTCTTCCATTTCCTTCTCTCCCCTTCCCTCTTCCCCCTCTATCTCCCTCTCTCTCTTCCTTTCTCCCTCACCCCTTCCCTTTCTTTCCTCATTCTCTCTCTCCCCCACTTCCCCAGTCACTCTCCATCCCTCTCTCTTTTTTCTCTCCCTCCCTTCCTCCTCCTCCCCCTTCTCTGTGTAGGTGGAGACCTGGACACCCCCCAGCCCATCTGCCGTACCCCGTGTGCAGGGCGAGGAGCTGTTCTGTGGAATGACTGATGCATGCTCCACAGTATGTCTCACCATGGTGGTGGGTTTTATAATTATGGTTCCTCTTGCTAATTTTAAATTTCAAATTTAAGTGCTTTATCTTTAGAGAAGAAAGAAAGCTGTGCACTTTGCAAAGACAAGTTTTGTAGTTGGAGCAAAGAAATTACTTTGTGACACCTTGGAAAATGGTTAGCTGGGGTCTAATGGCAAACAGAACAAGGTGTCTGGTCAAAGCCATCAGGAGGCATCGGGAGAGACAGTGTTGGTGGTGTGATCTCCCCGTCCCCCTTCTAGGCCGTGTCTTTGTGGTATAATTTCCCAATTCCCCTTCTAGGCCGTGTCTTCCGTCTCTCTCTCCGCTGTGCACCTCATCATTAAGTCAGAGACAGGAGAGGCGTTAGATCATCCAGATTGTTTCTTTGCAGGGCAGAATTGGTCCCTGGAGTAGATTATGTCTTCTCCTCGTCTGGCCTCGCGCGTCTCGGGAAGCGCCACGGCTCCTCGGGGGACGTCTTCCCATGGAGCGGCAGTGCTCGCCACCTGCTCCTCCTGATTACTCTGCCAACCCCTCCCCTCCCAATTTACCCCATTACCTCCTGCATCAGATCTCACCGCCCTCCTCGCACACTCCCGTCACCCGGGCTGCCGTTCCCCTGCAGGCCGAGTCCTCGCTGACAGAGCTTCTTCCCCTGCTCCCGGCAGGCAGCTTGGCTCAGGGGTGCTCGTCCCTGGGGTCGGGTGTCTCGGCTCTCCGTGGACAAGGACAGGAGCTCCTCAGAGCCTGCCTGGCACACGCCGGTGCCACCCTCATTTCTGAGTATGGTGCAAGCATAGGGCACCTGCATTCCTGCGCCAGGGCTGGGGACGTGGACCAGACTCTCTGGGCCCTCATGTGGCAGGTCCAGAGTTTTCCTGGGCCAGCATTTCAGCATCCCAGGGCACCGGATGTAGCGCAGGACCTCTGAGCCGCATGAGAGCAGGACCTGGCTTTCCTGGGAGCTGGGGTTCTGTCCAGCCAGCCAGGCTTCCTGCAGGGTGTCTGCTCAGGAGATCCTCATGGCCTGGCCTGCTGGGGAGTCCCGGAAGCAGCTCCGGAGTAAGAACAAGGGAGGAACCCACGCTGAAGATGTGAGCTGGAGCAGAGCCCCCGGCCACACAGAGCCCCCAGCCAGACAGAGCCCCCAGACAGACAGAGACCCCAGACAGACAGAGCCCCCAGACAGACAGAGCCCCCAGACAGAGCCCCCAGCCAGACAGAGCCCCCAGCCAGACAGAGCCCCCAGCCAGACAGAGCCCCCAGACAGACGGAGCCCCCAGCCAGACGGAGCCCCCAGCCAGACGGAGCCCCCAGCCAGACGGAGCCCCCAGCCAGACAGAGTACCCAGCTAGACAGAGAACCCAGACAGACAGAGCCCCCAGACAGAGCCCCCAGCCAGACAGAGCCCCCAGCCAGACAGAGCCCCCAGCCAGACAGAGCCCCCAGCCAGACAGAGGCCCCAGCCAGACGGAGCCCCCAGCCAGACGGAGCCCCCAGCCAGACGGAGCCCCCAGCCAGACAGAGCCCCCAGACAGACAGAGCCCGCAGACAGACGGAGCCCCCAGCCAGACAGAGCCCCCAGACAGACAGAGCCCTCAGACAGACGGAGCCCCCAGACAGACGGAGCCCCCAGCCAGACGGAGCCCCCAGCCAGACAGAGCCCCCAGCCAGACAGAGCCCCCAGACAGACAGAGCCCTCAGCCGGGCAGAGCCCCCAGACAGACAGAGCCCCCAGCCAGACAGAACCCCCAGACAGACAGAGCCCCCAGCCAGACAGAGCACCCAGCCAGACAGAGCACCCAGCCAGACAGAGCCCCCAGACAGACAGAGCCCCCAGACAGACAGAGCCCCCAGACAAACAGAGCACCCAGCCAGACAGAGCCCCCAGACAGAGCACCCAGCCAGACAGAGCCCCCAGACAGACAGAACCCCCAGCCAGGCAGAGCACCCAGCCAGACAGAGCCCCCAGCCAGACAGAGCCCCCAGACAGACAGAGCCCCCAGACAGACAGAGCCCCCAGACAGACAGAGCCCACAGCCGGACAGAGCCCCCAGCCAGACAGAGCCCCCAGACAGACAGAGCCCCCAGACAGACAGAGCCCCCAGCCGGGCAGAGCACCCAGCCAAACAGAGCCCCCAGACAGACAGAGCCCCCAGACAGACAGAGCCCCCAGCCAGGCAGAGCCCCCAGCCAGACAGAGCACCCAGACAGACAGAGCCCCCAGCCAGACAGAGCCCCCAGACAGACAGAGCCCCCAGCCGGGCAGAGCCCCCAGACAGACAGAGCCCCCAGACAGACAGAGCCCCCAGCCGGGCAGAGCCCCCAGACAGACAGAGCCCCCAGACAGACAGAGCCCCCAGCCAGGCAGAGCCCCCAGACAGACAGAGCCCCCAGACAGACAGAGCCCCCAGACAGACAGAGCCCCCAGCCGGGCAGAGCCCCCAGAGAGACAGAGTCCCCAGACAGACAGAGCCCCCAGCCAGGCAGAGCCCCCAGACAGACAGAGCCCCCAGACAGACAGAGCCCCCAGCCGGGCAGAGCCCCCAGACAGACAGAGCCCCCAGACAGACAGAGCCCCCAGACAGACAGAGCCCCCAGACAGACAGAGCCCCAGCTGGGCAGAGCCCCCAGACAGAGCCCCCAGCCACACAGAGCCCCCAGACAGACAGAGCCCCCAGACAGACAGAGCCCCCAGACAGACAGAGCCCCCAGCCGGACAGAGCACCCAGCCGAACAGAGCACCCAGCCAGACAGAGTCCCCAGACAGACAGTGCCCCCAGACAGACAGAGCCCCCAGACAGACAGAGCACCCAGCCAGACAGAGCCCCCAGACAGACAGAGCCCCCAGCCGGACAGAGCCCCCAGACAGACAGAGCCCCCAGACAGACAGAGCCCCCAGACAGACAGAGCCCCCAGACAGACAGAGCCCCCAGCCGGGCAGAGGCCCCAGACAGACAGAGCCCCCAGACAGACAGAGCCCCCAGACAGACAGAGCCCCCAGACAGGCAGAGCCCCCAGACAGACAGAGCCCCCAGACAGACAGAGCCCCCAGCCAGGCACAGCCCCCAGCCAGACAGAGCCCCTAGCCAGACAGAGCACCCAGACAGACAGAGCCCCCAGCCAGGCACAGCCCCCATCCGGACAGAGCCCCCAGACAGACAGAACCCCCAGCCAGGCACAGCCCCCATCCGGACAGAGCCCCCAGCTGGGCGGAACCCTGCCTGCCTGATGCAGGCCCCAGATCCACACCAGGAGGCCCGAGCAGGGCCTCCCGTCAGGGTTGGATGGGAAAGGCAGCCTGGACAGACAGCACACACACACACAGCTCCCGACACTGGGGAGGACTATGGAGACCCAGAGCAGCCATACCTCACCTGCTAGAATGAGAGGCTCCTCACAGGCTTCTGAGGAATCACAGTGGTCATGGGTGAGAGTCCACCCCTGCCACTCCTCAGGCTCAGAGCACCTGCAGGCCATGTGGATGGGTCCCAGCCCCACACTAGTGTTTGTGTCTCACCCCAGGGCCTTGGCACGCCCTGCATGGCCTTAGCAGGCCATCACGGGCCAGGCCTCACACCAGGAAGACTTCCGCCCCAGGACAGGCTCACGGTGCATAAGGCTTCCCTCCAGGAGTGTCCCAGGCAAGTCCGGGAGCTGAGCAGCAGAATGGGCCCGCGGTGGGGAGTCTGATGACAGGCCTCGAGGCCAAATCGCTGGCCTAGGGAAGAACTCAGGAAGTCAGAGCTCTGGAGAAAGATGTTGGGCCGGAAGTCACAGATGGTGTGGCAGGAAGAGCAGGTTCAGGGCAAGGGGGAAGGGTCAGTGGCCCGTGGCAGGCTGTGGGTCACTGAGGAGACTGGACCCTTCTCTATGGTGCCCAGCTTCCAGGTGCCCCAGGGTGCCCTCCTCCCCAGAGAGCTCTCCCAGCACAGGCCATGCTGGTGACCCGGCTCCCCAGGCTGGAGTGCCACTGAGAGGAAATGGGCTGCCCCCCGTCCCCTCCTCTCCCAGGAATCTCTGTGTCTCAGCCAGATAGCTGGGGATGTGTGGTGGAGGGAGGGGCGGCTGACAGTGCTGTGTGAAGGGGACCCCCAGCCCTCTCCCCAGGTCTGTAATGAGCTGCTGTCTGGAGCCAGGGAGGGGCTGGGCCCGGGGGCCGAGGAGCAAGTTGGAGTACCCCGCAGCATGTTCCTGGCACCGCGGCGCAGTGGGACACCGCTGGCCGGCCGCAGAGAGGGCTGCTTCGAGAGGAGAGGCCCCGAACGTGCCGCCATTAGCTGAGGGAGCATCCCACCCCCAGCTGACAGGGAGGATTGTGCCTCCAGGCCATGTGGAACTTCACAGCGCTGGAGGCCGATGGCGGCCTCCCAGACAAAGGAGGCCTCTTCAAGAACCAGCTTCCGGCCCCTTCCTGTGAGAGGATCCCCCCCCAGGTTCTCGGGGGATTTCTGTCCCCATGCACCCTGCACAGAAGCACGCGTGCAGGACAGAAAAAAAAGCATCCACAAGCTATCAAACCCCAGGACAGGACCAGCACGCAAGCAGGAGGTCTCCACGGAGTGTGCCGGAGACCTCGGGTGCCGCTCTCCTCTGTCTCCGAGCTCCTCCCCAGCTGCCCTTAGAAATGCAAAAGGGATGCTTAATAATTGATGGGCAAGAGCCTCCGCTGCATTATTAAATGCCCAGATGCTCGGCTAGCCCAGCCCAGAGAAGAGAGGAAATAGAACGGCTCTCGGAGCTGTTTGGAATTGCCTTGGCATCCTCATCACACAACCCTGAAAACAAGATGGAGCCCTGAGTCTGTGCTGAGCTCCCACCAGCCAGAAGACGGGCGCATCTCTTGCCTGAGGTCACAGGGAGGCCATCTTGACTTCAGGGCCCCTGTCCACCTGCTGGGTAGTGGGGGTGGGAAACAAAAGACTCCACATGGTCACCGGGCCTCTAGGGGTCACCTGGGAGCCGACAAGTGAGGGAGGAGCAGGGGGCTCACCACACTCCGTGAGCCGTGGCCGGCAGAGGCTCAGCAGACAGTGGGTACCCCAGGGTGCAGCTGTCCGGAGGTCTCCGTCTCTGCTGAGCCCTGTGCTTTCCGTGGCTGGAGTGGTTCAAATGTGGCAGGCTTTGTAGAAGTACAGAAAGGAAGTGTGTCCTAACTGGTGGGAGTCACTGGAGAGTTAGAACTTCTCTTCTTTTCATTTCTGGTGCTCCACTGATAAGAAAATACGGAAACAAGGAGATCTAGGATTCCTGTCTTTGGTGCAGCAGAAAACCCCTCATGTCTGCGGGAAGCCTGGGGGGGAGGGCTCAGTGAGAAGGCGAAGCAAGTGGCTGTGACTCAAAGAAAACCGAGTCTCTCACATACATTACACACACACACCACACACACATACACACATACACATATACATACATACACACATACATACACATACACACACCACCCCCCCACACACACATACACACACACACCACACACACATGCACACACATACACATATACATACATACACACACATACACACATACATACACAATACACATACACACACCACACCCCCACACCCACACACACATACACACACACCACACACACATACACACACATACACATATACATACATACACAAACATACACACATACATACACACATACACATACACACACCACACACACACACACATACACACACCACACACACATACACACACATACACATATACATACATACACACACATACACACATACATACACAATACACATACACACACCACACCCCCACACCCACACACACATACACACACACACCACACACACATACACACACATACACATATACATACATACACACACATACACACATACATACACACATACACATACACACACCACACACACACACACACCACACACCACACCCATACACACACACCACACACACACACACACACCACACCCATACACACACACCACACACACACCACACACACACACCACACCACACCACACACACATACACACACATACACATATACATACATACACACACATACACACATACATACACAATACACATACACACCCCACACCCCCACACCCACACACACATACACACACACACCACACACACATACACACACATACACATATACATACATACACACATACACACATACATACACACATACACACACCACACACACACACACACACACACCACACACCACACCCATACACACACACCACACACACACACACACACACCACACACCACACCCATACACACACACCACACACCACACCCATACACACACACCACACACACACCACACCACACACACACCACACCACACCACACACTCATACACACACACCACACCGCACACACCCACACAACACACACATACACACACACCACACACATACACACACATACACACCACACACCACACACACACATACACACACACCACACCCCCACACCCACACAACACACACACACAACACGTACACACACACCCCACACACACCACACACACACATACACACATACACATATACATACATACACACACATACACACACCACACCCCCACACCCACACACACATACACACACACCACACACACATACACACACATACACATATACATACATACACAAACATACACACATACATACACACATACACATACACACACCACACACACACACACATACACACACCACACACACATACACACACATACACATATACATACATACACACACATACACACATACATACACAATACACATACACACACCACACCCCCACACCCACACACACATACACACACACACCACACACACATACACACACATACACATATACATACATACACACACATACACACATACATACACACATACACATACACACACCACACACACACACACACCACACACCACACCCATACACACACACCACACACACACACACACCACACCCATACACACACACCACACACACACCACACACACACACCACACCACACCACACACACATACACACACACCACACCGCACACACCCACACAACACACACATACACACACACCACACACATACACACACATACACACCACACACCACACACACACATACACACACACCACACCCCCACACCCACACAACACACACACACAACACATACACACACACCCCACACACACCACACACACACATACACACATACACATATACATACATACACACACATACACACACACCACACCCCCACACCCACACACACATACACACACACCACACACACATACACACACATACACATATACATACATACACACACATACACACATACATACATACACATACACACACCACACCCCCACACCCACACACACATACACACACCACACACACATACACACACATACACACATACATACACAATACACATACACAAACCACACCCCCACACCCACACACACATACACACACACACCACACACACATACACACACATACACATATACATACATACACACACATACACACATACATACACACATACACATACACACACCACACACACACACATACCACACACCACACCCATACACACACCACACACACACACACACACACTACACCCATACACACACACCACACCACACCACACACACATACACACACACCACACCGCACACACCCACACAACACACACATACACACACACCACACACATACACACACATACACACCACACACCACACACACACATACACACACACCACACCCCCACACCCACACAACACACACACACAACACATACACACATACCCCACACACACCACACACACACATACACACATACACATATACATACATACACACACATACACACACACCACACCCCACACCCACACAACACACACATACACACACCACACACATACACACATACAGACCACACACCACACACACACAACACACCACACACATACACACATACACATATACATACATACACACACATACACACACATACACACATACACATACACACACCACACCCCCCCCACACACACACCACACACACACACATACACACACACCACACACACACACCACACCACATACATACACACACCGCACACACCCACACCACACACCACACACACTTACACACATACACACACACCACACCACACACACATACACACACACCACACACCACACATACCACACACACACCACACACCACACACCACACATACATACACACATGCTCCACACACCCCACACACACATACACACACCACATACAAACCACACATACACTGCACACACATACACACACCACATACAAACCACACACACACTGCACACACATACACACATCTCACACACACACCCATACACACACCCCACACACACACACCACACAACACACACAACACACAACACACAACACACACACTGCACACACATACACACACTGCACACACATACACACACACCACACACCACACACATACACACACTGCACACACACCGCACACACACCACACACACACACCACACACACCACACACACATACACACACCACACACATACCACATACACACACATACACACACCACACACCCAGCCCCACATACACCACATACACATACAACACACACACAGCACACACACATACACACACACCACATACACACCACACACACACCGCACACACATACGCACACCGCACACACATCCATACACATACCACACACACACCACACCACACACACATACACACACCACACACACACTGCACACACATACACACAGTGCACACACATACACACACACCACACACCACACACATACACACACTGCATACACACCACACACACACCACACACATACAGACACCACACATACCCACACCACACACACACCACACCACACACACACCACATACCATACATAAATTGCACACACACCACACACACATACACACACCACACACATACACACCACACACACCACATACACACACACCACACACCACATACACACCACACACCACACACACACTGCATACACATACATACACCGCACACTGCACACACATACACACAACACATACACACACACCACACACATACACACACACACCACACACAGACACGCACACCGCACACACATACACACACACACAATGATAGCATGCTGAAGCCCAAAGTGGAGAGGAAGGAGGAGTCAGGCCAGTGCAACACACTGTAGAGTAGGGGTAAACTGTTCAACCTTCACTGCACGCGGCTATCGATGGATTGGGATGCCTTGTTGCTCAGATGCATGCTGGCACAATGGTTCTTTTTGGCTATTGCTGTGGGCCGTGGGCTTGGCGCTGGCCCTGCGCTCTTCCGCTCCAGGTGAACGCTCTACCACTTGAGCCCCAGCTCACGCCCACAGAGGCCTCTCAAGCGTGGGTGGGAAGGGGCTCCCGGGGTGATGGGTGAGCGGACTCCAGACTCAGACCCAAGGGGGCTGAGCTCTGACTTTCTCTCATGGGGTTGGCGGCCCACAGAAGCCCCGACTGCCACCTCATGCAAGTGCAGGTCTTCTGAGCAGCCCCCGCCGTCCTACCCAGTGGCCCCCACCCTCGGAGCGGGCTGAGGCAGGCTGCGTCTGGAGGTGAGCCTCTGGAAAGCAGGCACTTTGCCCACCCATCCCTCACCTTGCCCGGAGGACAAATAATACATCTTTCTCCATAATTAAAAAGGAAAGCTTTCGTAGATACACTTTATCTCATTTTTAGCCTCACAACGAACTGGGCAGACACTCGGTGAAGCGTGAGGCCCGGACGGACAGCCTCACTTCAGAACTGGAGTGGGCTCCCAGCTGGACTTCCACAGCAAAGACTCAACAGAGACCCTGCCCAGGTCGCTGGCCCCTAGCAGCCCCTCCTCCCTCTGCCCCAGCGCCCCCTCCCCACTGCCCTCCCTCTGCCCCAGCACTGTCCCTCCCCACTCCCTCCCTCTGCCCCAGAGCCCCCCTCCCCACCGCCCTCCCTCTGCCCCAGCGCCCCCCCTCCCACCGCCCTCCCTCTGCCCTAGTACCCCCTTCCCCACCGCCCTCCCTCTGCCCCAGTGACCCCTCCCCACCACCCTCCCTCTTCCCCAGCGCCCCCATCCCCACTGCCCTCCCTCTGCCCCAGCACTCCCTCCCCACCGCCCTCCCTCTTCCCCAGTGCCCCCCTCCCCACCACCCTCCCTCTGCCCCAGCGCCCCCATCCCCACTGCCCTCCCTCTGCCCCAGCACCCCCTTCCCACTGACCTCCCTCTGCCCCAGCGGCCCCCTCCCCACTGCCCTCCCTCTGCCCCAGCGCCCCCCTCCCCACTGCCCTCCCTCTGCCCCAGCGCCCCCCATCCCCACTGTCTTCCCTCTGCCCCAGCACCCCCTCCCCACCGCCCTCCCTCTGCCCCAGTGCCCCCTCCCCACCGCCCTCCCTCTGCCCCGTCCAGGCCTCTGTGTGGCACCGGCACACCTCCTTTCAGGACAAGGCCCAGAGCTGCCCTCGTGCCCACCATTTCTCCAGCAGGCGCAGCGTCAGCTGGCCCTGTGGCACCCGCTCCTGTGAAGACGTGGGCCCAGCCCACAGGCCACACCCCCCTTGAGGAGAGCAGCATTTCCAAGCTCAGCGCCACAGGAACGGACCCCAGATTTGGGTTCAGTGTGGTGGAACCCCTCAACCTCCCTGCCCAAGATGTGGGCAGAGCCCCCTGTGCCCCATGTAGGGGCTGCGGCTCCAGACTCTGACCGCCCCTGCACACCAAGTAGGTCGGCAGGTGTGGGCAGGAGACGAGGTACACAGAAGAATGGCAGGTGGGGGAGGGGGAGGCTTGGAAATGTGTGGCCGTTGCTCTGAGGTGAGGACAGGACAACACAAACCACCAGCCTCAAGAGCAGCCCGGGGCCAGTGGCGTCCGCTTCCCCAGCCTGGGTCTCTGCCTGATGCCTCCGACTCCATCCTGCCTGGCAGCTAAAGTGACTGACCGGCTCCTCCAAGAGCTCTTAGCCACGCCGCTATTGATTGTCAGACACTGAGCGCAGCAGTGGAGACAGGAGGGGAGAAAGCACAGCAGCCATCCGAGGTAATTAGAAGGAAAGAAAGGCTCCCTAAATCCTTCTCCTCTCCACAGCACGCAGCTGAGTGTCTCCACCCAGCCACCTCTGCTCCTTTGTCTCTCCAAACCTTCCCCTTCCCGTCTCCCTTCCCCCTCTGCGCGCACGCGCATGCACACACACACGCGTACACACACACTGATGATTTAAAACGTGACATGCACAGCTTCAGCTTCAGGCTGTGTTTCTGGAAGGGTCTGTGGGCTTTTCCTGGCAATGTCTTGGTGCTGTGCAAATGGCCATTTCTGGACCTGATTCTCATCATCTCCCTCACTGGTTCTCGCATCCCACATGTGTAGGTGGAGGGGCAGCCCAACCCTGGCCACTCTAAACCTAGGTGTCAGGGGCAGTAAAATCGGCCCGGCGCCTTCCACGGAAACCGCCCAGCTGGTTTTAATCCTCGCACTTGCTGATGGGGAAAGTTAGGGACAGAAGAAAGGTCAGAGGGTCCCCAAGGTCTCCCATTAGTCCATGGAAACACTCTGGCCTGGGTGCCCCCCTGGGCCCTGAGGCTCCTCCGGCCCCCGGGGACGGGGTGGCTCCTGGGCTGGCTGAGCCGGTGAGGGGTGGAGGAGGTTACCACACCGTGGCTGACGGCAACGTGGTTCATGGCGGCGTCACCTTCCGTCTGGGCATGCCGACCAGAGGAGGAGGAAGAAGATGGAGGAGCAGACCGACCCCACGTCCAGATGTCATTCCCTCTAGGCCTGGGCTTCCTCCGCTCCTCATCCCAGTCTGTGTGAAAGCTTTCTCTCTTTCTCCCTTTTTCTTTTCCGTATAGGAGGCTTCCCCGTACCAGGAGAATGCTGATTGTTCCCGTGCGGTCTCCCCACTTCTCTGAAATCAAAGGGCGGCACGGAAGGACAGCACCAGGACCCTCAGAATCCAGAAGGAAGGACAATTCACTCACCGAGAAACAGCCAGAACACTGTCAACTTTCAGCATTTGGATTGGTGCACCCAGCCCGTGTTTCCAGCCCTGCTCTCCTCCTCGGAAGGAGAGCATGCCAGGCTCTGGGTCACACAGCTCTGGGTCTACAGGAAGATACCCAGATACACAGGTGCTGCTGCAGAGCATACAGCAACTGCTGAGTAACCGAACAGTAATGGACTGAGAGCAAGGAAGGAAGAAGGACCTGGGCCGGCCCGGTCTGCCCGCACACCAGCCCCGCTGGGGTGTGGGAAGCACTGAGGACCAGGCCCAGACCCTGATTCCTAGGCCTACTGATGTGTGGGAAGATGGCTACAAAGGGACAATTGCCACAGTAGAGACACTGTGGCCAGTGCAGAGGCACAAGTAGCCGAGCAAGGGGACAGGGGCAATGTGGTGCCCACGTCTAGTCCCACAACCTGGGCTACTGGCACCAGCTCTGCAGCTCTCTCCTCCCTTAGTCCTGGATGGGACTGAAGGAAGTCTGGACCTGTGTGGCTCTGGACTGAGCTCAGATAAGAAGATGCCATCCTAGGCCACAGGCCGAGACCAGGGAGAAGAGGGTGGATGCTGTAGGAGAAGAACTCAGCTGAGGCCTCTCGTCCTCAGCCCTGGAGACCTCTGTGTGCTCACCTCCTGGGGCACTGGGGCTGCAGACAGGACCAAGGGGGGCGTCCAGGAGATGCGGACGGGGGTCCTCTGGCTCAGAGGCCGTGGATATGAGAAGCGGGCAGGGCTTCTTTGTAGGACGTCAAGACAGGCCAGTGCTAGGGACGTCCAGTTCGAAGCCAGCTACACAACTCGTTACAGGCTGCATGAGGAAACGCTAAACACCCTTAGCCATAGGAAACTCAAACCAAAACTATACAAAGATTTCTTCTCCCCATCAAAATGGCCTCCATCAGGAAAACAAACAACAAATGCGGACGAGACCAGGGGAACAGCTCACACCTGTTGATGGGAGTGTATCCTGATGCACCTGCTACGGAAGTCAGTATGGATGGTCCTCAAAAATCCCAAAAGTAGTCCTTCCCCACGACCCTCCACACCACCTCTGGACATGCACACAATGGAACGTAACTTAATATGCAAGAAAGGCATCTGCACACCCATGTTCATTGCAATTCTGTTCACAGAAGCCAAAAGTGGGCTCAGCTAAGGTGCCCAAGAACCAGCAAACAGACAAAGAAAATATGGAACATACATATACAAACTCAGCCATCAGGAAAATAAAACTACGTCACCTGCAGTAACATAACACATAAGGAGACAGAACTAGAGATCATCTTGCTCAGGGAGACAAGCTAAGCTCAAAAATCTAATGTCACATGTCTTTGTTCTTGCTTGTGGGTGAAACCTGGACTTAAAATGACAATGATGACGATGATGATGACGATGATGATGATGATGATGATGATGATGATGATGATGATGATGATGATGACAATGATGAATCATAAAGACTGAAGCTATCTGGGAGTATCAGTAAGGAAGGGAAAAAGAAGGAGACTGATGGTTGGGAAGAATCAAAATTTGTATTTGTGTGTGTGTGTGTGTGTGTGTGTGTGTGTGTGTGTGTGTGTGTGTGTGTGTGTGTATTTGTGTATTTGAACACAGCATAATGTAACCCTTTGAACAGCTGATACTATAATATGATAATATAAAATACGGGAGAAATTGTTCAAAATGTGCCATATATACATACCAATGCATCAGGACGAACTTGTGGTGTTATCGATGTGTGCTAATGAAAGCTGTATGTGTTGACAGCGAGCACGGGGTGGATTCGGGTGGGAAAGGCGATGATGAGCCGGCTGCTCACTTAGCCGAGGCAGGGCAGAATTCTACCGGTTCCCTCTGGAGTGGTCCGGAGCGTGGTGTGTGCCCCGGTCACGGCTTCCGGGGATGTTTCCTGCGGTGGACAAGTGTCCTGGTCCTGCACCTGCTATGCTGATGGGCGCTCACTTGGTCCAGGAGCCACTGAGGCCCTGGTCCTCTTGCAGAAGCATCTGCCCTGTAGTTGGTCTGGGCCTTCCGATGAGGTGGACTGACTCAGGTGCTGAGTGGTGCAGAGAGCGGGGTGGGATAGAAACCACATGCAGGCTCCAACCGGCCACAGGTGACCTCGACCCCGAGTTCCCGGCTTGAACAACACGTGTTAAATGACCAACATGTCTCACCCAGAGCTGAGTAGCAGCGGACCCAGGTGAGGGCTGTGAAAGGCACAGGCACCGCGGGAAGCTGACGCCAGGCCCCCCGTCACGCTTCAGGGGCCCCGGGAAGAGGCTGTGCTTTAACAAAACCAGCCTCCCATGTCTGCACAGAGACCCAGCAATGGTGCCACAGCTCACACGGCAGAGGTGTTGTCTCCAGTAAGCTCAGAGCCCGTGGCTCCGCTCTATGACCAAACTAGTAACTTTTTGAGAAGGTAATTAAGGGCAAGTGGAACCAGAGGGCTGTTTGAACGCTGTTTTATTTGTCTGGTAGCACTTGGCTTTTAACAGGTAACGGGAAGGGCCAGTTTGTTTGCCTCCCGCTCCCTTGCTGTCGCCCCTACCGTTCTCTGTGTGGCTGAGGGCCCGCAGAGGTCCTTGTCTGAGCCAGGGAAGGTGTAGGATGGAAGGGGAGATGGCAGCGTGGGCATCACACTCGGAACATCCTCTATTTGGAGTACTTTGGAACTGTGGCCAGAGGAAATGGATCCAGGGGGGCTGCTGCTGCCCGAGGGGTATGCCATAGGGGAACGCTTACAGACAGGCGACTGGCAGCTGGTCCTCCAGGCCTGAGCCCACCAGTGCTGCCCAGCTGTGGGACCTGGTCAGAAACCCACAGGCCAGGGGGCGTGGCCCCAAGCTGTCCAAAGTGCAGGCCGGGCCACCACGCTCCAGGACAGAGAAGAGAAACAAAGGTGCAGAGGAGGCCACCGCAGGTGCAAGCAGAGTGGGGAATGCACATGGCCAGGAATGATCGACTCACACCCTACGTGTTGGTCTTGCAGGCAGCCGGCCATCCCGCTGACCCCTGGCCAGGGCTAAGGTCGGGGACCCACATCAATGGACTTCCCTCATGACCACCCACCTCGCAGTGCCATGACTGGACTCTGGGCCTGGGCACTGTCCTTGAGCCTCTTTCTGCTCAAAGCTAGCGCTCTGCCACTTGAGCCACAGTGCTATGTGCGGTTTTATCTGAGCAGTTTGTTGGAGTCTCACAGACTTTTCTGACTAGGCCAGCCTCAAACTGCGATCCTCAGATCTCAGCCTCCTGTGAGCTAGGATTACGGGCATGAGCCACCAGCACCCGGCTGTCTGTGAACTCCTGTTTTGGAATAATGCAATTGACCTCTTTCTGTATTTCCCACAATAACCAAGCCACGTAAGGCAGTTCCAAGATGGTGCTTCTTGCAAAAGCATTTGCACTTGGTTAGAGAGCTGAAGGCAGGTGAGCAGGGACGCTTCTGCAGATGCATGGCTGTGTGTGCGTCCCACTGAGTGTCCTGCTGAGAAGTGGGCACCGAGAAGTGGGGTCAACCCCTGGACCAGCCACGGGAGGGCAAGGGAGACAGGGAAGGTGCAGAGGTGTGGAGGAGGTGGGGAGGGGGGGAGGGGGGACTCGCACGTGTGCTGCATGAGACCTGTGTGTCTGCACTGTGGGGGGGAGGGGCACACAGGCCTGTGTGTCTGCACTGTGGTGGGGGGGGGAGGGGGGAGGGGTGTGCAGGCCTGTGTGTCTGCACTGTGGGGGGAGGGGCGCGCAGGCCTGTGTGTCTGCACTGTGGGGGGAGGGGCACGCAGGCCTGTGTGTCTGCACTGTGGGGGGGGGGGAGGGGGGAGGGGTGTGCAGGCCTGTGTGTCTGCCCTGTGGGGGGGAGGGGGGAGGGGCACGCAGGCCTGTGTGTCTGCACTGTGGGGGGAGGGGCACACAGGCCTGTGTGTCTGCACTGTGGGGGGAGGGGGAGGGGCACGCAGGCCTGTGTGTCTGCACTGTGGGGGGAGGGGCGCGCAGGCCTGTGTGTCTGCACTGTGGGGAGGGGGGAGGGGGGAGGGGCACGCAGGCCTGTGTGTCTGCACTGTGGGGGGAGGGGCACGCAGGCCTGTGTGTCTGCACTGTGGGGGGAGGGGCACGCAGGCCTGTGTGTCTGCACTGTGGGGGGGGGGGGAGGGGGGAGGGGCACGCAGGCCTGTGTGTCTGCACTGTGGGGGGGAGGGGGGAGGGGCACGCAGGCCTGTGTGTCTGCCCTGTGGGGGGAGGGGGAGGGGTGTGCAGGCCTGTGTGTCTGCACTGTGGGGGGAGGGGCACGCAGGCCTGTGTGTCTGCACTGTGGGGGGAGGGGCACGCAGGCCTGTGTGTCTGCACTGTGGGGGGGAGGGGTGTGCAGGCCTGTGTGTCTGCACTGTGGGGGGAGGGGGAGGGGCACGCAGGCCTGTGTGTCTGCACTGTGGGGGGGAGGGGTGTGCAGGCCTGTGTGTCTGCCCTGTGGGGGGGAGGGGGGAGGGGCACACAGGCCTGTGTGTCTGCCCTGTGGGGGGAGGGGGAGGGGCACGCAGGCCTGTGTGTCTGCACTGTGGGGGGAGGGGTGTGCAGGCCTGTGTGTCTGCACTGTGGGGAGGGGGAGGGGGGAGGGGCACGCAGGCCTGTGTGTCTGCACTGTGGGGGGAGGGGCGCGCAGGCCTGTGTGTCTGCACTGTGGGGGGGGGAGGGGGAGGGGCACGCAGGCCTGTGTGTCTGCACTGTGGGGGGAGGGGCGCGCAGGCCTGTGTGTCTGCACTGTGGGGGGGAGGGGGAGGGGCACGCAGGCCTGTGTGTCTGCACTGTGGGGGGAGGGGGAGGGGCACGCAGGCCTGTGTGTCTGCACTGTGGGGGGGAGGGGGAGGGGCACGCAGGCCTGTGTGTCTGCACTGTGGGGGGAGGGGCGCGCAGGCCTGTGTGTCTGCACTGTGGGGGGGGGAGGGGGAGGGGCACGCAGGCCTGTGTGTCTGCACTGTGGGGGGAGGGGCGCGCAGGCCTGTGTGTCTGCACTGTGGGGGGGAGGGGGAGGGGCACGCAGGCCTGTGTGTCTGCACTGTGGGGGGAGGGGGAGGGGCACGCAGGCCTGTGTGTCTGCACTGTGGGGGGAGGGGGAGGGGCACACAGGCCTGTGTGTCTGCCCTGTGGGGGGGAGGGGGAGGGGCACGCAGGCCTGTGTGTCTGCACTGTGGGGGGAGGGGGAGGGGCACGCAGGCCTGTGTGTCTGCACTGTGGGGGGAGGGGCACGCAGGCCTGTGTGTCTGCACTGTGGGGGGGAGGGGGAGGGGCACGCAGGCCTGTGTGTCTGCACTGTGGGGGGAGGGGGAGGGGCACGCAGGCCTGTGTGTCTGCACTGTGGGGGGAGGGGCACGCAGGCCTGTGTGTTTGCACTGTGGGGGGAAGGGGGGAGGGGCATGCAGGCCTGTGTGTCTGCCCTGTGGTGGGGGGCTGGGGGGGAACGCATCCCTGAGTCTCAGAGCACATGTCACCCCTGCTCAGTGTGCACCTGGACCATGGTCTCCATGGAAGAATGAGATCTGTGGTGGAGAAGAAGGAAGGTGTGAAATGGCTTTCCATCTCTCTCTCTCTCTCTCTCTCTCTCCCTCTCTCTCTCTCTCATGTGTACACACGCGCGCACACACACACACACACACACACACAGCCTAGAGGGGCCTGCCTCCTTCTGCAGCTGGCAGCCCTATTAATTACTTATGTTCACAGACATGATCTGAGCAAAACCCACCCAGTATTTGTCGTACAGAAAGAATGGCTCAGGGGCCCCAGGCAGCCCGGCGGGAGGCTGGGACACTTCTAGAGGAGCTCATTTGCATGAGCCGAGAGCTGCGTTTGGGAAGATGGAAGCCCTCTCCCTTCCCCTGATCAGGCAGCGGCAAGACGCTCGCTCCTATCAGAGGGAAAGGGGCCACATCAGCAAACCCGTCCTCTCTCCCTGCCCAAAGACTGACAAAAATGCACACACACAAGTGGCACAGATGTTTCCATCCCAGCACCTCACATAACTCCAAAGGGCTCTCGTGAGCGGCGCCTGTGAATATATTTCATGCCTGGCTCACTGAGAATTAGCATTGAAAATCATCACTGTGAGCGCAGGGCGTCGGATGAATTTCAATCCGGCCCATGAAGCAGCTCCTGCCGCCCCCAGTGTCAGCCAGCCACATCTCCACAGAGGCCCTTGCAGGACCAGCAGAAGTCCGGGTGTCACTCTTGACACGGCAGCGTGTCCCCTTCCACTGCCCAGCTGACAGCACGCCGGCGCCTGCCTGTTGCTCTACGCTGAGCAGACCCAGGTGCCCAGGCTCAACTCTCTGGGGTCCTCTGGGCGATGTCGGCTCCGCTCTGCATCTTGGATGGTAGGACTGCTGGACCAATTGATTTGCCTGCCAGCTGTTCCCGCAGCCAGGGGAGATGGCAGGGAACATCCGTGCAAGCAGAGACATCTTTCAAAGGAAAGTCACACTGATTCTGAAAGACAGTCAGGTGGGGACCGGCCTTGCCAGCACTGAGGTCACACCTCCTCCTCACTGCCTGCGGTAGCAGGGCCCCCGGGAGCCTGGGATCTCTGGATCCACATCACCACGGCCGAGATCTCTGCACTGCGTCCCCACAGCTCTGATCTTTCAGGACTGCTTACTCTCCTTTGCATTTTTCCACTTAATTTGCTGTTTTTGTTAATCGCACAGAGACAGCTCTGTCATGGAGGGGAACGGAGAGCCTGACAGTCTTGTGACTGTCTGCATTGATCAGAAGGGAAGATGCCCCGGGGACCGCCACCACAAATGCAGAGCTCCCACACTGTCCGCAGGGCCCTGAGGACACCTGTCCTCAGGGGTTTCATGCACAGGAAGGCCTGAGTGCACATGCGTGTGCATGCACAATGTGCACATGTATGTGTGCCGCAGAAGACTCCATACCACAGGTGCACACACAGTATGGAGAGCGGTCTGGACTCAACGTGGTCTGAGGTCTACCCCACTGTGGCCGAGCCGTGCTGCCCGGGGACAGCGTCTAGCCTGCGTGAGCCTCAGATTTTGTTTGAAAAGCTACCTGAATTTAAGGAGCCGGAAATGTGTGCGCCCTTGTCCCTGGCCCTCACTCCCGGACATCCTGGCTCGGCCCTTCCACCTCGGCCCCTGGGAAGGTGTGGCCAGGGTTGCTGTCTCCCAGGCTGCACGGGGAGACACGGAGCAGACCCAGCACGTGTCTGATCCCAGTCACCACAGGGAGAGCCCGCAGGGCCCCACACTGCCTCTCCTGAGGAGCTGGGAGGCGTAGGTCCAGACTGGCAGGGTAAGAGTCAACCACACGCAGCCCAGCTGGCCCTGACGGTAGCGAGGCTGACAAGAAAGGGGTCAGAGCAGAGCTGGGCCATCACCGCAGGCTGACCTCCATCTAGCAGGGTCACGCAGAGGGCCACGGGCTCTCTGTTTTCTGGATGAGATGGAGGGCCGTGCGCATTCTGTTTTCTGGATGGGCTGGGCCTCTTTGGAAGTATAAAGGGAGAGAAAGTGGGGAGAAGCCTGGAAACGTTTGTCCCCCCACCCCCACCCCATCCCACTAGTATGCAGGACCGTGTGGATGCTGTTCATCACTTGATTACCACCAGGGAGCCTACCTGCATGGCCTGCTGTCCTGATCCTGCCTGCTTCCAGTCACTGTCCTGGTCCTGCCTGCTAGTCACTGTCACGGTGGGGACCAGCCACCTGCCTGGACCAGCCCCTGTCACTGCCAGATGAGCTTCCATGGCCCGCACGCATAACCACCTTGATCATACATGGCCTGCACGCCCTGACTCCCGTGTCCCGACGGAGGCCGACACTCCCCACGCTTCTGGGATGGAGACAGGGGAAGCTCAGGTGAGCGTGGCCCTCAGAGGAGCCCTAGAAAGTTCTCTGTCACAACGAGGACTTCTCTCTATCTGCCGGCATTTCGAATCAGGCAGAGGTGTGGAAAATGGGATTTGTCGTGGATTTTCCTCTCTCGGCTGGAAGTGCTATGCGCTTCTCTAGTCAAGCCCGAGATAATTAAGCAGAATTTCTGAGCAAGAAGGGGGCTACTGTGAAAATGGGTTCCTACCTGTCATTGCCCATTACCAAGAAGAGTTCTGAGGGGTCAGAGGGAAAGGCGCCCAGTGGGTTTGCTCTCCTTCTGAGCCCAGCTTTCTCCAAGGCCCCTCATTCCCCTCCCCTCAGAGGACGCTCCTCCAAAATAATCCCATCTCCCAGAGTGGAAAGAAGAGATCCTCACCAATATGCGTTTGAAGGACACACAGATACACATGCATGCACACGCAACACACACATGCACGTGAACATGTACAGTACACACGCACACACGCACACACACACACACACACACACACACAGGTGCCACAGCATTCTGCTCAGGTCCTAGTCACAGCAGGTAAGGGTAGGAAATAGAAGAACATTCCGGGTTCATGACAGGGTCCAGGAGACCCATTGTGATGACCTCGTCTCAGCTCAGTCACTCACAGTCTTACCTAGAACCAAGTGAGATGGCGCAGGCGTGAGGTCCCAGCCCTCTGGTTGCCGCTTCCCTGGACTCCACAGGGTCATCCCGACGCCAGGCCCTTCACTGTCATCCTGGGGACGAAGCCACCTGCGGTCGGGCTGTTGTGAGCAGAGCGTCGGCGAGCAGGGGTATGCAGGGGTCTTTCTGCCTCCCATCCGTGCACAGCGCAGTCCAGGGGAAGGCCCGTCTTAGATTCTGGCAACTTCCATGCTGATTTCCAGAGTGCTTGCACCATCCTACATTCCCACCAGCAGGGCACCAGGATTCCTGTTTGCCGACATCTCCGTTGTAAATGGGGTGAGATGGAATATTGCTGTGCTTTTAATCTGCATTGCTGCAGAGCATTCCTCCTGTGGACAGCAGCCATTTGCGTTCCTTCTCCTGGGGACTGTGAGCTCCGCTTGGTGATGATGGTGGTGGTGATGGTGATGGCGACAATGATATTCATGGTCATAGGACATGCATGCAGCGAGGCAGCTGTCTAGGAGGACCAGGTGGAAGGAGTGAGGCAAGATGATAGAATACTGAGGAGTGAGGAGGAAACGCAAAATCCAGAAAACACTATTCAAGGAGGGCTGAGGGAGGGGGAGGGAGGGAGTGGTAATGTGACTTTGTTCAAAATGTGCTGTGGAGGTGTGTGGCCGCATCACAATGAAAGTCCCTCACACCACAGATGGATATTAATCCACACGTTCAGTGAGCCTGGCACTGGCGGCTCACACCTCCAATCCTCACCACTCAAATGACTGAGTCACGATCATGGTGTGAAGCCAGCCTGCAAGACAAACCTGAGACTCTCACCTCCAATTAACCAGCAGAAAGCTGGACCTGGAGGTGTGGCTCAAGTGATATAACACCAGCCATGAGCAAAAATAGCTAAGCAAGAGCACAAGACCCTGAGTTCAAGCCCATTACTGATGGGCACAGATGATGATAACAATGACGAGATAATGAAAGAGAAGAAAGGAGAAGGAGAAGAAGGAGGAAGAGGAAGAGGAGGAGGAAGAGGAGAGGGAGGAGGAGGAAAAGGAGAAGAAAAAGGAGGAAGAGGATGGGAGGAGGAGGGGAAGGAGGAGGAAGAGGGGAAGGAGGAGGAGAAGGAGGAGGAGGAAAAGGAGGGGGAGGAGGAGGGGAGGAGAAGGGGGAGAAGGAGGAAGGGGGAGGAGAGGGGAGGAGGAGAAAAAAGGAGGTAGAGGAGGGGGAGGAGGAGGAAGAGGAGAGGAAAGGGATGAGGAAGAGGAGGAGAGGGAGGAGAAGAACAGGAGAAAGAGGAAGGGGAGGAGGAGGAGGGGAAGGAAGGGGAGGAGGAGGGGAAGGAAGAGGAGGAGGGGGAAGAATACAAAGCCCCTGGGGCCTGGGGTCTTCCCAGCAGCCCATCGGCCAGTCTTCCAGCCGGCCCCCGGGTTGTGTGACCCTGGAGGAGGCCCAGCAAGCTGCTGGACGTGGGTAGCTCAGACACCGCTGGAGGCTGCTTCCGTCCTCAAGGTCCTTGGCTCCGGTGAGTGCTGGGACGAAGCTCACCATCAGCCGCTCCTCTCCCTGGAAAGGAGAGTGTGAAGGAGAAGTCCTGAGCACTCTCCCAACTTTCTGTCTCCTAAGTGAAAAAGAACGAACGTCGTTCTCCATGGAGAACCCAGGGAAATTCACGAAGAAGAGGAGACGTGGAGGGGGAGAGGGAAACACGCTGATGTGGCCTGGGAATGAACACAGAGAAGACCTGTCGGGGCGAGATCCTGCTGTGCACCGCAGGCTCCACACGGACCTGCTAAAGCCGGAAACACAAAGGCAGACCCTGAGTGCACCCCAGGGACTTTGCTGCCGCAGTCCCTCCTTGAGTGAGTTCTGAGACGGTGAATCTGCCCTGAGATGCGCAGGTCCACCCTGGCCATATGGCTTCCTCCCGCTCTTCCTCCCGCTCTTCCTCCCGCTCTTCCTCCCGCTCTTCCTCCCGCTCTTCCTCCCGCTCTTCCTCCCGCTCTTCCTCCCGCTCTTCCTCTTGCTCTTCCTCCCGCTCTTCCTCCCGCTTTTCCTCTTGCTCCTCCTCCCGCTCTTCCTCTTGCTCCTCCTCCCGCTCTTCCTCCTGCTCTTCCTCCTGCTCTTCCTCTTGCTCTTCCTCCCGCTCTTCCTCCCGCTCTTCCTCCCGCTCTTCCTCCCGCTCTTCCTCCCGCTCTTCCTCTTGCTCTTCCTCCCACTCTTCCTCTTGCTCCTCCTCCCGCTCTTCCTCCTGCTCTTCCTCCCGCTCTTCCTCCCGCTCTTCCTCCCGCTCTTCCTCCCGCTCTTCCTCTTGCTCTTCCTCTTGCTCTTCCTCCCGCTCTTCCTCCCACTCTTCCTCTTGCTCTTCCTCCCGCTCTTCCTCCCGCTCTTCCTCCCGCTCTTCCTCTTGCTCTTCTTCTTGCTCTTCTTCCCACTCTTCCTCCCGCTCTTCCTCCTGCTCTTCCTCCTCTTCTTCCTCTTGCTCTCCCTCCTGCTCTTCCTCCTGCTCTTCCTTCTCTAGCTTCTTCACAGTGCCCAAGCTGTCCCCACCACCAACACTGTCTCTGCGTGCTTGTTGATCCTCACTACAACCACAGTCGAGATCGCCAGCACCGGGGGCGACCTCAGGGTGACCCCGAGATTGCCAGCACCAGGGGCGATTTACAACAGGATCTGCCCACACCACCACACACACGCACACACACACCCGTGACCCCTTTAGCTCCTTACTACCTTCTCATCAAATCCACAGGACCACAGGCTTCCACAGAGCATTTCCTTCATTCACAGGCAGCCTGGTGTTGGCTGTCAGCGCTGCATGTGAGCACGTGATCGGCAAGGCTTCGCTTCCACGGCCGGGGGGCACAGAGAAGGACGGGGCCACCCTCAAGGGGTTGTCACTCAGAGACAGCAGCTGTGGTTCACAAGTGATGGGAACAGAGACTGCAATGCACACATGAGCCTCACACAGCAGAAGAGGTCTCAGCCTGGGGGAAGAGAGTGCAGACTCGGGGCCTGAGCCCCCTGAGGCTTCCTGGGGCAAGTTCTTCCCAAAGGGACAGCCATGTACACTCTTCACACCCTACCACAGAGACACACAAAGCACACACAGAAACACCAAGGCTCATGGATAGACACACAGGCACATACATGCACACAGACACACAGCAAAGGCACATGCGTACACACAGACACATAGAGACATACAAACATGCAAATAAATGCAACACAAAAAACACTTAGAGGCACATGCATGCTCACAAACATATGAACACAGACTCACACAAACACAGCAGACACACACGCAAACCCACAGACACACAAGGTACAGGCATCCACTCAAAATCATACACCAGTGCACACAGAGACACACAGACAGGAACATAAATGCACAAGCACACACACCACACACGTATAGACACCTCGACACAGACACACGGAGTCCAGACGTGGACCCCCGCAGAGGCCAGACTTGAGATTTCTGCAAACCCCAGAATTATCAGCACCCTTCCCACCCTTCCGGTACGGTCGCAGCCATCACGGGCACAATCAGTGTTGGCTCAGTGTGGTCAGTGTGCTCACTGTGGCTGTGGCTGGGATTCCCGGCTCGTCAGGTGATCCCCTGACCAGGGAGCAGAGGTTTCAGAACCCCCGCTGACAGCCGGGCCTGGGGTCTGGGTGTGCTGACCTTCAAAGGCTTGGGTCTCACCGGGAAGGGCAGCGCCCCAGGAAGCAGCGCGGATCAAGGCCCGGGGCATTCTTCTCTGCTTCTCACAGGGTCAGCAAATTCTGGGCACCACATTTCAGTTCTTTCCACCCTCCCATCTCTCACACGCACTCTCCACAGAGATCTCCACAGAGATGTCCACATCATCATATCGCTCACAGCTTCCATTCTCACACTGAACTAATCCCCAAAGCCCAAGTCCACACCTCTGTCCTCCCTGGTGTGACCACCACCGTCCACACCTCTGTCCTCCCTGGTGTGATCTCCCTGTCCACACCTCTGTCCTCCCTGGTGTGATCTCCCCCATCCACACCTCTGTCCTCCCTGGTGTGATCTCCCCGTCCACACCACTGTCCTCCCTGGTGTGACCTCCCCTGTCCACACCTCTGCCCTCCCTGGTATGACCTCCCCTGTCCACACCTCTGTCCTTCCTGGTGTGATCTCCCCGTCCACACCTCTGTCCTCCCTGGTGTGACCTCTCCCGTCCACACCTCTGCCCTCCCTGGTGTGATCTCCCCCCATCCACACCTCTGTCCTCACCCCTGTGTGACCTCCCCCACCTCTGCCCTCCCTGGTGTGACCTCCCCCGTCCATACCTCTGTCCTTCCTGGTGTGACCTCCATGAGCTCCTAGCAGGTTGCTGTGCAGCTTTTTTCTTCTTCTGTAGTGATTCTCCACATAGAATTGGGTGCTGTGATTCTCCACATAGAATTGTGTGCTGTGATTCTCCACATAGAATTGGGCGCTGTTTATTCACACAAGGGTTTAACTCATGAAATTCCCAATGGTCCATCTGAATAAAAGAGAAAGTATATATGATGAATGGACTCCAAGTTCTGACTTGACTTACCTGTGGGTGCGTCCCTCTACACCCCTTTACATCCCTCTCCCCTCTGTCCCCCTCCAGCTCTCTCATGCAGTCCCTGTCACTGTCTGTCTTTCTGTCTGTGTCTCTCTGCCTCAGTTTCCACTCTGAGCCCCACATGTTTCCTGCCGCCGAGCCTCCTGGCCCAACCTGGCCTCCCCTCCTCATGGGCCCTTTCTGGGCCATCCCCACGTGCCCACATTGTGACTCTGTAAGTACTGTAGGCATGTCCAAGCTCACACCCAGCTCTACCTGCCAGGTTTAATCCTCCAAAATGTAATGTCCAGCTCGCTAGCTCTAACTTAGGGGTGGTACGACCACTCTTGCCATCCCCAGCCCCAGTCTGCAATGCGGAGGAACAAGAACATTTTCTTTTTTCTGTCTCCACCACCAAGCGCACACTGGCTGTCCTTGCTGGACACCCTTCGGGGGGCCAGACCGCTGCGTCTCTGCCGTCCTTGTAGCCATGCGGCTGGCGCTGAGTCGCAGAGCGCACATTCCCGCTACCATGTGCCGGGGTGTGCCATCGAAGCAGTCCTGACTCCCCAGTCCCACCGTCTGTGGAAAAGCACCTATTCCTGTTATTGCTCTGGTGGCAGATGTCAAATTGGGACAGCCAGAAAATGCATCCAGAGGAAAGCATCTGCACGTGTTGGATGCGTGTGTGTCTGGTCAGCAACAGGGCAGAGGAGGGCTGGGAGACTTCACGTAGGGGGTGCGTGATGGCACGGGGATGGGGAGGGTGACCGAGGCCCACGAGCTGCGGGTGACGGGTGTCTTCTGAAGGCCTGTGGGGAGGGACCCCACGCTGAGAGCTAAGGAGAGGGTTAGCTTTGGGGAACTGGGCGCCTGAGCCAGAGACAAGGGCAATCCAAAGACGGTGACAATGGCTACCCTTGGAGATGTGACAGAGGAAGAGGAGCAGAGTGGCATCCTCCTGGACAGGGATGGGGGCAGAGCCCCCAGAGGGGCTGCCACGTCCATGAGGGGAAGAGATGCCCTGGCTCCCCTCCCCTTCCTCTCCATGTCCCTCCTCCTCCTCTCCCATGTCCCTCCTCCTCTTCCATGTCCCTCCCCTTCCTCTCCATGTCCCTCCCCTTCCTCTCCATGTCCCTCCTCCTCCTCTCCATGTCCCTCCTCCTCCTCTCCATGTCCCTCCTCCTCCTCTCCATGTCCCTCCTCCTCCTCTCCATGTCCCTCCCCTTCCTCTCCATGTCCCTCCCCTTCCTCTCCATGTCCCTCCTCCTGTCCCATGTCCCTCCCCTTCCTCTCCCATGTCTCTGTGGCCTCTCTGGGCAGCTGGACCGAGCTGATGGAGGGCAGCTTGCGGCCCCAGCATTCGCCCACAGGAGGGGAGTGCTACCAGACCCGCAGTACCAGACACAGGCGTCCTGGCCACCATGGGCTGAGATGGGCATTCGTCAAGGGCCTGTGGAGGACAGGGCCAGACAGCCATGAAACCCAGCACTTCAAGCACTGGACTGCTTAATCTGTCATCCTCCCTTCCAGCTCCCCCTAGAATGTGTAAAGTGTTTTTAAAATGTCATCCTGTCACCTCAGAGATAAGAAAAACCAAGGAAATGGGATTTCAGGAGAGCAGCAGGGATGCCCTGGGGATGCGTGGGGTGATGTGGGCCCAGCAGGGCTCCTCCTTGGGGAGGGAGGGGCGTCGGTACTACCATGCTGCTCTGGAAGATTCTGCTTCTTCTCTCCTGGGGTCTCTCACCCCCTGAGCCTCCGACGGAGGTCTTCGGCATCATGCTGGCCACAGAGCGACTGATTCCACCATCTGTGCCCCTGAATGAAAGTGATTTTAAGGGAAGATCTCACTGCACAGCGCAGACTGACCTAGAACGCTCCTACCTTAACCCGAAAGCTGACATTACAGGCATGCCCACCACACCTGGTGATCTTCCAGTCACTGAGATCACCAAAAGTGATCCTTTTGATATCTTAAGTGTTAAAGGGAAAACGCCAGTTTCTGTCGGGTCTTCGTCCATCCCACAAAGGATGGACAGGGTCCAAGGAAAGGTAAGTGTGGCCACTCGCCTGTTCCCCAACCTCTCTGAGCCCAGGAGACAAGCAGACCCAGCAGGGAGTCAAGTCAAGCAGAAACTCGTTTATTAACACACAGCAAGCACTTTTTAAAGCAAGACTGCGTGGGAGGGGAGGAAATTGAACCAACCAATCACTGTAAAGGTCACACCCTATCATGCACCTAAGCTTCCAGGAGCTGTTCACGCACTGAACGTAAACAAATCAGCTCTGCCCACTCCACTTCCTCTCAGAGCCATCTTTGCTGCCTGTGTGCCCCACAAGTTTCCACCCCAAGCGACCAGGAACAAAACTTGCGCTCTCGGTGCCATGACCTGGGGTGACCCACATGCCACTCTGCAGTGCCCTGGTACTGAGGGGTGGCACCTTCCAGAGCTGCCGGACCCTGTGGCCCCACACACTGCCCTCCAGGCCTGTCTGGCAGTGCTGCGCTTCTTTATGACTGCACCATCAAGGCCTTCACCAGCCACAGACCCTGACAAAGGCCAACTCTTTCCTGCATTGTTTACTCAGTTATGATGTTTCCTTAGTAGCAGAGTGTATACAAGAAAATGGGTGGAGCTTGTCAACCCCCCCCAAGTCAAAGCCTGTGGTCTGTGGGGACTTCCCAGGCCTGGAGTCACAGTCCCTCCATCATGGAGCCGGAGTCCCGCGGGTGCCTCCCAGCGTGGCACAGCTCCTTCATCACAGGTGGAACTCGGGAGGGAGGCAGGCCAGTCTCATCCTAGGTCACACCGCTCCAACGTGGCAAGGACACAAACTGCCAAGGATCAGGCCCACGGCTGACCCACATCTTCAATCACCCTGACCTCCCACCCCACCTCTCTGCCAACGCCACCGCCACCCTCCAAGACAGGGCCTCATTCACAAGGCCATCGCTCATCAACATCTTCCCGTGAGCACTCAGGCCACCCACCAAATGATTCCTCTCACCACCCCCTAGTGCGTGTCACCTTGTACCACCGCCTGCGCCATATTCAGTTAAAATAAATATCAAATACATATATCAAAACATATCATTAAAAATGTTTGAATTCACATGCATTCATAACACAAAGGAATCGTGTTGTGATAATTCCACCGATGTGCACAACACACTTGAACGCATTTGCCTCTTCCGCTATGCCCTCTGGTCCCCATGGCTTCCCCTTCCAAACTGCATTTGATTTCCGTGTGTGTGTGTGTGTGTGTGTGTGTGTGTGTGTGTGTGTGTGTGTGTGTGTGTGTGTGTGTGTGTGTATTAGGTATTTCAAAGAATTAGAAAGGTAGAAAATTAAACACCTAGAAATAGATCTATCTCACAGAAACTGATAGCAGCTTTTCATGAGAAGAGAAATGCTCAACAGCTGCATTGTGCCTAGGCCACCTGGTAGACAGAGGAAGGGTGGCAGGTCCCCCCAGTCTCTGTGCATAAGTGGTATTTACAACATCACCAATGAGTGTTTAAGTTATGTTTTATGTAAAGAAAGTGTGTATTCAATTTTACAAACACTTCAATTCAAAAGTAATATCCCTCTTTCTGCGTTTTGCTTCTCAAATCAGAAATGTTAGGTATCTGCAGGTCTGCATACGGCATTTTGTTCCAGGTTCTGAGCAAATGAAGCATTCGCAAAGCCACCGTAAGCCATGGGATGGAGAACAATAAACAGAACATTGCCAGATTCTCATGAAGCATCCGCTCAGTCTGCTCAGAGTTCCAGACCATGAGAGCCTTTGAAATGAGCAATGGACCTGCGCTGTCCGCGGTGCTGAAAGCAGGCACTGTGTCCGGCAAGCCGGAGTCAGGTCGGCAGCCCGGCACCTGTGGGGCGCTGCGATTCCCTGCTTTCATCAACAACCAGGAAGGCAGAATGAAGATACCACCAGCCTCACCATGGGTTTCCATATCATCTAACAAACCCGACTATCACAGCCAGGCGTCTGCGCACGCATACGGGGTCTCTGACCAGCAAGTCCACTCCCAACTTCCCTTCCTCGGCGTGCTGAGTGGAGGCAGCGCTGCTCATCTCCAGCAGAAGCCGTGAGCACGTGGGGTGCGGGACCAATGTGCCCCGAACTCAGACCATCCTCGCACACTCTGGAGTGTGTCCCCTCCACAGAGAACAGCACACCGGTGAGAGAACTCCACACATCTGGAGTGTGTCCCCTCCACAGAGAACAGCACACCGGTGAGAGAACTCCACACATCTGGAGTGTGTCCCCTCCACAGAGAACAGCACACCAGTGAGAGAACCCCAGACTTCAAGGCATGGAATGGGCTGCTGCCCCGTGACTGGCTGAGCGTACGGCCTCGGTGATTTATTTTAAATCTCATGCCAACTCTGAGAGGCAGGTATTCCTAACTTATTCTCAAGATGAGGAAGCTAAACCTGGAGAACTCATGCCGCTTCCTCCGGTAGACACTGGAATTAGCTAACGCATACACTTATCGATTCAATCAAAATCTCTCCTCCTACAGGGCAGCGTGCCGAGCTCTGGCAGCGTGTACAGGAAGGACGGGTCCGTCCGATCACTGCCTCCAAGGCTGAGAGTTAGGAAGAGGTAAATAAAAGGCAGTCAGGAGGAGCGTGGGCTGAGGCGGAGCTGATCATGTGAGCGCCGAGCTGCAGGTGAGAGGGACACAGCACATGTGAATGGAGGGTAACCGGTTGAGGCTTCCGCAGAGGATGCTTGGGTCTGAGGGCAGAGGACGCATGTATCTGAGGGCACAGAGGAGCGATGCATCTGAGGAGGCACCTTGAAGTCATTGAATCCCGTGGGAGTCAGGGCTCAGGCCAAATGGGCCACGGTATTGAGAAAGCAGTGCGGAACATGGCAGAGGGGACGGGGACCCTCTGAACTTGGGGTGCACAATGGTGGAATGAGAGTATGGGCAGACACAGAGAAACAGATTGGACTATGGCGGCACTTTGGGCTGAAGAGCAGAATGCTGAAGGGTGACACTGCAGAAAAAATCATGGATCGAGCCCTCCAGGAAGAGCCCCCATTTTTGCACCCCTGGAATGGAGCCTTGCTGCCATGGGGAGCTGGTGAGTGTCCGTCTCGGGTGGAATGGGGATGTGGTCGGACGTTGGTGCACATTCCACCCTCCCCTCGCTCTAGATCTGAGCAGGGCCTGTGAATGAGGATGTATGCACCTGCCCCGCAGCCAGCAAGGAGCCAGCCGGGCAGGCGGCAGGGCTGGTGAGCTGGGAGGGCTGTGCACGGGGCATCCAGTGAGCGAGAGGGGGGAGCAAAGGGGGCTGGGAAGAGGCTGCAGAGGACGATGCCAGGCAGAGCTCCCTCCCCAACAGCTCACACCCGCGCTGCACACACGGGCCCACAGCCATGCTCCTGCTGGAGAGGCTGCCAGGAACAGTCTAGGAGCAACCATCTGTATTCCACATTCCACCTGAGAGTGCCACCACGGCCTCACACGCATGCCGTGTGCAGTGTGGGCAGGTGCCTGCCTCATGTGTGTGCCGTGTGCTGCGAGGCCAGCCCCCGGCACACCACGGCCTCACACGTGTGCTGTGGGTCCTGTGTCCAGCCCCTGCTGCAGCTGCCCTTTCTCCCAGCCAGCAGTGCTCAGTCTCAGCTGGACCAGAATGGTGAACAGCACTGGCCTGGGCCTCTGTCCTGCTGGGCTTGGAGCCGTGGAGCACAGGGCTGTTAAGGTCTCCGAGCGTTGAATGACTGCTCTGGGCTGAACAAGGCATCTGCCCGCCCCACGGTCTCCACTCAGACCCTGCCTGGCTTGCCACATGCAGAGACTGGGTTCTTACACCCCGAGTTTCTAACCTGTCAAACCAGTTCAGCTTCACAGAAACCTTAAGTTGGACCCGTGATTCATGGCCATCGAGAGGCAAGAAAGACCTAGGCCTCTCAGTCGCCAGGGCCATTCCTTTGACGGCCTTCCTGGACTTGAATCATGTCTGGAGGCCAGTGTCTACCCCTCCGCGCTCCTGACATCCAGGCAGCTGGACTGTGAAAGTCGTGTCGAGGACGTGTGCACGAAGATGCTCAGAAATGCACTGGACATGCCCAGAGAGCTGGGAGGCAGAGCCAGTCCAGTGCCATGTCTGTGGACTTTCCCTCCATGAACGCGGCCCTCCCAAAGGCTCTGGGTCCACCCCTGTGCCTGGGGTTGGGATTCAGTACAGGAATCCAGAGGCACACACGACCCCGGCCCCTGCAGACGCTGCACTCAGAACTGATCATCCAAGTTCCGGAACGTACCAGCAGTGACCCATGGAACTGTGATTTCTGCTGACCCTCAGCCACAGGCCACGTCAGGCCTTTAGTCACGGCCACCATCCAGCCTGCTGGCCCCTCATTCTCATGCGCCCGCCCCAGTTCCACACACGCCCTCTGCTCTCCTCTCCCAGGGCCACCGGCAGCCATGACCCTTGTGTCTTCTTCACCCGCCCGAGCCTCCTGTTACCTCCTTCGTCTGCCTGGAATTCAGACTCTCATAGACCTCTAACTCCTTTGAGGGTGGCTCCCTGCCTCTCTCCAAACAACGCAGCCCTAGACAGATGTGGCAGAGGGCCCTGTCCTTGCACACCTCCCATGATGCTGCACTTCCTTCCACAAAAGCACCACCACCACCACGGTGGAGAGAGTGCTCCTCACACCATCCCCAGTCACACCAGAACTCACACCATCCCCAGTCACACTGCTCCTCACACCATCCCCAGTCACACCGTCCTCATACCATCCCCAGTCACACTGCTCCTCACACCATCCCCAGTCACACCGTCCTCACACCATCCCCAGTCACACTGCTCCTCACACCATTCTCAGTCACACTGGTCCTCACACCATCCCCAGTCACACCGGTCCTCACACCATCCCCAGTCACACCATCCTCACACCATCCTCAGTCACACTGGTCCTCACACCATCCTCAGTCACACCGTCCTCACACCATCCCCAGTCACACTGGTCCTCACACCATCCTCAGTCACACTGCTCCTCACACCATCCCCAGTCACACCATCCTCACACCATCCCCAGTCACACTGCTCCTCACACCATCCTCAGTCACACCGCTCCTCACACCATCCCCAGTCACACTGCTCCTCACACCATCCCCAGTCACACCGTCCTCACACCATCCCCAGTCACACTGCTGCTCACACCATTCTCAGTCACACCGGTCCTCACACCATCCCCTGTCATACCGGTCCTCACACCATCCCCAGTCATACCGGTCCTCACACCATCCCCAGTCACACTGCTCCTCACACCATCCTCAGTCACAGAAGAACTCACACCATCCCCAGTCACACCGTCCTCACACCATCCCCAGTCACACCGCTCCTCACACCATCCCCAGTCACACTGCTCCTCACACCATCCCCAGTCACACTGCTCCTCACACCATCCCCAGTCACACTGCTCCTCACACCATCCCCAGTCACACCGGTTCTCACACCATCCCCAGTCACACCGGTCCTCACACCATCCCCAGTCACACCATCCTCACACCATCCCCAGTCACACTGCTCCTCACACCATCCTCAGTCACACCGCTCCTCACACCATACCCAGTCACACCGTCCTCACACCATCCTCAGTCACACTGGTCCTCACACCATCCCCAGTCACACCGCTCCTCACACCATCCTCAGTCACACCGGTCCTCACACCATCCTCAGTCACACTGCTGCTCACACCATCCTCAGTCACACCAGTCCTCACACCATCCCCAGTCACACTGGTCCTCACACCATCCCCAGTCACACTGCTCCTCACACCATCCCCAGTCACACCGCTCCTCACACCATCCCCAGTCACACCGCTCCTCACACCATCCCCAGTCACACCGGTCCTCACACCATCCCCAGTCACACCGGTCCTCACACCATCCCCAGTCACACTGTCCTCACACCATCCTCAGTCACACCGGTCCTCACACCATCCTCAGTCACACCAGAACTCACACCATCCTCAGTCACACCGGTCCTCACACCATCCCCAGTCACACTGGTCCTCACACCATCCTCAGTCACACTGGTCCTCACACCATCCCCAGTCACAGAAGAACTCACACCATCCTCAGTCACACCGGTCCTCACACCATTCTCAGTCACACTGGTCCTCACACCATCCCCAGTCACACTGCTCCTCACACCATCCTCAGTCACACCGGTCCTCACACCATCCCCAGTCACACTGGTCCTCACACCATCCCCAGTCACACTGGTCCTCACACCATCCTTAGCAACACTGGTCCTCACACCGTCCTCAAGCTATACTGGTCCTCACACCATCCTCAGTCACACTGCTCCTCACACCGTCCTCAGTCACACCAGAACTCACACCATCCTCAGTCACACCAGAACTCTCTGGTGGCCTCCACTCACTGCTGCCAAGCCCAAGGCTTTGCCCTTATCAAACATTTTCCAGCCTTAACACCTCCATTCAATCCCACCTTTCAGACCATCCACTCAAACTTTCAGTGTGGTTTGTTATTTTTCTTACCAATTCCACTTGTGTCCTAACACACTTACCTCCGCCTTTCACAGGTCCGGCCCTCGCCAGCTGCCTTCCACCATGAGGGCCTCAGGCACCATCCTCGCGGACAGCTCCCCACACACCTCTGAGTTACTTTCCCCGTACGTCCTCCAGCAGATCCGCCTAGCGCTCACCAGGTGGTTAGTGCACAGCTGCCATCCGTGCAGACCAAGAGCATCACACACCTCCATGCCTGCATAGACACACGTCTATGCCGCCAGCACAGGCTCACAGCTGGAATGGAGCACTGTGCTGCCCACAGGCCACCTCCATTCCTCAGGCCGACTCCATTCTCTCCCTCCAAACTCCAGCCTCTCCTCCCTTGCTTCTTACTCAGGTAATAACCTTCTTATATCAAGGAGAAAGCAGATGCAAAACTCCACACACCCCTCCGTCACTCTCCCGGCTTACTTCGTGCCCAAATGTGGACTTTCCTATTCACTCACGGAGATCCCTCCATGCTCTGAGTGCCATGCTGTGTGCTGATTCCCAGCCCCCCTCATGCCAGCTGCCCCTGTGCCCAGTCCACCCCCCACACCTACTCACACCAGCTGCCCCTGCCCCCAGTCCACCCACCCACGCCAGCTGCCTCTGCCCCAAGCCAGCCCATCAGGCTATCCTCTCTACCACTAGGCCTCTTCCAGAACCAGCACAGTGTCCTCTCTACCCTGAGTCCTTCTCATCCAGGTGCTGGTCTCAGCTCATTCTGAGTGTACAAAATACCACTAAGTACCCGTCCCTATGACCCAGCACCACCAGGTCATGCACAGCCCACTTCTCAAATGGAGCTCAGGTTGCACCACACACTTGCTCTAAGTCTTTCTTCCATGTAAACTACTGCTCAAAACATCACAGCTTCTCCCATGGGGCCCTTGGCACGGGCCTGCCACCTTCTGATGCATCCTCGCTCCCTCTTCTCACGCCATGACCTTCTCTGATCACACCAGCTCTCCTCTGGCCAGCCACACCTGCTGACCCTGTTCCTGGTCACTCCTGCTTCATGGGGGCACCTCCTTCCCACCTCTCCCTGGTCAGGTGGGCTGCCCTCTTACCTGCTCCTGAGGATGCCCCCTCTGCCGTTCCCCACCTGCCTCTTCAAGCCCCTGTCTGGACCCCCGCTGCGATCACAGCCTGCCCATCTCCACTGGAACAAATGCTCCCGCAGGCTGGCTTCCAATTTGGCTTTTTAGCTCATTCTTTCCTGTATCCTCAGCATACACAGGCTTCCCATAAAGAAGTAATGGATAGTTTTGCTCACTCTAGCCCGGGAGCCATCATAATGATTATTGTCTAATAAATGCTGACTATTCAAAAGACATATTATACACCTCCATTCTGTTCTTCACAAATCTCCAGAGACAACAATCTCCACATTACAGGTGAGCGGGTGGTGAGGCACGTGGGAAGCTGAAGTGGAGAGGGCCCGTGTTCCTGCCTCCACAGTCCACGTGGGGCCTCTTGGTCACGGGTTGGTGTGTGTGTGAAGCTGTGATGGGACAGGAAGAGGGGAGGAAGCAAGCAAGTCAATCATGGGCTCTGGAAGGTTCCTGCCACAGAGGATTCATTCACCCATAGATTCCGATGGCCTCTCCAAGGGCATCATCCCTGGTACACCCCCCAACATGTCCCCAGAGGTGGCACCATGCCCCACAAGGACAGCGTCAGGAGCAAAGTGGTAACTGAGGGCCTGGCCCCGCTGCCCTGGCTCTTCCTCAAGCCCCGCCTCACTGCTCCTGAGAATGAGGCTCACTCTCCTTGCACCACTGCGTGGGAAGCTAGGGCACAACTCTCTAAAGTTACTATCACCGTGGTTGTCAGACATTCCTCTCGCACATGGAACAAAGGCTCCTACCTGGTCCTCCTCCCTCTCATGAGTGCTCCCTCCTAGTCCTCCCCCTCTAACACCTGGACCTCCTCCCTCTCATGAGTGCTCCCTTCTGGTCCTCCCCCTCTAACACCTGCTCCTCCTCCCTCTCATGAGTGCTCCCTCCTGGTCCTCCCCCTCTAACACCTGGTCCTCCTCCCTCTCATGAGTGCTCCCTCCTGGTCCTCTGCCCTCTAACACCTGGACCTCCTCCCTCTCATGAGTGCTCCCTCCTAGTCCTCCCCCTATAACACCTGGTCCTCCTCCCTCTCATGAGTGCTCCCTCCTGGTCCTCTGCCCTCTCACCTACCTGGTCCTCCTCCCTCTCATGAGTGCTCCCTCCTGGTCCTCCCCCTCTAATACCTGGTCCTCCTCCCTCTCATGAGTGCTCCCTCCTAGTCCTCTGCCCTCTAACACCTGGACCTCCTCCCTCTCATGAGTGCTCCCTCCTGGTCCTCCCCCTCTAACACCTGGACCTCCTCCCTCTCATGAGTGCTCCCTTCTGGTCCTTCCTCTCACCACCTGACTGGACACAGTGACCCCTCACCCTGGCTGGACACGGGTGACCTCTCCGTGCCCTGTTATACCAGTGCTGGCGGATCTGGGAGCAGGGCTGTGTGTGTGCTGAGGAGATGGTGAAAGGGTTGCTCTGTGCTCCATACCAAGCAGCTGCGCCAGCCTCAGGGCTTTGCCCGAGAGTGGGAATGACCGAGGCAGTCCCAGAGCAGAGGCAGCCCTGGAAATCAGAAGGAACACTTGCGCACGGTCCACCCAAACGAAATGATCATAACCAGAATGCACAGGAGCTCAAGCCACTCAGCCGCCAAACTGCCAAGCAAGATGGGGGCCTGATGTGAACAGACCTCCTCAGGAGAAGATACACACGCGGCCGAGAAACATGTGCACCATGCACATGCTCACGGCTCTTCATCAGGGGAGTGCCACGCCGACTGCTGTCTCGTTCCAGGGAGAGGGGTGGTTACAAAAAAGACGAGGAAAGGGGTCGATCCAGGGAACGAGGAGTCAGAGGACCAGCCCCACTCATCCTCCCAGCCAGCCTGTGACGCCAGGCCCCTCCCAGACTGCCCTGTCACCCCACACTCCCACCGCAGGGCCACACCTGAGTGGATGGCACCTGCATGCCCAAGAGACACCAGCACCCTCCGCAGCAGCAGAGCCAGGGAACCAGCCTGGCTCATGGATGCATACGTGGGTGAATAAAACGTGATGTGCACGCACAAGTGGCATATTACTCCAGCCCAGAAAATAATAAATCCTTGCCAGTCACGGCAACATGGTGGAGCCGAAGGACACAAAGTGAAGAGGCACAAAGACCGGCGCTGGGGCTGAGCTCCTGGGGGAGGCTGGGAAAGGAAGGAGGAGGAGGGTGGGCCACTGTGCCGTCAGCACAGGTGTGCACCTGGAGTGTGTCGCACAGTGGGCTAAACGAGGGTCGCCAACAATTAACTGAGTATTTCAACACTGCTGGTAGGGATGTGTCCCCAGTCCAGAGAAGCGGCACACGTGTGAGTAGCCAGCCACGCCAGGCCCTTGCCCGACGGTTACAGATTCTGTTCACGTACTGAAACCTTGTGCCGTGCCCTAAAACTATGTGTCATCGCTGAGCATCGATTGAAAGTCAAAATAACTTCCAAGGAGCAGGGTGGGTCCGCTGTGCACTGGCCTGTCTCCAGGCTTGAGCTCCGGAAGTGGGTCCTAGGGTTCCCTCCGCACGCTCAGGAGCACGTTGCCCCCTCCCCTCGCCCACACCACAGCCGTGGGCCCTGGCGCCATTCCCCGCCCTGCAGAGGACTTGGGTCCGCATGCAGGCGCCCCCCCAGGCCCCGTGAATATTCTCAGTGCTGTGGCTCCCGTTCCATCCCCCCCCCCCCGATCCCCCAGGACTGTGCCGATGGGCAGCGGGCTGTACTCCAGGCACCTTCCGGAGAGGTGACATTCACAGACCTGGCGAGCGGCTGCAGCCTTGCCCTCATGAGCATGAGGCCCTGCTCAGAGCCGGGGCCGGCAGCCAGGACACCAGCCCGGGCACCTCACAGGCCCCTGAAGCCACTCCCTCAAAGGGACAAGTCAACCGCTTCCAACTGTGACCAGAGGCCCACGGTGACGCAGCTGGCCAAAGAGAGCCACCCTCCTCCCTCCTCCCTCTGGTGGTGCCCGCCCCTCCCTTCACGTCCTGGGGCTAGGCTTGGAGACATACCACCCCTCTCCTCCTGGCTTGGTGCAGAGAAGGTGACGCAGCAATCAGCCTCTGTGGGATCTGCAGGTGGCCCCGGCCGGCTCACCAGGCTGGCACTGCGTGGCACACACGGCATCATCACCTGCAGGCCTCACACACTCAGTGAGCCCCTCCTCTGTCTGCACACCATGGCAGTGTGGCAGGAAAAGCACAGAGCTTGCCCTGCAGGTGCACATGCTCTGTCCTCAGCTCAGAGGGTCAGCCGAGGCCCAACACACCGCCGGCAGACTCAGAGCCATCAAGGGGCGGGGGTCTCGGGGTGCTCTGAACTCCCGATTGTCCCCGAGGTCCTCACACTTGGGCCTTGTCCCTGGGCAGACGGGGCAGCGCTACACACAGGGTCGTGTAGCACACAGACCACAGCGGAGAGCAGCAAACAAGCCACGGGGGAACCAAAGCTGAGGGCTGCAGCCTAGTCCTGAGGAGGGAGATTTCTCTAAGCAAGTTGGTGTCTCACAACTCTGGTCCCCAGCGATGACCTCAGACAGCAGAGGGAGCCAGGCTTTCCCCACACCACGTCCTACGACGCCGTTTGGAGTCATGAAGACAATGGAAGGGTGGGGGAAGCGGAAGCGTGACCAGGTGATCGCGCATGTGCAGGTGAGCTACCCCAGGCAGCCCAGAGGGACTCCTGGGTCTTCCTCGTTGAAACTCTCCCCGGCAGCCTGCGGCCCAGTAAGAGCTGAGGTCAAGCCTGCACAGGACGGCTCTTCCTGGGCCTCGGTTTCTTCATGTACTTTTTTTGAGAAACAGCTAAAATTCCTCCGTCTACTAGTTCTTAAGTTTATTGGTGAGTCGGTGACAGTACTGATGAACCTATTGTGCGCAGCGGCACCCGCCTTGCAGGGGTCAGGCTTCATCCAGTCGTACAAGTAAATGCAGGCAGCAGCGACAAGGGTGTAGTCTCCCACCGAGCTGACTCCACATCTCCCGCCCCAACCCCTCCACCCAACCCCGCACCACGAGTCTATGAAATGCATGCATAATTAACCCGGCACTCAGCTGCCTTTCCTGGGTGAAATACAGGGGCATTATCATGATATATTGTGAGATTCTGCTGATTTGAGGTTGCAAAGTATGCAATTAGCTCATGTCACTCTGCGTGGTTACCTGCGCGTAAACGGCTCCATTCATTACCGAGCACAATGAAAGACAAAAACGACGGAGGAAAACAATCCCCAATTCCTGCGTTACTGAGTTCGGGGACAATAAGTAGCTAATTGCAAAATTTCATTTACTTCAGATAGCTTGATGAATTGAGAAAAGCATAAAAACAAGTCTGCAAGCACCCAGGTTGGAAGTGTCATCTGAGAGCATCCTTAGTCCAGGACTCTTGACTGGATGCAAGCGAGGCCTGAGACACTGCACCCCTCCTGGTGTTAGAGCCAACGTCCCGGAACGAGGGTAGAGGGAGGTAGGACTGGGTGAGCGGGGAGCTGAGGCACCTGGCACCCGCCTCAGGCCCGGAGCCCACTGCTTCTGTGCACAGCCTCATTTTCTTCTCCAAGCTACCTCGAAGCACCCGGAGTTGTCTGTGCTCCACGCTGAGAGCCTGGGCTCATGGGAGGTGAGACACTGCTGCGGAGTTGCGCTGCTGGGTGATGTCCGAGCTGGCTCGGACGCCTCGCCCAGCTCCTCTCCCACACTGTCACACCAAGGGTGCTCTGCAGGCCAGGCCACCTTGCTGTTCTGATCCCCACGCCACAGAAGAGGAAGCCCTCCCCTGGGGTCCATCCCAACTCCAGATCTCCCACCATGCCTGTCAAACCCTGATTCCGGCTCAGCTCCATCCGACATGACAGAAGCCCCGCACCCCCCACCCTGTGAGCCTCGGCCGGGATGTGTTCTGGGGCCTCCAGGCAACTCTTCACTCCTCTCTGCCCCAAGACGCAGCAGCTGCTCCCAAACCCCCACCACCGACAAACGTGAGGCCCTCAGTTCATAAACACGCCAGGCACCGTATTCAACAGTGCTTTGAAATCCCTGCCCCTTGTTTCTGAAAGGCTATCCATAAATAGCCCCAGGTTCAAGGATTAGCACACAAGCCACGCTGATGGGGGGACTGTAGGCATTGACTTCAAATCCCGACGTTAAATCCTAACCGCTGCAAAGTTACCAGATGTGGGATGGTGCTGGGCGACTATGGGTGTCCCTTTGTTTTCTTTTTTTTTTTTTTGGTCCGGTTGTGGGGCCTGAACTCTGGGCCTGAGCACTGTCCCTCAGCTCTTCAGCTCAAGGCTAGCGCTCTACCACTTGAGCCACAGCACCACTTCCGGCTTTTTTCTTTTTGCTTATGTGGTGCTGAGGAATCGAACCCAGGGCCTCTGGCATGCAAGGCAAGCATCTACCACTGAGCCACCTTCCCAATCCCTTTTTTATTGTTAAAATACCGTACAGAGGGGTTACATGAGCAAGGTAATGAGTACATTTCTTTTTTTTTTTTTTTTGGGTCTGGTCGTGGGGCCTGAACTCTGGGCCTGGGCACTGTCCCTCAGCTCTTCAGCTCAAGGCTAGCGCTCTACCACTTGAGCCACAGCGCCACTTCCGGCTTTTTGCTTTTTGCTTATATGGTGCTGAGGAATCGAACCCAGGGCCTCAGGCATGCAAGGCAAGCGCTCTACCACTGAGCCAACTTCCCAGCCCTGTCCCTTTGTTTTCTAAGTGGACCCCTAAGGGTTCAAGGGAATAAGGACAGAATTTTCACATCATGGTCTAGAGGCAGTGATGGATGGTGATCCCGCCTACAGCTGTGGGCCCATCTTGGCCCTGGTTTTTAACAAATTCATCTACTGTGTCCATCCTCACTGCTGAGGGCGGTATTACCAAAACCAGAAGACACCAAGGTGGAGAGATTGACCCGCCCACGCCCGGCGGGGCCACCATGAAGACACCCGCGGTGGAAAGCAGCACAGAAGTTCCTGAAGCCGTTACAATGTGGAATTTCCATAGGATCCCGCAAATCCATTTCTGGAAAAGCTTGGGCCAGAAGAGGTGGTTGACAAATAATGACAGTCATTATCATGTTCCATAATCAGAGAGTGAAGCCACCGACGGCCGAGGCCGTGGAAGGGAGCACTTGTGGAAGGGAATTTCAGTTCCATGGGGAGTAGGGCACGGGAGAGGGCCGTGCCCCGAGGTGGTCAGGATTAAGTTCCCGGGGAAATGGCTGGGGTGGAACCACAGCCCACATTCAGGGAAGTAGACACCTCCCATCACATGGCGATTTCTGGCCTCCTCTTCTGGGCCAACAGCTGAGAAGCATTTGTGAACACAGGACGCGCAGGGGGCCTGAAGTCCGCCCTGCAGGAAGGCAGAGACACAGCAGGCGGTGAGGCCGGGCTGGGGAGAGGCCCAGCGAATGCAGAGGCTGCACAGAGGACTCAGGCGCCCAGGGCTCAGCAATCAGCGACAGCCTCAGATCCTCAGCCCCGGAAGCCAGGGTGAGCCGGCATTTTGCCACCATGGACAATTGTCTTTGGAGGCTCCTGAGGAAAATGACCAAGAGAGCCGCCACAAATCCTAAAGAACACAGCTCAGACATCGCCCTTCGGCTTGCCTTTCAGCCTGGGGAGTGGAAAGGGGCTGCAAACCCCTTGCTACAAAACCAACAGTAGGAGCAGCAGATGGCGTCTGCAGGTGACATCCTGGGTACCTCGGGGGAACGCACCTGCTCTGAACGGATGCCCAGCTCCGCACAGAAGCATGGGAGATTGCTGGGGAGCTCTCTGCACGCCAAAGACAGGCTGGTGGCTCCCCTGGGTCCCTTTGCATCAGTGTTGGGTAAGGAGATTGACAGGAGGACTGAAATGAGAACGAACGAAGGAAGACCCAGGCCGAAACCACAGTGGCCGAGGGCACTTTCTCCACGGCAAGGAAGAGGGTCCCAGCGCCTTTGAGGAATGCCTAGGAGAGAGTTTGTGCAGAAAGAAATGATCAGGTTCTTGGTGGACTTCTGATGTTAGGTTAGGTTCTAGAGGGCGGACAGTAGAAGCTGCTTTGCCTATGTTAGAGTGGAAGAATGTTTCTAGACCTGAGGTCGGTGGGTGGTGTTGAATAGTGGGTAATACCTGCACCTGAGCTGGATAAGGCTTCTCCAGTCATGGAAGGTGCTCACCTGAGACATGTCCCATTGTGCCTGGACGGTGCTAGGCACCTGGCAGTGGCCATTCAAGTCAGACTGACTGACTGCTATTAGTCATAATTGACTTTAAAGGGCTTTGGTGATCTAAACGTCACCAGTGGCATCTTCTCGGGGGTACACATGACTGATTTCACAAATAGGGAGCCGGCCCTGTGATGGAGCTCTCTCACTCCCCAGTCAACTTACAATTTTGATCCATCCCTCTTACCTTCACAGATAACTATCAGTGTCCTATCTACAAAGCAAGGATTTGATCTAGAAATCCCTTCTACCCCACTGGGTATCATTCTTGGAGCGCCACAAGGATGCAGACAAGACAGGGTGCAGCCCTGCCCACAGCCACGGACAGACTGCTCTCGTGCTATGCCCCGCAGGGTCCCACAACCCAGGACACAGCCAAGGGGAAGCCAAGGACACCCGAGAGCCGGCCAGCCTCCCCCTCCCCGAGGAAGAGCAGGTGAACCCCCTGACAAGGGCACTGCCCCCCAGGGTTCAGGGGACAGGACAGGGACAGCCGTCCACAGCAGCTAATGGAGATTTGTTCAATTCCTCCCAGTAATAATCAGCTCGCAGGGCACTGCTCACTCCAGCAATGAATATTTAACAAGAAGATATGTCACAGGACAAGTCCCTAAAGCAAAGGAATTAATATTAATGGGGTGAACATGGAGCTTCCTTTGAACTCTCGGCAAGGACTGGGAAGGGCCGGGAGCATCTCAGAACTGACCCTCAGCCGCGCTCAGCGGGGGCCTGGGGACCCCCAGCTGCACCGCACTCGGCAGAGCCCTGGGGGGAAGCAATTAAGAATGCAGCGCCGGTCTCCCTCTAATTTATAATCGGAGGCAGAGGTCCTGCTGACCACTGGCATTCTCGGGCTGACCTGCAGAAGGTCTGGCAGGCCAGCATTAGGAGCACCGGGACTTGCCTTGGGAGGGAGCAGAGGCCGGCTGGGAAGCGGTATAGCCCTCTCCTCCCTATAATGAGACTAGGGCAGGATGTGGCCAAAGTCTCCCCGGGCCCCGTGCAGTAGGAACCCGTCCCGCAGAAACGGGCACGTGTCTCGTGAAAGTCCAGAGCTTCTCAAGTAAGGGGTGTGCTCAGAAAACACTCAACGCGCTTCTCCCTCTCTAACTCCGTGCAGGAAAGAGCCTAGGGAGACAGGTCTCACCTCTCCCTCCCATAGGGTGTGTGAGCATGGCTGAGAAGAGTCTCAGGTTCAACAAATGGCTCTGAATTTATCCGCTCCTTCTTTCTATCAACATTTGTCAAAGGGATAGCACGATGTCTTCTCAGATAGGATCAAGACAGGCAAAGATTGTTTTACTCATGGGGTTTAACTTCTAGTCAGGAGATAATGAATTAAGGAGATATGGAAATGTTTACATGTTAGAAATTTTCTGGAGACAAAAATATATAGGAAGAGCAGATACAAGATAGGTGTGGCAAAAATTTTTATGGGATATTGATTGAGCCCTCATTAAGATGATAAGATTAAGCAAAAGAGCCAGTGATCAAGAATGAGAAAGTGAATGGAAGAAGAGCTGATAGAAGAGGAAGAGGAGAAGGAAGGAGGGGGAGGGCGGGGGAGAAGAAGAAAAGGAAGGGGAAGGAGGGGAGGGGCAGGAAAACGGATTGTCCGGAAGGACTGGTGGAAGAGGTAACCATGGAGGGAGCGACTCTAATCAAGATGCATTGTTCGCATAAATGGACGTGTTGAATCGCAACCCTCTTGTACAATTATTCAAAAATAACCATAAATACATGTTTTAAAAACACAAAACAATACTGCAAAGGTTCCTATGGAGAATACTACCCAGGAGAAATGAACAGTTACACCAACAGACATTTCTTTTCCTAAAGGAGAAACCTTATGTGATTTGCTTTCCAATCTGAGGACCTGATTTCACTTCCGCTCTGTAGGAAAGAGCATTCTATGTTAGAATGGACTGTGGGGTCCCGTGCGCTAGCGGGGTGCTCGTGTGATCTCAGCAGGGGGCTGGGGCCGGAAGCCTGTGCACATGGCCGATGCCTTCCAGGGGCTGCTCACGGGTTTGATGACTGCTCAGTAGTACCGGAAGAGAAAAGGGGAAATAAACAATGTCCTCTGGTGTTGGGGCTGAGTGGCTGAGAGGGCGTGACTGTCGTCGGTTTGTCTAGGGAGAGAATCTAATGCAGTTCAGAAAAAGAGAAAGACTAGGTGTCCTGTTCAGGCCTATTGTATGTCCCAGGGAGCTACGAAGTGTATTTCTGCGGGGAGGAACAGGGCTGTTGTGCACGATAGGACTCACTACATGGGACCAAAAGTTGGCATAAGTGGGAAAAGAATTAAAATGCCCAAGGACTAGAGCCTTCATGCTCCCCCTTTGAGGAGAAAGTTGAGTGGAGAAGGGGCCGCGGGAGGCCGGAGGGAAGCCGTCAGGGTGCGGGCCTGCCGGCCACGCGGAGGAGGGCTCGGGAAGAAAGGGCTCTGGGCTGTCTCTGTGGCTGGAGGAACGGGGACAGAACAACCATTGTGTTAGATGTGGCAGAGGTCACAGGTGACCTTGACAAGAGCAGCTTCCTGAAGAGTGCGCAGGAGCGTGTGGGAGGGGGCAGACCAGCAGCCGAGCAGCAGAACTTCCCTTTCAAGGAGTTCTGCTATAAAGGAACTAGATAAATGGGGCAATAGCTGCAGGACAAAGAAATGCCAAGGGAGGGTTTTTAAAGGGTAGAGAAATAACTCACATTCGTCTGCTCTTGGAAACAAAACAATAGAGAGGGAAAACCGACAATACAGGACTAAGAAAGGGCAGTGTCTGGGAAGGGAGGCCCGTGAGATGGCGAGGCGGGGGGCTGACCATGGAGGGGCTGGGCTGGGCCAGCAGAGGTCAGAGGTGACGAGGTGAGTGGATGGCTGGGTGGATGGCTGGGTGGGTAGATGGAGGGGGGAGGGGTAAGAAGGTGGATGGCTGGGTGGAAGCATATGTATCTTGTCCATTATCAGCTCTCCAATGGCATCTAGGACTACTGATAGTTGTCGTCTCTCTGCCCAAATGACCAAGGATCTCACACCAAGACCATTGGGATAATCAGCCGATGCGTATCTTAGCAGGGGACAAAACAGAGCGAGCAGGCATCATGACATCTTGAGTTACAGCGGCTGATCCTATCTGGGAGGCCACTGAGTCACACACTCCACAGACTTCCCTTGGCCCTTGAGATCAAATGTGAAAGTCTAAGCGTGGCGCGCTGACATCCTGTCCTAGCTGTTCCCAGCCTCTCCTCTGAGTGACCAGCGCACACGGCAAAGCTGCGGACACCAGCCGGGTCTCTGATCCTGGGGGGCTCGGCGTGCTAACCGTGCTAACACGTGCTCACGGTGTCATCGGTGAGCTCACACAGGTGCCCATTCTAATGAACAGAGCAAGGCCAGCCCAGGCCCGGGGTAGAGTGGAGCGGAGCTGGAAGTGGCCTGAAATCTGCGGGCGGGGAAGCTACCGCATCCAGGAGAGAGGCGGTGACGTGGACAGCCCACGGGGTCTGTTTCAAGCAGCCCCGCGCCCGCCTGGGTCTTGTTCCGGACACATCCTCCTTGCTTCTTTGGGGCCTTAGCACCCTCAGAAACCCCCATCCCTCCGGGTCTGACTGACTCCACCTGGGTCCTAGGACCTGCTGGGGCCGGGCCATCTCCAAGGAAGCCTTCCGGCCAGCAGATCCACTCACACTTAGCTCAACGGGATTCAGCTCCAACGCTTCCCTGAGCAATTGTGTGTTTAGTAGCTGTACCTCTCGGAACACAGTGAGGGAAAGTCATATCAGCCTGCAAATGTTCACACTCTGGTGAAGAATGGAGTAAAGATTTGTCTAAAAACAGGAATCTAAAAGACAATAACATTTAGTCATATTTCCATGTGTAGATTGCTCACTGATTCTTTTCATGTTACAGTGGAAAAACCTGAACAGACACTCTAGCTCTTAGGACTTAAAAGCCACTCATTTGGGAGGTCACGTGGAGGTCACACAGCTCACCATCTGTTAGTGACCCAGGGCTTTGCCTCTAGCACATAGCCATTTCTAGATTGTTTCTCAGGGACTTAATGTGTGGGTCAGATTCTAGCAGCCCTGCAGGTAGTGCTCACTTGCTAATCCCTGAGAAATGTTGTGTCCAGATGACAGCACAGGGTCACCTGATCCGGGACGGGTCTTGTCTCTCCCCTCAAGGCAAAGGGTGCCAGTCCCCATGATCCAAGACCCAGCGACCTGGCACCTGCATTCCCGGACGACCTGTGGCTGCTCCCAGATGAGACGCAGCATCCCTGCTTTTACCAGACTGCCTGTCTGTCTGACACACCTCAACGCCTTGGAGTAGAGCTTTGGGATGTGATTTGGGATGAAAGCTCTCCTCCACCGGCTGACCACTGAGTAAAGCCGATCACGGTCCCCAACACTCGTGCCAGACACCGGTTTTGGTGTTTGGTTTTCTGGGAGATGAGACGTGCCTCTGCTGGGGTCCCGAGAGGTCCTTTGTCTCCAGAATCAGCCAGCCTGGAGAAAGTGAACCATCACAGCGTGTGCAGACAGACGCCGTCTGTGACTAAATGATGGTCACCCTGCGTGTCACACCGGTGAAGGTAATGAGGGTCCTGCCTTGCATCTACATCTAATACCAAGGTCTTCCCAATCACCGCCTAAGTGAACACGCACGTGTGCTACCTGTGCACTTCAGCTTCCTTTGTGAAGAGAAGCATGCATGCCGTCTCTCAGGGCTGGATGACAATTAGATGCTCAAGGGTTCAGACCGTCTCCCAATGAAGAAGTACTCCATCATGCTCCGTGTGTACATGCATGAGCCGTGTCTGCCTGTGTGTACACATGTATATGCATGCACATGTGTGCATGGGCATGCATGTGTGTGTCTTAAATTTGTAGAAGAAAACTGAGCCCACAGTATATACTCAATCTATGGCTGGATAGTTAACTGAACACATTATTCTGCTGATAACCAAGGCTGGAGGCTTGCAGGACACATATCAGCAGAGACCAAGGTCAGCTCCCCTGGGAGGCCCAGCAGGGAAGGACGCGGGCCTGCCGTGTGGTGTAGGCCAGGCTCAACTACCAGAACACGTCCAGAGTCCTGACCTGCAAGCCATAGCACCCAACTGCTTGTACCTTTTCACTTTTATGTTTCAGGGAAATTGGTGATTCAGCAATCGAAACCCGTAACAATCAGCCGAACCAACCCAAATGACACTGATGGAGCTGGCGTCAGACCCCCGCTCCCCGCCCCACTGCTGGCAGAAGTCCAGCTTCTCTGGGGTTCAGTCTGGCAGGCTCGGAGGTGAGCGCCCAGGAGCCCCTTCCCGTTGGCAGGCGCTGCCCCGAGCCGCGGGCGTGGCAGGGACTGCCAGGCCCCCACCCTGGGCCGGGTGAGGATCTCATCCATCTCCATCACCGGCTGCACCTGGCCTGGCGGCTTCACAGTCAGGGCGTCTGCGAGTGTGGCCAGGATGGATGAGGAGGCGGTAGATCCAAGTCTGGCTGAGCGGAAGGGGCTGCCTGCGGCTCCACTGTGGGGAAATTCGCTCTGAGCCCAGAAGTGCTCTCGGAAGACCAAGAGTGCTGTGGGAAGGGTGTGTCGAGAGAGAAGAGGCCAACGACGGGTGGGGTAGGAAGGCCGGAGCACCACCGGGGTTCTGAGACTGAGCGGGAAAGGCAATGAACTGGTGGCCAGAGGCGGTCATGGAGGGAGCCATGGTAATGCTACCACAAAAGTGATGAAGCCGAGAGCCGGAGGCTCTGCGGTGGAGCCTGCAGGAGAGAGGGGGGGCCCACGGGAGACGGAAGTCTGAGGCCAGGTTCGAACCTGGGCCTTCTGTAACAAACAGGAGGCAGCCGGCTAGAATCTGAGCCCTGGAGCCTGAGTTTAATCTCTCCTTTTTGCGCTGAGCCGGCTTCCTCTGGGGTAAATACTACAGTGAAGGGGAAGCGAGCCTCCAGCCGATACTCAGGAGAAGGTCTCTAGGTGAAGGCTGGCCGAGGTGGTGCAGTGAGCCCGGACCGCCCTGCCTGCCAAGAACCGTGGGCTCCGGGCAAGCACACGGGTCCCCGAGAGTGCATTACGCCAGCAACAAATGTTACATCTGCCCCATAAAATACTTTAATTTGGTTTCATTAAACAGATTAATTAGACTAGCATTAAGTTGATCGGAAAGTTGAGCCCAGCGTGTCTACCTGTGTAGCCATGAGTCTACCTGTGTCCACGCCACACCCCACAGCTAACACCTGAAACAGATGCAAACACAGCTGGCCAAGCAACTCACCTGAGGACAGGTAGCACCAGGCCGGCCACGACCCTGGACGCCCACAGCTGCCCCCCGACAGCCTCGCTGCCTCCCTGGACACACCCGCCAGGCCCGACTCCCGGCTCTGGGGCCCCGCTCGGGGCTGCCTCCTGCGGGAAGCACGTTTGCCTGGCCCAGGGTCAGCCGGGGCCATGGAAGGCAAGGAACTTAGTGACCTCGGAGACCCCACACACGCCCCAGTGCCCCTCCAGGTCTTCTGGAGCGGGCTGCGCTCCACATCCTGGAGGTCAGGCAGATGGAGGTTTTCTGGAGAGTCCACCCCCTCCCTGCAGCTCAGCCAGGCCCCGCCCTGTTGCTGACAACACGCCTTCTGTGACTAAGTCCTAGGACTGACCTTCACAGAGGGTCTACTTTACCTTCTGCTCCCAACGGCACCCAGCGCCTCTTAACAGCACCCAGCACCTCTCCACAGCACCCAGCACCTCTCCACAGCACCCAGCACCTCCCACTAGTACTCAGCTCCTCTCCACAGCACCCAGCTCCTCCTAACAGCACCCAGCACCTCTCCACAGCACCCAGCACCTCTCCACAGGACCCAGCTCCTCCTAACAGCACCCAGCTCCTCACCACAGCACCCAGCACCTCCCAATAGTACTCAGCTCCTCCCAACAGCACCCAGCACCTCTCCACAGCACCCAGCACCTCAACACAGCACCCAGCTCCTCCTAACAGCACCCAGCACCTCCCAATAGTACTCAGCTCCTCTCCACAGGACCCAGCACCTCTCCACAGGACCCAGCTCCTCCTAACAGCACCCAGCTCCTCTCCACAGCACCCAGCACCTCTCCACAGGACCCAGCTCCTCCCAATAGTACTCAGCACCTCTCCACAGCACCCAGCACCTCTCCACAGCTCCCACCCTGTGAACACATAGCTCCATTAAGATGGCAGCCAGACATGTTGTTCCTGCGTCCTGGCAGCTGGGCGGTCAGCAGCCGGAGGCCCAGCAAGGCCCCAAAGCAGCACAAGAAGCCAAGATGTCCTTCCTGCTGCCATCAGGTGGCTTGAGGAAACAAGGTCCTCAACTGCCACCATCGGCTCCAACGTTAGTGAGCGCCAGCGCCTCACGTGGCTAGGGCGGTGAGCACGCTTCAGGAAAGACGCCAGGCCATCGGCGCCTTGCCGCAGCCTTCCCTGCCCAGCGCCTGTCCAGCCCCATCCTGCCCTGGTCCCCTGGTCAGTGGTGTGGGGTGCGTGTGTCACAGGCCTGGTCCCCTGGTCAGTGGTGTGGGGTGCATGTGTGTGTCACAGGCCTGGTCAGTGGTGTGGGGTGCGTGTGTCACAGGCCTGGTCAGTGGTGTGGGGTGCGTGTGTCACAGGCCTGGTCAGTGGTGTGGGGTGCGTGTGTCACAGGCCTGGTCCCCTGGTCAGTGGTGTGGGGTGTATGTGTCACAGGCCTGGTCAATGGTGTGGGATGCATGTGTCACAGGCCTGGTCCCCTGGTCAATGGTGTGGGGTGCGTGTGTCACAGGCCTGGTCAGTGGTGTGGGGTGCGTGTGTCACAGGCCTGGTCCCCTGGTCAGTGGTGTGGGGTGCGTGTGTCACAGGCCTGGTCAGTGGTGTGGGGTGCATGTGTCACAGGCTGGTCCCCTGGTCAGTGGTGTGGGGTGCATGTGTCACAGGCCTGGTCAGTGGTGTGGGGTGCATGTGTCACAGGCTGGTCCCCTGGTCAGTGGTGTGGGGTACATGTGTCATCAGTCTGGTCGCATGGTCACTGGTGTGGGGTGCAATTATCACAGGTCCCCTGGTCAGTCCTGTTTGGTGAGTGTCACGGTCCTGGTCCCATATGTCCTCTGTAGTACTGGGCCAAGACGGGGGCGGGGGGTGGCGCGTTGGGAGGTGGTCTGACTGTGGACTCTGTGTGGACATGGCGTGGGGGTGTTGGGAGGTGGTCTGACTGGACTCTGTGTGGACATGACGTGGGGGTGTTGGGAGGTGGTCTGACTGGACTCTGTGTGGACATGACGTGGGGGTGTTGGGAGGTGGTCTGACTGGACTCTGTGTGGACATGACGTGGGGGTGTTGGGAGGTGGTCTGACTGGACTCTGTGTGGACATGGCGTGGGGGTATTGGAGGTGGTCTGACTGGACTCTGTGTGGACATGACGTGGGGGTGTTGGGAGGTGGTCTGACTGTGGACTCTGTGTGGACATGGCGTGGGGGTGTTGGGAGGTGGTCTGACTGTGGACTCTGTGTGGACATGGCGTGGGGGTGTTGGGAGGTGGTCTGACTGTGGACTCTGTGTGGACATGGCGTGGGGGTGTTGGGAGGTGGTCTGACTGGACTCTGTGTGGACATGGTGTGGGGGTGTTGGGAGGTGGTCTCACTGTGGACTCTGTGTGGACATGATGCGGGGTTGTTGGGAGGTGGTCTGACTGTGGACTCTGTGTGGACATGGTGTGGGGGTGTTGGAAGGTGGTCTGACTGGACTCTGTGTGGACATGATGTGGGGGTGTTGGGAGGTGGTCTGACTGTGGACTCTGTGTGGACATGGCGTGGGGGTGTTGGGAGGTGGTCTGACTGTGGACTCTGTGTGGACATGGCGTGGGGGTGTTGGGAGGTGGTCTGACTGGACTCTGTGTGGACATGGTGTGGGGGTGTTGGGAGGTGGTCTCACTGTGGACTCTGTGTGGACATGATGCGGGGTTGTTGGGAGGTGGTCTGACTGTGGACTCTGTGTGGACATGGTGTGGGGGTGTTGGAAGGTGGTCTGACTGGACTCTGTGTGGACATGATGTGGGGGTGTTGGGAGGTGGTCTGACTGGACTCTGTGTGGACATGATGTGGGGGTGTTGGGAGGTGGTCTGACTGGACTCTGTGTGGACATGGTGTGGGGGCGTTGGGAGGTGGTCTGACTGTGGACTCCATGTGGACATCATGTGGGGGTGTTGGGAGGTGGTCTCACTGTGGACTCCGTGTGGACATGGCGTGGGGGTGTTGGAGGTGGTCTGACTATGGACTCCGTGTGGACATGACGTGGGGGTGTTGGGAGGTGGTCTCACTGTGGACTCTGTGTGGACATGACGTGGGGGTGTTGGGAGGTGGTCTGACTGTGGACTCTGTGTGGACATGACGTGGGGGTGTTGGGAGGTGGTCTGACTGTGGACTCTGTGTGGACATGATGCGGGGTTGTTGGGAGGTGGTCTGACTGTGGACTCTGTGTGGACATGATGTGGAAGGCGGGAGGTGGTCTCACCGTGCGGACTCTGACCTCGTGGAAGAGCCCATCCATTCACAGAATAACTAGATGTTATCAGAGCTCTCTACTCATCTCGGCCTCTGGCCACCTGGAGGTGGGCCGGTCCACTCTCCTGCGGGCTCCCTGGAAGTTGTCCTGACTTGACACAGACCCAGAAGCCATAGGCCCAAACCTGGGCCCTGTGAGCCATAGAAGACTTCCTTTTCAAGCTGATTTTCCCAGGCATCGTGTCCCAGCAAGTGGCTGCTTACTGGTACACCTTCCATTTCTGTCTCTGCTGATGAACAGCTGGCCCAGCCTCCTCCCACCAGGGGATAAATAGGAGAACCAGCCTCCGGGGGGGAAGAGCGTGGACTCAGGGTCACAAAGGGAGGCGGGGGTCCGTGGGCTGCCCGATGTCCCATCATCCGGCCCTCGTGGGGCCTCGTTTCTCCTTCTACGGGAGTTGGGTAAAGACGCTCCCTCTGCAGGGCTGGTCATAGATGACGACCCACAGCAAGTACCAGGCCAGGAATTCAGGAAAGGAGATCTCTGTTGCTCTGTGGCGAGGGAGAGCCCTAGCTGGCCGCAGCACGCAGATACCGAGACCCATGGCTCCCACCACGCGGAGGCTCCTGTGTGGAGTCGCTCCCAGGCCCGGGCTGGGCACTGGAGGCGGCCCGTGGAACAGCCAGGCTTTGGTCCTCTGCTGCTCAGGGACAGTGCAGCCAGAGGGCAGACCACGCGCAGGCCAGCTTGTAACTGCGGCGTGGGAATCCCTGAGGGAGGGAGGGAGCAGAGTGCCGTGCGGCCAGAGCCCGACAGAAAGACGATTAGACGGTAGGATAACAAACACGGGCAGGAAAGAGCCCGGTGTCCCCACCGCTCGCAGTTCTGACCACAGCTCACCTGACACACAGGGTGACACCGGACAGGGTGACACCGGACAGACGTCTATGAAAACGCTGACCGACACGGGCAGGAAAGAGCCCGGTGTCCCCACCGCCCGCGGTTCTGACCACAGCTCACCTGAATGGTGACACTGGACAGATGTCTATGAAAACGCTGACCGACATTCCATGACACAGGCCAGGCCAGACGCAGGGCCGCTTATGGCTCGTAACTGACCGATGACGCTCGCCGTTGCACATGCACCGTTCCATATCCCCATCCCGCCAATAAAACTCCTCACCTGCCGGTCAAAATGGCACCAGTGCTGTCCATACGCTTAGTGCTACAAAACAGAGTCTATCAAACTCACGACGTAGAGGAGGTAGATGCTTGGTTGGATGACAATGAGAAGATACAGCCAACTTCGTACTTCATAGACTAAAATCCCTCCTTGTCCTCATTAAGAAGAAAAACTATTATGTATTCCTCTCCGCGCCCCCGCCACCAGGAGGGAAGAAGGCAGTCTTCACTTAGAGAGGAGCAACCACAGAAGTAGAACCTGGGCATGTGGTACAAGGACACAGAAGACGGCATGTGAGCTCAGGAGACTGCTGGCTGCCGGCCCCAGCTCTGCCCGTGTGAGCTCAACCTAGAAACGCTCCCTGAGCTGCTGGGGACCATTGTAGCGGGCGGGAGGACGGGGGGAGCTGGACCGCCGAGGTACGACTTCCAGCTTCGGATTCAGTATCTTTCCAAACCACCATGGCGTCTGGTGCGGAGCGGGCAGCGCTGGGCGGACACACAGGGCGGAGCCTCAGTACGGCAGGAGCAGCGGAGGCTGGGTACATCGGATCAGGTGCTCAGCAAGGCCGCTGGCTGTGCATGACCCAGGAGGTCAACCATGACCGATAGGACTCAAGCCTCTGTCACTCCTCCACCTCCGGTGAGCAGCTCTCTATTGGCCACTCAAGAGACTGAAAACAGAACGGCCAGGCGACCCTGCTGTCCTGTGCCCGAGCATGCCTGGCTCCACCAACCAGCCAGGCAGCAAGTCCAACCAGATCCTGGCGTGCCCAGAGCCTTCAACCACGTCACCAACCCAGTGAGGCCCAGCCACCACCGAGGACACAGCCAGACGCTGGAGCCCTTCCCAGGGAGGCGCACAGACCACACACCCACACACACACACACACACACACACACACACACACACACACACACACACATACACACACACACCCTGAAGCTGAAGCCATCGTTTCCTTGGGGGGCAGCCCCGTGAAGGTGCCCTCCCCCCGTGTCCCCCTCCACCCCTCCACCCCTGCCCTGCCCCAGCCATGCAGTGCTCGTGAGAAGATGCATGGATCCGCACGGATCCACTCCTCACTGGCCCAGGCCCCCCACCCCCCACCCCCCTGCTCACGGGGAGTGTCCGGCTGCCTGGCACACGCTCCTCCAAGAGCCGTGGACCAGCTCTGCCCGTGAACGCCCCTCCTCTAGGACGAGCGGGACCGTGGATTGAGCCCTCGGCCTGCTGGCCTCTCCCATCAGAAGGATTCCCAGGCCTCCCCTTGGTCTCCTGGTCCGTCATCGCAGGTTACGAGGCTGTGTTCCCTATGAAATGGATTTGAGTCAGACAGGAAGTGCCCCGTGCTGGCAGGGTTTTCACTGGAGATCTCTGGTTGGCGGCTTTGAGAATTCTTCCTCCAAACCAAAGTGACTGGCAACGTGGTGGTCGGGGTGTAGCGCAGTGGTAGAGCACTGGCCTGGTAGAGCACGTGTAAGACCTGGGTTCCATTCCCAGTTCTGCATTTTCCAGCACAATCAAATTCGCCGTGACTCACCATGCCAGTAGAGTCGCAGGCAGCATGGATGGCTTTCTCTCCCTCTTGGCGTCAAGGATATGGGCAAAGGTGAGAAGCAAATGGAGGCGATGCTGAGAGACAGAGGCGGAGGACCCAGTACTGCAGGACGGGCGCCATCGGCAGCCATGCGGAGTCGGCCCTGCGCCTGCTCAAGCTCCTCCCCCACGGGCATTGCAGGATGCTTCAGCCGCCTCAAGGCGCCACTCAGAACTGTCGCGGCCTCGCTCCCCTCCCCCCCAGCTCTGTGTCTGCTCAGGGACCCTCCACGACCCAGCTGATGGCCCTTAGTTGGTCTCATTTCATCTGGTTTTTAAGAGGTGTACCTGGAAAAGCTACACACGGGTCACTGCGAGTCCCCCACTAGGAGAGGAGGCTGAGGCTCTGCGTGGCCCAAACCAGCCTGGCCACACCCCTCTGCTCGGCCCACGACCACGGCAGGGTCCCCAGGCCCAGCCCAAAGGTCTGCACCTCAGTTCCTGTGCATTCTCTGGGACCGGACTTGGCTTCTGGCATAATGAAGGCTCTGGAAATGATGCATCTGTCCCCCTCCCTGAGCCCAGGGCCCAGGTCTGCACCATGGGCACGGCAGGGGTGGGGGGTCCAGGGCCGTGGGGATGCTAGGGTAGGGAGGATGTGGGGATGGACCCCTGTGATGAGGCTCTGCCCTCTGGCCTCTCCCACCCGCTCCTCTCCAGTTCTGATTAGGAGCAAGGAGCCCCAGCTTGACTGGACACCCGCTGAAGCCTCCCAGAGCTTAGTTCTGTGCATCGTGGTCTCTAGGGACAAGCCAAAGGGGCAACCTCAAGCCTTCTGAGAGCCCCCTAATGCTTCCAGAATCTTCTATTGTATGCCCATGTCTGATCAAGCCAGCTCCTATCTCTGCCTCTCCTTGCTGCCCTGGGAAGGCCACTCTGTGTCCTGTGGGGGCCTAGCCTCTCGGGGACAAGCTCTTCCCCGGATCTGACCCCATCTGTTCAGGTCTGCTCCCTGACAGCCCTCCTCCAGGCCTTTCCTTCCACTGTGCCACCCCCTCCCCCCTGTAGCCCCCTCCCCTGTCCACCCCCTCCCCTGTCCACCCCCTCCGTTCCAGGCTTGGTGGTCACCCCTCTCCAGGTCTCCCCCCGCCCTGTGCGGCCCCTGGCACTCCAGGCCTGTCCCCATGTCCCCTTCCCCTTACCCCATGTCCTTTGTTATCTTACAGCTCCCAACATCTCAGCCCCTTCTTTCCCCTCCTCTCGAGTCCCTGCTGTTTACAGAGAAGCCCTCCCGTCTCCGTCCTCTCTGCCATGGGTCAGGAAGCAGGAAAAGGCCCAGTCAGGGGCCAGGCACAGCGAGAGGAGGCCCTGGGGGGCCCTGGGGCCACGGCAGGGTGGCCTGTGGACACAGCCCACTCCGAGGCTTCACGTCTGAGCTCTGAAGGTGAATCCTGTCTGCTGGGCTTGGCGACGGAGCTCTCATGAAGGATCCTCAGCAATCAGAGCCCAAACTGGGCAGAACTGGGAGGAAGCGGCGTTCGCTGCGATGGTGTGCCTCTGTGCCATCCACACAGACACCTGAAGGAGACCGGGGATGAGGGCGGGAAACACCTAAGGCCGGACGCTGGCCTGGAGAGAAGAGCCGCCCGGGAGCCGGGAAGGCGCAGCCGGGCTGTGCTGTGCTCTGCTGTCCTCCGGATGAAGCCTCTCAGCAGCGCTCCCGTGCCGGGCCTCACCTCCAGTCCCGTGAGTACGCATGGAGGGCAGAGGTCCAGCCCGGGGCCCTGCCCGGCCCAGAATGCCCGGCTTCGTGACAAGCGCGGGCCGGCACTCCTGCCTGCTCCGGACGATGGCCCACAGGCCAGCCGAGGGACACCGCCCCTCCATGCCAGGGCCCTTCCGGACCCCTCCGCCCCTCTGAGAACACGACAGCTCTGGTCTCGGCCTGCCTCGGGCCCTCCCTCTGCCGGGCCAGGCACAGACGGCGCAGATCTCCGTGTGTGTGTGTGTGTGTGTGTGTGTGTGTGTGTGTGTGTCTGTGTGTGTGTGTGTGTGTGTGTGTGTGTGTGTGGTGTCTGTGTGTGTGTGTGTGTGTGTGTGTGTGTGTCTGTGTGTGTGTGTGTGTGTGTGTGTGTGTGTGTGTGTGGTGTCTGTGTGTGTGTGTGTGTGTGTGTGTGTGTGTGTGTGTTTCTGAGCTGCGGTCTCACACTTGATGCACTGCCCAGGCTGGTCTCTCAGTCCTGAGCCCACATAACCGCCCTGCCTCCGCTTCCAGCTATCGGGGGCACCAGCACACCCCCCCCTGCCCGGCCCGGCCACCGCCAGCCCTCCGGAGCGTCCCCGCACCACCCACGCCACACTTACTGTCCAGTTTAAAATAACAGTTTTGTTCCTAGATTGTGACTGCCCCAAGGACAGGGCTCTATTTGACAAGTCCGCCAAAATCTCCCTAGAAGTCAATCAAATGAACAAGTGTTCAAAAGCCCCCTTCGAAACGGACTCAAACGGCAAAACTTTACCTCCAGAACCATATTGCCCCATACTGCTCCCTCATGTCAGACTCTTAAAATCTGAGGACGACTCTAAGCGATCCCAGAGTGGTTCGGTCAGGCAGAACTGCCGTCTGGGCAGTGCTGAACGGTCATCCTATCAAAGCCTGTGGCTGGTTCTGGTGGCAGTCCCTCTGTCCCCAGCGCAGTCCCTCTGTCCCCAGCGCAGTCCCTCTGTCCCCAGCGCAGTCCCTGTTCCCAGCCCCCTGGCTGGGTAGAGCATGGGGCATCCCAACCCCAGAACTTGTCCCTGGGTGGTGCCACAATATTTGGGGCTCAATAGGAATTCACGCCCGCATGAAGCATCCCTTTCTAAAACACAAGCCGGTGGCAATGGCTCCTCATGTCTAGACAGCGCAGCTTCTGGTCTCTTGCTAGATCTCTCCAGCCCGTGCGGGCTGTCTGCTGATTACAAGAGGACGCCAAATGCACTTGGTTCTTCACAGAACTATTTTAACCATAGAACCTTGAAGAAGAAAAAAGCACGGATCGCATGTGACTGTCAGTTGGAGAGAGCCTGGCTCCGTCACGGGGAGACCTTCGGGAAGTGGCAGTCTCTTTGAATCGCACTCCCTGTCTGTCTGCTGCTCCGCAGACTTCTTCCAGTCCCGGGAGAATGGAAGTGAAGCACTTCTGAGACTCCGGCAGCAGTGAAGAGAGGGCAGCGCCTCCCGGCTCCGAGCTGCGTGTGGCAGCAGCGGCAGCAGGCCTGTCTGCTTTCTCCTTCACTCCCGCGGAAACCTGGCTGGACGCAGGTGGGAAGACAGGCAGGCGGGGTCCCAGGGAATAAGCCCAGAAGCACCTTCAAAGCCAGTCACTCCCGAGCAAGTGCTTCCTTGTCAGGCTGCTCGCTGAGCTGGACAGGCTTTCCCTGGGCAGAAAGAGCAGCTAAGAACCACAGAAACCAAGGGGAAGTGGACAGCAAGGCCCGCGCTGCTGTTCCCAGATGCCCAGCCAGCCCCGCTGCTCTCACAAGCCCGGCCTCCACCATGCACGAGACAGGCCGGGAGCCGAGGCCCTGCGCTCACCACCACTGCCTCCGGCTTCCCATGAGATGCTCAGGAGACCTCTCCTCCAAGCCCGCTCTCATTCCAATCTGGAGTAATTGGCTAATGACTATCTTACATCAAAAAGAAAAATACTATAAGCTGTTGATCCTCAGGTAAATGCTAAGCTTTGAGGTTATTGTTTCTTGATTGTTCAAAATAGATATCTTGCTTTTCATCCCCACATGGTTAATCCCTTAACCGTAGGATCAAGTATTTTCGGAGCTTTATTTGCTGCCCTCAGCCAAACCCATAATTAACCAGGATTCTGAGTTAGCAGTTGGATCAGGAGCCAGTGGCTCATGTGTAGTGGCTCCGAGCTACCTGGGAAGCTGACATTGAGATGATCTCAGAGGACTGAGGCTCAAGGACAGCCCATGCATAACTTGAGACCATCTCAACCAATACCTGGTGGGTGTGTGCATCTCTTATCCCAGCTCTGCGGTAGGCAGAGATTGGTAGTATCACAGTTCTGGGAAGCCTGGGTAGAAAAGTTTTAAGACTGCATCTCAACAGAAAGAAGTCAAGCGTGGTGGCACCGTGCTCTCCTGTGATCTACACTACAGCAGGAAGCATCAGATAGGTGGATCACAGTCTAGGTATCTCCTCCAACAGGAGGTGGGACCCTGTCTCAAAATAACCAGTATGGGCATCTAGATTGCAATTCATGTCAAACTGACGTCAAGAGATTTTGGAGACATAATGTCCTGGTACATGGACAATTGATGCCCACTGTTCCAAGAGCCCTAACAAGGCAAAAACAAACATAATAAATAGGAGATGAAACAATGGGGCATTTTCTTAAATAATCAGTTAAGCATTAAGTATGATGGATTAGATTCAGAAAAAAAAGATTGCAGCCCCAACCCCCACATAACTCAGGATGTGAACTTAGTGTGATGTGCGGTCTGTGCAGATACAGCTGTACAAGGTCACACTGGATAGAGCGGGTCCCCATCCAGCCAAACTCGAGTCTGTGTATGAGGGTTAGAAGGCAGAGTCACCCAGACAACACCAACAGATGGAGACAGAGACGGAGACAGAGACGGAGCGACGCAGGCACAGATCGAAAACACCAAGTACAGCCGCCCTTCCCAGAAGCTGTGAAAGAGACCAGGAGGACTTGTCCTCAGAAAGAACCTAGCCTGCCAGCACTCCATTTCAGACTTGCTGCCTTGACTTCTGTTTCAAAACATGCATCTTCATTGATTACCCGTGCAAAAAGGGGATGGGGGTTAGATCAGCAAGCAGCAGGCCCTGAGTTCAAAGCCCACTACCACAACAAAAGAAACAAGGACGATGTGATAGAAAGGCTAAATCAAAGTTCAACAACATAGATACCATGAAGTGGTACTTGCAAGAGGTGGGGTCTGTTCAAAGGGAAAGGGGTGGACAAGGAAGAGGAAGGGGGAGAGGGTAGTCAAGAATCCAATGTGAGGGAAGGGCGGGGAGGGAAGGATGGGGTGTTGAAAGGGGGGGCGTTGATGGAGATGTATTCATAAGCTGCTTGCTGAATGGCAACTCCTTTGTACAACTTAAAGATTAGATAGATAGATAGACAGACAGACAGACAGACAGACAGACAGACAGACAGACAGACAGACAGACAGACAGAGAGATAGATAGATAGATAGATAGATAGATAGATAGATAGATAGACAGACAGACAGACAGACAGACAGACAGACAGACAGACAGACAGACAGACAGACAGACAGACAGATAGATAGATAGATAGATAGATAGACAGACAGACAGACAGACAGACAGACAGACAGACAGACAGATAGACAGACAGATAGATAGATAGATAGACAGACAGACAGACAGACAGACAGACAGACAGACAGACAGACAGATAGACAGATAGATAGATAGATAGATAGATAGATAGATAGATAGATAGATAGACAGACAGACAGACAGACAGACAGACAGACAGACAGACAGACAGACAGATAGATAGAGATAGATAGATAGATAGATAGATAGATAGATAGATAGATAGACAGACAGACAGACAGACAGACAGACAGACAGACAGACAGACAGATAGATAGAGATAGATAGATAGATAGATAGATAGATAGATAGACAGACAGACAGACAGACAGACAGACAGACAGACAGACAGACAGATAGATAGATAGATAGATAGATAGATAGATAGATAGATAGATAGACAGACAGACAGACAGACAGACAGACAGACAGACAGACAGACAGACAGACAGATAGATAGATAGATAGATAGATAGACAGACAGACAGACAGACAGACAGACAGACAGACAGACAGACAGATAGATAGAGATAGATAGATAGATAGATAGATAGATAGATAGATAGATAGATAGACAGACAGACAGACAGATAGATAGATAGATAGATAGATAGATAGATAGATAGATAGATAGATAGATAGATAGATAGACAGACAGACAGATAGATAGATAGATAGATAGATAGATAGATAGATAGATAGATAGATAGATAGATAGATATGAGTGAATGAAGCAAAGAGGTAGGGCCAGCAATCTATCTCTGTGACCTGTATTCCTATGGTGCCTGTCTGTCTTTCCTGCCTGGAACAGGGTTCTATACCTCTCCATCTCCTGAGCTCTGGGAGTATCTCTCCTGACACACAAGGCGTGTCTCTGCAGCACGCCCTGTTCATGCTAACGCGATCGCACTGGGGAGACTGGGAGGGCAGGTGGAGGGAGGAGCAGGCTCACCACCAAGGTGTGGAACTTCCAGCTGCACTCGGCCCTCCTCCTGGGGGAGCCCGGAGCCCGGCCAAGTCCGTGAGGCGTCCGTCCGTCAGTCCTGGCAGCGAGGCCTCATACCACCAACCTAGGAGGGCGAAGCTGAGGAAGCTTCCGGGTTGTGGGCATGGCCAGGGTCCAGGGCTGAGGTGCACCTGGCCCTGTGCTGCTTCTCCGAGCCTCTGTAACACACAGGTAACACAGAGACGCTTTCCTGAAACGTGTTATCCTAAGAAATTGGGACCTGTGAGTTGTTATAAGAACTCTGAGTCCCCCTTGCCAAGTGTAACCCCCCTCCCCCAAGCTTCTCTGTCCTACCCCTCGGCTCTCTGTCCTACCCCAGGGCCCTCTGTCCTACCCCAGGGCCCTCTGTCCTACCCCAGGGCCCTCTGTCCTACCCCAGGGCCCTCTGTTCTACCCCAGGACCCTCTGTCCTACCCCAGGGCCCTCTGTTCTACCCCAAGGCCCTCTGTCCTACCCCAGGGCCCTCTGTTCTACCCCAGGGCCCTCTGTTCTACCCCAGGGCCCTCTGTTCTACCCCAGGGCCCTCTGTCCTGCCCCAGGGCCCTCTGTCCTACCCCAGGGCCCTCTGTCCTACCCCAGGCCCCTCTGTTCTACCCCACGGCTCTCTGTTCTACCCCAGGGCCCTCTGTTCTACCCCAAGGCCCTCTGTCCTACCCCAGGGCCCTCTGTTCTACCCCAGGGCCCTCTGTTCTACCCCAGGGCCCTCTGTTCTACCCCAGGGCCCTCTGTCCTGCCCCAGGGCCCTCTGTCCTACCCCAGGGCCCTCTGTCCTACCCCAGGGCCCTCTGTTCTAACCCCAAGGCCCTCTGTCCTACCCCAGAGCTCTCTGTTCTACCCCAAGGCCCTCTGTTCTACCCCAGGGCCCTCTGTCCTACCCCAGGGCCCTCTGTTCTACCCCACGGCCCTCTGTCCTACCCCAGAGCTCTCTGTTCTACCCCAGGGCCCTCTGTTCTACCCCAGGACCCTCTGTCCTACCCCAGGGCCCTCTGTTCTACCCCAAGGCCCTCTGTCCTACCCCAGAGCTCTCTGTTCTACCCCAGGGCCCTCTGTTCTACCCCAGGCCCCTCTGTTCTACCCCAGGGCCCTCTGTCCTACCCCAGGGCCCTCTGTCCTACCCCAGGCCCCTCTGTTCTACCCCAGGCCCCTCTGTTCTACCCCAGGCCCCTCTGTTCTACCCCAGGGCCCTCTGTCCTACCCCAGGCCCCTCTGTTCTACCCCAGGCCCCTCTGTTCTACCCCAGAGCTCTCTGTCCTACCCCACGGCTCTCTGTTCTACCCCAGGGCCCTCTGTTCTACCCCAGGCGGGCCCTCTTCAGCTGCCCGACAGCCCTCCCCCCCCAGGGCTCAGGACGTACGAACGCTCTCTGTTAGGTTCACAGCCTGGGCTTATCCTTTATCCTACAGACTCGTCCCCAGAAGGGCAAAAGCCAAGTCTGCAGTTCTCAGAAGCTTGAACCCAGCATGAGGCTTCTTATCTTTGCTGCAGAATGTGCCACAGCTCTCCTCCAGGCAGAATTCAGGCCTTGCAAGGGTCACAGTGAGAAGTCTAAACGGTCCTTCAGTGTCCAGTCCGCAAGCATTCCCGTCTCCCTGTCTTCCCCACCCGCCCTGCCTCTCTCCGGATCTATGCTCCACCTCTATGCCAACCTTCATCAAACCGTGTATCACTCACCTCTTTAACTGCAGGCTTTTCTGCTTGGCTATAGCTCCTGGAGGGCAGAAATCATGTGTCGTTTGTATAAACAACAATAAGTATTACCTGGTTTCACCCTAAGTGAATTTCACCACTAAGCACCTGATTTGTACTCTCTCTGAAACCTTTCCACCATCCTCATCATACAGATGAAGAATCCAAGAAACAAAAGAAAAGGATCTCCCTGGAGCAGCCAGCAAGGAAGCACCCCATCAAAGTTCCAGTCCAGGTGGAGTCCTGACGGCAGGAGCCCCACCAGAGCAGCTGGCCTTGACACACGTGGAATCAGTCGCACCACCAATGCGAACCTCTGAGAGGAGAGATCGTTCACATCAGATGCCTGTTTTGCCATGATGATGTTATAGAGCACATTCTCAGGAGGGACTGTTGGCAGACCCACAAGAACTTCTGAGGGGGCCACTCACCGAGGTCCAGTTCCCGGAGCTAACCTAACGGCCGAGAAGTAGGTACCCAGAACACCAACCCAGATGCTGGACAGAGCAGAAGCGTGGAATTGGTTGTACAGGCAGAAAAATCTGATTTTTCAGGCAAAATTGAGAAGAAAGACAAGAACAACTGCCGGCACTTACACATCGCAAAGAAGTAATCATAAACAAGTCACTTCCGAAATCTTTGAGCTATCACTCATAAGGAAGGGCAGTGTGAGAAGGAAAGACCACCTTAGACATAACTCTTATTTTCATATGCAAGCAAAAGTTGTCATCTGGATATGAAGCAAAATGCACAGACCAGCCTGAGTCTCAGAAGGCATGACGCAAGGAAGGCATCCTGGAGTCGTGGGAAAAGTTGTGATTCAAGAAGACGTGGCAGAAGTGAGGCAGAGAACCCTGACGCTCCGAAGTCATGGCGAAGTCACGCTGGAAGAGTTCAGAGGGAGCATGATAGAGGTCATGTGGTGAGCCTTCCCAGCCCTAGGGAAGTCACGGCAGATGTCACGTGATACACAGATGTCATGGAGAAAGTCACAGCAGAAGCTGCGATGGAAGTGGTGTCGGGCCACGGTTGACCTGCTGCTGCTGCTGCACAGAAGCTGCGGCACGTAGAACCACAACGGCATGGATGACGGTGGCGCCGTGCTGTCGCCCCAGCTGCTTTTCCAGGCTACTTCCTGTGTGAAGCATGGGGCCGCCCCCACAAGACTTTACATGTTATGGTTCAATCTCATCAAACGCATATGGCTTTGTTCATTCTTACCTTTCTACTGAGGCTTCCTCTGCCAGAAGCTCCTTTGCCTCCTCCTCCTATCTCTGATCTTACCCACTTTCAAGGTGAAGCTTTAAGTTCAAAAATCCGTCCCTGCACCCTTCAGATCTATCACTCCAAAAGCACCTAAACTTCATCCCTGTGCTGTGCCTACAGGTCTAAGCAAGAACACTACCCCTTACCCTGTGTGGTTCTGTCACAGGACTCTAACATTCTTCTGAGCTAGGGACAGGTCTCATCCATCATCACAGGGGTCCACATCTGCATCAGGGTAAAACACATATGAGCAAGCAAACCTATTACAACCTACCTACCTCCTGGGCTTGGGAGACAGCATCAGGAAATTGTGCCTCCTACTGCATTTTTACAGAATCCTTTTTGTTCTCTTTGGTAATCAATGTGCCCTTGTACTACAGATGTTCCTTGTTCTTAAAATAGGCTCACACATTATCCCAGTGCAGTCTGGGTCCAGGGGTGTCCAGGAGGAATGGTTAGTGCTCTGCTCCCAAGAACGCATACCTGGCGGTGGGCAAACAGGGCCTGGTTGAGGTACCAAGCTTTGTTCTGGGAAATGCTGCAGGCACAGGAGGACATAGTAAAGATGAGGAGGAGAAGGCCAGAACTGAATATCAAAGAGTATCTTTAAAGCTTTTGGAGGTGAGACATATAAAAGGAAACTAATTAATCTGAAGGAGTAGTTTTCTGGGGGATATTTGGGTTTGCATGAATGCCATCTGGCTGAGTGCTCACAAAAGAGGTGCTATAAACGGAAAGCCACGGAAACATCTTAGACATCGGGTCTTAGACAGCCGGGCGCCTGCAGCTCCCGAGATCTGGGATGAAGTCCCGCCCAGCGGCACCCTTGCCAGCAGGACAGCCTCGCTCAGCCTCAGCCTTCCTCTCCGGCACTCGGGCCACGTGACTGGAGGTGACCACCAGGACAGCACCGTGGGAGCACGGGGCTTTGACACAGACCCGCCATTCCTGGGTGACCGGCCAGCTCCATCGCTGAGATGCAGAACCCTGTCTCCCAGCCCGTGGCATCCAGTATTTCACAGGGCCAGTACAGTCCTCACGGTCACCCTGCATGCACCCGCATGCCCAAACACAACGTCGGAGATTAGCAGGCCCTGTCTGAACCACGTCTGCCATTGCCCTTAGTCCTGAGTGGGGAAATTACGCCTGAGTAGGGTGTGCAAAGAGATACACGTGCACCTGACGCCAGTGACCTGTGGGCTGTGCCCCTCCCGGCCCGGCCTGACTTCCCACGGAGAGCTTCGGGGGAACGAAGGTCACTCAGAGCCCACACGCCGACCCTGTGACAGTCACATCCCTGAGTGATGGGGGACCCGGTATGGAGAGCCTGACCTCGTGACGGAAACCATGGAGAGCACACACAGAGGTGTGCATGGTTGGTTCACAAGCATGGAGAGTGAATGAAAAAGCCCAGCCCACCCGGGGGAGCAGTGTCCGGGAGGCCGGTGCCGGCCGCGGGTCCTCCTCCACCCCTGCCGCACGCAGCTCCCGCCCCCCTTCCTCCCGCAGGCTCTGTTCTGAGTCCTCCCTTCTGCCTCATGGCCCGCTGCCCCGTCCTCAGACGCTGCGTTGCTCCCTGAGACGGCTTGTGGCTCGTGCCGGGCTGCGTGCGCTGCCCGGGCTCAGCCAGGACCGCGGGCCTCAGCAGGCCCGGCTTCTTCCCGCAGGCTCCAACCTCCCAAACGCTCAATCCCCCTCTCACATCATCGTGGTCACTGTCCCACGGCCCGTTCCACAGTCTCCGCAGTGGAAGCCCGGCCCACCCGGGCTGCCCTCCTCTGTGCCTGCCCCACGCCAACCATTTCAGTCAGTCCCACTCGGCTGAGTGAACTTCCTCTGCGTCTTCTCTCCCTGTCCAACTGTGTGGCCCCTCCACCGGTCCAGAAGCCCCTCGGCCTCCCCCGGACCTCTCCAGAGCCGCCTTGCAGCGCCCCAATTCCAGGCTTGTCCCCCTCAGCCCCACTCACCATGGCAGCTGGACCACCAGCTCTTGAACCTCCTCAGATTGGGTTTTTCCACAGCCATACCAGTCCTTTCACGTGCTACTCACACCTAATCTTTCATGGCCTGGAAGCCAGCCACGGGGGACACCCTCCTGCCAGGGAGCCTCGAGTCAGGCCACCCCCTTCCTGGTGGAGAGCAGGGCCCTCGCTTTGCCCCGGCAGCCTCCGGATCCCAGCAGCAGCACCTTCAAGCCACCCCTCTCCTGTGCAGCCCCCCGGGTGTCGTGCTCATGGCCCAGGAGTGACAGCCACACTGGCCACGTCTCTGCCCACATCCACCCGTGATGACACGGTTCGCCACCGCCATGCAGTGTGCAACAGCCCCGGCCTGGCCACTTCTACCTCAGTCTCTTCAGGATTCATTAGCTCTGGTTGTTCATAGAATCTGCGTGATTTGCAGCTATGCCCTGTCCTGTTGAAAAAAAATTATCATCTGTAACAATTACACAGCTCACTTGTTTAATAGAAAATAGATTTACCATACTTCTCCAGCTAAAACTGGCTTCTGTTGAAGAGAATGCTTCGAGGGTCACCACCTGGCCCTTCAAATACACTCTGGAGACTGTCCCCAGGGGGCGGGAACAGCACCCTGCCCCCCACCCCACCGCCGCCTCCACCTGACATGATCTCCTTACAGGGATTTCGGGTGAAAACCCAGCCAAACTGCTTGGGTTTTTCTGGAGATGGTGAGTGGGTGAGGGAGGCCTCCTCACCCCGGGCCCGGGGGGCTTCGGGTGGTGGGGTAGATACCGTGGGCCGCACCGGCCAGTCCGGGTCTCTGGCAGCGTGGGCGGGGCACGGAGTCCAGCTCTCAGGTCACAAGGAGAAGCGGCAGGGGGCAGGGAGGACGCTGCCCTGGCAGTGTGGCGGGTAAGCTGTGTGGCCTGGGAGAGACGGCTGCTCAGCAGAAGGCTTGGTTGATTTGATGTCGTACCCAGGATGGAGAGAGCAAGGGATGTTTTCCCAGAGGCTCGCAAGACCAGGTGAGAAGCCTGAAGGAGGAGGAGACCAGGCAGGACAGGGCACAAGAACCCCCTCCTGTTTGCCCCACACCCCCAGGTACAGCCTACTATGCAAATGAAGGATTATGTCTGCACCAATCACAGGGCTTCTGTTGGACCAGAGTGCTCCTGTACCAATCACAGGGCTTCTGTTGGACCAGAGTGCTCCTGTACCAATCACAGGGCTTCTGTTGGGCCAGAGTGCTCCTGTACCAATCACAGGGCTTCTGATGGATGAAGGGCTCCGCCTCTGGCCTGAGGGCAAAGGGCAGTTGTGGACTTGGGTCTTCCATTGAGCTGAAGTCCCTAAAGCTGTGTGCAGGGCCGCGAGCTCAGCTTGGGCGTGGGTGTGAGGGCCGTCTGGCCAGCTGGACAACAGCCCTTTGTTCAGGGCAACCAGGGCAGCGGAAGAGGGCAGAGCGGCTGTCATTCGGGAAGTGAATTCTCATCTTGGCACATTTAAAGGAACACTAGAAGCTTTCAGAAGGTGTTTAAATCAAAGAGCTATCATTAGGACTACTTTACCAGTGTTGAACATGCTCTAATGGATGCTGACTTCTGCCCTGGTGTCCCCGGGGGAGACGGGTCCCTGCCACACACCTCGGATCCTCACCTCCAATAAGCATTATCCAGTTATGTGAATGACTCCATGACCAACGCATGTGGTAATGAGTCAATTAAAATACCTATGGCATATGTAATCTACATTCTATGTGGGTGTGAAACATGGTATCAGAGAAGATTTCACAATCAGAGAGTGGCCAGGGCTGCTGTCCCACTCAGGGTGGAGCAAGTGCCAAGATCAGCTCTTCACCTTCAGAGGCAGAAAGCAGGACGGGTCTGGCAGAGGCAGATCTAGGGTGCTGTGCCTTCCTCCTCTTCCAGCACACGACACACCCACGCACGCATCTGCCCGCACAGCAGCGTGTGAGAGCCGCTGAGGAGAGACCGTGTGCAAGCGAGTCACCATGGAGGCCCCTCGGGGGCTTCCGGCACCAGACCGGGGTGCGAGGGCGGGGGCGGGGGCAGATCAAAGACGGGGGGGTGGGAGGGGGCGAGAAGCCAGGCGCGGGAGCCTGGCCAGGGCGCGTGGAGGATGGCTTGGCTCAGGTGCCCCGCCACGGGGAGAGCTGTGGGGGCAGCAGGCCAGGGCTCCCAAGGTGTGAGATCACACTGCCACCCCGAGAAGGTGCCAGGCACAGGGCACAGAGCCTGGGGGACTTTGAGGACAAGCTCGAGGCAGCCGAGCTGGCTGTGGGGAGGAAATGCAGGGCTGGGGCCACGCTGCCCAAAGACCCGGCGTGGAGACTCGGGCACACCGGCGCCGCCTTCCTCTCAGCACGAGGCACAGGCCTCGGGCCGTTGCTCATCCGTTCTCTCTCCCTCTGCCACTCCGCACCGCTGTGGACTGGCCCCCTCACCATGGCCACCCCTTGCCCAAGGGCCCCCCTGGACGCCCCAGGTCTCCAGGGCCCTGCACCCCGCCACCTGCGAAGGGGCCCCGCACCAAGGCCACCCTGTGCTCCGTCAACCATCTGGTCTGTTCTGTGGGAAAGTAGATAAAGGGACCAGGTCAGAAGGGACGGAGTGGCTCATGCTGTGGCCTTTCACAAAGCTGCTGGTGGCTCCCGGGCAGCGGCAGGGATGGGAGCCCAGGAAGGCTTCAGGCGCCCAGTCCACAGTCAGCACCAGAGCTGGAGCCAGAACCCGACCTCCAAACCTGCTTTCTGCCCGTGAACAAGGCTTGGGTCAGTAGGCACATCTGCAGTGCATAGCCAAGCAAACACGCATGAACACGAACACCCCACCTTCCTTCCCCACTGGCCACCCACCCAAACAACCACGCCACAGCGACACAGGCTCCGCTTCCTGCTCCAAGGCCCCTTGCCCACTGTGTGCCTGTCCTGCGGCTGCTTCCTGGACAGGGAAATGTAGGCTGTTCTCACGTCCTACCCCCAATCCCTACTCTTTCTACACTGAATTTTTAATTATCTTCATCTCCTTTCTGTGTATAGCGTCCCCCAAACTCCATCCCCCCCAACTAAAATCTTCTCTTCCAGGACTTCTTGGCACAAATTGCATCACAAATTGCATTTTGATTTAACTCATTTTCTCCCTCTGATCTTCTAACCTAGGACCACAAACATCACAGCCTCTTTACGGGTGCAAGAGGAGAGAAAGAAGAGCCTGCTGACTAGAGACGGCATCACGGCATGGAGCGGATGGTATGGGGATGGAGAAGTTCTCGCCGAGTCCAATAAGGTGCTTTCTTCATGGTGTGGGAAGAAACACAAGCTAGACGCTATAGTGAAGGCTGGGCGCCAGCGAGGTCGCACGTTCCAGCCCGACTGCACTCCCGAAGTTCTGGTCACGACGGTTACTCTCAGTAATTCAGTTTGGGGACCCCGAAGTTACCCGGGAGCCAAGATGAGCTCACGTAATTCCATTTGCATTTCTCAGAAACTCTCAGAGGGTGCCCATAAGCACCAGGCCGGGCAGGCCGCAGGGAGGAGACGGCTTTATCTCAGCCTGTGAGATGTGCAGACTCCAGCCTCAGGGTCTGTGCCAGACAGAAAGGAGCCACCCACCAGACCCTGCCTCGGAACCTCTTCCCAAAAGCTCCACGAAGCCCTGGGAAAGTTTCCTGGCCACATGCAATCACTAGGGAGCCTTCTGCAATCTCTGGACCGCGGAGGGGTACTGGGAGGGCAGAGTCCCCACCCCGCTCCGCCGAGCCAGCAGTAGCTGTGACCTGTGACCGCCCAGTGGGCAGGCCAACGCCGGTGCACACGACCCGTCGGCCTCCCGGCTCTGGTGCTGCCTGTGCTGCGAGGAGGTTTCCACACAGCTGCAGAGGGACAGACAGTAGGCAAAACCCCACGCGTGCACATTCATGCGTGTGCTTGTGACCACGTGCCAGCCCCCCCCCCCCACTTCTGGAAGCAGACGTGAGCACAGGGCTGCACAGCGCATTCTGGGACCAGCCAAGAGGTGATGAGAGAGCTGAGCTTCTGTGGGGAGCAGCTGGAGGGTGGGAGCAGGGCGCTGGGTGCGGGGGCCAGCATAGGACTGCGGCAGAGACTTGGCGAAGATGCAGCCGTGCCAGTGCTTTGCTTCTCTCTGGGGGGCCTTGGCCAGCGGCCCCTCACCTGCCAGGCTGGAGGCCCACAGAGATGAGGCCCTGGACTAACCAGGTGATCATGACAGCCGGAACCTCATGACCCGGCGGTCAGGTGCAGAGAAAGGGAGAAAGGCGGGCCGTGGACAGGGCTGACGCCTGATCGGTGTGCGCCATCTGCCGCGTTCACACACAAACTCATTCCATGACCCGGGATCGTGGTGATGTCCCGGAGGAGAAAAATGTCCATAGTGCCGCAGGCCAGAGGAAGCAAAGTCAGGATCCAGCAGAACCGGAATTCAGGGGACAGAGAGGAGGGACCATGAAGAAATGGGGAAGAACAGATTTATATTTTTTAAAAAGCAGCACCAGGAGACTGGTTGAGGAAAACCTGAACATGCGGTTCTCATTTCAAACCAAAAGTTAAATTCCAGTAAGTACAAAAATGTAAAAGTAAACCCTAGAAATGGCAGCCGTTTCCATGTATTTACGAGGCAGCCTAAAACTCAAGAGTGAGGTATGAACACAGGGTTCTAGGACCGGAAGAGATTAGGCTCGGGTCTGGAGTCTGGACGCTGGAAGATGTCAGCCGAGGCTCCCGACCCTCTTTAACCTTGGTTCTCATGAAATGAAAGAACGGGGACAACAACAGCACCATGGAGACTAAATTAACCCACAGCCATGGCATTTCCTACGCAGTGTTCACCCCAGCACGCGATGAGTGCCCACTTCACTGGGACTATTTTTATTATTGTAATTGTATGTATTTTAGAAAGCTTGTCAACCATTCCCCTGACGATCCTCAAACCTGCCAGACATTCCACTCTCGGGATCAACCAGGCCCCTGCTGCACCTGTCTCCTTGCAGACCTCTGATTACCAGGCAAGGAAGGCAGGGCTCCATCAGGAAGGGTGAGAGGTCAGTGCAAACCCCGGAGCCCCAGCCAGGCTGGCACGCACACTGGGGCCCTGGATGACTCCGACCGGCTCAGACGTGTGAAGAACCTGTGCCCTCCCCCTTGCTCTGTGATGGACAGGCGATGGGAACCTCTGTCTCCATGGCAACCCAGCTAGAAGGAAGTATGGATGAGGAGGCAGGAATTAAATGGGCTCACACGGAGTCAGACTTCGATTCATGGCAGAGCTGAGGTTTGAGGGAGGAAGGCCTGCCTGGCGCTCAGCAGAGTTCTCTGGTTTGGCACACATGCAGTCTGCTCTCTCCGGGACTGACCCGTGGCTGGTCAGAGAGCAGCGCCTCCCCCCAGATCCAGGCAGCCGAGCTGACTTGTGAGGAGGAGGGACAGGTGGGATAACGCAGCACTGCAGGAAGCACACAGCCCAGGGACAGGGAGGCCCAGGGAAGGCTCCCGCCTAGGAGGAGACTTTTACAAAGAAAAAGCCCTTCCATCTTGTCCACATCAGAGCACACAGGAGGGTCGGCGGCAGGCCAGCACCCTCCACCCAGAGGGAGCAACGCGGCTGTGGGAAGGCAGGCTAAGCCGGCCTGTGAGTCCCGGCCGCTCACGCAGGGAGATGAGGAGGGGCGAGGTGAGATGGGGGAAGGCGGTGCTGCGGATGGGATGAGTGCCGCAGGCCCACGCGGGGCAGGGCGCGGGAGACGGCTCCTCCCCGCTTCCTGTGAGCAGCTGGGCTGGACGACACTCGCACATACCTGCCCTTGGGAGGCTGAAGGGTACACAGCAGCCTGGCTGGGACGGGGCTGCAGCCTCCGCTGCCGTTCTTGCTTAAAAGAGCAGCGGAAGCGTGTGACCTCAGGAGAAAGGCCTGGCCTCGAGAGCCTGGAGACCTCCAGGTTGACCCCAGGGACCCAGGCCCAGAAGCGTGGCCTCACGACCAGGGGGCGAGGGCCCGGAAGGCCCCGGCTGGTGGCCTGGCGCAGGCTGGCTTCCAGATTCCCTGTGCAGGAGTTCCCGTGAGCGCCCCTGTTGCCATCGAGTGGCGCCCCCACCTCCCGCCCAGGGACCACGCCAGGCCTCGCTGTGGCCCAGCCTGGCGGTGCCCCTGGCCGGCCCCGTGCAGGCTCCCCCGCAGGCCTGGCCTCATTCAGGCGCTGTGGTCCTGTGACCCAGCCGTCTGAACGCCACAGATGGCCTATTTCCTGTCAACTGCTCCATGAACCAGTTTCCTACCTCATTTTTTTTTTTTAGCCAGAAATACATAAATGATGGATGATGGCGTGTAAGGTCTTAGGAAATCTTCCTGCAAACGATGGCCCGAGTGTTCCGTGGTGCCTGGGCATGTGGGCAGTCAGGGAAGGAACAGGATTCTCAGCAGGGCGGACCCCGTGCAAGGCTGGCACACAGCAGAGAGAGAGGCACAGAGCAGCACTGATGCAAAGGAGGAGGAGAAATCTCAGCTCTGGCTAACGCTAAGAACGGACACCCAAGGCCCTGGCCCTGGAGATACCGTCCGAAGGGCGTGATGAACTCGGCAGGACCTGACTCACCTTGGTGGAGCAAGGACTCCCCTGCCTGGACACAGACACAGGCCCTTACATCTTGCAGGGGTCTGAAGAAAATGCGCTCAGGCGTGGCTGGAGGCTCGACGCTGAGCCCGAGGGTGCGTCTCGGGGCGCTCCACGACAGTCCCTCCAGGAAGCCCCAATCCCTCCCAGAGCGGCTGGGGACGTGCAGGGCCGTCACCCCGCTGCCAGGCGAAGCTCGCGGGACTGACTTTCCCCGTGCTCGCAACCCCCAACCCAGGCCGGCACGGTGGTTCCGGCCACAGGCACACCCGACAAGGACCGCCACCCCCACCCGGGAGCAGACGGAAGAGGGACCGCGTGGAGAGCTCAGGACTGTGCCAGACACTCACAGGGAGACGGCTCAGCCCGGCACCGGCACGTGGAAACACGGTAGAGGTGACGTGACATGGCAGGGAGCGTCCACGTGAAGGAGCCACGGCCAGTGGCTGTGGTGGGACGGCGTGATGGCCGCAGGCTCTCAGCCCGAGAGGACGCCTGTGTGGCATTTGTGCTCTCAGGGAGGGACCTGGAGAGTTTCCGCCAGGAGCACAGTTGGCAGGAGCCTCCCCTTCCCCAAACGTGGGTGCCAGAGGCGCCATCTTCCCCCCAGCCATCCTCCCCACACTTGGCCGGGAAGAGTGCACCCTGCGAGAGCTCAGAGCCTCCCCCTGGTCTCCTGGTGCTGCGCCCTCTGCTCTCTCCCTCTCTGCTCGCTTGGGCCACAGTGGACATCCCTGCGTCTCCAGCCAGACTCGCCGGCAACCAGAGACTGTTTACATAAGCAGTTCCCTGCATTTCCTCTCTGTGTGCTGGGAGCCTCAGCCAGGCCGGCCCGGCTGTACCTGCCGCACACAGCCCCTGGGCCTTGCGGTGCTGACCAGAGCCTGCGTCTGTCCCTCCCTCTCACCCCTTCTGAGCTCTGAACTTTTCTAACCCCACCACCGCTGCTGCCTCTGAGCAGAAGACAGCGCTCCACGCCGTGGGGCCACACTCCCTGTGCAACGCAAGGCCGGCCCTCTTGGCCTCGGTCCCCTTCCCTCAGAGCGGGCCCTGACGGAGCCCCTGGGTCCCAGGCTTGGCCCTGTCTCCCCAGCCACATGCCGTGTGGCTCTTTGCCTCACACCAGGTGCCTTTCCCACCTCTCAGAGGACGGGGCTGCCTCCTGCCTCCACACCTGCCCCGGAGCTCGCATGCACCCGTGCACAGCAGCTGCTCGACAGATCGCATGGCTCTCCAGACCACGGAGAGTCTAAATACAACACGGCAAACAGAATCCAATCGCAACTGCGCACACGTCCAGTGGCAGCCCTGCCTGCAGAGGGCGTCCGCGGGAACCAGGAGTGGGCGGCGGAGAGCATCTGGGTGCAGGAGATGGAAGGTCTGCAGATCTGTCAAGACAGAAGCACACCTGCTCCCTGCGGGGCCCGCAGCAGGAGCCACACGAGCCGCAACTGAGCAGCTCCCCACGCAGGACTGGAGGCCCGCAGCCAGAGCCACACGAACTGCAACTGAGCAGCTCCCCACGCAGGACTGGAGGCCCACACGGCGTTTGGTTGTTGGGGCTGGGCAGCTCCCCACACAGGACTGGAGGCCCACACGGCGTTCGGGTGTTGGAGCTGAGCAGGTCCCCACACAGGACTGGAGCCCACATGGTGTTTGGTTGTTGGGGCTGGGCAGCTCCCCACACAGGACTGGAGGCCCACACGGCGTTCGGGTGTCAGAGCTCAGGGCTTCATCTCACCCAGCTCAGCAGCACTGCGCTTGCAGTCATTTTTCATCGAGCCTGTGGGAGAGTCTTATCCACACCAGATGCAGACTGAGCCCTGGCCCTGATTTCAGGAACTAAAGCAGTGTCTTTCCTGCGGGCACTGAGCATGGAGCTCTGGTGGTTCAGACGGATGTGCGGGGAGGCCCCACTCCCAGGAAGAGGAGCTGCCAAGCAAGTCCATCCTGGCTCAAGAATCCCCTGGCCACCTCTTGAGGGCACAGGAAAGCGCTTCCTGGTCACCTACCCTACCGCTCCTAGCAAGGTTAGTCGGAGGGCGGAACCCGAGCCCTGGGCCTACTGTCCACGCTTGGAACCACTGAGCCACACCTCGGGCCATGAGGCACAGTTTTAGATCATCTTGGCAGCCTTGTTGCAGTGTTTCGGGCTCTGTGAGTGGGCTGGATTGTCTTTGTTGCCGTTGCTGTTGTCATCTTTTCATCTCAGAAGGGGACGCAGGGTCTGAAATGCAAAATGGGAGCGGATCCCATTTCTTACAACTCCGCTGGCGGGGGTGCCGGCCGTGGCTCCAGCTGTCCACAATCCCCACGTTTCACATCCTCACGTCCCAGATCTCCACAGACTGAGCCAGCCCGGGAGACAGGAGAACCACGCCTCACCAGACTCTGTGATTTCCTCAAGGTCACGCCGCTGGCAAAAGGGAAAAGCTGGATGTGGATCCTGACCCAGTTAGGAGCCTCTCGTTCCGTAGGTGCTTGCTGCGGGCTGCGTCTCGTCCCCAGTGGGGCTGGCCGCCCAGCACCAGGCCTGGGTCGGAGAGCCGTGGCTCTGCCGTGGCTGCACAGGTCCCAGCTCACAGGCGACCCCGGGCGAGCTGGGCGCTCCTGAGCGTGGTGAGAGCACAAAGGCACACGTGGACAGTACGGTGGTGGCCGCTCGTGCAGCTGGACTCAAAGCCCAGTTCTCACTGCCCCTTCAGCCCACGCCAGGCCCCCCAGCCCCACACGGCGGCCGACCAGGGCCAGGTGAGCCTCCAGCATGGGCCTGACACGGGGGTGTGCCCCGGGGGGTGTCTAACAGCTCCCATTCTGACAAGTGCAGCCCGCAGCTTTGCCCGTGTTCTGTGGCGCAGAGCCAGCCTGGCTGAGAACCACTGGGAACCAACACTCGCAGGAAGCAGTCAGCCCTCAGTGTGACCGGTGAGAGCCACCTCGGCACCCAGGGAAGGGCCGGCTTACCTCAGGAAGTAAGCACTGGGCACCCACATCAGGAGCCCTGTGCTCGGGGGCGGACGGCGCGAGCCTGCGCCCTGCATCACTCAGGAGGCAGTGCCGCAAGGCCAGCGGGTCAGTGAGGCAAAGAGCTCACAGCTGAGCGACAGCTGAACAGGGTGGCAAGCTCCCGCTGGCCCCAAGTGGGAAGTTGAAACAGGGGGCTCACGGTTCTGGCTGGCCCAAACACAAACCAAAATAACCAGGGCCAGAAATGGCTGGGTGGGGCGGCTCACGGGATGGAGCACCTGCCCAGCAAGTCCTGAGCTTAAACACCCGCGAGACCCTCCCCCAAAGAAGGATCCACTCAGCCAGGGTGCCGTCCTGGGGACGTGGCGGGCACTCCTCTGGAGACACCCTCGGGTGGGCAGGAGGAGGGGCACCAGGGAGGCGTGGTTCTGGCTCCTGCTGCAGCCCAGGCCGGTGCATTTCCTGCACCCAGAGTGCTCTGTGGGAAAAGGAGGGGTGTGGGGCGGGAGTGAGCCCAGCCCCACGGGTAGACTGTGGGTTTTCCAAGTCTGCCACGCCCACCACAATGGTGGGTCTCACAGGTCCCTCACTCCAGCATACGGAAAACTCACTTAAAAAAGAGACTGAATGCTTAACATGTGAAAACATAAAGCACATCCAGCCAGAGGCTGGGGGTTCACACCTGCAATCCCAGCTACTGAGGAGGCTGAGATCTGAGGTTCACGCCTGTAATTCCAGCTACTCAGGAGGCTGAGATCTGAGGATGGCAGTTTGAAACCATCAGGCAGGCAAGTCCAGGAGACTCTATTGCCAATGAACTCTCCCTCAAAAAGAAGCTGGAGATGGAGCTGTGTCTCAAATGGTAGAGCATTAGCCTCAAGCAAAGAAAGCTCAGGGACAGCACTCAGGCACTGAGTTCGAGCCCTAGGACCAGCACAACTATTTAGATACAGAAGTATAGAGACACAGAGATATCAGATCTGTAAACGGTGGTAATGCCACAGCTCTGGGAGTATGTGTGTGAGAGGCTGTGTACCACCGGACAAGCCTTCGGCTCTGACCTACCCGCCCCCCCCACAGTCCCCTTGAACGCGTATCTCAGTGTACCCCACAGCGCATTCAGAAAGAGGAGAGAGAGCCTGGTGCCCGGCCCGGCCCTGTGTAGCCACTCCCACATGCCCTCCAGACCCAGCCCCCAACCAAGCCCGCCTTGGCCGGGAATCACAAGCACGTGTCTGACACAGCACTGGCTCAGTCATGACTCAAGAACCATCGTGACGCACCAGAGCCCGGCTTCCCTGCCAGCTCGGGGCCGGCCCCGGGGAGGGAGCCAGGAGCAAGAGGGGACCGGGCAGAGTGGCTTGGCCACCAGCGGCTGTGACCCAAGGCTTTGTGGAGAAATCTCCCCTCACATGGGGAGCATGGGAGGCAGACGGGCAGACGGGCTCACATGGCGTCTCTGGGGTCCCCCGGGGCTCCCCTGGGGGGCGCACACGGGAGGTGGGGCTGTGGGTCACCCCATTGCCTTCTGTCTGTGCTCTGCCACCTGAGACGCTGCCTCCACTCCAGACAGCAGCTGATCTGGGAGGGAAACACTCCCATGTTTTCAGATGAAATAATATTAATTTGGACAGCGAGCATCTGATCAGAATTCCTTGTAAATATTTAGATGGAGTGCCTCGTTCGTGGTAATTAATCGTGGGTAATTCATTACTCACAGTGGACGCCGTGGCTCGGGCTCCACTGGGCACGGAGTCTCTGAGCCGACGCTCGCTTGAAGGGGGCAGGGTCTCCGGGAGCGCTGACAGTGACAAATACAAGTGTGGGGGTGGGGGTGGCGCACTGTCTAGAGTCCCCTTGGAGGACAAATGGGGCCGCACCACCACGGGTGGGTGGTGATTTCCATCCTGAGGAGGCGTGCGCTCCGTGCTGGGGGGGCGGGGCAGAGTCAGGCCGCAGCCGCCAGAATGCCACAGCCGGCCTGCGCTTCCCGCTGAGTCCTTGGGACGCTGTTCAAGAGCAGGACCTCGCCGGCCGCTGCTCTGCCGGGAAGCGGGGGCGCGCGCCGTCCTTCAGACCAAGGAATCTAATTTACTAAGTGCCAGCGCAGCGGGCGTGGAAGGAATGGCATCCGAGAGCTGGAAAGAGGGAGACGCTCCCAACACCACCATGGCCTGCACAGAAATGGGGCAGAAACCCAAGGCCCCTCCCCCGGGGAGCCTGGCTGCGGCTCCCGGGGACGGGGTGGGGGGGGGTGGCCGCAAAGAGGAGGGAAAGCCGCAAAGCAGAAGTGACTTCAGGACCACAGCCCTGAGCATGGGGACACCACACACCTCCCACCCTCCTCACTCTCCCTCAGCAGGTGCCCCCGCCATCTGCCCCCTCCTGCCTCTCTGCCTAAAGGTCATGGAACCGCAGCACAAAGTGGATCCCACCCCCCCAGCTCAGACTCACCGGGCAGGCTTCTAACATTGGGCCTCACAGACCCTAACTCTGTGCACCCTAACATAGGGTGTGTGCACACACATGTCCACGTGCACACTCACACACACACACACACACACACACACACACAGGTTCAGTCCCCGCACATTCACCCACAGAAAGCAAAAAACGCCAGGAGCAAACACCGACAGCAGTCTAGCGCGCGGCTCCGTCCCCACGCGGCTGCCTGGCTGAGCCGCGGGGCGCAGAGACTCAGCCAAACACCATTCAGGATGCTTCTGCCAGGGGACTTGGGGATACAATTTGTGTTTAACCCAGGGGACATTGAGCAAAGGTAATTCCTCTCTTTGCTAACATTGGGCTTTGCCCAACAGCCCGGTAGACGGCTAATAACCTGTCCACGGACAGGACGGCTTCGCCTGGAACGGGGCTGTGGCTCACGGTGCCCAGGGCGAGGCCCGGGTGCACCGCAGCGATGGCGTCTTCCAGCACCACGGGGTGAGGGCTGGCATGGTCAGGCGCGTCTCACCCCTGACTCCTGTGTGGTGTTCAGGGAGTCGGTCACGGACCTCCACCCTTGGGCCTTGTCCCCATCCACTCCCAAAGACCAGCCTCTAAGCTCCACGCTCATTTCCACGCTGTCCCTATCTCCGGACGGGAATCCAACATGCACAGGTACGTCAGAGTCAGAGCTGAAGGCGCACGCAGAGCAAAGTGTGCGATCCTGGAGCAGGGATCCGCCGCACACCACGCCCGACCTGAGCCCACCACAGCTCCTCCTCTGCCCCTCTGCGCCCCAGGGCTCGGGAAGCCCGGCTCGAGGTAAGCTCCCTCCTTACCCGGTGGCTGCTCTTCACTGGCAAAGTGTAGGAATATTTGATATCACCTGTGCATGCAACACACTCAGGATCCTAATCCAAGCACAGCAAAACCACTCCACAAAGCCCGCCTTACGACAGTCACACGGAACCACACCCGAGTGTCTGTGTGAGTTGCTGGAAGAGAAAAACGGGGTGGCTTTGTGAGATGTCTTCACACCATGGCCAGGTCACAAGGCCTCCACGAGCGGTCATGGGCCGGGGAGCGCTCGCACCCCTGCCGGCCAGCTCACTGCTTCGTAGCTGCCTGGCCGCTCCCCTCGGGACAACAAGAGTCACCAAGTCACGCTCGCCGGCCTGCTGGACGCCGTGGTTCGTGGGAAGCTGGTCTGCGTGTCTCCCGCTCTTCCCGTGGAGTCCCGGCCTCTGGGCCTCTCCACCCGCCCAGTGTGCAGCGTGGCCTTCATCCCGCAGCCACAGGGCTCCGGAGCGGCGCCTGAGTCAGCTGAGCTTCTTTCTCCACCTTCTTCGCAGGGCCGCAGGGAGAGAGTCCGTGTGACACTCTGCAGCCACCCGACACGCTCAGGGCCAGAAGCGAGCCTCCCGGAAAGGCCAGGGGCCTGGCTGTGCCTCAAAGCTGCCTTCACAGCAGGGGAAAAGACACCTGCTGTGGGGGCCAGTGTGGCCGGAGAGGCCCGAGGAGCCCCCACAGGGGCACCCACCCCAAGGTGGGGATGCCTGCGTTAATTCTCCACACCTTGAGAACGCAGTGGCCACGTGGAAACACCTGCTGGGCGGGGTACCAGGACTGCAGCCACACCCATCCGGCTGGCATGGCTTGCGGGCCTGGGGAGGGGAGGCGCAGAGAGATATGTAATGTGTTCTTTGCTTGAGGAGGTTCTGAACCTGTGTGCATCCAGACTAAGGTAGCCAAGACGGTGTGTGCTCGGGGCACGGGGGGAGGGAGAGGGGGGAGGCACAAGACCCCACAAGACCCTAGCCCGTACTTCTATTGCGCCTGCCGTATTTCTCCTTCCTGATCCAACACGCCACGGAGCCATCCAAGAGAGCTGACATCTCATGCTACTCTGGAGAGAGGCTCTGCTGGACTCAGAGCTGTGAACACCTCCAGCAAAGAGAGAGAACGCGGAAGCGAGAGCATGGAGGAACAGGTTTAACCATTACAGAGGTGCCCAGGGCCGACACCCATCTCAGTGGCCTGTGCGTCCTCCTGGGAAGGCCGGGGTGGGCGGGGAGGCGGGGACCCTCACGGGGGATGAGATCTCCAGCTGCCTTCCGACGCTGAAGGCCGTGGAAGGAACAAGCCAGGTCTCCGTCCAGGGGAGTGGAGCCCTGCTGTCCCGGGCAGTGCCTGCCCCTGCCCACCCACAGCCAGCCCCTGCTGCCCAGCTGCGGCCCAATACTCACTGACGCCAAGCGCATGCAATGCGCCCTGACCAGCTCAGTGGGGGAGTGGTGCCCTTTTGCAGTCCTAATATTGTGTGTGTGCGTGTGTGTGTGCATGCACATCTAAGTATGTGAGCCCTGAGCACTAGCTAATGCTCACTTCATTCAACTGTACTATGACCATACTTCCTCAGAAGACTGTGAAAGAATGAGGGCAGTCTTGCTTGTGCTGAAATTACCCCCCGAGTTTCAGTCAAGCGATCCGTCTCCCTCAGGCTCTGGCAAAGTCGGAGCCTGGACGTCTGTGTAAACAGGATGGAATCTGGCCTGCTCACTCATGGCTTCGTGACACGGCCGCGACCATCAGGTGGTGAATGCAGTAGAACCACGGAAAGCATTGGCATGCCCTGTCTTCTGGGTGCAACCAGAACCTCGCACACAGCCCGGGCTTGTGGTGAAGAATGGACTGGTGTGCCCGGGATCTCGCCACCAGGGGCAGCGTAACAGGCCAGCCTGGGCCGGGCCCCACGCGACGCTGGTATCAGGTGCTCCGAGGCCGGGGCTCCTGTCCTGCGTCCTGACACATGACCCCGATAGCAAAGACACCAGACCCCGAGAGCCCCCCTTCCCATCTCCGGGAAGACCTAAAACTCCGAGCCTGAAACAATCCTAATTAGTAAGTTTAATTATCGCGTTAACACTTACCAGTTGACTATTTTTAGTCTTATCGTCTTAGGCCGTTATTCCAATTAACCATGGTGGGAAGCCCAAGCCTGGCTTCAAAGAGCAGCGAAGGGGTAGGCAGTGTTTGAAGTGAGGTGTCACTTGCTTCCGGCACCTTCTCAGATCTCAGCACCTGGGAATGGGGCTACTGTGTGACCTTCTAACTAACCATATAGATCTATTTATGTACGAGCACACAGACAGACAATGCACGTCTGTCTAGCTGACATCTGAAAAAGTCCTAAGATCAGATGCTCCTGGGGCCTCTTTGAGCCAGGCAGCCACGCTCCTGGTGTGGTGGCCCCGTCACGGATTCCCTGAGGCTCCACATTCCTCATCTATGATGATTCTTTTTCATGACTCCCTTCTGTGGGGATTGAATTCAGGGCCTGCTGCTTCAAGAAGGTGCTCTACCAGCTGAGCCACAACTCCACCCCTGTTTCACCTTGGTTGTTGTGGTGGTAGGGTCCTATTCTCCTGCTGGGGAGTGGTAGACGCACACCTCGGCGCCCAGCTGCTGGTTGAAATGGAGTCTCCCAAGCTTCTACGCTCAGGCCAGCCTCCAGCTGCGACTCGCTCATCTCTGTTTCCCAACCGCTGGGATTGCAGGCCTGAAGCACCCGCCCAGCAGGCCTGAACACTGCGACGTTCATCCATCAGTCCCCAACTCTGGCTTGGTTTGGGCCCGCAAGCCAGCGGGGCGGCCTTAGGCAGAGGAGGGACGGAGAGGCAGAACACTCCTCGGGAGGCGGCTGCGGCAGCCAGCCTCCACTGGAGGGGGTGGAGGCCGGGAGCCAGGGCACGGGTGGCCTCCGTGGTGAGGGAGTGAACCCGGGGGTCGCAGGTCCTCGTTGGAGGAGCTGGGAGGCCCGTGGCGCCACTGGCCACGAGCAGCGGGTGTTGGCCTTGTGCGTGGTGCAGCTTCAGGCCTGCTTATCTACCCGCTCGAGTCCACAGATTTGACAGTCTATTAATCCTGCTGAAGCTTATCTCCCAAAGATAAAATTATAAGCCCTGTTGTGGGAAAAAGGTCGCAGTAGCGGATGGAAAAGTGACAAAACAGTCCTGGTGCGTAGCAGACGCCGAGGAACTAGCGGATGACCTTGGATTTGACAGTGGCTGGCCGCAGGGGTGGGGCAGGCCCACACCTGGAGGCAGGCCTGGGGCTGGGCGCCAGGCCCTGCGGTTTAGACGGTTTAGATGCAGGCAGGCCAGGCCAGCCAGTTAGCCAAGGGGCGGCCCGGGCATGCCTGGGCCTGCTGCCCGAGGGGCTCAGCTGACTCCTGCCTCTCCAGAGAGAACCCGGGCTAAACAGAGGGGTCAGGTGACACCCTCGCTTAGGTAAGTCTCCTGGGACACAGGCTGGGGGCTGGAATGACAAAATACAAGTCCTGTGGCTTTCAGAGAAAATACAGACAAAAAAGGGACGCCCAGAGCCCCCGAGCACAGGAGCGGTGTCAGCGGCACGGGAGCGGCCTGCTCGGAGGCTGCACCCAGGACGCGGTGCCCAGCGGGTACCACGGGGCCTGAGAGACGGAGCAGCTGGCAGAGATGAGCAAGTCCTAGAGCGGCCGGAGTAGAGCCCGGCACAGAGAGGGCCGCACACGGGGAGAGGACGCAGCATCGAGCCCAGCACAGAGAGGGTGGCGCAGCGGGGAGAGGACGCAGCATCCTGCCTCTCCCCAGGGGGAGGCAGTGTTTCAGGGGCCGCCGTGGGACGCTGAGCCTCCAGCCCAGCTCCAGCCGCGCTGTGCCGCCCTGGGAGGCTGCAGGCCCCACAGCTGCCCCCGATCGAATTTCACCCTCTCCCAGGAACACGCCCGCAGTGCCAGCCTGGGACCGGCCCACGCGGCCTGCCGGCTCCTCCCCTCCCGCAGGAGGCCCTGTCTCAGAGGCCATTTTCCCTCCATCTGTGAGGACTTACTTGCAGCAATTGTTCTTGTTCAAGAACATCACATCCAATTCCTAAAACAAAATACAAATACCCTCCACAGCGGAGTGTGAACAAATACCTGCGCGAATGCCTTCCCTTTATCTATCCCTTTACACTTCCAGTGTTTCTAGTTGTTTGGTAGTGAAGAAGCTATTTTTCAGGAAAGGTAAATGGTGGCCGCTGTGTTGGTTTATTAAACAAGATGCACGGGAAGTCCCTCAGCCTGACCTCCGCTCTGCCGATGGGTGCTGGGAGGGGCGCGTCTGCCCTCGGACCACCGCAGACGACCCGACTGCAAGCAGCCACGTGGGGGCATGGAGAGCTTGGTCAGGGGACATCCTCCTGCCATCAGTGCAGAGCACAGAGAGCCATGTGGAGAGATGGCCACGCAGACCCAGAGGCAAGAGACAGAGAGGGGAGGCTGTTGTCCGGGAGTGTCCGTCACCCCAGGTCTGGAAGTGAGCATGGCTAGCTCTGGAGCTCCCAGTCCCGTTCAGGACCTCCAGGCAGAGTCTCTAAAGAGTCTCCACAGCCAGTTACTGATGCACAGCCGGGGAAGGGTGCTGAGCTGGCCCGAACGGCTGTGTGTACAGCTCAGTGGTGTACATGGGGCTCGGGACCTGTCTCTCTATGTTGTGGGGGGCAGGGGGTAGGACCTGGCTCTCCAGGTCAGCGAGTGCTCACACACATCAACATCTCTGAAGCTCCCGCTCTTCACCACCCCTGAGAATCTGAGGCCCACAAGGAGGAAGTCACCTGCCCAGAGCCAGAATCCAGGAAGTGGCCGCTTGGAAAGGAAATCCAGAGTTCTCCCAGAGCCATCTCCTGCTCACAGCATCGAGTTCCGGGATGGGGAGGCCTGCGCGGCAGGCTGCTCACAGGACCTTCTCCTCCTCCCTCCCTGAGAGGCTCCTCCAAGAGCTCAGTGAATTTCAGCAGAGTGGACTGCCAGACATCATTCTATACCCAGATAGTTGGAGGTAAAATCATGCGGCCTTCCCCCCCCCCCCCAGAGCACAGGGCCCCGGGGAGGCCAGGCAGGGAGGAGCCGGGCTGGTTCTCGGAAATTGCGGGGTCCCAAGGCTGACACTGGAAGGCCACTCTAGGGCATGCTTGTGAGCACCAGAGCCCCGCTTTCCTGGAGCCACTGTAGGGGGGAAAAACCAGGGCCACTGTCACCCACATCCCAGGACCCAGGAGACACCACCAGCTCCACCGTGACCCGGAGTGACCTCGCGAGGCTGGCTTTGTCCCCACAGCCTGCTCCTACATCTCCGCCCGCACCCTCCATCTGCCCACCCAGCCCCGCGTCAGGGAGGGCACATCTCCGCCCGCACCCTCCATCTGCCCATCCAGCCCTGCGTCAGGGATGGCACCGTGGGCACTGTGTTTCCTGGCTGACGTGAGAAGCCCTGCAGGAGTCATCACTCCACAGGGTTGGGGGGATGTTGTTTGTTTGTTTGTTTGTTTATCATGTCAATATTTTCAATAAACAGCCCTTTGCTTGAGTGCTCTCAGAATATGATCAACATAATTCCCTTCACTTGCTCAGCGTTTGGGATCACAGGGCTATTTTGGCACAAGCCTAAGGCAGCTGACGGTGCCTGCCGGGGCTCCGCGCTCGTTCACTTTATGTTAACACTGTCCCCAGAGTGGGGCCCCGAGCGCAGCCCCTCACCCCAGCCCCTGGGCAGCGTCTGAGGAGACACCAGGCCTTCCCCGGGAAGGAGCCTGTCGGGAGCCGGCCAAGCCGGTCCTGCTGGGACTGGGGTTGGGTTAGTTATTTTTCAAATATCAGTTGGCATTCTCCGCCCCCCACGTCCCCCTTCCCCCCGGAAGCCCTGCCTGGCCTCTCTTCTCCCCTTTGGCAGTAGAGTTGAGTCATCTTTGCCTGGTCTGCCATTTTACTTTATGAACATTTTTATTTTAATTCTCATAATCATATTAGAATGAATTTGGTGGCCAAGCTGAATTACTTCAAGTCAAGTATCCACCTTCCCCCGGGCTGCCGGCAGGTACACAGTGGGTGACTGTGGTCTCCACCTCCTCCTTCCTTCCTGCCTCGCTGGAGCGCTGGGCCGGTGACTTCCCTCGCAGACAGAGAGGAACATGCGGTGAGTGGGCGCCTCATCTGAGAACAGGTGCCTTGGTCTTTCTACCAGCACGCCTTCCCTCAGCCCTGGTAGGGAAGCATGGCCACCTTCAGAGCAACCCCGTGCGCTGACAGAGCAGGGCCTGGGATTCATGGCGGGGCCCGGGTCCCAGGTGCGAGGGTGTGCCCTGGCCCTGCGCGGAGGACTGGCCCAGGAACACGCCCAGCCAGAGGCACAGCGGGCAGCGGGGAGGCTTCTGACCCTCAGAACCAAGACGCTACGGTCCCTGCCCACGGCTCCCGGCCCCACGGCTCCCAGCCCCACGGCTCTTCAACATGTGGATCTTCAGCCTTACAATGGTGCCAAAGCCGTGGGTAGTCGGGGGAGACTACTGGGAACTTGGAACTTTGGTGACTTCCCAGGCTGGCAATGTGAATTTACACGGCCCTCTCTCGGGATGCTGAGACACAAGGCACAGCACCCGAGACTGCAGGGTGTGAACTGGAGAGGTGAGCAGAGCTCCTCACTGCATTTCCAGTGTCTAACTACCAACTGCACTTCCAGCTTAGCCATGCTTCCAAGTAGAGGTGGGTTCGCTAGAACGGAGCCTGCCTGAGGTACAGGAACATCTGTGTTTAGGACTGTGCTTTATATTACTATACACGGGAGTCGTTTTTACACAGAAATGCTAACCAATCAATGTTCAGCTGTTGGCTTGAACCAAATGGAGTTGAGCAGCGCTGACTTCCTGTGAGGGTCAGATTACCAGGAAGGGCAAAGGGAGAATGTTCACATCAAGGAAGCTCCCAGATCAGAGTGGGTGGATTATGAACAATAGCATCTTTGGAGCCCAAATGCAATCATTTTAGGACAAATAAAATTAGACTCGAATTACATACAACACAGCATAGCAAATTACATCATAACCTGGGATCAAATATCACAGAGTGCACATTCAAATCCATCAATATAGACCCTTGCCAATGTACAGCATGGTGGTGCCTAGACAATATTCACCCACTGCCGTGGGCTCCGGGGGCCCCTCTCAAAGCCAAAACCCGACCTTACGGTAAGACTTGTTCCACACACTCTTTAACAGAGAGAGGTTCACTATACCATCTAATCACAGATCAGATGCTCTCTAAGGCATAGGTGATATAAAGACCAGCACATGATCGTAACCTCAGGGATCTCAAGGAAGGTGTGCAGTGATAGATCTCACGTGATCCAATGTGATCCACACGACCCCTCTCTCAGTGGTCCTGTGACGGATCTCACGTGGTCTCCATGGCCGGGTATGATACACACAGGCCACACTCTAATCTTGCTCGGTCACACAATGCTCATAAGGAGCTACAAGTGGAAAATGAAAGAGCAAACTGTTGGCAGTGGCTTCTGACGGATTTGAGGGTGGAAGATCTGAAGAACGCTTTTAGCTGCCTGCCCCTTCAGGGAGCACCCAATGTGGGGCCTGCCCCCTCCCAGGACCCTCCGAGGAAAGCTCGGGCTGAGATCAGTCTCAAGGGACACTGCTAAGTCCAAACTTAGAATGAGTGCTGGAAACCATGTGGTCCAACCTCGAGAGTTCAGTCACAATGTCTCCACAGAGCCCCCCGCCTTTCTGCCACCCGAAAGCCCCGAGATGCACGCATGACCTGAGCCCTCTCAGACGCTGAACGCGGCCTCCCCGCCTTGGGGCAGTCACACTGCGCGTCGGCAGCCGGGCCCCTCCTGGTGAACCCTCCTCCTCTCAGCCTTCACAATGCTGTGCATTTCAGCAAACATCCAACAGCCACAGCCTCCTGACTCTGCTGCCCAACTAAAGACAGCAGCTCAGTCTGGAGGAAAGTTTGGAAGCCATTTCCATCACAGAAGAGTGGACTTTGTCTGTCAGGGTCATTAGATGTATTCCTGTTGCATTCAGTTGCGCGTTGAACTGTACACCTGAGAGAATTGCTTCATCTATCATGGCATGATTAACCTTGGGAAACGCCCTTCTCTTTTTACACATGGGTAAGAATCAAGAGTCAACTTCCACCTATGGGTAAGCCAAACAAATGAGCTCCAGGTTCCAAATGGGTGGATGCCTTGCCCGTGCCATCGGAGAGTGGTTGCCCCATGCCAGATTCCATGCGGTGTTGGTGCAGTGGACTCTGGCCTTCTCTAACTGTTAAGGATTTCCATCCACACGGACTTCTGCTGTAACGATTAGTCTGGAGCCAAGGGAAAGGGAACAAGATGTACAGGCCCTGGGCTCCAGACAGGTCCACAGCAGAGACCACCCCGGCTACCTGCTAGCACGGCATCCTGCTGTGCAATGCCCACTCCAGTGACCTGGGAAGCAAACTCCAGGCTTGAGTTCATGCAAGTGTGTAAAAGGAGTGTGGACAGGGGCTGCTCCACATGCTCCCTGGGCTGCCCCCTGGGCTGCCTACCGCCCTTCTACTCTTCCTACACTGCAGGAAGTGCAGGCCCCTTGGGAAATGAGTGTCACTTCCGCCCTGTGGGAAGAGGTCAGCTGGGCGGAATGTTGTAGAACATGCTCCATCCTGAAGGAGCAGCATAGGACAGGGAGCAAGGATTCGCTCAGGACCAGACCCACCAGACCCCACCTGCTCTTGCCAGGCAACCGGAGTTGTGAGCTTCTGTGTCAGAACCTCTGTCTCTCCTCCTTAAACAAGTTCACTAGGATTCCTACCTGACAAGAAAAAGGACACCTGCTTTTTATCTCCTCTCTTTCTCCAAACCCAAATAAAGCCATAAAGGGAGGTTTTTAAGAGTTGAAAGCTGTAACAGGCTAGAAGAGAGAACATCAGTGGATGAGGCATTTCAGTAATTTCTGGGAGACACAGACGCATGCAGGAGGTTTTGGAGATAGAACGGGTTTCCCCCTCTCTAGACAGGGGCCTAAAGGGAGGCATCGGGAAGGCAGGAGAAGCCACAGCGTCAGCCCAAAGATCCCGGGGGTGACAACAGGAATGAGGCATGTTGAAAAGTGAAGGCATCCCTGGGAGCCACCGCTGGCGTCACCGGGCAGGTCCCCACGGCCAGCGTCACCGGACAGCATCCCCACGGCCAGCGTCACCGGACAGCGTCCCCACGGCCAGCGTCACCGGGCAGGTCCACACGGCCGGCGTCATATGAGTAGTATTCCCAGGGCTGGCCATGCCTTCAGAAAGGTCCTGGCTATCACCAATATCACCAGTTAAGTAGGGAAATCAAGTGAAAAACAAGGAAATAAGTACTTATAAACCTAAAAACAGAGAGTTTCCACCATTGGCAGAGAATCCAAAGAGAGTTCTAAGTGGGAATAAGAGATTCAAAAACAGAAGAATGACACTCCAGCCTCTGCCAGCGCAGGACAGAACTCAGATACTGATGCGAATCCTGGTCAAGAAGGTCCTCACAGAGGATGCCATGTTTAGGCCAAGGTAGGCCGAAAGAAAAGAGCCAGCTGGGTAGAAATCAGGCAGGATAATAATCCAGGGCACCAAGCAAAACATACGGCCTCAGTGTGCGTCATGTGTGTAGGGAACTTAGTGCAGGGCCCAGCATCTGAAGAATTTCAACATATTGTCAAACAAAGGGTTTCAAGAAGGTAAATGTGGCAGCAAGTGTCAAAGACGGGTCAGAACATGCAGGGCTATGAACCAAGGCAAATGGGCTGAATTTCGTTCAAATCCGGCAATGCTGGCCGCATTATGGTTTGAAAGGTCAGTTTGGTCGTTATCTGAGTGTGGAGAGGAGGTAGAGAGAGCAGGCTTTGCTCCAGTGGTAACATCCCAAACAGCGTCGGTTGCTGCAGTCTCCAGAAGTATCTACCACAAGGTAAAGGTGACTAATTACTAGGACAGTATTTAGAGAGTGAGGGTCAGAAGCCACAACACCAGACACACTAAATACATAGAATCAGCAACCTAGAATACGCTCCTCAAGAAAACTACCCTTCAAAAATGCAAGAGAGATTAATGTTTCCTTTTTCAGTTAAGCAAAAAGGGTGGGAGTTCCTCACCTCTGGACCTGCCCTCCAAAAAAGTTCTTTTAACAAAATGATGCTAAAGACCAGCAGGACAGCAAAAGGAAGTCAGAAATCCATGGATGACAGTGTTTAAGTAGGTAAACAAGTATACTATATTGCTGTAAGTCACTCTAAATTACAATATGAAAGTTAAGGGACAAGACACCTTTTAAAAATTCTGATTTTAAAAAACTATTAAAATATAAAGAATATCAATGGATATAAAATATGACAATGAAAAAGTGGGAAGGGAGAAATAAACTAATTTTGTGTGTAATTGAATTTAAGTTGTTATTCACTTAAAATAGACTAATAAATATCAGGATATTTTCAGGTCCCAAGGTAACCATATCACAAAAGAAAAAGAGAAAAAAAAAATCAAAGTGTAATAGAAATAGCCACACACGCCAAAAACAAAAACAAAAACAAAAAAAAACAGATACTTAATGGAATTCTACTCATCCATCAGAAAGAATGATATTATACCATTCATAAGATAAATGGAAAACCTAGAAAAAATATATCAAGCAAAGTAGGCCAGACCCAGAGAAACATAGCTTATCTAGTTTCCCTCGTTTGTAATAGCTGGAATGTGCCGATACATCTAGAAGTAAACACCCTGAGTGGTATGCAAGGGGTTACAAATGAATTACCTGAAGTGTAATAGACTCCATGGAGAGTGCACACAGTATAATTCTTTCCAACAAAATAAGCGTCAGGAAACAGGTACATGCAAGAGGGGAGGGCAGGGCTGAGAGGAGAGGGGTAGAAGAATGAGAGAGTCAGGGGGAGGGGGCAGGCAAGAGCTGGTTCTATACACCACAGAATAGAGACTCTAAGAGCGGGGTGGGGGAGGCAGGGGGTGGGGGAGCAGAGAGGGGGAGGTGTTGCAGGATGGCGCAGGCCAAGGTGCATTGTACACATGAACTGCTTTGTGAAATGGCAAAAACGTCCATAGATAGCCTAAAATTAAGATGAGTACGGGAAGAGATAGGAGAGTTGGGTGAGAATGTTGAAAGGGGTGACACTGATCAAAATGCACTCTATTCACAAACTGCTTCAGTGAGTGTGGAGTCCTTTGCACAACGACTTAAAGATAAGTTATTTTTAGAAACACAGAGAGTGCATGAGAGAAATGGACAGAGTAAAGAACTACAAGGCTAACGGAAAACAACCGACAAGATGGCAATAATCAATACATCACCAATACATTGCTTCAAATATAAATGAATTAAAGATTGGCTGAATTATACTGGTAAAACATACAAAGGCCAATTATATGCTGTCTACAAGAAACACATTCTATATTTCAGGACACACAAAGGCAGGGAAAAGGATATTTTACACAAGTTCTAATCAAAAGAACAACTGATAGCTATATTTATTCCAGACAAAGTTAGCTTTACATGAAAACTATCAGAAGACACAACATTTTCAAATGATAAAAGTGTCAGTGCCGCAGGAATAACAATTATATTATGTATGTTAAATCTATAAAGCAAATAGTGATAAAATTGAAAATAACAATACAATAATACTAGGAGACTTTGATGGCGCACTTTCAATAATGGATAGAACATCCAGACAGTTGGCCAATAAGGAAATAATAATAATAATAATAATACAGAGTAAATGTACTTAACAGGCTTAGCAAAAGTCTTCCAGTTGCCAGCAGCAGAATGTAATGCCCGTCACACAAAGACAAATATCTTAAATCAACATAAGTTCATAAGAAAAAGAACAAATGGAGTCCTAAATTGACAGAAGAAAGGTGATAGTAAAGATTAGAGCAAAAAGATAATAGAATAGAAAAGAAACAGAAGCAATGAATTAAATTTAAAAAATTTCAAGAAATGATTAGTACCTCAGCTGAAATAAGAAAAAAAACAAAGATGCAAATATGTGAAATCAGAAATTAAAGAAGAGAGATTGCAACTCATATCACAGAAATAGATCAGATTAAGACAGAGTATTCAAATCAACTACACAACAACAAACTAGATAACTAGAAGAAATGGGAGATCTCCTGGCAGTATAAAGTGAACAAAGACTAAATTGTGAAATCATTTGTTGTATATAACATAAAAAGCACTGCCAACTAAAATAAAATAAGTAAAACCGTGTCAAACTAAAACTCCGAGAAAGGAAAACATAAATAGATTTGAAAATGCAATGTGTGGAATGGGAGAAAGTATTTTCAAGCCATGTGTCTGATATGGACTTCATCTTCAAGGCATACAAGAAATTCACACAACTCAGCGGTCAAAATACACTAAGAATTTTATTTTGAAATTGGCTAAGGAATTGAATAGATTTTTCTCCAATGAATAGCAGTTATATACAAGATGTTGTGATCTTTAATTGTGAGAACAATCAAAGCCACAGGGAAGTATCATCTCCCACTTGCCATCCTCTGGCTATGGGGCACATCCTTGGGCCCAGGACTGTGGTCTTCTGCACTGGACGAAGGTGCTAGCTCCACTTCTGGCCTGTTGTCACACGTGCAGCCCTGAGGATCCCTGACCCGCTACTGAGGTCATTCTGTTTCCTGAAGCATAACACACGCTTGGAGTTTGTTAGCTCTGTTATAAAATTACAGAAGCCAGAAAATCCTCCTTAATTCTAACCTACCTTCTTTCTCTGTTTCCTTTTATTAAAACTGGGCCCGTTTCTGCTACCATGATCCCATCTCTACCCCTGGATATCCTTAAACCACGAGCAATGTCTGCACAGAGCCAGGCCTGGCTCCCTCTGGGCCCTCCAGAACTTGTGTTCTCACTTGTGCAACATGGAGAGCTGGGAAATTTCCACATCTCCCAGATTGGTGCTCCTTTCACCCAACAACTATTCCAACTCAACACTGGCCACACACATTTAACTAGGAGCAGGCCAAACCTTCGACATTTTGCTTAGAAATCCCCTCTGCACAATGCCTGAGATCATTACTCAGGTGCCAAGGACACTAGAATCTCAGCAAGCCAGAATGGTTTTGTTTTTGTTTTTGTTTTTGTTTCCGGTTGGTTGTAGGGCCTGAACTCTGGGCCTGGGCGCTGTCCCTCAGGGCTAGCCCTCTACCATGAGCCACAGCGCCACTTCCTGCTTTTTCTGCTTATGTGGTGCTGAGGAATCGAACCCAGGGCCTCATGCATGTGAAGTAAGCACTCTACCGCTGAGCCACCTTCCCAGCCCCAAGCCAGATTCTTTACCCTTTTATTACAAGTGTTGCCTTTTGCTCTGTTTCTGAAAACATATTCCTTGTTTCTGAGACCTAACCAGAGGTTTCTTCCAGGCCCCTGTTTCCACTGAAGCCCTTCTAAGGCTTGTGTGCACCTGCTCCACATCTCCTGTCTCCTTGCTGAGGGTGGTAGGGTGGTTTTTCTGTGGCTGCCCTGGAGGCCAGCCGGCGTTCCGAGCACATGGCCCTGGGTGCCAGGGCACCAATGAAGAGCACCATCTCCTCCAACTAGAGTCCTGAGGCAGATCCGGAGATGGGGAGTCGGGAAACGAGGCCCCAGGATCCTGGTTCTGAACCGTGCAAACCCCAGGCCTCCCACAGTCACGCTCAGAAGATCCAAAAACCAACCAAGTGCGTGCTTCTGGAAGGAAACGCTCCCAGGAAGAAGGAGCTGGGCAGGGCGCTCACCTACCCGAGTCTGGTCCCTCACGTGTGAGTAGATAAAAACATTGTTCCCTCGATTGCGGGGTGAGGAAGGGAAAACCAGGCTGGGATGTTCCTCACAGCCAGGAACAAGAGTGGGACCGAATGTGTCCCCAGTAGATACCACCTCATTTCCTGAACTCTGCATACAGATCACTTCGCTTCAAGCAACCATTGGCCAGAGAGCAACTCAGGACAAGCAGAAGCTAACTTAGGCCCTAGCCCGGCCCCCTCCACCTCCAGCCTCGATGGAGGGGTGGGGGAGGTGAATACAGGGTGGTGGAGACAGGAAGGAGCTGTGTCTAGGCCCCCTGGGAACAACTGCTCCCATCCCGACCCCTACCTCTCTGGGACAGCCGACCTCTCCCTCCTCCAGCCTTCCACCCGCTCGGAACCCCACCACTGCTGTGGGGAAAGTTCAGAACTTGGAATCCGGGAGCTTTCACCCCCACCTACACAAAACCATGGGATCAACAGCTTCCCAGGGCCCCGCTGAGCTCTTTAGAGTTCTAAAATTATATCTGGAGGCAGCCCGTGGCAATCTCTCCCAGCTGCGGTGGCTCATGCACTCCCAGCACACCCTCAAAGCACCGAAAACCAAGATTGATGAGCAATTAGTGCGAGAATCTTGAAGGAATCTGCACTAATTAAAAAGCAGATGGAGTTTTAAGAAAAACCTACCCAGGCTTCAGGCTTGAGATTATTACAAACTCAGACTCATCTCCTGATGCGAGATGGCCTGAAAATGGAAAACAGCGTGAATAAAGCGTGGAGGGAGAGGGGTCCGGGCCCGGCCAGGTGTGCGGCGCGCGCGGCACCCTGCGCCCCTCCGCTCGACCTTGCCCAGAATCTGACCCCCACCCAGCCCGCACGCAGCGCCTGGTCCCTGGTGCACCATCAACGAGGCAAGGCGTGGCAGGGGACCTGCCTGCCCCCAGTGGCTGCGGGAAAGGCTCCGGGAGCAAGGAGACCGTCCTACCCAACGACTGACGAGAAAGCCGTCACGAGGCCTTGTAGCACATGCCTGTAACCCCAGCGCTGGGAAGCTGAGGGAGGATTGCGCGTTTAAGGCCAGCTTAGGCAACTTAGAGACACCAGAACAAACGAAAAGCAGTCCACCGGGGAAGGGGCCCATTCCAAACCCGATGACCTCTGCTCCGGAAGACATTCCGGAGGATTCGCGGCTCCTTGTGGAAACAGGGCTGAGGCGACCAGCGTTGGAGCGCGTGGGATTCCCGGCGTTTCAGTGTTCAGGTCTCCTCTGTCCTCTACCTTGTCCTTTCCCTGTCTGACACTCCCCCACACACACACCAAGCCCAGGCCCCCAGGGAGGGACCAGCCTGGCCCCCCCTTAGGCATTTGCAGGAAACCCTGGGCACAAGGGAACGGGGCCTGGTCCCCAAGTAAACACAGGGGAGCTCAAAGGAGGACTTGGAGTGGAAGGCACCGGAAGCTGATCCCAAAGTCAACAAGGGGCTACAGGTGATGACAGCAACCAAAGTGCAGGACACGGGACCCGGGCAGGGCACAGGGAAGGTCACAGGTCACAGGTCACAGGGCAGGTCACAGGGCCGGTCACAGGGCCTGAGGCTCCGCAGCCGAGTCACCAGCTGCACTGATAGTGTCACCCACACTAGGAAGCCACTCACCCCCAGCTACACACTTGCCATTTCTCCTCCAGGGCTGGCTTTAATAAAACGTCCACACACCCAAACACACAGGTTGTACACACACCTCAGAAGTCCGCAGTCCGGGCACCCCAGCGCCGCCGTGGCCCTTTCTCATGGCTGTCCTGCGGCCCTGTGGTCACACAACGCCCCGCGGCAGATCCAATCTGAAGTCTGGCCAGGGCTGGAAAATGGCCTGCTGGCCAGGGAGGAGATTCGGGGGGACAGGCGTACACCCAAGACCACCCAGGCCCCATCCACTCGCGGCAGGGCTGTGGGCAAGCGAGCTCTCCATCTCCATTTCTGCTGCAACTATGCAGGGTAGACTGGGTAGAGCAAGAGGGGGAGATCCCGGGGCTCTGGGGACAGGATGGGGGCAGAGCAGGAGGGGGAGTCCCCGGGGGCTCTGGGGACGGGATGGGGGCAGAGCAGGAGGGGGAGTCCCCGGGGGCTCTGGGGACGGGATGGGGGCAGAGCAGGAGGGGGAGATCCCGGGGCTCTGGGGATGGGATGGGGGCAGAGCAGGAGGGGGAGATTGTGGGGACTCTGGGGATGGGATGGGGGCAGCAGGAGGGGGAGATCCCGGGGCTCTGGGGATGGGATGGGGGCAGAGCAGGAGGGGGAGATCCCGGGGCTCTGGGGATGGGATGGGGGCAGCAGGAGGGGGAGATCCCGGGGCTCTGGGGACAGGATGGGGGCAGAACAGGAGGGGGAGATCCCAGGGCTCTGGGGATGGGATGGGGGCAGCAGGAGGGGGAGATCCCAGGGCTCTGGGGATGGGAGGGGGAAGCAGGGGGGGGAGATCCCGGGGCTCTGGGGATGGGATGGGGGCAGCAGGAGGGGGAGATCCCAGGGCTCTGGGGATGGGAGGGGGAAGCAGGGGGGGGAGATCCCGGGGCTCTGGGGATGGGATGGGGGGCAGAACAGGAGGGGGAGATCCCGGGGCTCTGGGGACGGGATGGGGGCAGAGCAGGAGGGGGAGTCCCCGGGCTCTGAGATAATGGTGCCAGGCACATGTGGATGGTTGGGGACAGCACAGTGTCCTCTGGCTTTCCTCCCGCCACGCTGCCTGCAGACGCTGCCCACGCTCTGCAGACGGCTGCCTGCCCCCTTTCCTGGTTGCCATGGAAAGACAGAGCAGAAAGCCAAGCTCGGCAGGCAGGCGGGCATGCGGGCAGGCGGGTCGCCGCGTCTCCCGCTCTGTTCCCACTCCCACAGAGAGCTCGGCGCAGGCTCGTTAGCACAGAGCCCCCCAGCTGCCCCCACAGCCTCTCCCGCAGGCCCCACCCCCAGGCTCAGCCCCCTCCCTCATCTGGGGTCCCGCCCTGGGCCGGATTGTCATCATTCCGCTCCCACTTGTCTATGCAAGCCTCCCCTACACCTCAGGCCCGTGGGGGCTGAGGCCACCTCTCAGGAATGGGGCGAGGGGCTCTCCCTCCACTAGAGAGGAAGCAGTGGGGTTCTATCATTAGACACGGGGCTGTGGCCACACAGCTGGAAATACCTCCGGCCCGGCGCCCAGCACAGGGCACAGCCCCACCACGGTTTCACCCACGCTCCGCAGTTTCACGCAGGCTCCGTGTGGAGGGCTGCCTCTTGTGGGAAGACCACTCAGGTCTCGAGGAGCAAAGCCCTCCGGAACCACGCGTCCGGAGGTTCGGCTCAGCCCATGCAGGGAGGACGCAGGCCCAGCTCTCCCTGGGGATGAAGCCGGGCCACGGGCAGCAGGGCTGGCAGCGTCTTGTCCCCAGGCTGGGTCCTCTCTGCGTGAGTGCCCTGGACTCCAGTCACACGGGCTTCCCCGGCGACCAGATCACCTTCTTCCCGTGCCGCCCCAGAGCTCATGGGCTAAGGGTTCAGCCTGTGAACGACCAGGCTTCAGGACCAGCACGGGAGCTCGGCGGTGGCCGAGGACAAAGCGAGCCTCAGGGTCCCTGCCACTCATCCCCGAGGACAGTGACTGGCAGGGGACCACATGACTATGGCATGTGGGGGGGGAATGGCCCGAGAGTGGGCGGGGCCCAGGAGTGGGCGTCATCCCCCTTGTGGGCGTGGTCTGGTGTGGGCGGGCCCCAGAGCGTGGGTGGCTGCTGTCCTGTGAATGGATCCCAGGTGGCCAAGGCAGCCCCTAGCTGCTTCTCCACTGGACACAGTTTCTCATCTCTCTCTGCACACAGCTCTTAGGGCAGAAGCGAGGACCTGGTGGATCATCTTGGTGGTAACCCTCAGGGAGCAGCAGGGTTTAAATTCCACTCTCTTTGCCCAGGTCCCTCTGCTTCTTCAGGTTGCCGATCTGTGGGACTGGTTGGCCCTTTCCCCATCTCAAGGCCACCCCTGAAACCGTCGGCCTGGGAAAACCCTTGGCCCGTGAGCAACGAGCAGCCCCCAGTCTTAAATGCAGGCTGCTTCCAACAGACGTAAAAGCAGCTTGGGTTTCCTTTTTTATCTGTGAGTGCACGGCCGATTTACATGCTGCCGCCATCTGAGAGCAGTTGCTCTGGGCGGCTGGTCCCTGCCGAGTGCGCCTTACAGAGGCGGGGCGGGAGGCACGCGCGTGTGCCCCGGGCGGCTGTCCGGCTGTCCACAGAGCTCAGCCCATGGAGACAGCAGGCGGTTCCGGCGGGCAGCAAAGCCTCCATCCTGCGCCTTACCGGCCGTGACCCCCGCGTGAGGCCGACAGACGCGCCTGCCACGCGCCCCGACCTGCCCACATCTGCCCCATTTCCTGAGTTCTGCTTTGTCTGATGGAATCCGTGGGCGCCTGCCAGGATGACAGAGGTCATCCCCACATCGGCCGGCTCTCTGAGATCCTGCTCAGCTTAGACAGTTCTGAGAGCAACCGATTCCTCTCTTGGAACACTGTCAGCTTTGTCAGGGAGAGAAGGGGCCCAGCTGCGCGGGCGGTGTCTGCGGCCCGTTCACAGGGCCTCCTAACGGAGACAGAGCGAGATCTCCCTCCATCCTGCTTACAGTCAGGCCCTGGATCGTGTTAAAGTGCTCATTCAAACCCAAGGCCCCTCTGCTCAGAGGCTTGAAAAGAAGCGTGGACCACTATGGTTGAGGTAAAGGGGAGCCTGTCTCTTGGCTTTGGGGAGGTGAGGGGCATGGCATGACTGACACACAGATAAGGTGCTAGAGGGGCCACCCCCCACCACGGCACGCCAAGGCCACGGCGGATGTAGAAGGGGTAGAAGTTTCTGCCTGCCCAGCCCAGCCAGCGAGGAGCCCTCACAGCCATCGGAGCCTCAAGCGTCTGACCACCACGATGGAGGAGGGAGGAGGACAGGCCTGTGGGCAGACAGAAAGACACTTCCGGCAAGCACCGTGTAGCCACGAGGCTGCGGGTACGCTCCCTGCAAGGATGAGCTGGAAGCTACCACAGCTGAGTGCAGCCTTACTGCTGGAAGTGTTCAGTGGCAAAGCCCGGCCTGCCCCAGGCCTGCCGTGGTGAGCCCTCGACCTTGAGAGAGTAAGACAGAGGGAGAAACCCAAGCTTACGACCAACACCGGCACTACTGTTAGAGAGGGGCATCAATAACACGTCAGGCCTGGCCATAGCTGCCTCTGTCTCCTGGTCTCCGTGTCTCTCTTTGTCTCTGTTTCTCTCACTGTCTCTCTGGGCATCTCTGTATCTTTCTCTGGTGTGTCCCTTTCTGTTCCCACCTCTCTGATCCCACCCTACTGTACTCCAGGGACCATGTGGGTCCTGAGTCCTGAGTGACAAGGTGCGTCTGGGGACCGCGTCTAGGGACGGCGTCTGGGGTGGCGTCTGGGGACAGTGTCTGGGGATGGCGTCTGGGGCGGCGTCTGGGGACAGCGTCTGGGGCGGCGTCTGGGGACAGCATCTGGGGATGGCGTCTAGGGACGGCGTCTGGGGTGGCGTCTGGGGACAGCGTCTGGGGACCATGTCTGGGGACGGCATCTGGGGATGGCGTCTGGAGCGGCTTCTGGGGACAGTGTCTGGGGACAGCGTCTGGGGCGGCATCTGGGGACAGCATCTGGGGACCACGTCTGGGGACGGCATCTGGGGACCACGTCTGGGGACCACGTCTGGGGACTACGTCTGGGGACGGCATCGGGGGCGGCGTCTGGGGCGGCGTCTGGGGATGGTGTCTGGGGACGGCGTCTGGGGACGGCGTCTGGGGACGGCGTCTGGGGCAGCGTCTGGGGACAGTGTCTGGGGATAGCGTCTGGGGCGGCGTCTGGGGACAGTGTCTGGGGCGGCGTCTGGGGACGGCATCTGGGGATAGCGTCTGGGGCGGCATCTGGGGACAGCATCTGGGGACCACGTCTGGGGACGGCGTCTGGGGACCACGTCTAGGGACAGCATCTGGGGACCACGTCTGGGGACTACGTCTGGGGACGGCATCGGGGGCGGCGTCTGGGGCGGCGTCTGGGGACAGCATCTGGGGATGGTGTCTGGGGACGGCGTCTGGGGACGGCATCTGGGGACGGCGTCTGGGGACGGCGTCTGGGGACGGCGTCTGGGGACGGCGTCTGGGGCGGCGTCTGGGGCGGCGTCTGGGGACAGCGTCTGGGGACAGCATCTGGGGATGGCGTCTGGGGACGGCGTCTGGGGACCACGTCTGGGGACCGCGTCTGGGGACGGCGTCTGGGGACAGCATCTGGGGATGGCGTCTGGGGACAGCATCTGGGGACAGCATCTGGGGACAGCTCCTCACCCAGGTTCTCCTCTTGCTGCCTCTGTCCACAGACTCCCATCAGCCCTGCAGCCCTCAGCAAAACTCTCTTCACTCAGAAGCCTAAGAGTGGCCTCCAGGGCTGTGGGCCGCACAGCCAGGCTGTGTGTGTGTGTGTGTGTGTGTGTGTGTGTGTGTGTGTGTGTGTGCGTGCGTGCGCATGCACGCGTGTGTGTGTGATGTCCAGTGCAGCTGTTTGTGTCCATCACCAAGCCTGCAGCACTAAAATGACCCTGGACCTCTTCCTGATCAGCAGATAGGTCTGTGGTTGAAAAATGAGCCAGTGAACTAGAAAGAGAGCTGCCAAGGGCAGCAGGGAAACTCGGGGGAACTCAGGGACATGCTCCACAGAGCTAAGGCCACAGATGCACCATGCCCCAGGACAGGCACCAGATGACAGCACAGCTCATCCCAGGTCTCACAGGCCTTGCTGCACACAAACACATGCACACACACCATAACTGACACAGACACCTGCAAAGGCGTGCAAACACCAGGATACATACACACACTAGGCATGTGTGCACATTACAGCAGACACACACAAAGGTATGCGCACACACTAGCTAAGGCCACAGATGCACCATGCCCCAGGACAGGCTCCAGATGACAGCACAGCTCATCCCAGGTCTCACAGGCCTTGCTGCACACAAACACATGCACACACACCATAACTGACACAGACACCTGCAAAGGCGTGCAAACACCAGGATACATACACACACTAGGCATGTGTGCACATTACAGCAGACACACACAAAGGTATGCGCACACACTAGGCATGTGTACACACAAACATATGCACACTAGGCATGTATGCACACAAAATGCATGCATTCACACTAGGCATGTTTGCACATTAAGGCAGACACACACAAAGGTGTGCATACACATGAGGCATGAGTGCGCAGAAACATGCACACACTAAGGCATGTGTGCACACAAATGTGGGCATGCATGCTAGGCCTGTGTCACACAAACGCATGCATGCACACCAGCATGTGCTCACGGTAAGGCATGCACACTGGAGTGGCACACAGGCTGGGTGCAGAGCAGATGCTTGAGGCTAGAAGAGCGGAGCGGAGGGCAGGGCGCCAGGGACCGAGGCGAAACATACCTCCGAGGGTTCTCACGCGCAAGACCAACTCTGGTGATTCCAGGCCCACGTTCTCCTCAGAGTGAACCTAGGCCACCTCTCCCTGCGTGAGCCCAGGTTCACTCGGCCCCGGGTGAGCATCAGGTTCACACTCACCTCACACTTCTGTGATCACACCTCACGCCGTCATTGCAAGCTCACACTGTGCCTGGTAGGCAGCAGTTCACACCAGCCCCTCTGGGTACCTCAGGGATAGCCTCGGCAGACCATTTCCTCCTGCTTGCCCTTACCTCCCGAAGCTTCCACATCCCCCCTACTGCCGTCCACGGAGGACAGAAATTCAGCTCTCAGGCTGCTCGGGGAGGCTGCTGTTCAGACCCTAGCCTGGGCGTGGCTGAAAGGTGCAGCAGGGCTTCCGGGATGTTGGACCTGGATTTGTACATGAGGCTGGAGAGATGGTGCGGTGGGTTTGGAGCAAGTCATGAGGGCCCCGCTGGCCGCCTCAGGACCCTGGCAGTTCCCAGCCCAGAGTCCAGGGGAGGGGAGCCGCTGCCTGGAGCCCCAGAGAGAGGGCGGAGGCTGGAGACCGAGGAGGGCCTTGGCCAGAGAGTGGTCACCACCCCCAGGTGTAAACAGGCACTAGGGGGCCAGGGAGGTGCTCCAAGCCAGCGCTCCAAGGCTGGGGTGCACGTGGGAGACAGGGAGGCACACCCAGACCAGGGTGGGTGTGGGGGGCAGGGCACAGGGGGAGCTGGTGGGCATGGGGGGCAGGGCACAGGGGGAGCTGGTGGGCGTGGGGGGCAGGGCACAGGGGGAGCTGGTGGGCGTGGGGGGCAGGGCACAGGGGGAGCTGGTGGGCGTGGGGGGCAGGGCACAGGGGGAGCTGGTGGGTGTGGGGGGCAGGGCGGCCATGGTGAGCTGGTGGGCGTGGGGGGCAGGGCACAGGGGGAGCTGGTGGGTGTGGGGGGCAGGGCACAGGGGGAGCTGGTGGGCGTGGGGGCACAGTACAGGGGGAGCTGGTGGGCGTGGGGGCACGGTACAGGGGGAGCTGGTGGGCGTGGGGGGCAGGGCGGCCATGGTGAGCTGGTGGGCGTGGGGGGCAGGGCACAGGGGGAGCTGGTGGGCGTGGGGGGCAGGGCGGCCATGGTGAGCTGGTGGGCGTGGGGGGCAGGGCACAGGGGGAGCTGGTGGGTGTGGGGGGCACGGTACAGGGGGAGCTGGTGGGTGTGGGGGGCAGGGCACAGGGGGAGCTGGTGGGTGTGGGGGGCACGGTACAGGGGGAGCTGGTGGGCGTGGGGGGCAGGGCACAGGGGGAGCTGGTGGGCGTGGGGGGCAGGGCACAGGGGGAGCTGGTGGGCGTGGGGGGCAGGGCACAGGGGGAGCTGGTGGGCGTGGGGGGCAGGGCACAGGGGGAGCTGGTGGGCGTGGGGGGCAGGGCACAGGGGGAGCTGGTGGGCGTGGGGGGCAGGGCACAGGAGGAGCTGGTGGGCGTGGGGGGCAGGGCGGCCATGGTGAGCTGGTGGGTGTGGGGGGCAGGGCACAGGGGGAGCTGGTGGGCGTGGGGGGGCACAGGGGGAGCTGGTGGGCATGGGGGGCAGGGCACAGGGGGAGCTGTTGGGCGTGGGGGGCACGGTACAGGGTGAGCTGGTGGGTGTGGGGGGCAGGGCACAGGGGGAGCTGGTGGGTGTGGGGGGCACGGTACAGGGGGAGCTGTTGGGCGTGGGGGGCACAGTACAGGATGAGCTGGTGGGTGTGGGGGGCAGGGCACAGGGGGAGCTGTTGGGCGTGGGGGGCAGGGCACAGGGTGAGCTGGTGGGTGTGGGGGGCAGGGCACAGGGGGAGCTGGTGGGTGTGGGGGGCAGGGCACAGGGGGAGCTGGTGGGTGTGGGGGGCAGGGCACAGGGGGAGCTGGTGGGTGTGGGGGGCACGGTACAGGGGGAGCTGGTGGGTATGGGGGGCAGGGCACAGGGTGAGCTGGTGGGTGTGGGGGGCCGGGCACAGGGTGAGCTGGTGGGCGTGGGGGGCAGGGCACAGGGGGAGCTGGTGGGTGTGGGGGGCAGGGCACAGGGGGAGCTGGTGGGTGTGGGGGGCAGGGCACAGGGGGAGCTGGTGGGCGTGGGGGGCACAGTACAGGATGAGTTGGTGGGCATGGTGGCTGGTTTCCCACAGGGAGAGTGGAGTCTGGTACCCCTCTCCCTGCCTCTCCCAGGAGGAAATCTCCAGTGATGGCCACAGGCGACTCGCCCGCTTCCTCCTACCTGAAAACGGTTGTTCTCAGCACCCAGAGGCTCGGCCTCCTCCCCCGTGAGGGAGGTCAAGCTGGGCCTCCTGGCCCGCAGGAGAGGCCGGAGTCCAGGCTGCCTCTGGCTGCTGTCTGCAGCACAGTGAGCGCCACACAGCGGGACAGAGGCTGAGCAAGAGAACACCCCACCGGGACTCCAAGCCCCCGGGTGTCCTCCACGCCACCTCTCACCAGGCGTGAGCACACAGGCACACCTACACACGGGACTCACATGGTGCACAAATGCCCACGTGTGTCCTCACACACCCGTGTGTCTCCCACCACACACGTGTACAGACGCCCTGCCCGCAGTCTCCCCCGGGGCAGGGCACCCTCTCCCCCTCCCCCTGCAGCCGCGCGCCAGCGCCCGCGAGCCGGCTCTGCGCCGGAGGCCCGGCCCGGCCTGCCTGCTGCGGGCTGCTCTCCTGCCATCTGGTCACAGAGGCTGATAAGCGTGGGCAGGCCGCCAGCTTGGCCCCGGTTCCACTTGGAGGCTGGACTGGCAGATAAATTGGTCCTGGAGGGGGGCGAGGAGGGGGAAGAGAGAGGAGAGGGCCCAGAGGGAAGATTTCAAATTCATCCTCTGCTCAGCCAAGCTCCAGCTTTCCAAGCTCATCATGGCGCGGTGAAGGCTGACAGAGCGCCAGCCGGGAGCAGGCAGATGGTGCTGGGAGCGGGAGGTGTGCCAGGCAGTGTGGGCCTGTCACCGTCTACGGCTCCTGAGGAAGGTCTGGCTGCCAGCTCTCCATGCCTCTAGAGGACCTCCCTGCTCATCCCGCCCGTCCCCGCCCTGTGAGAGGCGTGACCTGTGTCCTCCGCAGAGCTGCTCGAGGAGGCTCGGGCTCGGCCTCCGGAGGGCGATGCTCAGACCCCGAGGTGACAGGAAACCCCAGGGGAGGGCCTGCGGCGGCGCCAAGAAGCGGATTTCCAGACAGACTTTGCTTTGTGGTGGCCAGCCCTTGCTAGAGACCCCGCGGGATGGAGGCTGTGGCGTTATCGCCAAGGCCGGCAGACCCCCTGATACGTTAGTCTCTGTTCCATGAGCGGTGCATGACCCTCACCCGTCAGGGACACCAGCAATCCTCATTGCCTGCGGACAGCTCCTGAACGTCCTCAGACGAAGGAGGAGGCAGACAGAGCATCACTGACAGCGAGGGGCAGGACTCCTGGTACAAACGGAGAGCTAAGCAAGCCCAGGAGCTGGCTCCGAGCCCCCCCTGCCCCAAGTCCCCGGAGCATGCAGCTGCAGAGTGCCGCGGAGATGTCTGCAGTCATGGCTGCTGGAAGCCAGGATGGCGTGTGCTCCCCGGACAGGTCCTCTCCGTCCGTCCGTTGGCACAGGTGTGCCCACGCGGCCAAGTCCTCCTGACCTCCGAGGACGGCCCGGCGGGGGCCCCTTTCCTACAGAAGTCAGAGAGCATGTGTTCGGGGGATGGGATGCCCGAGATCCGGACTCCGTCGGCTCTTGGCGCAGCCTGCCGCGTAGGATGCAGGCCGGCACCCCTGGTGGTACAGGCACAGCCACAGGACTCTGGCACAGAAACGCAATGAAAAACCCGACCAAGTCAAAACGTGCCCCGGGACGCCTTCGATCTGGATGGGCTTTCAGACTCCAGTGTTTCCCATAAGGCATGTCAAGTTTGCTTGATCAAAACCATGTGAAATCAGTATGAGAATGTCCAGGCCGGATCGACCAGCCACAACTCCTCACCTAAACATCTCAGAGAAACTGTAACGTGCACAAGTCACAATCATTCCTTAGAACACGGCTAGAATAAGTCCACGAGAAATGTGGTCATTGTGGAGTGGAGGGGGTGCGTATGTGAAGAGCATCCAGCGACCCCAACCCCAGCTTGCCTGGAGAGGAGGAGGCCAGGATCTGAAGCTCAGTGCCTCGCCCGAGACGGCGGTGCACAAAGGAGAGCGTGGTGTGGACCGGGCCAGGAGAGGCTGGCTCTCAGGAGAGGCTGGCTCTCAGGAGAGGCTGGCTCTCAGGAGAGGCTGGCTCTCAGGAGTGGTCTTCGTGCACTTATAAAAGAGGCCTCAGCGAGTCCTCTTGCCTCTCCCACATGCAAGAGCGCAGGACACCATCTGGGAACAGTGTCCAGACTTACCTCTTCTCCATCCTGACCATCCCAGCTTCTCCTATGACAAACCAAATTTCTGTAAGCCACTGAATCTGTGAATGTTCGTTACAGCCACCCAAAGAAGGCAGAAAATCTGCACTGAGATCAGTGTGCTCTACTCACAAACATAAAAATAAGGATACAAGCTTGGGACTGGGTGGAGATGCGTAGAACAGGGGAGAGTGTAGCAATTCATTCCATGAAGACTTCAGGACCACATCCTGAAGGGCATCTCTGCAGGTACTCAGAGGAGGAGAGCCAAAGATAAAAACCTCAGCCTGTTTAGCGAACATCTAAGCCGTCAGACCAGTCTCTGGCAGGATCTGATGCAGTCTCAGGAGGAAGATGCTATTGGACACTGGCGAATGGTCAAAGACTTTGCCTGAATCGTGTTGTGTCCTGGCACCATGGGGAGGTAGAAGCAAGGTCAAGGCAATCGAATATCTGGCCAAGAAAACTAAACAAAGCATTGAAGGACTGGTTACTTTGTCACTTCTCGTGGTAAATGAGAAAATGACTTTAGAAATGGAGCTATTAATACTAAGGGAACCAGAACTTAAAAAAATAATAATCCTTAGCCTAAGCTGGGTGGTTGTGGCTCAGGCCTGTAGTCCTAGCTACTTTGGAGGCTGAGATCTGAGGATCATAGTTTGAAGCCAGTCTGGGCAGGAAAATACTTAAGATTCTTATCTCCAATTAACCACCAAAATGCCAGAAATAGAGCTGTGGCTCAAGTAGTAGAGCACCAGTGGTGATCCCTGAGTTCAAGCCGCCCCAGCACACACACACACACACACACACACACACACACACACAAGCTTGTCTATAGGGTAGAACGTAAGGAAGTCTCCCTAGTAGATGAAAGATATCAGATGTACCTAAGTAGCCATTGCATACATGGAAACTAGTGCATTAGAAGAGGTCAGGCAACAGACAGCGCTGTTGGAAATGCAGGCACTTCAGGCTTCCCCAGGTTCCCCTTCGTCTCAGGCCCAGAGGACACGCTCTGAGGGGCAGAGCGATTCCACAGCAGGGGCCATGCCTGCTCCACACTGCAGCCGCTCCAGACCCTGTCCCTGGCTCCAGCCAGAGCTCTGCTGCAGGAGCTACAGCTCTGGCGGGAGCAGTTGGCTTTGCTGGCGGTCAAGGCTGCCTTCCTCTGACGTCAAAGGATGCCCACAGAGTTAGACACCCGGGCAGGGCGCTGGGGCAGACCCCTCCTGAAAGCCCTTTGCATGACACCGAGTACAGCCGTGAGAGGGTGGGACCCGATGTTGGGGGTGCAGGGCTGGCTGGTGCCTTGGGGCGAGGCCGTGGAACCCACCCTCCTCCCAGTGACGGGCAGACAGAGCACGGAACCAGACGAGGTTCTGCTCCCTGAAGGCTAAGACCCGGCAATCCTGCTCTCCTCCCTGTTTATCCCTTTGGAGCAGGAAGCTCAACGCGTGGCCACTTTCAGAAGCATACAACACGCTCGATTTTACCTGTTCCCAGATGGAATGGAACAGGCCTCGTGTTGAAACCCACCTTTGAATCTCACCAATTCTTGCTTAGCCATTAGCTTCAAACTGTTGAACGAAGACTTCTGACATAAGCCCAGATTTGTTGGTCTCTCGGGATAGAATAAATGTGCTTTGCGCATGAGAAGAACAAGACTTTGGCAGGGGCCCAGTGCTCCTTGGGAACATGAATTTCCCCAGAGTTCACTTGTGGGAATCAAAACTGTAAGGTGATACAGGCAGGGCTTCCAGAGACAATGAGCCCACAGACTCCAGACCCTGACAGCTCTTCTCCCACCGGAGGACGGAGCCGGTGATCATCCATCCTGCCGTCCCTTTCAGCCCTGAGGCGCACCGCAACTGGGTGGTGGACGCCAAGACAGCTGTCACCAGACACTGAATCACCGCAGACTAGCATCCCACTAGTATTTATGCATTACCCGGTCTAAGATACATCGCAATGAAAGCACAATTAAAAGAGGACAGTCCATGTTATGTACATAAAAAACATCACTCCACAGAGGCCCCTACAGGTCACTGTGCAATTGGGAGATGGGCAGCTGGAGTTAGCACCAACAGAAAGGCAGAAGTCTCCCGCACAGCAGAACAACCTGGAACATTAGTCATTCCTCACTGGTTTCTCCTGTGAAGAAAATCCTTGAGCACAGAAGATAAAAGCAGCATTCCAAGCATCACCCTGCTGCAGGGACTGTTCAAAAGAAACAAAGAACTCTGCCACTGTGGCTCAGACGTGCCCGGGGTCCGTGTAGGTGTGGCCTCGGGCACGTGGATAGAGTTCCATCTAGATGTGTAGATGTGGCTGTAGGTTCACATCGATGTCTTCTCGGGCGTACGCTCGTGTGGAGTTGTACTTATGTGGATGTGGACTGACATCTCTGAAGCGTGGCCGCCGGTATGTGTGTGTGGTGTCTGCCTGTCCTCTATCACATCACTGTGCCGGTGAGTATATCCTAGTTGGCGTGCAGAGGCTCCCAACGCTCGGTGTCAGTGGGAAAGTGTGTGGGAAACAAGTTCCTGACTCTTTCTCAGATGCTGACGGTTCAGCACATGCACCAATGCAGGAGGGTCTGCATGCAGAGCAAGGATCTATCTGTCCTGTACCTGTGAAGGTCGCACAGCTTCCTCTCCTGGAAGAACGCAGAGAGAGGGAGGCCAGCATGGAAAAGCTCTGACTGAGGATGGAAGGGTGGAGGGATAAGAGGCCCAACAAGACACCGGGCACGTGGTCCCAGAGCCACCTTCAGCTTCCAGAACGTCTGTGCTGCCCAGGTTCTGCTCAGGCTACAAAATACTGCATTTGAACCCACAAATACACTCAGCCCTTCCTGGTCCATTGTCCCAACTGAGAACTGAGTTCCAAGAGACTGGGGATGAGAGGCAGGGAGGCTTGCCTCCTTGCAGCTGGCCATGCGTGAGACAGGCCTGGGCTGGGGAGACAGGGGGGAAGCTCAGATTCTGGCCACGCTGGGCTGGGTCCTCCTCTGTGGCCGATGTTTCCTGGAGAGCCGTGCAGACATCAGAAAGGGTTGTTGTCACGTGTTCAGATGGTGTGGCGCCGCGGTCTCCACGCTCATGGCCCAGGTATGCCGTTCCCACCAGTGGAGCCGTGAAGCGGGGAGCGGGGGGGAGCAGAGGGCAGCCCTCACCCCATGCCGGTCCACGTTGTCTGCCTCCTCACCACAGATGTGAACAAACACCCCCTCCTCACATCCGGACAATGCACGACCCCGCTCCAGCGGCTCAGCCTGTCTCACGCACAGGCTTGCACACACAGCTGGCGTGGTCCGGGGGTTAGCACACCTGCCCTGTGGTCACCCTGTGCAGAGGTGGGGGGCGGCTCGGGGAGGCAGTGCCACCGGCACTAAGGCGCGTTCTCACGGGCCTCGGTGCTTTCCTTCTAGTTCTTCCTGGGGGTTTCAAGGTGAGCCTCGGGAGAGCAACCTCTGCTCTACACCTGAGAGCCCTCAAAGACTGCTCTGGCCAAATTACCTCCTCTCCTCTCCATGTCCCCTGTGGACGGTGGCAGCAAGATGCCAAGAGTGGACAGTCTGAGAGAGAAGACAAGCCAGCAGCTGCAGCTGAGCCGGAGCTGCTCTTCCCCAGAGCATCCACTGCGGGAGCCTTCTCAGAGTCTACACCAGAGCCTCCTCCACGGGGCCCGTGTCGGCTGCCCGGCCACGCGCTGCGGCTCCGCAGCCAGGCTCTGTGCTGCAGGATCTGGGGGCTGGGCTGGCTGAGGCCCCGTGCTTTGTCTCTGGATCCTGAGGGAGACGTGGGCTGCGGCAGGAGCTCCTCACGACCTCCTGCTAACCGCCGGGAGCGCAAGCGTGTCCACGTGAGAGGAGACAGTCACGTCTCCCCCGGTAGAAAGCTAAAGCTGCCGTGAGTCTTGATTAGACTTCTGCTCATCCCCGGGCTTGTCTGTCCTGCAAGCTCCTGCCCCTCCACGACTGCATACATCGTGCCTGGTGTGATGCCTGTGAGCGGGTACACGTGTGTGCGTATGCGTTGTGTGTGTGCAGGGGGTCCTGCGAGTACGCTTTGTGGAACCCCTGCCTGGGATGTGTACGTTGGGCACATGCGTGCAGTATCTCTGCGTGTCCATTTCTGCCTTGTGTAACTGTACACACAAGTGCACTCATGGGGCAGAAAAGGGGTGGAGAGGGGCTGGCCTCGCCAGGGCTCGGGCTCCTGGGCCTGGGCTCGAGGCACAGCTCTGGAACAGATGGGGACGTGGAGACTAAAGGAAGGCCCCCTCCCACGGGGCCTCACAGCCCCTCACCCGGCCCAGCCAACGTCCTCGCTCACCTGGCCTCAGCCACAGTGCCAAAGGGAGCCAAGATGTTTTCAGCTCCACACAGAGAGTTCCTGTGTGGACCCTGCCCCTGCCCTGCCGCTCCCGGGTGGCACTGTGACAGCGTGTCCCGCCGGATCAGGGGGCTCAGGTCTCCGAGGCCTGACGGCCCCGGAGCCCAGCCAGAAGGAGTGAGCGGCTGGCTGCGGAGCCCAGGACTCCGGGGTTTCTCTGGGTGGGTGGCGCTCAGCCCTGTGGCCTCCCTGCCGGGACCCTGCCTGCCATGCCCCGCCCCATCACGCCGGTCCCGTGCCCGCGTGTGGCCAACATGCAGTCACACGGGAACCACTGCCCTCGTGCCTCCTCCTGTGGGTGAGTGGTCTCTGAAGCCCGTCTGGTCTCCTCCCCGCTCCAGCGCCAGACGCGTGTGGAGCCCCGTGGGATGGGAGGCGTCTCCTTCCCTCCCCCGGAGCCTCAGCGGAGGCCCCTGCGATGGGGTCCACGGCACGTGGCCCGGCCACTCCCTCTGCACCACTGACAACGCTCCCGTGGGGCCTCCCTGGTGCTGACCCCAGTGCCCACCCACTGGCAGGAAGGAGGAAAAGCCACGGAGAGGCACGGAGGAGGGGCGGAGAGCGGGGCCCAGGACAGCCGGGGACGGGTGGGCGGGCGTGGCGGGTGGGTCGGTCCCCCACTGCAAGCTGCCTGTGGCTGGCCTCGGTGTGCCCCGCCCCCCCCTCACAGCTCAAACTCACCAGCCTGCGCCCCGCAGGTGCTGCGCGCTCCACGTGAGTCGGTGGGACCCACGCAGGGAGGAGCGCCTCCCCTCTGTCCTGCCCGGTGCCACGCGCCCGTCGGGACGTGCGTGGTCCTGGGGCCTGCAGTGATGGGAATTAGGGGAGCCCGCCAGGCGCTCCCCTCTATGCAGTCAGTCCTGACACAGCGACCAGCACGGCGGCCACAGGGTGAAGCTCTGGGTGTCGGCATTGCTGCCACGCTCCGTGTTTCCAGGAGCCACCGTGCAGAGGGAGGTGAGATGCAGAGCTGTGGGAACGGACATCCCACGCCCACCGTCTCTGGCCTGCTTCCTCCTTCTGGGTTCTGACCTCTGGGGCAGGTGGCCAGCGGCCTCCCCTCCTGTCCTGAGGATGGACCTGTGGCACTGGGCGCTCGCCCTGCTCTGCCGCCTGACCTCCAGAGCTCGGCTTGGGGGAAACTGAGCCACAGCTCCAACCAGACCCTTCCACACCAAGTGAGACCAACGCTGAGGACAGAAGCGGGGTGTGCCTCCAGGCGGAGCATTTGCCCACGAGACCAGACCCTGCACAGAAACACAGGTGTGCAGACGCCACCACACGCAGAGACGGAGCAGGAAGACACCCTTCCCGCACCCACGCGGATGCCGAGTCCCCCTTGGAGGGGTTCCGCAAGGCACCCCGTTCCATAGCCCCGCACCCCGTGTTCACAGGGGGGGGAACTGAGAACAAATGGGAAGGGCAGGCCCGGGGACCCCTCCCCGCCGTCCCCCGATGCCCCTGTAAACCTGCTGGTAACTGCTCTGCCATCTCTCATAAACTGTCGATAAAACCGGTGATACTGCGCCCAACCTCCCCAGCGCCTATTTGGAAATTCTATTTGCCACTGACAATTTATGGCCTAGGAAGAAGGCAGACTGAGCACAACCCACTCCTGAGGAACAGGGGCTTCTGCAGCAGCTCCCGCCCCAGCTGCTCCTGGGGAAGGGAGCCCATGTCCACACGCCGCAGCCACGCTCCACCCCAGAAACCAGGGCCCTAGAGCATGAAGCCAGCCTGTGCTCACCAGCCTGCAGAGAGCAAACAGGAGCTCCTGCCTGCAGAGGGTCCACACAGGGAGGACAGAGCACACAGGACTCGGCGCCGGGGCCTACAGGGCCAGAGGCCACCTAGGATGGACTGGAGACAGGGGAGCCGCCAGACCCTCACTCCCAAGAGCTTACCAGGACTAAATGCACATGTGCACACACTGTCCATGCTAAAACGCACACACCACACAGAGCACACACATGCACTCATATCTGCAATCTTCATGAGCAATGCATACACCACATGGCACGTGTCTGCAAACCACGTGCATATGCACATGCTCCGGGCAGATATACACATATACTCACCATGCACTGCACATGTGTGTACACATGCATCACATACGTGTGTACTCTTGCTTATATGAAACACACAGATATGCATGCCATCTGTTCAGCACACTAATGCAAATGTGCACGTCACATGTGTGTCCATGGTGAGGGTTTGCATGTACATACACACACATGCTGCACATCTATAACATATCATATGTATGCATAACTCACAATTTCAAACAGGTGCTTGAATGTATGACATGAATGACATTTATAGACTTCATCCCGCCACAACGAGCACATACATACAACACACACATGCACATCCCACACCACAGAAGTTCAGACCATATATATGCAAACCACAACATGTACATGTAACACACAATGCATGCAGAGACATGGGCTTTCCCTATGTGTGCACACATGTCACATGTGTGGTGTACATGTATGCACACCATGTGGGTTTAAGTGTGTGCTGTATACGTGTGCACACCCATCATAAAATAAACATGCACACTGCTTATGTACCTAGCACACATGCACACTTAAAACACACATTAAATGCACACAGACTGCACAGTTGTACGTACCACATAAATGCACATCCTACACACAGCACCCAAGTTCGCTTTGGCTAGAAGAGGCTGGAGGCGATCGGTCACTCTGGGCTGTGCTCTGTGGAACTGTCAGCCCCAGAGAGCCACACCAGCCCTGGCTGCCTGCTTCCTCCTTCTTGAGGAGACCACGGAGGCGGCAGCGACGGCTCCCGGTGGCCTGCGTCAGCCATGGTCCTGTGTCCTCCCGTCTCCAGCCTCCTGAGGACGGGCCGGGGCACCAGGCCTCCACTCCTGCCACATTCTCACCCCAGAGGGTCCTAGAGGGAGTTACGACCGGGGCCTCCAGCGGGAGAGGGGGGCCAACCCTCCTTTACAGGTGACAAAGATGCTAGCCACCCACAGGGCCGGCAGAGAGGGCACTTCAGACACGGGAGGCTCCTGCCCCGCTGGCCTCCTGCCTTACTCACTCCTCTTCCTGGAAAGTCTGCTGACCATGTGGACCAGCCCCGGCCTCCTTCCAGGTGACCCCATGGACCAGCCCCGGCCTCCTCCCAGGTGTCCCCATGGACCAGCCCCGGCCTCCTCCCAGGCATCCCCATGGACCAGCCCCGGCCTCCTCCCAGGTGTCCCCATGGACCAGCCCCGGCCTCCTCCCAGGTGTCCACATGAACCAGCCCCGGCCTCCCCCAGGTGTCCCCATGGACCAGCCCCGGCCTCCTCCCAGGTGTCCACATGGACCAGCCCCGGCCTCCCCCAGATGTCCACACGAACCAGCCCCGGCCTCCTCCCAGGCATCCCCATGGACCAGCCCCGGCCTCCTCCCAGGTGTCCACATGGACCAGCCCCGGCCTCCTCCCAGTCATCCACATGGACCAGCCCCGGCCTCCCCCAGGTGTCCCCATGGACCAGTCCCGGCCTCCTCCCAGGTGTCCCCATGGACCAGCCCCGGCCTCCCCCAGGTGTCCCCATGGACCAGCCCCGGCCTCCTCCCAGGTGTCCCCATGGACCAGCCCCGGCCTCCTCCCAGGTGTCCACATGGACCAGTCCCGGCCTCCCCCAGGTGTCCCCATGGACCAGCCCCGGCCTCCTCCCAGGTGTCCACATGGACCAGCCCCGGCCTCCCCCAGGTGTCCCCATGGACCAGTCCCGGCCTCCTCCCAGGTGTCCCCATGGACCAGCCCCGGACTCCTCCAGGTGTCCACATGGACCAGCCCCGGCCTCCTCCCAGGTGTCCACATGGACCAGCCCTGGCCTCCTCCCAGGTGTCCACATGGACCAGCCCCGGCCTCCCCCAGGTGTCCCCATGGACCAGCCCCGGCCTCCTCCCAGGTGTCCCCATGGACCAGCCCCGGCCTCCCCCAGATGTCCACACGAACCAGCCCCGGCCTCCTCCCAGGCATCCCCATGGACCAGCCCCGGCCTCCTCCCAGGTGTCCCCATGGACCAGCCCCGGCCTCCTCCCAGGTGTCCCCATGGACCAGCCCCGGCCTCCTCCAGGTGTCCACATGGACCAGCCCCGGCCTCCTCCCAGGTGTCCCCATGGACCAGCCCTGGCCTCCTCCCAGGTGTCCACATGGACCAGCCCCGGCCTCCCCCAGGTGTCCCCATGGACCAGTCCCGGCCTCCTCCCAGGTGTCCCCATGGACCAGCCCCGGCCTCCTCCAGGTGTCCCCATGGACCAGCCCCGGCCTCCTCCCAGGTGTCCCCATGGACCAGCCCCGGCCTCCTCCCAGGTGTCCCCATGGACCAGCTCCGGCCTCCCCCAGGTGTCCACATGGACCAGCCCCGGCCTCCTCCAGGTGTCCACATGGACCAGCCCCGGCCTCCTCCAGGTGTCCACATGGACCAGCCCCGGCCTCCCCCAGGTGTCCACATGGACCAGCCCCGGCCTCCTCCAGGTGACCCCATGGACCAGCCCCGGCCTCCTCCCAGGTGTCTATATGGACCAGCCCCGGCCTCCCCCAGGTGTCCACATGGACCAGCCCCAGCCTCCTCCCAGATGTCCCCACGAACCAGCCCCGGCCTCCTCCCAGGTGACCCCATGGACCAGTCCCGGCCTCCCCCAGGTGACCCCATGGACCAGTCCCGGCCTCCTCCCAGGTGTCCCCATGGACCAGCCCCGGCCTCCCCCAGGTGTCCACATGGACCAGCCCTGGCCTCCTCCCAGATGTCCTCACGAACCAGCCCCGGCCTCCTCCCAGGTGACCCCAGGGACCAGCCCTGGCCTCCCCCAAGCTAGTCCTCCTTCTGGGAGGCAGGCTGCCAGGGCCTGACTGTCTGCAGAGCTCATTTCAGAACAGGAGTGTGAGTCCAGGCAAAATCAGAACCCAGGGGCAGCCCTGCGCTCCTGCCACGTATGTGTGCCCTGGGTGCTTACTGAGCTCCTGCCATGGAGGTGTGCCCTGGGTGCTTACTGGAGAAGCTGATGCTTCCTGCCTGGCTGCATTGTCTGTGCAGTTCTCTGCGTGCCTGCCCTCCCTCCCCCCTCCCCCTTCTCTCCCTCCCCCCTCCCTCCTTCCCCTTTCATCTCTCCCTCCCTCCCTCCCTCCCTCCTGCCCTCCTTCACTGCCCACAAGGCCCTCCCTCCCTCCCTCCCTCCCTCGGTGCCACACTGGCCTGCTCCATGGAGCCCTGGTGCCAGGCCCGGCCCGCTGCCCGCACACCCACTCAGGGCTGGGGCTGTCAGCATGTGTGGGTCCCCGCTCCTCTGAGCCTTCGCTCACAGCAGCAGGTGCTGAGAGCCCCTTGCTAAGTGAGCTAATTATTTCAGGATTTCTGTAATCCACACGCCCAGACATCGCCCTCCGTTGTTCTGAGGGGATTTGGAGCTATTCGGGGACCTCTCCGAGCAATATTACGAGGCTTGTGTCAGTGTGGTACCCTGGCCTCCCTCCCCACCTCCCCTCCACACCTGCCCTCCCCAGGGAGGCCGCCCTGCCAGTGCTGGCAGTGTGGGAGAGCCAGGGCCTTGGGGTAAGGCTGTGTGAAGTCACCCATGGCGAGGGGCTGGGGAGGGGTGGCCCTGCCCCACCCCTGCTGCCCCAGGACAGACCTGGGGGGCAGCACTCCTTGGAGGTGCCCTCCCAAGCCACAGGCCACCAGGTAAACCTGGAGGCCTGGCACCGGGGCTGTGTCGCTCAAAGGCCTCCTGGCCCCAAGCCTGCTCTGGCTTGGACCAGGCAGCCGAAGGGCATGCGCTGCGCCCTAGAGACAGTTCAAGGTCAGCTCAGCTCTTCTGCCAAGGAGGACAGCCCCCAACGGCTAGCACTCACCTCGGCGATGATACTCGGCGCTGCCGACAGCACTATTTCTAGACGTGGACCGAGCCTGTCTCCTCTGCCCCCATTTGTCACTCCACAGCTTACCCTCCTTTCTCCTCCTCCTTCCCTTCTCTCTCCTCCCTATTTTATCCTCCCCCTTCCATCCCTCCCTCCCCCTTCCATCCCTCCCTCCCCCTTCCCTCCCTCCCTCCCCTTCCCTCCCTCCCCCCCCCCCCAGTGCAGCAGCACTTCACCAAGTTGCTCTTCCCTCGCTCTGGAGCGTGGCCGTGGGGCTGGGCTACGAGACTGCCCGTGTCCGCAGCCTGTGAGCTACAGCGCACCCCACGTGGCCTGTCCTCTTGAGATGGGGGCTGTGCTCAGGTTTAGCTGTGTTTCCCCAAAAGACCCATGCAAGCCATGCCCCGGGCCGTGGGAACGGACCTTGCGTGGGAATGGCGCCACTGGCTAACATGTTGGAGAGGCCAATCGAGCTCCTGTCCTTGTAAGAGCAGCAACTCCATCTGGGAGCAGAGACAGAGAGAGAATAGAACGTGTACGGAGCGAGGCAATTGAAGAGACCGGAGCCGCTCTGACGTGGCCGTGCCCTGGGCCTCCAGGATGGGAAGAGCAGGCGCGGCAGCCAGAGCCCTGGGCCTCCAGGATGGGAAGGGCAGGCGCGGCGGCCCAGAGCCCTGGGCCTCCAGGATGGGAAGGGCAGGCGCGGCGGCCCAGAGCGAGGCCGCCCTGCAGGGGCTTGGGAGCGGTTCCCACGTGCCTCCCCAGAGGCGCGGGCTGGGTCCTAGCCCTGGCCCTCTTCATGGCAGTGGGACAGGTTCAGAGGCAGAGGTGGGCTTGTGAACGCTGGGGCTTACAGCCAGAAGAACGCAGCCCATCCTGTCTGTGGGGCTACCTTCCAAGACCCCAGTGGATTTCTGGGATCAAGGACAGCACAGAACTCATACACACTGCGTATTCCTACCCCATTGTCCTCAGTACCTTTGGGGCAGTGACCCCAGGGACCCCACGGAGAGTGACTTCTGCAGGTGATCTCAGCCACGTACACAGTGGTGCAGAGTTTGTGTAGAACCTAGCTGTGTGCATCTTCCGAACGCTGACTGAGATCGTGTCCGCACCCCTTAGAGCACCAGGGGCGACGCGGATGGGGCTCTGCTGTCTGGCTTAGGGAATAATAACACGTCCATGTTCTTACAGACACTGTTTCCTTCTGAGTATTTGCAACCCCCAGGCCCGTGGATGTCAGACCCACGAACCCAGCAATCCAGCTGCACATACACACTCGTGACACACTAAAGATGGCCTGACTGACCACAGCCATTCAATAATCACAGCACAAATGGGATCTCTCTTAAAATACATGGAATTTTCCATTTAACATTTTGAACAATGATTCACTGAGATTGGGAAGGGGGGGAGGCTGCCCCTTACTTTCCCCCCACCCCCACCACTGGGCAAGGCCGGCCGGCCAGGGCACACACCGTGCACCCCCTCCCCCCGGCACTCACCAAAGCCGGGGCGTGCACCAGCCACAGCCCTGGCTTAGCATGGCTATTGTGAGACTCCACACTGGAGTCTGTGAGAATGAGGCTCTACACATTCACAGATACACACACATATACTCATGCACAGTATACATACATACACACATACACCCCTGCTTCCCTGCACACATGGAGTCTGGCGCAGGAGAAGTCTCCCACACACAGTCAATCTTCGGGTCCGTGCCTTCTGCCTCCAAGATGAGCTAGAACGGACTCCTACTTCTTTCTTGCCTCCTTTTTTTTCTGTGCTAGTACCAAGGCTTGAACCCAGGGCCTGGGTGCTTTAGCTTTTTCACTCAAGGCTGGCACTCTGTCACTTGAGCCACTCCATTTCTGGCTCTTTGGTGGTTACTTGTAGACAAGAGTCTGGGGATATTCTTGCCCAGGCTGGCTTTGAACTATGATCCTCAGATCCGTGCTTCCTGAGTAGCTAGGATTATGGGTGTAAGCCACCATCACCTGGCTTTTCTTGCTTATTTTGTATGTTTTCCTATAAAGCACTTACCTCTCCATCTTGGTCCTTCCCCTAAACTACAGCAGAACTGAGGTTACAAGATTTGCATATTTCATCCCAATTTCCAATCTGCTGCATGATGAGGCCTTCCCACCCCCAAGGTGGCTCTGTATTCCCGCACTGTCCCCCAAAAAGGCTGCTCTGTATTCCCGTACTGTCCCCCAAGGGCCACGCTGAATTCCCACACTGTGTCTAAACACGTAATGCAATGCAAAAACATATTCAGTCAGCATACGGAATACACAAAATAAATAGTGAGTAAATGGACAAATAAGTGAATGGGAGAGAAAAATTAGTCATACCAGAGACAAGGGATGAAAGAGACCTTTGCAAGTTAAGAAAACAGACCATGTAGAACTGATTGAGGAACAGATTTTGAAAAAAAGCCTACACTCCTCACAAAAAAAGAAGATGGGAGAGCGCTCCAAGTTATCCTAAGGACGAGTGAGGCGATCCGGGGCCGCCGCGCCTGTCTGCGATCACCTGGCGTGGATGTGACGCGGGGACCCGGCACGCCACGCACACTGGGACACAGGAGCCCAGGCTCAGCGCCACGCCAGGTAGCCACGTACCCTGGGGCACGTACCTGCCACACAAGGGGACTGGTGTCCATTCAGAATCCAAGCAAAATGAGACGTGGGAAGCCAGCGCCCAGGCCGGCCCCAGGGTCGGGCTCAGTGGGAGCTCCCTCACCCCACCCCCAGCCCGTCCCCTGTGTACTCCTGACCACGGAGGAAGGACGGACGCACCTGCCCAGTGTCCCACACTTCCTCATCCTAAGGAGGGGAGAGGAAGAGTGGGAGGGAGGGAAGGGGAAGGAAGAGGAGGGGAGGGGAGAGAAGGAGGAGGGAAAGGGAGAGAGGAGAAAGAAGGAAGGAAAAGGGAAAGGAAATACAGGAAAGGGAAGAGAGAAGGAAGGAGGGAAAGAGGGAAGGAAGGGAGGAGGGAGGGAGAGAGGGAGGGAGAGAGGGAGGAAGGGAGGAAGGAAGGAAGGGAGGAAGGAAGGAAGGGAGGAAGGGAGGAAGGAAGGAAGGGAGGAAGGAAGGAAGGAAGGAAGGGAGGGAGGAAGGAAGGAAGGAAGGAAGGAAGGGAGGAAGGAAGGAAGGAAGGAAGGAAGGAAAGAAGGAAGGGAGGGAGGGAGGAAGGAAGGGAGGGAGGGAGGAAAGGAGGAAGGGAGGGAGGAAGGAAGGAAGGAAGGAAGGAAGGGAGGGAGGGAGGGAGGGAGGGAGGAAGGGAGGGAGGAGAGGGAGAGAGGGAGAGAGGGAGGAAGGGAGGGAGGAAGGAAGGAAGGAAGGAAGGGAGGGAGGGAGGGAGGGAGGGAGGGAGGGAGAAAGGGAGGGAGGGAGGAAGGGAGGGAGGGAGGGAGGGAGGGAGGGAGGGAGGGAGAAGGGACGGGGAGAGAAGGAAGAAAGGAAGACAGAAGACCACAGCTTCTGGACCCCTCTTACTACGCCAGCCCCAGACTTGCAGGAGACGCTGGACAGTCCTCACTCCTCATGGCTGGCTTCCTGATGTCCTTTTCAGTCTGTGCTTTGATGACCTGTCCCAGCCCAGCCGCAGGCAGGGTCTATGTTATTTTGTCACACATTCTGAAGATGTTTTAACCAAATGGCCCCTACAGTTTAAGACAGGCTACAAGAGTTCGGATCAATGATTTTCCTAGCCTGCAGCATGGGATCTATTCTTCCCACTCGTGGTGGGAGCATGTCTCTGTCAGAGTAGAACTCGGTGTGCTTCCCTAATTGGCCGAAAACAACCCTCAACCTCTGCCTCCCGGAGCTCTGAGAGGCGAGCAGGACAGGCAGTCTGCGATCCGTCTGCTCCTGCTGTGTGTCAGACACGAGTGTGGACGGGACTGGACCCCGACTGCTCCCGCCCCCCACCAGTGGAGTGACGGCCGCCCCATGGCCGCTGGCCTCTGTGACGCTCCAGGAAGGCAGAGCCAGGACGTCTTGTCACGCTTTTCTAGGACTGCTCAGAGCTCTCCTCACGGTGCTGACACGCAGTAGGGGCTTTCCTGGCAACAGTCCCATGTCGCCAGCTGTCTGGCCACATCGGCCAGTATTTATGGCTTCTGCCGCTGTTGGAACCTGCCCTTCCTAAAGAGGAACTGCAGATGCTTGGTAGATGTGCAAGGATCCCCTTCCAGAGAGGAGGAACCAGCATTCAAACAATAAGCTCTGACTGCCGTCAGTTATTGTCACTACGTAGAGCGATGAGTCTGCTGGGAAGCAGCCTTGTGGTGTGTGATCAAAGGCCAGGAGCTAAACGCCCGAGGAGTTTCAAGGCCCCGGCCCCGCTGGACCCGGCTTCCGCAGAGCACCGGCTCTTCCGGAGAGCACCACGCCGAGGCTACACATGGACGGAAGCCCCGTGCGTCTCCGTGGTTTGCTAACCCGCTCCCCCGACCACGTTCCTCATCAAAACCTTCGGCAGGTTCTGTGACTTTTCCAGACACACAGATCATAAGAAGCCCCTCGTCGATTTCAGAAAATAGAAATCCAGTCAGGTGTCATGTCAGAACGCCAGGTGCCTCCTCGACTTCAAACCCTGCCTCCCTGGCGCACTCCGCGCGCTGGCTGGAAGTCACTTGTCAGGAACGGGGAGCGGGAGGGAGAGCCTGGGCGTCGGGAGGGAGACAGCGCGCCACTGACTGGTTTGATTTCAGGTACAGCAGCTCCTTGACTTTCAGGGGAGCTGCGATCTCTGTAAAGTTGAAAACACCATACATGGAGAAGGAACGGCAGACACCTAACCCGTGGAGCGCGGTTGCTTAGTGACGCGGCCCACGGTGACAGGAAGCTAACGGGCGTCAGCCTGCTGCCAGCCACAATCCACCCAGACTCAAACCCCAGCGCGTGAGTCCGTGCTGTCCTGGCTCGGGGACGGTGTCTTGTGGCTCGTGACATCCGGTTACCAACGCGATTCTGTCTGCGTGAAGGGGACACCAGTCTCTTCAGCAGTAGAGGATTTTCTAAGCCAGGTGCCCTTAGGTGTATTTTGATTTGACGTGACGTTGAACTACCTTCTACCGTGTTGCTTTTAAGAGACTTTAATAACTTGGAGACATTCCTATGGTAAAATAGGACGCATACAAGTAGAACCCGAATTGCACGCTCCATTCCACGTAGAGAGTTTCAAAGAGCACTTGAGCAACACATAAGAAGTGGTGGTGGCGTTCATCTGTGTGGATGGTCGAGAATAATTCCTTTTCCATTTAAAAGGGTGGGCGGGTCTCTGGGCAGGCGGGCAGGCCTTCGGCTGCCAGGCTGGGTGACCCTGTGGTAGCCGTGGGTCTTTGGTGGCCCCCGAGCGAGCGCCGCACGCTGCTTGGCAGGCTCTGGGGAGTGGGCTGCGCGCCGCACCCGAGTCGGACGGCACGGCTCCAGAGAGGTGTCGCCCGAGCCTGGCCGGAGCATGGCCACGCGGCCTCCCTGCGGCAGCCTCCCCAGGCCTCCCCAGGCCTCCCCCTGTGGGGCCCGTGACCCCGGGTCCCCCGGCACCCCGTCCTCTCTGCGACCCTCTACCCCTCAGTCACGTGGACGCTCCAGTGTCAGAAACGGCACAGGCCAGCCCTCTGCTCCTCACCGCCCTCCACCACAGCGTTCCCTGAGCAAAGGGTAATGGAAACTGACAGACAGACGGATGGACAGACAGACGGATGGACAGACAGATGGCAGGCAACAGGCGGCTCTGGGAGGACGCTGCAGTGTGGCACGCATGGTCGTAGGCTTCCTGCCCCTTCCAGCAGGCTGTGTGGCCAGGCCCGTGAGCCTCCGGCCACCCTGGCCTCTGCCGGGCGGTCTCCTCTGCGCGCCCTCCCCAGACATCTGACTCCCTCAGCTTGTCGGTCACGGCTCCAGGCCGTGGGCAAGGATGCTTCCTCCCGCTGGGTCCCCGGTCCTGGGAAGCCTGCCGGAACAGCGCCCACCTGCTGGGGACGGGGCAGAGCTCAATGAGGCAGGGGTCCAGAGACAGGAAGCAGGGGCCAAAGGTCAGGAAGCCAGCACACCTGCACTGTGGGAGGACACGAGGACCCAGTCCCTGGGGACACAAGGGTGGCGGCCACCACCTACTGAGGCGCTGTGTTGGAAAGGAGGAGGCCGCCTAATGAACGGGACGAGTAATGAGCCGTAGCCGGTGGATCTGCTCAGGACCAGGAACTGTGACTTCACGGTGAGTCCCGGGGCCTGGCACTCACGGTGAACTGGACGGCCGGCCGGGAGCATGCAGGACGGAGGAGAGGAGGTGACCACGGGTTACGGGAAAGTGGGTCCAGGCTTGTGAAGATGGGCTGGGGGCCTCTGAGTGTGCTGGGATGAAGAGTCCCCAAAGCCGGTGGAGGTCTAAGCACTGGGACTGGGGGTGGGATTCCACAGGATCCCTCCCAAGACCTGTGTGGGCTGAAAAGCCTGGAGCCTGGAGTCTTGATGGAGAGGGGGTGGGCAGGAAGACAAGGCTGCGGGACGGGGCTGGGAAACGGTGCAGCCATCAAGGGCTGGCCCAGCTGCCTGTGATTTCAGGGCTGACCACACTCGGAGAGCAGGAAGATCGCAGATGGAGACAGTGTTCACGGTGAGCGGGACCGGAAAGGGGCCCGGGGCCCTGCGGAGAGGCCGGGCGGGAGCCACATGTTCGGTGGGTACCCAAGCCCCCACTGACCACCAAGCGATGAGAACACCTCCACCCCGAGCCGTGGAACAGAGGGGCAGGCAGGGGCCACCCTAGTGCCCAAGGCCGTGTCCACCTCCAGACACTTCCATGAGAAGGAAGCGCCCCCCGCCCCTTCTAGTGTCACACTGGACTCACCAGCCACACAGGAGCCTTGTTCAGAGGCATCAGGTGCCTTTCTGGGACCAGCCCACGGACATCCAGGCTGCCCCAAGCTCCAAAAACACTGGGGAGCCATGCTGGACCCACACGCACCCAGAGTCAGGCCGGCCAGACCCCACTCCACGCCGCTCGCAGACGGCCCCTGGGGAGAAGGTGGCGCAGACACAGGGTGAGCTGAGGTCCAGAACGGCTCTCCACCGCAAGGCTGGCCAGGCTACGGAGCACCTCTCAGACCTGCCGGACATCTCCACCCTTGCAGCTGCCCGAGGCCCACCTCTTGGCCAACAGCCCAGCCTCTCTGAACTCTGAGACAGACTCACACAGAAGCTGAGGGCCTCGGCCTGGCTGTGACAAGGCCAGGCGAGAACGGCGCCCTGACCTTGGAGCAGTGGGTGCCGACCTTGGCAGGCAGGACGCCTCCACAGGGCGACAGATGACATGGTCCTCTGGACCTTGCCTCCCAGGCCTGACGGCTCCTTTCACCTAGAGCAGCAGTTTTAAATGCCACGCTAACACAAGCACCTGGCCAGTTTAAATGTGCGCACAGAACAAGAATGCCGCAAGCCACCAGGGTCCGAGGGAGGTGTAAGACCCGGTCATCTGCAGGGTCAGCAGTGTGGAGACAGAGGGCCAGGAAGGGGTCACCACCAGCCCAGCCATCCTCGGGGCAGGGCTGGTGCCTGGGCTGTGGCTCACCCTCACAGTGCTGAGAAACCGTTCTGCACTTCAGAAAGCCGGGGCGCAAACAGGACCAACGCGTTGACCACCCACGGAGCTGCCAGGGCCTTTGCCACCCGATGAAAGTCACGCATGAAACATGGCAGCCTCCTCCCAGGCCGGCAGGGAAAGTAAAACAGGCCTGGCTGGGGCAAACGGCTGCCACTGGCCAGGGGTGGGTGTGTCCAGGCCCGACGGAGGCAGATTCCACCTCCTGCCCCTGCCTGATGGAAGCATGGGGCCCGCTCACACAGGAAGCCGGGACACACAGTTAGGACGGAGGAGACAGACCGCAGGGCCTCCAACCACGGGGACGGGGACGGACGCCTCACACACGCTTCTCCTCACGTAGCTGAGGCAGGGACTCACGGACTCTCGCTGACCTGAGACACGGACAGCACCAGAGGCCGGGCCCCACACGGCGCGCCCTCCGTCCTCACAGCCGGGGTGAGAGCCCAGGGGACCGGCTTCCGCGCCAGGGCCCACGGCAGAGCAGCGGGGCTGCCGTCGCAGTCATCGTGGGCCGCGTGCCACTGGAGTCCAGGCACTTTGCTAGGTCCTGTCCAGCGAGCCCTTTCAGGCCAGGTGCTGCACTAAGTCCTTCTCAATGTATGGTTACAGGCCTAGTACTGGACTAAGTCCTTCTCAGTGTGTGGTTACAGGCCAGGTACTCACCTAATCTCTCGCTGCCCACCAGTCCAGCACCATGTGTCTTGGTCAGGGGACAGCAGTGCCATCAGATCAGGCCACACTGACAGCAGAAGGCTGGGCTGGACTTAGACCAGGACTCTGGGCCTTCAAGGGACTCAGGGCCACACACACCACCACACATGGGTGATTGTTGCTGCCATCCAAAGCCAGGATTGACACTACAGGTGCTCCTGGGTCCTGAAGAACACGTGTCCAAAGGGCTTCTCACACATCAGACAGGCCACGCTTCAGAGTGAAGGGTAGCTCACACCCCTGGAGGAGAGCACTGCAGGGAGGAGGGAGACACCCTGGAGGAGAGCACTGCAGGGAGGAGGGAGACACCACATGGAGGAGAGCACTGCAGGGAGGAGGGAGACACCACATGGAGGGGAGCACTGCAGGGAGGAGGGAGACACCACATGGAGGGGAGCACTGCAGGGAGGAGGAGGGAGACACCACATGGAGGGGAGCACTGCAGGGAGGACGGAGACACCACATGGAGGGGAGCACTGCAGGGAGGACGGAGACACCACATGGAGGAGAGCACTGCAGGGAGGAGGGAGACACCACATGGAGGAGAGCACTGCAGGGAGGATGCAGGAGCACTGTCTCCAGACCTGCAGGAAGTGCTCGGGAGCAATTTGGGTGTCGCCCTTGCCACGCGGGTCACGGTGGTGGTCGCACAGGGCGTGTGTGGGTGAGGTCGGATGCCCTTCCTTGGACAGGGCAAGCGTGCTCTCATCGCCCGAGCGCCCCGTCAACGCTCCGGGTCAGGACAGAGCCTCGCTGTGGCTCAGCGCCGCCGCGCCAGCTCTCGGGCTGCAGAGCCCGGCCCGCGCCCAGGGCACGCGCGTTTGCAGCTTTGTCAGCTACGCTGAGCCTCTCCGGCCCGACACGCCCCGTTCCGAGCACACGCGTTGGGGAGGCAGACCCACGTGTGCATGCTGCGTCTTCTGAGAGAGCGAGGCGGGTGGGGACTCCCGCGCAGCCGCAGCCGCGCCCCGTGGCAGGAGGGACCCTGGGCTGGGCGGCCCGAGGGACCGCTCGTCTGAGGCGCTCCGCTCCGGGTATTCACGCGAGGCGCTTCCACAGCTTCGGCCCTTAGACTGGCGTGTCACAGACGGGAGCTGGCACGTGCGTGTGTCAGCGGACGCGTGACAACTGAAGCTGCATAATTCTATGCACCCTGCCACATTAGCAGCAGAGCACACGTCTGCCTCTCAGAGACTCGGAAACTGAGCAAGACGCGCGCAAACAGGCGTGCAGGGGTGGAGCGGAGAGCACCGCCACGCAGGGCGCCACCACGCGGGGGTGGAGCCGGGGCGCCGCCACGCAGGGCACCGCCACGCAGGGGTGGAGCGGGGGCGCCGCCGGGAAGCAGACTGGGCTCCAGACTCTCCCCCAAGACAGCCAGGAGAGCCGCGGCCCTGCAGCACAGGCGGAGGCATTTCCCAGCCTCCCTTGCCGTCAGACCGGGGCGTGCGGCCCGCCCACCGGGGCTGCCACAGCGCGCACAGGAAGGGCCCCTCCGCCACCTTCTCTTCCCTGAGAAGTAACAGGGGCCACGTTTTCCACACCTACCCTGAGACCACACACAGACCCTCAGCACGCAGCACAGATGTGAGGCTAGACACACAGAGCGCACATACACACACAGAATACACACACAGAATATATACACAGACTATACACACAGAGACCATATACCCATACCACACACACACAGAACACACACAGACCACATACCCACACCATACACACAGAATACACACACAGACCACATACCCACACCATACACACAGAATACACACACAGACCACATACCCACACCATACACACACACAGACTGAGACCTCATACTCTACAGAGACACCTGCCTTTTGCTAGGTGTTTGTTGCCAGCAAGCGGGCTTCTGCTTGCAGAAAGCACAGGAGCAGAGCCCTCCTGGGGCGGTGCCCGCGAGTGGTCAGGCCAGGCCAGTCCCTGAGGGGCAGGGCTCTGCTGCCTCCGGTCACAGGCACCGCCCGGACGAGGTGTGCCAGCCGCCTAGCTCCCACTGGGAGCCGCTGTGGGGAGTAGAGCAAGAGAGGTTGTCCAGACCTCTAGAACTGCGGATCTTCCTCTGGCCAACAGCCCCTCCCCCCCGTGCTCCCCGGGTACCCCAGCTCCTCCTCCAACCCATCCCAGGGCCTTGCCCTCGTCCCGCCCCACCCCTACCACTCCTGAGGCTGAGTCCAAGAAGCTCCACATTTCCCAGGTGCACCGTCTTCTGTCTCCACGGCCCCTACCAGTGTGACGGGAGGCCTGCAGCAAGGCACCGTTCCTGGGTGCCAGGCCGGCATGCCAGGCGCTCCTATCCTCTCCACCAGACTCCAGCCTCAGGCCCCGGGCTAACCTGGGGTTCCCTCAGCCCCAGGCCCCGGGCTAACCTGGGGTCCCCTCCCCTCAGTCCCAGGCCCCGGGCTAACCTGGGGTTCCCTCAGCCCCAGGCCCCGGGCTAACCTGGGGTTCCCTCAGCCCCAGGCCCCGGGCTAACCTGGGGTCCCCTCCCCTCAGCCCCAGGCTTGGGGTTTACCTGGGGTCCCCAGCCCGAGGGCTTCTGTGACACACCCAAATGTGCCTGCCCCATCAGCCCTGAACTCGTCCCAGGCACCAAGGACAGTGGCTGGCCAGTCACATCTGCAGTCCTTGTGGCTGAGTCTCGCTCGGTGAGAGGCCCGGCCGAGCCGGTGCTTACGGCCCCTCTGGGAGAGGCTGTGACCAGCACAGCCAGCCGCCTTCCTTCCCTGTCCCCTGAGAGACACAGACTCAGCGCAGCACTGCCGGAGTGGGGGAGAGCAGCCTGCTCATGACCCTTCACACAGGCCAAGGGCACACTGCACACGGGCTGCTGGAGAACACAGGCCAAGGGCACACTGCACACGGGCTGCTGGAGAACACAGGCCAAGGGCACACTGCACACGGGCTGCTGGAGAACACAGGCCAAGGGCACACTGCACACGGGCTGCTGGAGAACACAGGCCAAGGGCACACTGCACACGGGCTGCTGGAGAACACAGGCCAAGGGCACACTGCACACGGGCTGCTGGAGAACACAGGTCATGGACACACTGCACACGGGGCTGCTGGAGAACGCAGGCCAAGGGCACACTGCACACGGGCTGCTGGAGAACGCAGGCCAAGGGCACACTGCACACGGGCTGCTGGAGAACGCAGGTCATGGACACACTGCACACGGGCTGCTGGAGAACACAGGTCAAGGGCTCACTGCACACGGGCTGCTGGAGAACACAGGCCAAGGGCACACTGCACACGGGCTGCTGGAGAACACAGGTCATGGACACACTGCACACGGGCTGCTGGAGAACGCAGGTCCCAGGCTCACTGCACACGGGCTGCTGGAGAACGCAGGTCATGGACACACTGCACACGGGGCTGCTGGAGAACACAGGTCAAGGGCTCACTGCACACGGGCTGCTGGAGAACCCAGGTCCCAGGCTCACTGCACACAGGGCTGCTGGAGAACACAGGCCAAGGGCACACTGCACACGGGCTGCTGGAGAACACAGGTCCCAGGCTCACTGCACACAGGGCTGCTGGAGAACCCAGGCCAAGGGCACACTGCACACGGGGCTGCTGGAGAACACAGGTCATGGACACACTGCACACGGGCTGCCGGAGAACACAGGTCAAGGGCTCACTGCACAGGGGGCTGCTGGAGAACACAGGTCAAGGGCACACTGCACACAGGGCTCCTGGAGAACACAGGTCCCGGGCACACTGCACACGGGGCTGCCGGAGAACACAGGTCCCGGGCTCACTGCACACAGGGCTGCCTGTCTGAGGAACACTGGCTGTGGGAAGAGCCCTCAGTCACAGTGGCCAGGGGATTTGTCACGAACCTGCCACTGACCCGGCTGTATGAGGGAGGCTGTACCAGGAAGACAGACTGTCCTGCAGAGGAGACAGGGCCCAGAGCCCGGGGCTGCGCAGCACCGGCCCAGCCACGCCTCGCCCTGGGCGGTGGCCAGCACTGCCAGAAAACAACAAACCAGAGTGGCGTTGTGGCTCAGTGGTGGAGCACCCGCCCGGAGCTGAGGGACAGTGCCCAGGCTCAGAGTGCAGGCCCCACAATGGACAAAAGCAAAACAAGAAACAAACACCTTCCGCCAGGCCTCGTGGTGCAGGCCTGTAGTCCCAGCATGGGAGCCGCTGTGGCAGGAGAGTCACAAGTTCAGCATGCAGCCCGGGAGACGGATGAGAAAAACTGAACAAACACCCCCGCAGCGGGCCCAGGGCCCGGGCTGGGGGCTGGGGGTCCTGGGCTGGGGGCTGGGGGTCCTGGACTGGGGCTGGGGGCTGGGGATCCTGGGCTGGGGGCTGGGGGCTGGGGGTCCTGGGCTGGGGGCTGGGGGTCCTGGGCTGGGGGCTGGGGGTCCCGGGCTGGGGGCTGGGGATCCTGGGCTGGGGGCTGAGGGTCCTGGGCTGGGGGCTGGGGGTCCTGGGCTGGGGGCTGGGGGTCCCAGGCTGGAGGCTGTGGGTTCTGGGCTGGGGGCTGGGGGTCCCAGGCTGGAGGCTGTGGGTTCTGGGCTGGAGGCTGGGGATCCCAGGCTGGGGGCTGGGGATCCTGGGCTGGGGGCTGAGGGTCCTGGGCTGGGGGCTGGGGGTCCTGGGCTGGGGGCTGGGGGCTGGGGGTCCCAGGCTGGAGGCTGTGGGTTCTGGGCTGGGGGCTGGGGGTCCCAGGTTGGGGGCCTCGGGTCCTGAGTCCCGGGCTGGGGGCTCTTTATGACCCGCTGTGGCCAGACAGGCTAAGGAGGCCGCAAAGACGGAGGGTGATGGTGCATGACTCCACGGGGAAGGGCGGGCTTTGTGGGCCGCGGGGCCCAGCCTCCCACCCCCACGCCTGCCCCGGCCACCCGCTCTGGGAGGCAGAGGGCACCGAGGGGGCTTTGTGGTAGGAAGCGGCCAGCACAGGGGAGAAGGAAGGATGGTGGCTCCTGACAGCCTCCGGGTTCAGCAATGACCCGCTGGAGGCTTCCAGGTGCCCAGTGACTGTGCCGGAGGCTGGCTCAGACAAGGCCAGCCCTGGAGAGGCTGGCGAGCCTGGGGCGGCTGAGGGCAGCCTGGGCGCGTGCTTGCACGGACAGGGCCGGGCCGCCCTCGCACAGCGGAGGGGAGGGCGTGCCTGCACGCGGGCCTGCCGCTGGCCGGGCGGACACAGCCACTCTCCTGCCCCCTCGCCTCCCGCCCTCCATGGAAAGAAACAGCCCCAGCCGCTGGGCACCGGCTTCTTTGTGGGGTTTTATCTCCTCCTTCCGAAAGGAGTTCAAAAGTGGAGAGCTGATTTGTATTCAGACACCAGACGGACTGCGGCAAGCCCAGCTGGGCGGGGCCGGCCGGGGCGGACCCTCCTCTGGGGGAGGGGGAGGGAGGGCTTCCTGGGTCGGCTGCTCCCCTCCCTTCCCCCCCACCTTCCATAACCCTCCGCCCCTGCTGGGAACCGCTGCTCTTTGTGATGAGCACAGCTGATCCGCCCTCAGCATTGGAATTTTGGAGGCTCTCCAAGGATCTCCGCTCCGGGCTCTCTCGCGCATCATCTGCATACATTTGTATAAGTTATGCGTGGCTGTGCACTTCTCTTAACGTTGCCGCCTAATGAGATCACTCAGACAGGCACGTTAGAAATAGGCTGGACTGCGGGGCTGACCCTCACGGTAGGTCACCGGCATGATTGCTGGAGTGCATTTGCACAAGCGGTGTGCCAGAAGGCCCTCAGCCCTGCTTGTGGTGGTAATAAAGCCTCCTGCGGCCACAAGGAGGGCCGGAGGGCGCGGCGCACTCAGCCCATGGCCCTGTACGGTGTCGGGACAGGGCGCAAGGAGACTGTGGGACACAGCGGCCACTCCCACACCAGAAACCAGCCGGAAGTCCTGGCACGCATAGTCATTTCACCAGCTGGGTGGAGAAGAGAGCGGGGGGGGGGGGGGCACATAGTAAAATACACAGGACAAGATGGTAACAGCCCCACAGTGTTGCGGCCTCTGTGCGGGGATCGTGGGGGCCGCGGCCTCTGTGCGGGGATCGTGGGGGCCAGCTGGAAACAGGACCCCTCCCGTACCCACTGGGGAGACCCAGCGGTGTCACAGGTGAGAGTTAACGGCCTGGCAGGATGCCAGCCTAATTGCACAGGACTGGAAGCCAGCCCAGCTCTCCCACGATTTACGTGCAGCTGCAGGAGGCCGAGGGCATCTGAAGGTCAGGCCGAGCAGGCTCCTCCCAGGCTCCTGAGACAGTGCTCGGCCAGGGGTAGCCACGGCAAAAGGATGCGGGGCTGGAGGCGCAGGGCGGAGGCAGCCGTAAATCCCACCCGAGGCCTCCCTGCTCCCCCCGCGCCTCCCCCGTTTGTTCTTGGTGAAAACCTCCAGGAACAGACCACCACATTGACCTGCTTCAGGTGCCCAGCTAATGGGGCGGCAAAAATGTCAGCCATCCCTCCCCTCCCCCCGCTCCCCACTCCACTCCCCCACCTCCCATCCCCGAGGCCACCCCTCACTGGCTCTGGTCCGGCCGGGACTGCTGGCAGCGGGGAGGGGGACACCGCTGAGCTCAGCTGGGCCAGGGGACAGCGCCTCAGACCCCAGGCCTCTCCAAAAGGCCCAGCCTCTGTTTCGAGGGCCAGCGCTCACCGGGGTAGCGGCCTCTGCTGCCCCAGCCAGAGCAGACACGGGAGCAGCGTGCCAGCCCAGGGTCTGCCCTGCCCGCCACCCTCCACCCGCTGATGGCCCGGGAGATGCTGCGCCTCTTCAGAGCTGTCCCCCGAGCTGGCCCCGCACCCCAGCGGGCTGCTCAGGGGACCCCACCTTCATCCCAGGGCCAACAGAGCCAGGAGCATGTGCCCCCCGAGCCACCGGCAGGGCAGCCTCTGCCGAGCCGGCCGCCGGGCTTCCTGGCAGCTCCCACCCCGGGGAAAACGTCCTCCCACAAACCGCCCCGCAGCTCCACCACCCCGCAAGGCTGGTCCCAAGGAAGAAAGCCACGCGGCCCCTTTCATCTCAGAGACCTGCCAGTCCCGATTGAATTCCACCTGTCCCTAACACCTAGCAACGCGTGTGTGCGCTTAAACTACATGTTCTGCTTTTCAAGCAGAAGATGGGCGTGCAGGATGACAAGGCGGGAGGCCGCGGGGTCACCCAGCAGCCTGTCCCATGGTGCCTAAATAGCCACGGCTGGCGCTTGGCCGCTGGCCTCCGTGTCCCCCGCTGCCGGCTGCCGGCTGCCGGAGGGAGCTTGGTCGGAAGCAGAGGACTTTGTTCTTCTCCCACACAAGGACGGAGGCTCCGTGACCCCCTCATACCTTGTGCCCCTACCTGGTGAGCAACTCGATGACGTCATGTGGACGTGGTGCCGTGTGCCACGTGTCTTGGCACGGACAGGCAGCCCGCCCTGTGGGAACTGCTCCCGAGCTGTGGGGGATCGTGGAGGGCCTGTGCCGCGCTGTGCACCAAAGCACCCTACACCAGCGTCACAGGAACGCAACTGGCTATACACGAAGGGACCACAGTGGCTTTCACTGGGAAGGACGCTTACTCCTGTGTGTGTGCTGAGCGTGCAATGGTCACCCCCACGCAGTGCCATGCCCAGATGCACCGAGACCCAGCACAAGGCTTTGTGCGGAGGAACCGGCTCCGACCCCCCCCCCCCGGGCCAGGGCCAGCTGGTGTCCTGTGAAATCACCAGTCCTAACTTGCTCCCGGCAGGTGCCCCACTCCTAGATTTCTGGGCCCCTCAGCTCTGACAAGGGGACATCTGTACCCTGACACTCCCTGGAGAGAGCCTTGGACTAGGACCATCCAAGCCAGACAAGCCAGCACCCCCTCCTCAGACCTGCAGCACCCCAAGCCCACGGGCTGCCCAGAGCGGCTCCACTGCAGCCAGCCCACCCTGCGCTCTGCCCTGTGGGCCTCTGCACCCTCCCTCCCTCCCTCCCACCCTCCCCCTCCCTCCCACCCTTCCTTAATTCTTTTGTCTCTGTCTCTGTGTCTGTCTCTGTCTGTCTCTGTCTCTGTGTCATCTGCCTGTGTCTCTGTGTCTCTGTCTCTGCCTCCCTCCCTCGCCCCCCCCATCATAGATGTTGTTCAGTTTTGGGGTCCATCCAAGCTGGGTTCAAAGTGCAGCCCCGACTGTATGACTGTACGATCTCAGGTCCACTCCAGCCTCCAGCAATGCACCGGTGCCTCTGCAAACGCCTGTCCACCCAGGGCTGCACATGCGCAGACGCTGAGCCCAGCAAACGCCTGTCCGCCCAGGGCTGCACATGCGCAGACCCTGAGCCCAGCAAACGCCTGTCCGCCCAGGGCTGCACATGCGCAGACGCTGAGCCCAGCAAACGCCTGTCCGCCCAGGGCTGCACATGCGCAGACGCTGAGCCCAGCCCCGCGGCTGCCGCCATGCCCTGAGCTCTGTGCTTGGATTTGCTTCCCTATGCCTCACTTCATTCTCTACCTCCACACAAGCCCTTCCCCCCTCCCGTGGCTTCAGATACACGGTGTGTAAAGAATGCACGGGCCAAGCTGGCCTGCAGGGCCGTGGGGTTCGCTCGCGTCCGCCTCTGCGGCCGCCCCAGGCGGGTCTGGGTGGCTCGGAGCCGCCCCGCACACCAACCCCGCGGCCACGCCGGTGGCCCTGCCTCGGGGTCCTCGGCAATCCACGCCCTCTTCCGCGTGCCACATCCGCCCATGTGTGCGGGAGTCCTAAGCCACAGTGAGTGTCCACACCAGTGTCCAGCCCAGTGGACGATGGTCAGCGCAGGTGACCACGCCCCACCCCCGCCAGGCTTCGGGGAGCTGAGAGACCCCAGGGTGTGAAAGGGAGGAACGCGGGCATGAGTTCAGGCTGTCCTGATTACAGACGGCATTGTTGTCAGCACAGGTTTCTCTTCTCAGTTGCCTATTCTCTCTCTCTCTCTCTCTCTCTCTCTCTCTCTCTCTCTCTCTCTCTCTCTCTCTCTCTCTCTCTCTCTCTCTCTCTCTTCTCTGTTTACTTCAAAAATGTCCTTCCCAACATTTAACAGGTAAAGAAAATAGCATATTGGTTTATTTTGTTTGTTTTTGTTTGTTATTTTCTGTCCAAGTAATACTGATTAAAAATATTTACATACCTACTTCACTTTTAAGTCCACAGTGTAGCATTCTTATTTGTATGGCTTTCGAAGTTGTAGCACAGAATCTTTACATTAAGGATTAGGGAAAAAATTACATTCAAAACAAAGCCTAATATATACATGTTTTCCTCTGTATTTTATTTTAAATGCATTAATTTTTAAATGATGCTCATTTTTTTCAATCTGGTAGAAAAATGCTAGCGCAATTTTTCATCAAAATAAAGCTTACCACAGATGTAAATGAATTTTCCCGATTGAAAACAGCCCTTCAGTTGCTGCTCAATGAAATTCCTCAACCTATCTTAAAATGAAAACGAATTGGCGATTGTCATTATAAGCAAAAATATGAAGTACTGATTGCGACAATGCTCCTACAGCACAAACTTTGAAGAAATGCACGCTTTGTAGAGGTTTAGCTGGTTTCAGAAGGCACATGGGTGTCTTGTGTTTTTTCCTCCTATAACTTTTGCCACGACCATTTCTGTCCCAGAGTTGGCATCTGTGACTCGCGGGATAACAATCATAATGCTATTCAGAAGAAGGCAAGCCAGACCCAAACGTAACTGCACAACAACCACGCTCCATTCTTCACGCCACCGTGCTTCCTGTCCATGCCTTAGAATACATCAGCTCATGTTCTAACGGTTTTACATTTGATTTCTCATGAAGGAAGGAATTTGGGGAAGGACATGACCTGGGAAAAGGGACGCTTTCCACAATGAAAATAGATGCATTTGTACCCAACTATATAGCAAAATAGCATCTATTCCTTCTCTCTGCCCGTGTTTTCCTCACGTTTCTCCTTTCCCTTCTTGTTGTACTATCTTGTACTCCCCCAGGCTCGCTCTGGCCACTCCCAGCTGTGGGAGGACACTGGTGAGGGACAGGCAGTCTGTGGAGCGGTGTTCTCTGATCAGCAGAAATACCGCAGCCAGTCTTGCTCTCCTAGTGTGGAGGGAGACAGCTTTCCTCCAGGTCAGCTCTCCCACCCAGAATTACCCTCCTCACAGCTGCACTGCTCTCCAGGGGCTAAGTTTGCTCCCCAGCAGCTACAGAAAGGATCCCTCCTCCTCACCGGCGAGTGCTCCCTCCTCCTCACCGGTGAGTGCTCCCTCCTCCTCACTGGTCGATGCTCCCTCCTCGTTGGTGAGTGCTCCCTCCTCCTCACTGGTCGATGCTCCCTCCTCATTGGTGAGTGCTCCCTCCTCCTCACTGGTGGGTGCTCCCTCCTCCTCACTGGTGGGTGCTCCCTCCTCCTCACTGGTGGGTGCTCCCTCCTCCTCACTGGTGGGTGCTCCCTCCTCCTCACTGGTGGGTGCTCCCTCCTCCTCACTGGTGGGTGCTCCCTCCTCCTCACCGGTGAGTGCTCCCTCCTCCTCACTGGTCGATGCTCCCTCCTCATTGGTGAGTGCTCCCTCCTCCTCACTGGTGGGTGCTCCCTCCTCCTCACTGGTGGGTGCTCCCTCCTCCTCACTGGTGAGTGCTCCCTCCTCCTCACTGGTGGGTGCTCCCTCCTCCTCACTGGTGGGTGCTCCCTCCTCCTCACTGGTGGGTGCTCCCTCCTCCTCACTGGTGGGTGCTCCATCCCACTGGTGGGTGCTCCCTCCTCCTCACTGGTGGGTGCTCCCTCCATCCCACTGGTGGGTGCTCCCTCCTCCTCACCGGTGGGTGCTCCCTCCTCCTCACTGGTGGGTGCTCCCTTCTCCTCACCAGTGAGTGCTCCCTCCTCTCACCAATGGGTGGTGTCCCGCTGTCATCGACAGGCATTCCAAAGACATAGCATGTGTTCCCCATTTCCTGACCCTGGGCCCATCTATGTAGAGATGGGTTATGCACTTTCCTATCTCTTTCTAGCTTGTCTTTGTGTCTGGCAGACTAATGCTTCCTCTTTTTATGTCTCTAATATTGTCTTGCACACAGATATTTCTATACTTATAGAAATAAACTTACCCAATATTGAGATTGTTGGATCTTAAGGTAGGTCTACTTTTTTCTGTTTTTGAGGAACCTCTACACCATTTGTCATTATGGCTGTTAGTTCACACAACCATCAACAAGTGTTTTCTGTGTCTTCTTTTTTTTTTTTTTTTGGTCGGTCATGGGGCCTGGGCGCTGTCCCTCAGCTCTTCAGCTCAAGGCTAGCGCTCTACCACTTGAGCCATAGCACCATGTCCAGCTTTTTCTGCTTATGTGGTGCTGAGGAATCGAACCCAGGGCCTTATGCATGCGAGGCAAGCACTCTACCACTGAGCCACCTTCCCAGCCCCTTCTCTGCGTCTTCTAAAGTTTCCTTCCATCTCTTTGGTAACAGTCACTCCAGCAGGTGTGGTGTGACACCTTATTGTGTTTTGAAGTCCACCGTCAAAAATACTTCCAAAGGAGAGGACCTCAGTGCATTGAGGAGGTATTCACACACCATGTCCAATGTAGCATGATTCATAACAGCCAAAATATGGGAGCACTCGGCATGTCCATCCATGGGTGATCGAAGACTGTATGATGTGCAGACACAGGAAGCACTATCTGTTTTAAGGAAGAAAATCCTGTCATATAAGCCAACACAGATGCGCCTGGAGACATTATGTTAAATGAAAGATGGGAAAGACAGACATCATCTGATCTCAGCTACAGACGGAATCTGCAAATAGTTGGACCGTAGAAGTTTCTTTACTTTGGGTGTTGAATGCTCTACAGAGGCCAGCATGTTAAAGACTTGGTCCCCAGGCCAGGAGAGAAAAGCTCAAAATGGGCTGGGAAGGTGGCTCAGTGGTAGAGCGCTTGCCTTGCATGCATGAGGCCCTGGGTTCAATTCCTCAGCACCACATAAGCAAAATGAAAGAAGCCAGAAGTGGCGCTGTGGCTCAAGTGGTAGAGCGCTAGCCTTGAGCTGAAGAGCTGAGGGACAGCACCCAGGCCCAGAGTTCAGGCCCCACAACCAGACCAAAAAAAAAAAAAAAAGAAAAGAAAGAAAGAAAGAAAGGAAGAAAGGAAGAAAAAGAAAGTAAAAGAAAAAGAAAAGCTCAAGAGCTTTACTGTGACACAAGGACATCATTAATATGGAGACCTGGAAATCACTAAGAGAAAAGAATTTAAGTATTTTGACCTTAAAAACACAAGAAGGAGAGGTAGGCTTGATGTAGCCATGCTATAACTTTAAAAATAATTTGATTTTAAAATCCCCCAGAGGCTCAGCAAATCAAAGAATGAACTGACAAATGGGACTGCATCAAACTAAGAAGTCTCCTCACAGCAAAGGACATAGCTAACAAGCTAAATAGTCTACAGAGTGGGAGAAGGTCTTTGCTAGCTATAAAACAGACAATGGCCTAATATCTAGAATATGCAAAGAACTCAAGAAAATAAATCCTCAAAGAATTGACAATTCATAAATTCATAAATGGGCAAACTAAATAGAAAAAAAAAACTTTTTTAAAAAGGTGAAAATACCCAATAGACACATGAAGAAATGTTCAACACCTCTGGCCATAAAGGAAATACAAATCAAAGCAACCCTGAAATTCCACCTCACCCCAGTTAGAATGATGATCATCAAGAAAACAAACAATAACAGATACTGGTGGGCATGTGACTAAAAGGAAAACTAATGCACTGTTGGTGGGAATGTAAACTTGCTCAACCACTCTGGAAAGGAGTATGGAGATTCATTAAAAAAAAAAAAACTAAACATAGAACTATCCTATGATCCAGTAACTCCACTCCTGGCCATTTATCCAAAAGACCACAAATCAGGATGTAGTAAAGCCACCAGCACAACCAAGTCCATTGCAGCACTATTTACGATAGCCAAGGCATGGAATCAGCCCAGATGACCCTCAATGGACAAATGGATCAAGAAAATGCAAGATAGATAGACAGACAGAGATACACACACAATGCAATTTTACTCATCCATTTGGAACAATAATTTTATATCATTTGCAAAAAAAAAAAATGTACCTGGAACAAAGTATGTTAAGTGAAGTTAGTCAGGCCCAGAGGGACAGAGATGCATATTCTCTCTTATGTAGATGCTAGAACTAATTTTAAATGCACAAGTCAAGACATACAGGCTTATACGCAGCTGTACACAGATGCATTAACTGAAGTATGGTATTGCAGGGGAGAATTCAAACAGCACAATTCCTTAGAAAACCTAGCTCACAGTCCAACTCCACAAATACCAGGAAACTGGCACTTGGAAGGCATGTGTGGGAGACCAAAAGGAGGGGTAAAGTAATGAGGAGGGGGAAGGGTTCAGGCATAATAGTCTATGCATATCCTGTGAAACTAGGGAATTTGAGGGGAGAGGTGGGATTTGGAAGGATCAACGGGATGACATCAGTCAAGACGCATTGTATGCATAAACTGATTTGTTGAGTGGTAATCCCTTTGTGCACCACATAAAGATAATAAATGAATAATTTTAAAATAATGAAGTAAAATAAAATCCCCCTAGAACTTGTTTAGAAGAGTACTGTATGATTAGATTTGTTGAGGGGCCATGGACGTCTTCACAATGCCCAATTAGCTCATCTATGAATGTGGTTTAGGTCTTGGATTCTGTCATATAAAATTTCAAGTCTTCACTAGACCTTTTTTTTAATCACGAAGATCTCAGGTATTTGGTGGCAACGGCTGTGTCATGCACAGTGACACAGGCTATCTCGAAGTTAGGATTCGGTGACTCTGACAGATAGCATCTCACCAGTGTTGGACTCAGACTCCTGAGCTCCTCTGTGTACACAGCCTTGGATGCTTGAGGAAGTGAGTTTCGCACCTGTGAAGTAGACACACTGGTGTAACCTGATGATGGATTGGATGATTGAAGGTAGGTGCTGGACATGGGACCTGTTATCAGCTAGCACCAAGTTCTCTCCTTTTAACTTTTGATTGGAACTCAGGGTCTCATGCTTGCTAGGCCAGTGGTTTACTGCTTGAACCATGCCTCCAGCTCTGATTTTTACTGATTATTTTAGAGATGGAGTCTCATGTACTTTTCTGCTTGGACTGGCCTCAAACCAGATCCTCAGGACCTCAGCTTCCTAAGTAGTGAGGATTACAGACATGAACCCCTGGCCCTGATTAACAAGTGCTAAGTTTATTATCACTAGTTGTGGGTCTAGAAGAAAATTATTCAATCAATTTTGGATTCCTTTTTTAATTTAAAAAGTGTCCTTCTCCACCAGCTCCAGTGCATGGCACCGATAAACAAGGAAAACAAGGACTCGCTTCCCACACCGCAGCGTGCGGCCTGCGCAGGATGCTGGTGTGAGAGCTGATCTCTTGTCCGTTTCCTTCGTGACCATCGTGCTCATCTTGCTTTTGTGTACACGCACATCCACTACTCCAACAAACAACTCATGATGCATCGACAAGGCCTTCCACGTGCCTGGACTGTGCCAAAAATGTCTTCTTCATAATTGTCTTTTTTTAATCAGTGTGCTTGAATTGCACAGAGATGTTTCTTTGGGATCTGTCCATGTGTGCGTGCCATGTGCTCTCATTAAGTTCACCCTGTTACTCTTCCTCACCTCCTGCCCAAGTCTTTAAATTTCCCAATGATGACACAGGAGTTAAAAATTTCCATGCCTGATTGCATATACCTGCTGGAAATTAGACAGACTGAAAAAAAATATGACTTACAGATAGGAAAGGGGATCAGGGACGTGAGCTAATACTTGTGTAGTCCCTGCACAACCATCACCTGCGCCCGTATACCTATAGGTATTCCATGAGAAATGTACTGTGCTGTGTGCCCAAAGCCAGCAGGATGCCCTAGGTTATACAATCACGGGTGTGAAAATCAGGACTTAAGTAAAAACCTTGTGTTGTTTACAGCCTCACAAGCCAGTCTATGTATTCACTTCGAGACGAGTTTAATGGACAAAATTGTTCACGAATATTTCAGAACAAGAAAATGGGTACCGAGAGATCGGGCAGTGCCGGTACTCTCCAGGATGGAGCCTCTGTCCCTTGTGCTGCGGTGCTCATGGCTGCCCCTGGGGGAGCCGCTGGAGTCCAGGGCCCGCGGGGTCCGGCAGTCTCTGCTGGAGTCCAGCCCACGGGGTCCCACAGTTTCTGCTGGAGTCCAGGGCCCACGGGGTCCCAAGGTCACGGCTGGAGTCCAGGGCCCGTGGGGTTCCGAGGTCACGGCTGGAGTCCAGGGCCCGTGGGGTTCCGAGGTCACGGCTGGAGTCCAGGGCCCGTGGGGTCCCAAGGTCACGGCTGGAGTCCAGCCCACGGGGTCCCACAATTTCTGCTGGAGTCCAGGGCCCGCGGGGTCCTGCAGTCTCTGCTGGAGTCCAGGGCCCGTGGGGTCCCGCGGTCTCTGCTGGAGTCCAGGGCCCACGGGGTCCGGCGGTCACGGCTGGAGTCCAGGGCCTTCGGGGTCCCACAGTCTCTGCTGGAGTCCAGCCCGCGGGGTCCTGTGGTCTCTGCTGGAGTCCAGCCTACAGGGTCCCGCGGTCTCTGCTGGAGTCCAGCCCGCGGGGTCCCACGGTCATGGCCGGGCCTCTCTGTCTTCCTGTCTCCAGTGTCTGGGAAATGCTTCTCAGGACAGAAACATAACCTGGAGCCGGTGGGCAACGCAGTGGAAGGATCTGTAGCTTTCAGGCTCTGCGACTCCCTCCCCCCGAGGTCACAGAAGGACCAAGAAGGCCCAGAACAGGTGTCATAGGGCATAGATGGCGCGCTGGCCGCTTGCGTTGGGAGTGGAGCGCCCCTCCACGCTGGCCGCTTGCGTTGGGGGCGCCCCTCCCAGGCCGGGCGTCCAGCAGCCTGGCGATCACAGAGCCCCGGACCCAGCCAGGGCAGCACCAAGTGCTGGTAGGACTAACAGAGGGAAGGAACTTATCATTCCAGGAAACAAGCTACAAAACAGAAGAAGCAAGATGGTCCCAAAGACACTGGTGCTGACGCTTCACGTGACAGGAGAGGGCGTGCTGATCACGTGGGCGCGGATGCACCTGAGCTGAGACCCGGCCCGCAGGGAAAGCCCAGCCCTGCGCTCAGCACCGGCCTGAGGAGAAGCTGCCCTTCAGAAGCCCTGAGAAACTGGACTGCTGGGCGTTTGGAGTGTCTGCAGGAGCTCTGAAGTGCTGCTCCCATGGAGCCAGAGTCCACATGCTCACTCCAGTGCGTTCACCAGCCGCCAGCTCACACCAGCGCCCACATGCTCACTCCTGTGCGTTCACCAGCCGCCAGCTCACACCAGCGCCTGCGTGCTCACTCCTGTGCGTTCACCAGCCACCAGCTCACATCAGCACCCGCGTGCTCACTCCAGTGTGTTCACCAGCCGCCAGCTCACACCAGCGCCCACGTGCTCACTCCAGTGCGTTCACCAGCCGCCAGCTCACACCAGCGCCCACGTGCTCACTCCTGTGAGTTCACCAGCCACCAGCTCACACCAGCGCCCAGCCGCCAGCTCACACCAGCGCCACATGCTCACTCCAGTGCATTCACCAGCCACCAGCTCACACCAGCGCCACATGCTCACTCCTGTGCGTTCACCAGCCCAGCCGCCAGCTCACACCAGCACCCGCGTGCTCACTCCTGTGCGTTCACCAGCCACCAGCTCACACCAGCGCCCAGCCGCCAGCTCACACCAGCGCCCACATGCTCACTCCAGTGCGTTCACCAGCCGCCAGCTCACACCAGCGCCCGCGTGCTCACTCCAGTGCGTTCACCAGCCGCCAGCTCACACCAGCGCCCGCGTGCTCACTCCGGTGCGTTCACCAGCCGCCAGCTCACACCAGCGCCCGCGTGCTCACTCCTGTGCGTTCACCAGCCGCCAGCTCACACCAGCGCCCGCGTGCTCACTCCGGTGCGTTCACCAGCTGCCAGCTCACACCAGCGCCCGCGTGCTCACTCCTGTGCGTTCACCAGCCGCCAGCTCACACCAGCACCCAGCCGCCAGCTCACACCAGCGCCCACATGCTCACTCCTGTGCGTTCACCAGCCGCCAGCTCACACCAGCGCCCGCATGCTCACTCCTGTGAGTTCACCAGCCGCCAGCTCACACCAGCACCCGCGTGCTCACTCCGGTGCGTTCACCAGCCGCCAGCTCACACCAGCACCCGCGTGCTCACTCCGGTGCGTTCACCAGCTGCTAGCTCACACCAGCCCCACACAGTGGAGTGAGCTGAGAGGAAAACGATCACACCTTGGAAAGCAAACTCCAGGGAACAGACTGGTGCATAGCATCTTGGATGTGAGAACCTTAATACGCATGAGTCTGGATATCTGGTTTCATTTCATTTTTTATTATTGTTTAGTAGTTGTATAAAGGGGTTTTGATACACGTGTCAATGTATGAGTACAATGCGTCTTGATCGGTCACACTTTAGTGAATATCCACTTTTGATAAAGCAAGTTGTAGACAACATAGTCCTAGGGAACAAAGTGTGGCTTGGGGACATTTTAATTCCTAACTTTTTTATTCAGCATTAAATTCACACTTAAACGCATCACTCCTAATAAAGGCAGAGCGATCATGAAACTTCGTCCTGTGAAGGGTCTGTCTCTACTTTATAAAGAAAGTTTTCACACAGAGCAGTATGTCAGCATCTGGAGGGTATGCACCTGCCGGTTTGTGCCGTGGCTGGGGGCTGGGCAAAGGGGGCATGACTGACTGGGGGAGGGTCAAAGTGCCACAGAGCAGCAGGCACGGAAGGGGTCCACCACCACCCCAAACAAGAACGTCCGTCCACTCAGCTCACCCGAGCAGTCTCAGACAAGTATGCTGAGTGGACAAGAGAAGCCCTCTCCTTGCCTTGGGCCTTGAGTGGAGACGTTCTGTGTGTTTATTTCCTAGTGCTTCCAAAGAAAAGAAAGAAGAAAAACTACAAATGAGGTGGCTTCAAACTAGCACGATCCATTCCCCCAGAGTTCCAGAGGCCGGAAGTCTGAGTTATGCTGGCGTTGGAGTCGGAGCCTGGGGCAGACTCTGTGCAGAGAGGTCTGTGCTGGGGTCTCCCAGCTTTGGTAACAGATGGTGGTGTTGCTGTCCCTTCTCTTGAGCTGACATCGCTCCGATCCAGCCTCCCATGGACCCTCCCTATGTGTCTTTGCCCTGTCTCTCTCTAAATCTTCCCCTGGTATAAGGACAGGAGTCATGGTGGCTTCCAGCCAAACTACCAACCTCACCAGAAGTAAACCTGCTCTGGAGGCCCCATTTGCAAATAAGGTCCCACGGTAAGCTGTGGACCTCAGCAGCCACTCCTGGGAAGGGAGCAGAGCGGTTCAAGCCTCGCTCTGAGGATGCAGCTATGTGCACTCGTCCTGAAGCATTGTCCACTGTTACAGGTTGCCATCAGTCCACCAGGTGGCTTGTGGTGAGGACATTCTGTCCAGGGATAGCTCCTGTTTCCACCTATTGCGAATCACTATCACTGACGGAGAGAGCTGTGTGAAATACTTCCTGGCTACTGAGGGCTTATTTTTCTGCAGCCACAGAGTGAGATGTGTGAAGTGAATTATTTCCTCTTGACTCTCTCAAGCCCCCTCTGACGTAGCTGCTAATACCCTCCCTCTACAGGCAAACCTGAAGCCCTGACATTGGTCGCCTACCCAAGGAGGAGTCAGGAAGCCACGCAGCTGCCTTCCGTGCCAGGCCAGCCTATGCTGAGAACACACACACTTCCCACCAGGCCTGTCTACCATGTCTATGCACTAGGAACGCCTGGTTCCATCCCTGAGAGCACACGGGGACTTCTGCCAGCCATGGCCCTAGCTCAAGGCTTCTCTCCCCAGTCCTGACTAACAGATGAACACACTGCCCCACCCGGCACAACCTTGGCCACTGGTTGCTGGGCACCCACCCATTCCCAAGCCACCTTCTGGAAAGCTGAGGTGGCACAAGAACTGGGACAAGAAAGCACAGCAGACCATTAACCAATTTAGACAGCATCACATGGAAAAGACTCAAGGATACTTTCCTGCTTTTGACATCTGGTCTTTCCTCTAGACCTGAAGCCCTCCATCAGGCCTCCGAGGGCTTTCTTGCCCAGACTGCCGTCCAACTGCAGCTTTCGAGATTACAAGCCTATGTTCTAGGGTGTTTAGAACTTGAAAATAGTATAAGAGTGAGTTAGGGAGTAATGTGGCAAGTGTCATTAGATCTACGCCCAAGGGCTGATGAGCACCATCCTCAGATCTGCACTCAGGACCAATGAGAGCCATCCTCAGATCTGCACCAAGGACCAATGAGAGCCATCCTCAGATCTGCACCAAGGACCAATGAGCACCATCCTCAGATCTGCACTAAGGACTAGTGAGAGCCATCCTCAGATCTATTCCTAAGGACCAATGAGAGCCATCCTCAGATCTATTCTTAAAGACCAATGAGAGCCATTCAACACCAAGGTTACACTTGGTGCTTGGTCCAGTTGAACTGTTCAGCCCTATCAAGTTCCTCCTATTTTAATGAAAATAAATCTTAAAATACTGGATGACCTTTTTGATTTCTGGAGTGAGCACATTTCTAAAACCATGAGGAAAGAAAATGGATGAGATTTTCATTTATGTTTCTCTAAAGATGCTCCTCTCCACTGCACCTTACCTACAGATTCTACAAAGGATCCTTCCTCCTTCCTGATCTTCTGGTGATTGAGGGCCATAAGAGGTCTTTATGTAACAGATGAATGTAAGAGGAGTGCACGATGAAACCTTCTGAAATGTGCTTGTAGGAATACTTATGCTAATTTTATCGTTTGTTTGGGCCAGTAATTGCAGAAATCATTTTTGCAAATTAAAATTCAAGTAAAGTAGAATCATGTGAAGTACATCCTCAGCATAGAGATGTGCGTGCGTCCAAAGCCCGGTGGTGTGGTGCCACATGCCTCCTGTAATTGGTGGGACATGTTTTGACTTGTTCACTTGAAATGTGATAATCATGTGCCAGCGAGGTAAACGGATAATTGCATTTTTCAGTCTTTGGAGTAAAGCGTGCACGTTGTAAAGGTGCCTTTCTTTCATCTTTTCAATAACCTTCTCTGCTATTGACAACAGACACTTGAACCGTGGCATTTTCCCTTTTCCACCGCACAGATCTAAGAGAAAAGGGGAGGGCTGCGTAGCAAAGTTAACTTCCCAAACAGTCCCTGGTGGGAAAAAGAAAAACGCAGTGTTCCATTTAGAGGTTTATTTAATTACAAAGAATAATTGGAGACGGGGGATGAAAAATAACATCAAAACAAATGCAGCTGCCAGGCTGGTGGTGACATCAGCAAGATGGCTGACCAGAGGTGCCACACGCCTCTCTTCACACCAAAGGAGCGGAACAAAGGGAAACAGGGCAGCTAGTTCCCTGGAGGGTCTGAAGCAGAGCACCAGTTAAGTGATGGTGTCGCAGAGTTGTCACTGAGCACCGAGAGACGGTGGCCTTGGAAGGAAGTCCCTTTCTTGAGAGCAACCCTGCGCCAAGGGGGACTTTGTGGGGAGCAAGAGAGCTCTGGGCGTCCTGGCTTGTGCCACAGACGTGGAGCTTTGCTTCTGGAAAGCGCACAGCTCACGGGCTGGGGCCTGCCAGGCTCGTCTCCAGGGAAGGCCCCGGCCACACCCACTCCCCACTCAAGTCCTGCAGCAGTGCGCCCGCCCCGACCCTGTCCTCCTCGCCTCTTGTGAAGTAGACGCATGGCCTCACAGAGTACCGAGGTCGGCCCAGCCCCCCAAAGCAGCCAGAATCCCCAGCCACCAACATAGACCCAGAAGGCCAATGATCCGGCTGGCACCAGCGGCCTAGTAAGGCTGCCTCTGTCCCCAGACGCAGCATGAATCTGTCTCTGCTGTGGGACAGGCTGTGTCACACTCAGGGGCGTCCGGCAGCGTGTCCCATCGCCATGACCACGGAAGTGACAACGTTGGCCTCTGCAGCCACACCAGCCAGGCCCTGCCGGCACAGGCCTGCCAGGGGAGCCCCCTCCCCCCCCCCCCGCCCCACAAGCAATCACAAAGACTAGCAAGTGCCTCATGCCCATCGCCAGGCACGTTTTCCCAAAGCGACCGGCAAACCCACCCTAAGATGGCTGCCGTGAGACCTAGACCCAGAGACACTCACAAACATTGCTGACCCGGACCACACCTGGACAATACATTCAAGCACCCACCTGGAGCCCAGACCAGCACCCCAGGACACGTCACCCAGGGAAAATCAACAACTCAGAGAGGCACAGACAACAGATGGAAGAGACACCAGTACATCATTGTATGGTCACAAGAAGCATGAGGCAAGCCGGGTGCCAGTGGCTCACGCCATCTCAGGAGGCTGAGATCTGAGGATTGCAGTTCAAAGCCAGCCCATGCAGGAAAGTCCATGAGACTCTTATCTCCAATAAACCACCAGAAAACTGGAAGTGGCGCTGTGGCTCAAGCAGTAGAGCGCTCACCTTGAGCTGAAGAGCTGAGGGACAGGACCCAGGCCGAGTTCAAGCCCCATGGCCGACAAAAAAGAAAAGAAGCATGAGGCAGCACGTACCCCCGAGGAACATGGTAACTCTCTACCAACGGATCCAAAACTGACTCGCTATCTGAAAAAGAACTCAAACCAATGAAAGGAAACCTCTGGAGAGGCAAGTGAATACAGACAGACAATCCACCCATATGGGAATGAGAAATCCAGTCAGAAGAAACTGGAACTGGGCAGAAATCCTGCAGGGGATGGGCAGGGCGGGGGGGGGGGGGGGGGGGAGACAAAACCAAAAGACCTTCAATAAATAAAATACAAAATAGAGTTGAGAATTTCAATATAAGAATAGAAGCATATACATTTTTCTAATCTGGGGAAGAGAAGGGAATGACAAAATGCTGAAATAAGGAAACAGGTTGACCCATTGTAACAATGAGATGCACAGATACTATGTTGAAAATGAACTTTACAGCGTGGAGAGGGGTGGGAGGGGAGAGAAGAGGGAGAAGCTGGGGAGGTGGGGTGGGAAGAAATGGTAGGGGAAAAACAAAGGCGGGGGTAACAATGTTCAACAGGAAATGCACTCGCTACCTTACTCATGTAACTGTAACCCCTTTGTACAGTATCTTTACAATAAAAATATATATTAAAAAGGAATAGAAGCAGCAGAATTTCCCACCATGAAAATAATTCTTTTGAGACATCCCAATAAGGTTTAAAAGTGGAGGAGGGGTCCCAAAACTTATAGGAAATCAGTAAGTAAGAAAAATATTTACATGTGGTAATTCCGGAAGGAGAGAATGGGAAGGACAGAGAAACCCGAGTCTCAAAACAACTGCTAAAAACCTTTCAATCATGGACAAGATATGGACAGCTGGGGGCAGGAGCTTCCAAGGCCCACTAACACATTCAACCAAGAAAGGTCCTAGGCGGTCCCCATCACGGTGAACTATCAAATGCAGAGGACAGAAAATTCTAAGACAGCTAGAGGAGAGCAGCAAGTCTCTTAAAGGAAACTCTCTAGAATCCACAGCAGACTTCTCAGCACAAACCCTACAGACTCAGATAGAACGGCATGATGAATTCAAAGTCGACAACAACTGCCAACAAAAAACACAATGCTCCACAGAGCCACCCTCAGAAATGAAGGAGAAATAAAGGGGTTCCAAGTCAAACAGCATTGAAGTAACCTGCCAACAGCAGACCGGCCTATAAAAGGGAGCCCCTACTCATGGAAAAGGAAGCCAGCTACCACCTTAGCAATACAGGGAACCATAAATCATCAACAGAGAAATCACACAACAGGGAGAGAAGAATCAAATCACAAGACGGTCTATAGGGAAGAAGGGAAGAAAACATATACAAAACAAACAGAAAAACATTAACGTGACAGGAGCAGGTCTTTGTCAATAACCTTCCTAAAGAACACTTCACCAGCCAACTTGCACAAACACACACATATGTACACGCACGCACTCATGTATACTGCATGCTTTCTTTCTCTCTCATACACACACACACACACACACACACACACACACACACACACACACACACACAACCTAAAATGAAGGAAAGAAAACCATGTACAAAATGGAACCAAAAGTGGCCGTTAAAGGCTACACTTCTGGGCTACAAGGTAGACCTTAATGAAAAACTTATTGAATGGGAGAAAATATTGGTAAAATATTCAATGGGTAAGGAATTAATACTTAGAATATAAAAAGCATCTAAAGATCTTCACAGTAAAAAAAAATGAGTCAATTAAAATATTTGAAAATCACTTGAGCAGACAATTCTCAAAAAGAATACTGAAGTAGATATATAAAAATGTCCAATATCATTAGTCACGATGTACAATCTCATCCTAGTTATGATTACTCTCAAAAAGATAAGAAGTCAATGCTGGTGAGGAGAGTGAGCCGCGCTCCTACCCCATTGGCGGGAACAGAAATCGGGTGGTCAGCGCGGAAAACAGTATGGGGCGCCCTCGGAAAAACCAGAAACAGATCTGCCACGGCTCCAGCAATCCAGGCACAGCCCTACGAAGTGAGCATGTGGAAGAGATGTGTGTCCTCATGTGCATGAGACACTTTTCACAGCAGTGGAGATAAGGACCAGCCATGGAGGCCCTGGGAATGTAAGTGTGTCTCTTGTGGCAGGGTGGAACTACGGAATGTTACCTTGAGTGAAACGAATGCCCTCGGTTACCACTCACATATGGAAGCTAAGAGATTAATGTCAGAAAGGCAGAAAACAGAGAGCTAGTATCAGAACCAGGCAGGGCGGAGCGGAGGCCGGCTGGAGCGAGCAAGGTTAATGGGCACCGAGTGGAGACATCACTTTTCCCCTTCTTAGCACAGTAGGGAAATTGTGGTTAAGAATAGTTAATTGAATATTTCAAAATAGTAAATAGGATTTTAAAAGTTCCCAGCACAAAGTAACGATGTCTGTCTCAGGGACCTGGCATGCCAATTAGCCTGGCTGGCCACGCACGGTGTGCACGCGTGCCAGAATGCTTAGTGTGCCCCGCTAATGGGTGCGATTAACACGGATCAGATGAAACTCAAATACGTCCTGACCGTATCTTCACTGAAAGCTGATTGCCAATCTCATTTCCTTTCATCTCCAAAACCACTGTGACCACAGGACCATGGCAAAGCCAGGACACATACCAGCTCTTCTGTAGCAGGCCAGTCTCTTCCTTCCTGTACGATAGGAACCCACTTCCTCTCTCCCGCACAACTTGGGGACTCACTTCCTCCTTCCCACACACCATGGGACACGCTTCCTCCTTCCCTCACACCATGGGACACGCTTCCTCCTTCCCTCACACCATGGGACACGCTTCCTCCTTCCCTCACACCATGGGACACGCTTCCTCCTTCCCTCACACCATGGGACACGCTTCCTCCTTCCCTCACACCATGGGACACGCTTCCTCCTTCCCTCACACCATGGGACACGCTTCCTCCTTCCCACACACCATGGGACACGCTTCTTCCGTCCTCATCTGAGGGATCGGTCTTTTATTCTTAACCACAAACCATGTGACCAAGATTCCCTTCACAGAGTCAAAATAAAGCCACAAATGGAATCTGTGTTTCCAGCTGTGCATGCCTTGCCTACAGGCTGCCAGGCTCGTTTAGTTCTTCCCTTCTGAATCCCTGATTGGGTACCAGGGAGAGGAGCCCAAGGATCGGGCTTCCAGAGGGGAGGGGGAAGGGGGGAGAGGGGAAAGGGAAGGGAAGTGGAGTCTGGGGCCGGGCCGGGCCCCCTGCTGTGGGCTGCCAAGCCCGAGAGATGCCCAGGTTCACAGAGAGCTCATCAGCAGGAAGGTTCCCGGGGTGATCATAACTCATGCAGTGTGCCCCTTCAGATCACATCCTGCTTCCTGACAGCAGGTGAGAAAAGCGGGATTTAATCAGCACTGGTGACACTTCTGAGCGGGGCGGCTCTGAACAGGTGCAGCCTCCCTCCCTCCGCACGGCGGCCTCCCTCCACCACCACTACCGCCACTGCCGCTGCCGCCGCCTGGCCCACACACCGCCACCGCCTGGCCCACACACCACCACCCCCTGGCCCACACACCACCACCGCCTGGCCCACACACCACCACTGCCTGGCCCACACACCGCCACTGCCTGGCCTACACACCACCACCACCGCCTGACCCACACACCGCCACTGCCTGGCCCACACACCGCCACTGCCTGGCCTACACACCACCACCACCGCCTGACCCACACACCGCCACTGCCTGGCCTACACACCGCCACCGCCTGGCCCACACACTGCCACCGCCTGACCCACACACCGCCACCGCCTGACCCACACACCGCCACCGCCTGGCCCACACACCGCCACTGCCTGGCCCACACACCACCACCGCCGCCTGGCCCACACACCGCCACCCCCTGGCCCACACACCGCCACCGCCTGGCCCACACACCGCCACTGCCTGGCCTACACACCACCACCGCCTGGCCCACACACCGCCATCCCCTGGCCCACACACCGCCACCGCCTGGCCTACACACCACCACCACCTCCTGGCCCACACACCGCCACCGCCTGGCCCACACACCGCCACCGCCTGGCCCACACACCACCACCTCCTGGCCCACACACCGCCACCGCCTGGCCCACACACCACCACCTCCTGGCCCACACACCGCCACTGCCTGGCCCACACACCGCCACTGCCTGGCCCACACACCACCACCGCCGCCTGGCCCACACACCGCCACCCCCTGGCCCACACACCACCACCACCGCCTGCCCCACACACCACCACTGCTGCCTGGCCCACACACCACCACCGCCGCCTGGCCCACACACCGCCATCCCCTGGCCCACACACCACCACTGCTGCCTGGCCCACACACCACCACCGCCTGGCCCACACACTACCACCGCCTGGCCCACACACCACCACTGCTGCCTGGCCCACACATCACCACCGCCTGGCCCACACACCACCACTGCTGCCTGGCCCACACATCACCACCGCCTGGCCCACACACCGCCACCACCTGGCCCACACACCACCACCACCACCTGGCCCACACACTGCGCCACCCCCTGGCCCACACACCACCACTGCTGCCTGGCCCACACACCACCACCGCCTGGCCCACACACCGCGCCACCCCCTGGCCCACACACCACCACTGCTGCCTGGCCCACACACCACCACCGCCTGGCCCACACACCACCACTGCTGCCTGGCCCACACACCGCCACTGCCTGGCCCACACACCACCACCCCCTGGCCCACACACCACCACTGCTGCCTGGCCCACACACCACCACCGCCTGGCCCACACACCGCCACTGCCTGGCCCACACACCACCACCACCTGGCCCACACACCGCTCCCATCTGGGGCTGGTCCTGGCTCACAGCAGAAAAAGCTGGAGGCTGCTTTGGGGGAGTGAAGAACTGCAGGGCAGGCGCTCAGCTCAGCCCAGCCCAGCCCAGCCCAGCCCAGCCCAGCCCAGCCCAGCTCAGCTCAGCCCAGCCCAGCCCAGCCCAGCCCTGCCCTGCCCTGCCCAGCCCAGCCCAGCTCAGCTCAGCCCAGCCCAGCCCAGCCCAGCCCTGCCCTGCCCTGCCCAGCCCAGCCCAGCCCAGCCCAGCCCAGCCCCAGCCCAGCCCAGCCCAGCCCTGCGAGCTGCTGGAAGCAGCTGTTCTTAAAGGTGGCCGGAGGGCGCTCTGTTTCTGAGGGCTGTGTCCCCGCAGGCCCTGCTGCCCCACCCCCAGCCGCCTCCAGCCTCGCCCTCTACACACAGACGCCCACCACCCACCCGCAGCCCTCCCACGCCAGCCACTTCACAGCAGGCAGAGCCAGGTGACCCGCTCCCTGAGTGGCACTCACCAACCGCCCGGAAGTGTCTCCAGCCATCTGCTGGGACTAACCGTAGATTTCAGGTGAATAACCTCCCCCAACATAAAAGCCCGCACCTGAGGAACTCCAGAGCCCTCCCCCCTCCCTCCACGACCGCTCACCATGTGCCCGTGTGCCCGGCATCACGCCAAGTGCCTTCCCTATGCAGCTGATGCTCAGAGGAATACGGGTGTGCCGGGCAGAAAGGACGCCAGCCCTCGGGCTGTGGACGCCGCACCGAATTGGATAAAGCACTGAGTGGGTTTTTCACACTGGTGTAGCAGACCCAGGGCGTCTCCGGGGCAGGTCTGCAAGGACAACACGCAGTCACTGGGAACACCATGGAAAAAACGCAGGCGTGCGGATGGCTAGACAGGAGGGGGCGGGGAGGGAGGAGAGTCCGGGCTGCCGTGGCGGCGTCTCAGCTGCACCACGCGATGAGCTGCATGCAGGACCCCAGAAGGACCGTATGGAACCTGTTTCAATGCGGGAAAGTCCAGTGACAGAAGAATCAAACACCAATGCAGTCCATTACTGAGGGTCCACGGCCGCAGGAAACCTCTTCACTAGGGCTGTGGTCACGAGCTTGGACCATCCGTCTGCTTTGTTTATGTATCTGCTCAGGAATCACTTAAACCATGAATTTAGAATGCAGCCTCTCTCACACTGAATATTACCACGTAAAAAATATTAGCTGGGGGTCAGGGGCTCACACCCGTAATCCTAGCTCAGGCCACTGACAGCTGAAGTTGACAGTTCAAGACCTGGGCAGGAAAGCCCATGAGGCTCTTATCTCCAATCAATCCCCAAAAGCCCAGAAGTGGGTGTGTGGTTCAAGTGGTAGAGTGCTAGCCTTGAGCAATAGGACAGCACCTGAGCCCTGAGTTCAAGTCCCACCAACTGGCACTAAAAAGAAAAATCTCTTCCCTTTGGGCCAGATTTTCTTTTTCAGTTTTATGTAAGTGGAATCAGCCTGTGTCTTTCTGCACCTGGTTTTGTTCACATTGGGCCCTACCTGCCGGCCTTTTGTCACCCCACAGTATGCCAGCACCAACGTTAAGCATCACCAGCAATCTGCATTTCCCCACCAAGAGGCTGCCAGGCTATTCCATGAACCACAGGTACCGCACAAAACAGTAATAAGCATCCCTGTGCAAAGGCCCTTGTGCATTTCATAAGAATTTCTGTTGTTGTGTTGAAGCAAGAGGTAGAACTACGGGGCTGGTGCTTCTGCACATGTTTTTCCAGAGATGGACAGAGTGCTTAAGGTACAGGTAGGCACCGGCTCCCCCACAAGGCCATGGGGTTTCTGTTTCTGTCTCATAGCTACTCAGATCAGAGTAAGCAGTTCAAATCTTCTTGGTTAGTTTTGGTAGGCCAGATTGTATCTAGAAAATTCAGCCATTTCTTCCAGGTTTTCTAATTTGAATATAAATTTTCAAAGATCCCTGGTGATCTTCTGGATTCCTTGGTATTCCATTGGTATTCATGCCCAGTTTGTCTCCAGTTGTATTCCTTTGATTCTTTTCTTCTTTTTAATTAGATTTGCTAGGGGCTTATCACTCTTATTTATCTTTGCTTTTTGTGTCATTGATTATTTTTTAGTTTTTCAGTCTCTAATTCCTTCATCGCTGCTCTAGTCTTTATCATTTTTTCCATTTGTGAATTGGGGGTTCAGTTTGTTGTGTTTGCTAGAATCTTTAAGTTGATCATTAGGCTCTTGAGATTTCTCCACCTTTTGTGACGGAGGTGATCACAGGGGTAACCTTTCCTTTAACACTGTCTTTGCTGTGTTGACCCCTCTGTTCCACGGATGTTAATATTTCTAAACTTTTGTCATAATATTTGCATGCCAAATATTTCATAATCTTTTCTCATAATATATTATACCTTTTCCTGACCTCTTCGCCGTGGCTATCCTGACAGAGGTCCCATTTAACAAAGTGCATCTTGATCTGTGTCTCCCTCCTCCCACCCACCTTCCGTCACGCTTCTTAATTCTGTAGGATATGCATTGGACTCTCATCTACATTCTTCTTCCTCTCTTCTTCTCTTCATTGTCTACCCTTTTCCCCACCCCTTTCAAGGACCCGTGTCCTGCCATTTTATTTTGTTGAACTTTGACTTTGCCTTTCTATGGAGTTACATTGAGTTCTACCTTGAATTTCACATTTTTCAGTTAATACAGTTGCATACACTATCAATCTAGGCACTTTTTAGAAGTTACCTTAGCAAAATCAAAATTAAAATAGAAAAGGATTCATGTCCAGGAATGCCTTCATGACACTGTCTACTGCAGAAAAATACAGGAAATACAAACCAAGGGTGATGTGCAACCCCAGGCATTAGTGTGTAGACAAGAAAAAGACAGGAAAACAGAGAGCACTGTCCAGAGAGCCAGCCTCAGCATCCCCAGCTTCCTCTCTGCACACACACACACACACACACACACACACACACATACTTCTTCCTGATCAGTATAGCATGATGGCTTTTTTTGAAGCAGTCCAGTGAGGTCAATACTGCAAGTGACCCAGAGAGGACATGTGCGATTCCATACAAATACCATTCGCTTACGTCACCACTCTGTAACCACAGGGGATTTGGGTTTTTCTTTAATTTTCTTTGGTCTGTCCTGGGGCTTGAACTCCGGGCCTGGGTTGGGTGCTGTCCCTTAGCTCTTTCGCTCATGGCCAGCGCTCTACTACCCTGAGCCACAGCTCCACTTCTGATTTTCTGCTGGTTCATTGGAGTCCCACAGACTTTCCTGCCCAGGCCAGCTTTGAACTGAGCTCCTCAGATCTCAGTGCCCTGCACAGCGAGGATGACAGGCGTGAGCACCAGCACCACGGGGCTGTGTTGTGGTGACGGCACAGGCTTGCCTGGGAGGCCTGAGTGAACGAGGCATGGCGGTGAGCAGAGCAAAGCCACGGCCGGCGCCCCCGTGCCGCCACAGGCGTCGCCGTGTGAACGGGATCCGGGGCGGCTCCCCAACGGATGGATGATGCACCCGCATTTACGATTTGGGCCCAAGTGGCAATGTGGTTTGAAACCGTAAGGCTGGAGGCCAAATTCACACCAACACCTGTGACCACTGAGTAGTCCACACGGATGACCCTGCTGCGTGGAAGGAAAGGCGCCTGGCCCCCTCTCCTCTCTCTTCTAGAATGTGCCATGGAAGCCCCTGCCGCTCACTGTCCTTAAACGCAAAGAGAACCACCGAGGCCCACGTGAGGCTGTGGCCGACTCTGCTTGCTCCTTCTTAGCTGGCTTCATGCGCGTCCTTCAGAAGCTGACAGAGGCTTCTGGCTTCCAGGCCGGGCCAGGCCAGGACACACTTGGTCCTTGGTAGATCCACTCACTCTCAGGGGGAGACAGCGGCTCCCCCAGGCCCCCTGGGCTCTCAGAATACAGAATGCAGCCCTCCTGGGCCCTGATGTGGAGGGCCCTGAGCGGCAGAAACCCACTGGGTCCCACCAGTGGGGCTGAGACCAGCCATGCCCTGACCATCCACCATCAGGAATACAGGAGACACGGAGGATCGGCACAAGATGGCTTCCTTTCAAACCCCGGGGACTGGGCCTGGGGCGGCTGCCTGCCTGGCTCCCGTGGGCACAGGGGTTCAGATGGTTGTCCCCTGCTGTTCCGTGCTGCAAGCCACAGGGGAGCGGACAGCTCGGGAGGGCTGCCGTTGTGCTGGTCTGCCTGGGCCGGGGCAGGGTGCGGCCATCGCTACACCTGTCTCCTGCCAGCCGGGTGCCCGTGCCCCAGGAAGCCGGGCCAACGCCCGGCCGCTGTGTGCGTGGGCTCTCCCACCCCCTGGGCTTTGCACGTCGTGAAGAGAGGCCTTGAACAGGACCGGGAGCGCCGGGCGCGGAGACAGGCCTGTGGGCGCTCCTGAGGACGTGCGTTTCTATGGTGACCAAGGTCAGTGCCGACGCGAGGCAAACGGCTCCCGGTGCCAGGTCAGGACGGCACGCGGCCAAACGAACGAGGAAAGCGAGCGGGCACAGCTCCATCTGTGGTCTCCCCCTCCGCCGCCAGGCTGGGCTCGCGCGCCTCACGGAAAGGAACGCGACCTCGCCCACAAACCGCAGGCCCGGCGCACGGCCGCAGCCGGCCCTGCCGGAATAGCAAGTTAGGGAAGCGGACGCGAGAGCTGCAGCGTGGAGATCAGAGCCTCGCTCATTCAGTGTTTATCCAACAAACATGCGTGACCCTCCCAGAGCCACGTCCGACAGTCGCCAGAATCAAAGAGGGTGAGAGGCGGGTATCAGAACTCGGGGTGCCGGGCTGGAGCCCCGGGCTCTCTCCCCTGGGCTGGAATGCAAGGACGATGGGCCAGACACACAAACGAAGACACGGTGAGCCAGAGACGGCCTGGGGGTGGGGTGCCTCCCCCGCCCCTCGCAAACGCGGGGCAGCCAGCGTCCCGCACGGCCTGGGAGGAAGGCGCGGCGAGAACTCGGGCCACGCCGCCTCCTACCCGGGAAACACAGACGTGCACAGGAGGCACACGGGTGGGCACGGAGGCCGGGAGTCTGAGGGGAAGGAGGCCCAGGCCTGCGCCAGAGACAAGGACACGCGGAGGCACAGCACGGGGCTGTGGGTCTGCCGGGAGCCCCGGGCGCCACCCCGTCCCCTCCCCCTCCCACGGACACTCTACCTGCACCACAGCTCTGAGCCGCCGCTCTGTAGATATGAGCTTTTCCAGCCATCCCCAGCCTTCCACCTGCCATCCACCTCCTCCCCGCCCACCAGCAGGCCGCCCAGCCTCCTTCCCTCAGCCACGCGGAGGCCACGCACGAGCTGGTCTTCCTCTTCACAGACCAGCAGCTCCCCCCTGCAGGCCTCCCGTGGGTTCCGTGGAGCTGCCCTCTGCATCCCGTCCCCCCCCCCGCATGGCAGATGCCACTTTCTGTTGCAGAACGTCACCTGGCACACACTCCAGCCCAGCAGCTCGCGCTCACCCCCGCCACACGGCTCCCCCGCAGCGCCAGGTCTCTGCTCAGTGAGCCCCAGCCCCACACAGACAGGCCCTCACGAAGCCTGGAGGAACTACCCCACGCCCACCCCGCGCTGGTCCCCTCGTCCCCAGCCCTGCCCTCGACACTCACCTCGCTCGGCCTCTGCTGTCGATGCACCACGTGCCCTGAGCAGGACACCCCCAATTCACAGCAGTGTCCCTGCCCCTCTCTGACCCACTCCCGAGGGGCTTAACCACCAAGGTCCGTGCCGATACACAACAGTCACGTTACCGGCTGAGCCTAGGAGGCCCTTCAACGGGTGCGCGGACAAAGGAAACGTATACGCTCACATCCAATGGAATATTATTCAGCCATGAGAAAACTGGGATTGTGTCATTCGCAGGAAAATGGAAAGAGCTGAGTGAATCATCACATTAAGCAAAATAAGCCAGGTTCAGAAAGTCAGAAAGAGGCCTGAAAAGGTGGCTCAGTGGTAGAGCGCTCGCCTTGCATGCCTGACATCCTGGGTTTGATTCCTCAGCACCACAGAAACAGAAAAAGCCAGAAGTGATGCTGTGGCTCAAGTGGTAGAGCACTAGCCTTGAGCTGAAGAGCTGAGGGACAGCGCCCAGGTCCAGAGTTCAGGCCCCACAACCGACAAAAAAAAAAGTCAGAAAGATTAACAACAGGTATCTTCTCATGTGCAATCAGACAGATGATTGGCGATAGATGATAGAATAAACAAGTAATATGGCATGCATGGCATGTTATGTACATATAATACTATATTATGCAAATGAAGTGTTATACAAATATAACTATAATTCTATATGGGGGAACATGGGAGGGGAAAGAGAATAATGGAGGATTAATAATAATGAACATGTGCCTACGCATGCAGATGGGGAAAGGAAACTCACTGAAATCTGTTTAAAATAGAAGATAGGAAAAAATAGAGAGATGGGGGTCTCATCTGGCCCACGTGTGACACACGCATGTGTGAAATGCCCTGGTGAAGCCCCCTGTACGATTAAAATACACTAATAAAAAAGGGATGAAGAGATCAGGCGTACTCGCTAAGCAGCCCAAGGAGGCAGAGCAGAGCCCAAGGCCTGACCTCCCGCTGCCAGGCTCCCCCGGGCTCCCCGCGTCGGGGCGGGTAGATTCTGCTCACAGTCTCAGCCGTGGTCAGCCTGCTCCAATGGCCTTTCGGCCAGTGGCCAGGCAGAAGCACCATGGCAGGAGGCCGTAGCAGAGCAAAGCTGAGGCCCTGCTGAGGGCCAGGGGACAGGAGCGGCCTTCCAAGACAGAGCCCCTCTGACCTGTGCCTCCGCAGCCTCCCCCCAGTGGCCCGGGACTCACCAGCGGGCAGATCCCCCCGGGGCCAGCGCCCTGGCGTCTCATCAGCCCTCACGAGCCCCACCGCCTGGGAGCAGGGCTCCAACCACCTCCTGAGCCTCGAGGACCACGTTACATCCAAACCGCCGCTCAGTCTCACGACAAAGGCTGGCTGTGTCTGGTTTTCCTTTTGCGGGTGGGGGGATTTGAACCCAGCACGTGGCACTCACTAACCTCTTTCCTGGGCAGGCCTTGCGTCACACTGTCCCCATCGCCACCTCCCGAGCAGCGTGGAGTACAGCCAGAGCCCACGCCCCGCTGACTGGCTGAGACGCAGCCTCACAGACATTTTTGCCTCAAACACTGATCCCACTGCTTCTGCCCCCAGTCTAAATGAGGCTCCTGACACAGCTAGGAGCAGGAGGCGTCACTTCCTTCCCTTGCATACCAGGTGTGTCCTGCACCAAGCCTTCCACTGGCCCTGGGCGTCCATGAAAAGCTTCACACGTTTGTTGTTTTCTTAACTCACCTGTTCTGTTGAGGGAGGAAGCAGAGCCAGCACAACGCCACAACCCCTGGAGCAGCACACAGGTCCTGTGCTAGGAATGTCAGTCCACACAGAGCTGAGTGCCAGGCCCAGCCACGGGGCAGTCCACGCAGAGCTGAATGCCAGGCCTGGCCACGGGGCAGTCCACGCAGAGCTGAGCACCAGGCCCGGCAACTGGGCAGTCCACACAGAGCTGAGTGCCGGGCCTGGCCATGGGGCAGTCCACGCAGAGCTGAGTGCCAGGCCCAGCCACAGAGCAGTCCACACAGAGCTGAGTGCCGGGCCTGGCCATGGGGCAGTCCACGCAGAGCTGAGCACCAGGCCCAGCCACAGAGCAGTCCATGCAGAGCTAAGTGCTGGGCCTGGCCATGGGGCAGTCCACACGGAGCTGAGTGCCAGGCCTGGCCATGGGGCAGTCCATGCAGAGCTGAGCGCCAGGCCCAGCCACGGGTCAGTCCACACGGAGCTGAGTGCCAGGCCTGGCCACGGGGCAGTCCACACGGAGCTGAGGCGGCTCCTGACTGTGCACAAAGCCAACTTTGCAACCTGTGCCAACTCTGGGAGCCCCATACGGGGCCAGCAGAGGCTGCGCTGCGCCCGCCGTGCCCCGCGTCTACAGCACAGGTGGGAGAGCCTGGCCGCCAGGTGGAGCTCCGCCCCAAGCTGAACTCCACTCACGTGGCTTCCATTCCAGGAAGCAGGGCGCAGCACGTGGCTTCCATTCCAGGGAGCAGGGCGCAGCACGTGGCTTCCATTCCAGGGAGCAGGGCGCAGCACGTGGCTTCCATTCCAGGGAGCAGGGCGCAGCACGTGGCTTCCATTCCAGGGAGCAGGGCGCAGCAGGAAGGGTCCCTGCTTCACCTGAGCTGGGTGCGGCCTGTGGCCTTGGCACCCCTGTGTATCGGCACCCTATTCCCGGGCACCCCGTGACCCGCCCAGCCTTCTTGTGGAATCCGCTCCTGGCTGTAGCTCCGAGGTCCCGTGTCCGGAAGGCTTTGCAGGCCGCCCCCGCTCAGGTGGGGCTGGGTGTGGTGGGACCTTCAGGTGCTGCCCTGGGGGTGTCAGGTCGCCGGCAGCTCCTGGCAGGACTGGGGGACCCACACCTTCCTCTCTCTCCCTCCCAGGTCACCAGGCTGCAGCCGGAGTGCTGGGCCTGGACTCCCGGGCAAAGCCCTTCCTTTCCTAGGGCAACGGCCCCCGGTGTCCATCACGATGAGGAGCGCTGCCGGCCCGCTCCTCCCACAAAACCAGGTCGCCCGGGAGCGGCCTGCCCACGCCGCCGGCCTTCCGGCCGCCGCCGCTGTCCTCCACGCTGGGTGGTGGGTCTCAGTGGGGATGCTCCACCCCTCAGTTCCAGCAGAGGGCAGCCCACAGGCCCGGCTGACCAGGCCGCCACAGCCTCCCGGCCCCGCGCTGTCCCAGTGTGGGCGGGATGGGGTGGGGGCAGGTGCCCAGGGCACAAAGTGGAGCTCACAGCAGACAGAGGAAAGCAGACCACACGACTCCTCCCACCCCCACCCTGCGTGTGCACTCACACCCATCCACCATGATGCAACGCACGCTTTCCCGGATGCTTGTCTGGATCTAACACAGAAACGGGAGGCAGGAGGGAAAGAGACCCATCCCCAGATGGTTGTGCTGGCCGACACCAGCACCTGTGCCGGTTTGAACCAGTGTGGCGGCGGAGAAGCATGGCCCTCTTTCCCACAGCTATGAGAAGCACACGGAGTGTGGGTTCAGCCCTTCGGGTCTCAACACTGCCAGGGCTAAGCATGGGCTAAAAATATCCAGAGCCAGACGTGGTGGCTCACGCCCGTCATCCCAGCTACTCAGGAGGATGGGATCTGAGGATCACGGTTGAAAGCCAGCCTGGACAGAAAAGTTCATGAGACTCTTATCTCCAAATAACCATAAATAAGCCAGAAGTAGAGCTGTGACTTCAGTGGTAGAGAAATCACCTTGAGCACCAAAGCTCGTGGACAGCACCTAGGCCCTGAGTTCAAGCCCCATGACAGACACTAAATAGAAAGCCGGGCTCCAGTGGCTCACACTTATAATCCCAGCTACTCAGGAGGCAGAGATCTGAGAAGCACAATTGAAAGCCAGCCCAGGCAGGAAAGTTCATCAGAATCTTAATTCCAGTTAACTATCCAAAAGCCAGAAGTAAAGCTGTGGTTCAGATGGTAGAGTGCTAATTCTAGCTGTGTGAGGGACAGGATGGTGCACGCCTGTAGTCCCAGCTACTCAGAAGACAGAGACGGGGAAGAACATGGCTCCAGGTCAGCCAAGGCAAAAAGTCAGGAGGCTCCCCATCTCAACAAACAAGACAGGAAGGAGGCGTTTGTAGGCGAATCGCAGTCCAAGTCCAGCCCTGGACCAAAGTTTGAGACCCTAACAAAAATAACTAAAGACAAATAAAATGTGTGGGGAGTGGGTGGAATTGCAGAGCTCAGCACATGTTCACCCATGCACAGACTCGTTTGAGAAATGCTTCCCGGGCCTTCCAAGCACCCGGGGCAGGGACTGGAGGCTGAGAAGTCAATGTTGAAAACAGGTGTGGTTTCCGTCTGTAATGGGAAAGGCGCGGCGTCATCAGGGCTGGGTCGTTGGTTCAATAGCAACCCCACCTGAACCACATTCTGATTCTGGATTCAAGCTACCTGGTCCAGCGCTTCCTCCCATTAGCTTCCTCCTCTCCATCGAGGATGGGGGACGAGGGGGGGGAAGGGGGGAAGGAGGGGGAGGGGTGGGTGAGGACGAGGAGCGAGCCAGGACGAGATGCAGCCAGTTTGGGGACCAGGCCTCGGGAGCACCACGCTTCCCCGGAGCCCGCGCACTGCTGCTAAGCTGAGTGGCTCATTTTATTCCAGGTGGTGGATGTGACGCCTTGATCCACACGTAAGCTGTCAAATGCTTGCTATAAACAGGAACGTGATGAACATGTGTACACACATGTGGTCATGTGTGCATGTGTGTGGCTATGTGTGAAATGTGTGTGCATGTGTGTGCATGTGAACAGCATGTGTGTGTGTGTGTGTTCAATTTGCTCTCGGGAAATTCTCAGCACACATCACAATGTTGCGAACTTTGGTCCTATGATGAACACTAGATCTCTAGACTGGCTCTGGAACATTCCCCCGGCCAAATTGTGCCAATCTCCCAGCCTTCTTCTGCCAATACGCTCTGCACATAAATAAAATCAGACACCATGTTTGTTACTAGCATGACTTATTTTGGTGAGCGTAATGTCTTCTCCTCTCCCCCACCGTGTCTCAGATAGAAACACCTTCATTTCTACCGTCCATCCAGTGACCCTCATCCGGGCTGCTCCATGTCTTGACTATTGTGAGTAAGGGTGCAGAAGACACTTCAGATCCACTCTGGGGAAGATTGTATTTCCGGTGGGAACGTAGATGACCATCATGGTCACCATGAATTACCAGGATTCATGTCCTCGCCAACAGGTTGCCCAGCTTACTCTCCAGTATGTCCTCATAGTACGTGACCATCCTCCAGTCAGTGTGAGCTGGTGACTCACTCATGTGTGTGTGTGACTGTCCTCCAGTCAGTGTGAGATGGTGACTCACTCATGTGTGTGTGTGTGTGTGTGTGTGTGTGTGTGACTGTCCTCCAGTCAGTGTGAGATGGTAACTCATGCATGTGTGTGTGTGTGTGTGTGTGACTGTCCTCCAGTCAGTGTGAGCTGGTGACTCACTCATGTGTGTGTGTGTGTGACTGTCCTCCAGTCAGTGTGAGATGGTGACTCACTCATGTGTGTGTGTGTGTGTGTGTGTGTGTGACTGTCCTCCAGTCAGTGTGAGATGGTAACTCATGCATGTGTGTGTGTGTGTGACTGTCCTCCAGTCAGTGTGAGCTGGTGACTCACTCATGTGTGTGTGTGTGTGACTGTCCTCCAGTCAGTGTGAGATGGTGACTCACTCATGTGTGTGTGTGTGTGTGTGTGTGTGTGTGACTGTCCTCCAGTCAGTGTGAGATGGTAACTCATGCATGTGTGTGTGTGTGTGTGACTGTCCTCCAGTCAGTGTGAGCTGGTGACTCACTCATGTGTGTGTGTCTGACTGTCCTCCAGTCAGTGTGAGCTGGTGACTCACTCATGTGTGTGTGTCTGACTGTCCTCCAGTCAGTGTGAGCTGGTGACTCACTCATGTGTGTGTGTCTGACTGTCCTCCAGTCAGTGTGAGCTGGTGACTCACTCATGTGTGTGTGTCTGACTGTCCTCCAGTCAGTGTGAGCTGGTGACTCACTCATGTGTGTGTGTGACTGTCCTCCAGTCAGTGTGAGATGGTGACTCACTCATGTGTGTGTGTGTGTGTGTGTGTGTGTGTGTGTGACTGTCCTCCAGTCAGTGTGAGATGGTGACTCACTCATGTGAATGTGTGTGTGACTGTCCTCCAGCCAGTGTGAGCTGGTACTCATGTGTGTGTGTGAGACTGTCCTCCAGACAAGACAGTGTGAGCTGGTGACTCACTCGTGTGTGTGTGTGTGTGTGTGACTGTCCTCCAGTCAGTGTGAGATGGTGACTCACTCGTGTGTGTGTGTGACTGTCCTCCAGTCAGTGTGAGATGGTGACTCACTCATGTGTGTGTGTGTGTGTGTGTGTGTGTGTGTGACTGTCCTCCAGTCAGTGTGAGATGGTGACTCACTCGTGTGTGTGTGTGAGACTGTCCTCCAGACAAGACAGTGTGAGCTGGTGACTCACTCGTGTGTGTGTGTGTGACTGTCCTCCAGTCAGTGTGAGCTGGTGACTCACTCATGTGTGTGTGTCTGACTGTCCTCCAGTCAGTGTGAGATGGTGACTCACTCGTGTGTGTGTGACTGTCCTCCAGTCAGTGTGAGCTGGTGACTCACTCATGTGTGTGTGTGTATGTGTGTGTGTGTGTGTGTGACTGTCCTCCAGTCAGTGTGAGATGGTGACTCACTCGTGTGTGTGTGTGACTGTCCTCCAGTCAGTGTGAGCTGGTGACTCACTCATGTGTGTGTGTGTGTGACTGTCCTCCAGTCAGTGTGAGATGGTGACTCACTCATGTGTGTGTGTGTGTGTGTGTGTGTGTGTGTGTGTGTGTGACTGTCCTCCAGTCAGTGTGAGCTGGTGACTCACCCAGGGCTTGGTCTTCATCCGGTGGGGGTCAGGGAGTTCAGGAACCTGCATGTGCATGCATGGACCGCTGTCACCTTCCCAGACGCACGTCTGTTCAGGCTTGTTGTCCATTTTATTTAATGAGGTTATTTGTGGTTTTTTCTTTAGTTGCCTTAGTTACTTTGATTTCAGTCGATATCACAGAGCTCTAGAGACCCACGCAGCATGATCCTGGTATAAAAATCAACGCAAAGGCTGAGGACCAAACAGAGAGCCTAAAAATACACCTGACCACCAACTCCGAGCCTGCCCAGGGGACACCAGGGAGAAAGATGGCATCTTCCTCCCGAGTGAGCGGCGCTCGGCCCAGGCCAGAGAACTGCAGATGCACATACGCTAGGCAGCACCCAGCACAACCATCAGCTCACAATGGACCGAAAACCTTTAGGTTTAGAATTTAGAATTCTTCCAAGAAAATTCAGGCAAATAATGACTGATGTTTGTCTGGAAAATCACACACACTCACACTCACACATTCAAACACACTCAGGTGATAATGCGCCAAAGCTCAGGCAACAAAAGCTAGCAGAAACCAGAGGGGCCCGGGCTGAGAAGCGGCCGGCGGGGAGGAGAGGCCGGCGAGCCACAGGTCCGCCGGGGTGGACACCGGCGGGCTGGATGGATTGCACCTGAATCACGCGCGGGATGAGGTCGATGGAAGGTCCAAGCAGATGTGAAGCTGACAGCAGGGGCAGAGGAACGGCAGGCCTCCGCGCCAGGACGGCAGGCTCAGCCCTGGCTCCCAGCCGCGTCTCTGTTAGAACAGGGTGGGGTGAGGGGCGAGGACTGGGTGCTGGCAGGTGGCGACTGAGGCTCTTCCACAGGAGAACAGCTTGAGGATCAAGGCCTCTGCTGCCCCCCTGGGAACAAGCAAAACTGAGGTCTTTTTAAAACTTAGTTATCTTTAAGTAGTTGTACAGAGGAGTTGCCACTTGGCAAAGTAGTTTATGAATACCATGCGTCTCGATCCGTGTCTCCTCCCCTCCCCCATCCCCCTCCTGGTGTTTATTGCTGAGCTTTGCTTTTCTAAGGAGTTGCACTATGTGTTCCCCTTGAATCTACCAGATTCCAGTTAACACACTTGTACACACTTGCACACCTCCCAACACATTTACCTACAAGTGTATAAGCTGAACCTAGCTTCCACGTGTAAGGAAAAACGTGCCCGACTCACCTCACTTAGCACAACAGGTCATTTTCATTTCAATGATTTTGTTTGTTTGTTTCTCACAATGAAGAAGTTGATAGGAGAAAATGAAAATGGGAAAAGCACCAGTGTTGTTCCTACAGCCTTGTATGTGCACAGCATGCATGGGGTGAATGTTCTAGATCAGATGTCTTCAAGGACTTGAAGACACATCTCCATTTGTTTCCGTGGAAGGGCATGGTGGGGGGAGGGGAGAGGAGGGAGTGGGGGGGGAGGGCAGGACCTCAGGGCACGGACAGCCTGGGACAGAGCGAGGATGAGGGAAGGGAGCCACCAGCAGGCCCCACTGGGATCTGAGCTCAAGCCTCAAGCAGTAATCCAAGAAGAGCTCGGTAAGAAAGGCACGGCCATTAGGATTTTAAGGACAATAAATAATACCGATTTTCCAAAGGAGATAATGCATGGACAAGCAAAACAATGAACTCTGCGTTCAATAGGCAGAGCATGTAATCATGAAAATAAAAAACCTCCTGTCTTCTTTCAGTACGCATCCATTTCCTGCAGGTAGTGTAGGTTTTGGAGAGCCACACACATGGGGAACCTGGGAGATAAAGCCGAGGGCGCTGTCACCAGGAGCATCCTGAGCGGAGGAGGGCTCCGCCCAAGCCAAGGACATGGGGGGGGGGTGGGAGGGGGGCTGCGGAAGAAGATATCTGAGCCAAGGAAGGAAGGACTTTCAAAGGAAGTCGTTAAGGTGATTCATCTCAGGGTGTGTTGACCGTGGGTTGGGAGAGGGACAGACAATAGCAATAATTCACACAGAAGAAACTTGATGGGGAAAGGGAAGGCCAGTGGGTTGGCTGCCAGCACGGTTAACCCTGTTATCCCAGACGCGGCAGCAGACCCTGCATGGGCCCCACGCCTGTGGGGTGGGCAGGGGGAGGGGAGAGGGAGGGAGAGGGAGGGGGAGGGCTCACCCCTGCCCTGGTGCACAGGGGCTCTGGGACTCCACAGATGCTGCCGGCAGCGTCTCCCGTCCGCACCTGGTTTGGCATTTTCTTTTCCTTTTCATTCAAGTATTAAGTTCTGGTTTCAAGGGCTCAAAAAATACAGTCAGTGCATCTGAGCCTGCCACGGGATCCAAGGGGGGAAAGAGGAAAGCAAAAGACAAGACGCAGGAGCAGAGGGACGCTGGCATCTGTCGATTTCTGCATTGGCTCTCTGGGCACATTTTTCTCAAAAAACCCCAGTTCCCAAACTCCCCACCTAAACAGAGCGCAGCCTGCAGACAGCCTGTGGCCACGGCGCAGCTGTGGTCGCGGGAAACAGGGGACCCTGGCTTCACACACAGGAAACACCATCCGCAGCCCAGAGAAATCTCCAAGGGGCACGCTCTCTCCTGACTGCCCGCGTCTCCAAGAAGGAAAAAGACAGCGCCATTTTAAGCAGGGATCTGAAAACCTCACCTGCTTTCTTCCAAAAGCATTCTATTTTGCCCCCTTGGGTAAACAACAAGCTTCACCGATTATCTTCCCTTCCTACCAGCACAGTCTTCCTCCGAGGGGGAAGTTGCCCCGTGTCTTAATGTTTGCTTGCAAGTTGTCACCAGGTAGACATCATTTTAATGTCCTCAAGGAGTAAATCTGTGACCTCAGAGTCCTCAGGCAAAGCCCCTCAAAGCAAGTCACCCGGAGACAGGGAGCCTGATTGGGAGAGGCTGGACATGGTGGTCAGCAGCTCCATGCAGTCTGATTCTGGGACCTGTTTGTGTGGGGAATTATTTTTGAGTGGAAACTAGACAGCACGGAGCCAGGAAAGATTTCTCGTGGGTTCCTTGACTAAAGGTTTGTGGAGATGGAATGCACTGGGCAGGTCGGGTGGCGAAGCCCCCCTCCCCCCTCGTGAAGGAGAACCACCCAGCCCCTGGGCGGTCAGGTGCCATCAATTATAAGACACATCATCTATTTATTAGCAGCTTTTCAGAAGGAAAAAAAAAGTTAAAAGCACCCATCAATTATGAGCTGCATTCAGCCCTCAGCAACATTCACAGCTGAGAAATACACATCTCAGAATCAAGAAATATGGTGTTTTAATTCAAAGGTCATCGTCAATTAATCATTTCAAAGGACTTAAGCAAAATGGGTTCTCTGGAACAGAGGCCATCCTGAACAAACAAGGACAGGGCCGTGTTGAGAAAGAATCATGTCATAAACAGCTGCCAGGCAGCCCCGGAGGAAGAGCCGTGAAAACTCTGGTTTCTAAGCAACACAGAGCTTTACCTTGAGCACAGAAGCGACCGCCGCAAACCCGGGTTATAAACAGGAGCCGGCGCATGCGCAGGCCTCTCCACAAAGGGAGAGAGTGGCGTGTGGCAGGCACAGGGCCATCTCCGAAGCCTGGCCCCCGAGGGGTGTGCCGGGGAAAGGCGGTGGTCATCTCAGGCCTGCGCCCTCCGACCCCACTTCAGACCATCCCAACAGATCCAGGCCCCCGTCGCTCCCCGCCCAGCTGCAGGCTCACCGAGGGGCAGGGCATGCATCCCTGGTGCGCCATCTTGCTCCCCCATGAAATCCCACAGGGGCAGAGAACAGCCTGTCCCATGCAGCAAGAAGCCTGCACGCGGTATCTTCAGCCAGGCGAGATGAGATGGCCCCGTGGCCCCACGTGGAGACCACTGGACATGCTGTGCCGTGGAGGCCCGCCGCAGAGCCGTGGAGGCCGGCAGCAGAGCCGTGGAGGCCGGCAGCAGAGCCGTGGCAGGCAGAGTGTGGCAGGCAGAGCCGTGGCAGGTTGTCAGGATGAGAATGCCCAGGGACCCCTGCTGGCCACTTCCACCCTGAGGGAAGGCCGCTCACTGAGAAAGGCAGGCAGCCCAGCCAGACTGCACCCCCGGGGCCTTTAGGATGTCCTCAGGCCCCGGGCCAGACCAGGCCCTGGCCCCGAGCACCACCATGGGGTGAGACTTCTGGGACCAGCTCATGCCAGGAGCACACGGCAGCAGTGGGGAAGCAGGCTGTTGGCCTGGTCTAGACAAACCACTGGCTCTACATCCGTTTAACCCTTCGCCCGCACCCCTCCCTCCTTGGTTGGGCCAGCAGCTCTGGATGGGGTTCCTTCCCCCGAAAGAGTCTCATTTACCATTCCTCACCAAGTAAGGTCCACTAGAGACAAACTCTCAGTTTCTGTCCCTCTGGAAAACCCCTTCATTCCGATGGGAGATGTCACTGGATACAGAGTTGAGGTTGGTGTTTGTTTTTTCTTTCATCTCTTTAAATCTGACACTCCACACCCTGCTTGCACCGTTTCTGAGAGAAGCCCTGTAACTTTTTCCTTGCTTTTCTATAGGTGTCCTAGACTTGCCGTTTGATGTCTTCTACTGAGTTTTGAACATTCACAGCCTCTATTACTTCAAATATTCCTTCCACCCCTTTCTTTTGGCACATGTCACACCTTTTATAATTATTGCGTGGTTCTTTGATATTCTGTTCTGGTTGTCTTTTTTCTCCCTTTGTTTTTCAGTGTGGGAACTTCCTGCTAAGGCATATTCCAAGGTGTGCTCTCCCCGCCCCCGGCTCCAGTCTGCTGACGACCCATCAAAGGCGCGCTCGGTCCGCCTGGGATTCTGACCTTCCCTGGGGATGCTCACAGAGTTCCTGTCTCTGCTCACATCACCTGACCGTGTGTGTGCCTGCCGTGCCCTCCCCCAACTACAGCCATTCGCGGAAGAGTCATCGTGGGGTTCAATCCCCAGCTGGTGATTCCACGCTCCCGCGGTGCCCAAGCCCACCCCGTGCCTCAGCTGCCCTTGCAGACCATAATCCGGTCTTTTTGAATGCCTAGCCATCTTTTTCGTAAAGCAGCAGGGGCAAATGGAACGGAGAACCCATGCCTGGTGGCAGGGGGGAAGGAACTCCAGCGAGGCTCCGTGGAGGCTTCAGCGGCTGAGCTGTCTGCAGTGTTCCTGTGTCTGTCTCTCCTATTTCCAGTTGTTTCTCTGGAAAGCTCGGCTGAGGCAGGGCCTTCGCAGGGCCCCAGTTCCTCCGGGGGTGGCTGGCTGGGCGGTGGGTTTAGCGTTGTGGCGCTGAGGACGGAGCCGGGACCGGGCATTCCAGCAGAGCCTGTGAGTCTCACTCGGCCCCACCCGGCCTCTTCCCGCCTCCCACGGGGGCACTTGTGTGCGCGGCCCCCGGGGACATGGCTCACCCCACTTCCACGTCCCCCCTTTGAGAGTCCACGCCGCTGGACCGCGGCCTTCACACCAGCTGCTCCCACACCCCGTGGGACGCACGGCCGGGGCGGGCTGCGGGTCTCAGCGCAGGTGGCTCTGTGAGCTCAAAAACAGCCCTCCCATGATCGACGTGCTCCCTTAGATAAGAGACACCCCCCCCCAGCTGCCCTGCCAGCCTCCGCTGTCAGAGAACACCGCCGTCAGAGAACACCGCCGTCAGCCCAGCAAGCCCCTTAGAGAGGCACCATGCTCGCTGCTCAGCCAAGTCCCCAATCTTTCGACCAGGCTGAAGGAAAGCCGTGGCGTGCTGGAGGGGCCGGGACAGCGCCCTGGTCCAACTCCAAGCCCACACCTTCAGCGAGCCCCGCACGGGGGCCTTGCTCAGCCCCAGGGGGCGATCGCAGTCCTGTGAGGGTGACGGAGCGCAGCTGTGCTCTCCGGCCAGACTCAGGGAAGCTGTGGGGCGGCAGGCGGCCCGGGGCCCGCCTCTCTTCCTGCTAAGTGCTCACCTGCCTGCCATCGAGTCTTGGCAGAGCAGCTCCAGTGGGCTCTGTTTTATTGTGCCAGGTGCTCAGATCCTCGTTACAGCACGGCTACTGAACTATCACATCTTGTCTTTCCCTCGGGCTTGCCTGTGTGGCCTCCTGGGAACCTGGCAGAAGCGGGACCCAAGGCCCCGCAGGCCCAGGCGCCAGCCCCCCCCCCCACGCCACGGCCACCCGCAGCCGTCGGGAGGGTCTGTTATGGGATGGTAACCATGGCCAGATCCAGGGCTCCGGACACAGCCCCGCTGTGTGTCGGCCTGGGAGAAGCGGTGCCCCGTGTCTGCTCGCTCTCCCTCCTCACCCAAGGGAGCTTACCACCGAGCACAGCAGCCGCCACTGCGCGACCCAGTCCAGGCAGAGCAGTCTTCTCTCCCAGGGTGAAAGCTTTGGGACTCAGGGAAGCAGGAAAGTCATAGTCAGGCAGTTACACGTCTAAATGCTAACCTCTAGCCATGTACCCCTCAGACCTGCACAGAACACCCTGGCAAAGCCCTGGGGGGAAGTAAAAAAAGCAATTCATTCCTCGGTCAATCAGCACTACTTGAAAGTAAAATTAATTGTCTTCTTATGGAGGTGGATGTTATTAAGAGCTGTTTATCTCTCCTGTGCTGGCTGCTCTGTCTTCCAGAGGCAGCCCAGCCAGACAGCCAGGCCCTGGGCACAGAGACTCTGTTGAAAGCCCTGGCTAATTACAAGCTGCATTCAGCGATCAAAAAATGCTCACAGGTGAAAAATACACACCTGAGAATCGAGACATATGCTGTTTTAATTCAAAGGTCATCGCCAGATGGGAAGGTGGAGTAGTCAGCCTTTCTACCCTTCTTCTAGCTGCTTTGAGATAAACAGTTCCTTGTTGTTAACCACAGTCACCCTGAGATGGACGGCATCACGTAATGCTATCACTTACGCAATACACAGCTTACGCCTCACAAATACACTGTCATTATGTGGCAGCCAAAGCATTCCTTCCAAATGGACTTTAGACCAAAGAAGTTTTCAAAGCATAATGTGAGTGTGCCCACCTTTGCAATGACGAAGTCACGTGTCACCCACGGGCTGTCCTGTGACAGAATCACGTGTCACCCACAGACTGTCCTACAAGAGAGTCACGTGTCACCACAGACTGTCCTGTGACAGAGTCACGTGTCACCACGGACCGTCCTACAACAGAGTCACGTGTCACCACAGACTGTCCTACAAGAGAGTCACGTGTCACCACAGACTGTCCTACAAGAGAGTCACGTGTCACCCACAGACTGTCCTACAAGAGAGTCACGTGTCACCACAGACTGTCCTACAACAGAGTCACGCGTCACCACAGACTGTCCTACAACAGAGTCACGTGTCACCACAGACTGTCCTACAAGAGAGTCACGTGTCACCACAGACTGTCCTACAAGAGAGTCACATGTCACCACAGACTGTCCTACAAGAGAGTCACGTGTCACCACAGACTGTCCTACAACAGAGTCACATGTCACCACAGACTGTCCTACAAGAGAGTCACATGTCACCACAGACTGTCCTACAACAGAGTCACGTGTCACCACAGACTGTCCTACAAGAGAGTCACGTGTCACCACAGACTGTCCTACAACAGAGTCACGTGTCACCACAGACTGTCCTACAAGAGTCACGTGTCACCACAGACTGTCCTACAACAGAGTCACGTGTCACCACAGACTGTCCTACAAGAGTCACGTGTCACCACAGACTGTCCTACAACAGAGTCACGCGTCACCACAGACTGTCCTACAACAGAGTCACGTGTCACCACAGACTGTCCTACAAGAGAGTCACGCGTCACCACAGACTGTCCTACAAGAGAGTCACATGTCACCACAGACTGTCCTACAAGAGTCACGTGTCACCACAGACTGTCCTACAACAGAGTCACGTGTCACCACAGACTGTCCTACAAGAGAGTCACGTGTCACCACAGACTGTCCTACAACAGAGTCATGTGTCACCACAGACTGTCCTACAAGAGAGTCACGCGTCACCCACGGGCTGTCCTGTGACAGAGTCATATGTCGCCCATGGACTATCGGGACAGCAGCCCTTTGGTCCCCAGCATTGCTGTGGCATCACCTGAAGGCAGCTAGGGCCACGTCTCAGGCTGACCACCCTGTGGAAGAGAGACCTCAGTTTCCCTGGCTTAGGCCGTCCTAGCCACCATGTGCCATAGGAGCCAGACTCAGCTGGTTCTTCGCCACAGGCCCCGCCCACTGGGGGAGAGGAGCCTCCATCCTGGCCCCACCCACTGGGGGTGACAAGCCTCCATCCTGGCCCGCCCACTGGGGAGAGGAGCCTCCAGCCTGGCCCCGCCCACTGGGGGAGAGGCGCCTCCATCCTGGCCCCGCCCACTGGGGGGTGACAAGCCTCCATCCTGGCCCCGCCCAGTGGGAAGAAGCTGTCCCAGGCTTATCTTCAGGCCCTGAGGCTGGAGTGGGAGGCTTTTCTTCTGGTCCCTCCATCTCCCACCATCCCCCTCTCCAGACACTGTCCCAAAGCCAGGGTTCCAGTCTCTCTGCAGACAGCATCACAAAAAGATGAATGAAATATGGACAGCAAGCTACACATCTTCACACTGGAGAGGACCTTGTGTGTGTGTGTGTGCAGATGTATATCTATGTGCACACGTGTGCACCTGTGTGACCACACATGTGTGCATGGGCCTGCATGTAGGCATCCACATGACTGGACATGTGCATCTGTGTGGTGGTGAGGTCATCCTTGTTCCAGGTCACCACTGTGTGGTGAGGTCACCTGTGTTCCGGGTGAAAACCATGTGGTGAGGTCACCGATGTTCCAGGTCATCACTGTGTGGTGAGGTCACCGTGTTCCAGGTCATCATCATGTGATGAGGTCACCCATGTTCCAGGTCATCATCATGTGATGAGGTCACCGTGTTCCAGGTCATCATCATGTGGTGAGGTCACCGTGTTCCAGGTCATCATCATGTGGTGAGGTCACCGTGTTCCAGGTCATCACCGTGTGATGAGATCACCAAGTTCCAGATCATCACCGTGTGGTGAGGTCACCATGTTCCAGGTCATCACCATGTGGTGAGGTCACCATGTTCCAGGTCATCATCATGTGGTGAGGTCACCGTGTTCCAGGTCATCACCGTGTGGTGAGATCACCCATGTTCCAGGTCATCATCATGTGATGAGGTCACCGTGTTCCAGGTCATCATCATGTGGTGAGGTCACCGTGTTCCAGGTCATCACCGTGTGATGAGGTCACCAAGTTCCAGATCATCACCGTGTGGTGAGGTCACCCATGTGCCGGGTCACCTGGTAGCATGCTCATCATGTATCTTCACCCACACTGTGGCTTGGGAAGTGACACAGCCCCATGGTGTGGTCTGCACACCTCCCACTCACAGCCCTGCAGTGTCGTGTGCACATCTCCGGTCCACAGCCCAGGGGTGAGGTCTGCACACCTCCTGTCTACAGCCCCACAGTGTCATTTGCACACCTTCCATCCACCACCCCACAGGATAGCCTGCACACCTCCTGTCCACAGCCCTGCAGTGTGCTCTGCACACCTCCCGTCCACTGGCCTGTGATGTCATTTGCACACCTCCTGTCCACCACCCCACACTGTGCTCTGCACACCTCCTGTCCACCACCCTGCAGTGCAGTCTGCACACCTCCCATCCACTGGCCTGTGATGTCATTTGCACACCTCCTGTCCACCACCCCACGCTGTGCTCTGCACACCTCCTGTCCACCGCCCCGTGGAGTCATTCGCACCCTCTCATCCAGGTTGAAGGCTGCTCACTCACTCTGTCTTTGAGCATCTGCCTTCTTCAACTCCTTCCTTCATAAAGAGAATAAAAATACATCTTATGCCTTCACTGATACGGTGACACGTGTATTAATATCATAGGCTTTAATATTTTATTCAATCTAAAAGTTCATTTCTGCACTTTTTCCCCTGGAAACAAGCCTGGCACTAAATCTCCATCCAAGTCTGAAAGAAAAATGTCAGACATGCATGCCGCTACTCGTCCCTTGTGGGGGCCCCTCAGACGTGCGTGCTGCGACCCCACACCTTGTGTGGGCTCCTCCCCTTCTGCTCACCTCCCCTCTGTGCGTCCGGCTGAGGGGATGGGGCCTGGCCTGTGCAGAGGTGGCTGGAGGCTGGCCTGACCCCAAAGGGACAGGGGTGGCCGCTTCAGTGCAGTGGACAGCTAACGGCTCACCCTGCCTGATCTGGGGCTGTGTCCCTGTCCCCAGGGGCCGGTGCCCCCTTTCCTGTGCTATTCTGGAAGTGACAGAGGAGAATCCCAAAGCCCCATGCCTGCCTTCCTGCAGCGGCCTGGACTCTGTGGCTGGAGATCTCAGCAGACAGCCCTCCCCTGCGCGAGGCTCACTGTTGGCAGCTTCGTGGAGCAGGAGCCCTGTCCACCGCGAGCTCAGGCTGCTGAGCCTCCCGGACACCCTTCAAGAAACCGCTTTGCCTCCTTCGGGCCTCTGTCAGCCCCTCCTCACCCTGCACCCTGGCACACCTCTCGCTCTGGGAGTTCCTCCACCGTCCCCGTGCCAGCGGTCGGTGTGCAGCCTGATGCTGCAGCCTCATCTCTGGGAGGCTGGGCCTACACACCAGCGACCATCTCCGAGTTTCATCTTGGAGTGCGATGCGATCCATCCTCGTTCCACAGAAGTGTGGCGTGACCTGTGCTCACCGCACACAAGCGTGACACATCCATGTTCACCACACAGAAGTGTGACATCCGTCACTGTCCCTGTCGGTGACATTCACACGAGGTGCCAGCTACAGCTTTGTCCTTGAAGGTCACCATAGGCCTTGCTCTCCGGGGAAGCAGTACTGGGGAGCTTCTAAGGGGCAGGGCTGGTAAGAGGCATTAGGTCACCATGGGGTCACCCATGAGGGATGGCTAATCCAGGCCCCTCCATTCTCCCTTCTGGGTCCTGGTCGAGAACTAGATTTTTCTCCTCTATACCCTGGTTGTCATGGACTGCGTATCTACAGGCCCAAAACAGTGGGCCTGAAAAACCTTTCCATTTTAGAGAAATGTAAAAAAACTAATAACACAGAGTTGGGTATTTGAAAAGCTACTTAAGATTCTCAAACTCTTAGCCAAACTAGCCCCAAAGAAGGGAGAAAACCCAAATTTAAGAAATTGGAGATGAATATGAGTATTTCCATAAATACTAATGACTCAGAAGATCATTAAGGAATATGTTTAAAACATTGTAATAAACTGGAAGAAATGGATAAACTTCTAGATGCGCGTGACCTACCGAAATGGAGGCAGACTATGAAGCTCTCAGATGGACCCATAATGAGCTAGGACGTTGGTACAGTAATAGTCTTCTAACAGAAAAGCCAGACAGATTTACTGCCAAGTTTTCCCTTTCCTTTTAAGAAAAATTCACAACAAAAAACAAAATTATAGTCCAATTTCCTTCATAAAGACGGGCACAAACGTTTCCAGTAGAACAGTCAGCCCCATACGAAGGCGGCCTCAGGGCTCACCCTCGCCTTGGCCTTGGTTCCGCCATGCCGGCGAGGCTCAGCCTCTGCAAATCAATACACACAGTGTAGCAGAGACAGACTCCAGGGCAAAAGTCACATGGTCATCTCCATAGATGTGGGCAAAACTGACACCACCACACCCGTTCTGACAAAGCCCTGAATCAAACAGGAGGACTGTACCTGAGGATAATAAACACACAACCAACATCATTGGAGGCATGCTCTCAGAATGCTAACGCATGCTCTCTGTGTCAGGAATGAGCAAGGGCCCCCACGCTCCTGCTCATCTTCACTACAGTGCGTACATGCTTAGCTGGAGCAATGAGGCGAGAGAAAGGAAATAGAGGACAAATTCAAATCATCCTTATTGCAGATGATTAAAACTCCCTGAAGACGCCATCAAAAACCTCTTACATTTGATTAATACTTTCAGCAAAGTGACAGAACACAAAATCAAAATGCAAAAGTCAATAGCCCATCTATATAACTACTAATAAATAGGCTGGGGAAAAAGTCAGAAAATCAAGCTTATTCATTCACACACACACACACACACACACACACACACACACACACACACACACACACACACACACACACACACACACACACACACACACACACACACAGAGCCCAGCCCATTCTTTTTTCAAAAAATCTAGAAATAACAGAAAAGGTGAGTGACAACTATAAAACATTAAATGAAGAACTTGAAGAAGACTTAAGAAGATGGAAAGACTTCCATAGAATTAATGTGACAATTGCTATACACCCAAAAGAAATTTACCGATTCAATAAAATCCTCATCAAAAGTTCCAATTACAGCCTTCACATAAACAGAAAAATAGAATAGAAGACCCCAAACAGCCAAATCAGTCCTGGGTAGAGAGTTTACACTGGAACTATTACAGGAAGACTAGCAGACTTTCAATTATACTGCAAAGCCAATGTAACAAAACTAGCATGGCACTGGCAAAGAGACAGGATGTGAACCAATGCAAAGAAGACCAAAAAATAAGCCCACATACCTACAGCCAAACGATTTTAGACAAACAGGCTCAAAATGTACTTTGGAGAAAAATACCCATCTCTTCAACAAAAGGTTCTAGAAAAACTAGATATCCTCATGTAGAAGACTGAAACTAGATCCTTGTCTCCTATCTTGCCTAAAAATCAATTCAGAAATGGATGGAGGATATTACTGCAAGGCCTAAAATTGTGTGTGTGTGCAAGAGAGAGAGAGAGAGAGAGAGAGAGAGAGAGAGAGAGAGAGAGAGAGAGAGAGAGAGAGAGAGCGTATGCCATTCCTAGGGTTTGAATTCAGGGTGTGGGCACTAACTCTAAGCTTTTCTGGCTCAAGACTAGAGCTCTGCCACTTAAGCCACAACTCCATTTTGGCTTTTAGATGGTTAATTGGAGATAAGAGTCTCGTGCACTTTCCTGCCTGAACTGGCTCGAACTGCCTTTTGAGTAGCTAGATTATGGGCATGTCCACTGGTACTTGGTCCTAAAACTTTTCAAGTCCTGTAGAAAACTCCTGTTGATATAGAAATAGATGACATTTTCTGAATAGGTTTCCAACTGGTCAGGAAATAAGAGCACAAATTGATGAATGGGACTGTATTAAATTAAAAAGCTTTCCCAATCAAAGAAAATAATTACTGGAATCAAGAGCCAACCTCGAGAATAGGAGAAAACTTCTCAAACTATTCACTTGAGAAAGGATTAATGTTTAGAATGCATAAAAAGCTAAAAGAATTAAACTTAAAAAGTCAAACCATCCAATTAGTAAATGAGCAAATGAATTGAAAAGACAGCTTTTTTAAAGTAAAAAGTACAAATGTCCAATAAATACATGAAGAAATGTTCAACAGCCTAAGCCATAAAGGAAATGCAAAGTAAAGCCACACTGCGCTCTCATCTGATTCCAACCACGACACCCATCAAGGAAGCAAAGAGCAACATGCCGGAGAGGATGTGGGGAAAGGAACTTTCAGAGCTTCTGGAGAGAATGTGGATTAGCACAACCTCTAAGAGAATCATAACCGAAAATGGAACTGCAATCTACGGTGATGTCTAAGATCCAGCGACACCACATGAGCTGCCGTTACCACCACCGGGCAGGATGAATAAAGAAACTGTGGTACTCACAAACAACAGGGCCTCACCGTACCACAAAGAGGAATGAAGTGTTCTATTTGCAGGAAAATGGGTAGAGCTACAGATCACCACGTTACGAGACATAAACCAGACTCAAAAAGACAAACATCACACGCTTTCTCTCCTATGCAGAATCTAGACCTAAAAATCAACACAAAACAAGAATAAGGGTATGAATAAAGAAGGACCATTGGTGGGAAGGAACCGCTGGAGGGAGCACATGGGGGTGGAAAATGATGGAAATAAAGTCCATGCACATGTGAAAATAGGACAATAAAGCAGATTAAAAGCAACAAAGCAGGGCGGGGGAGTAGATGGGTGAACATGCTCTCACCAATATGTGCAGGCATACGAGCACACTGTGAGCCCTGTGGCCCTATTTTAAGACATCCATAACACAAAACACACAGATCTTCTGAGGGCTAAACCCAGTGCCTTGCACTTACTCGGCAGGTGCTCCACCACCTGAGCCGTGCCCCTCGCCTTTCTGCGCTCATCATTTGGGGCTATGGTCTTGTACTTTGTGGGGCCAGCCTGGACTGCAGCCCGCCTATTTGTGCTTCGCAGGACCTGGTGATGTCAGGCACTCCCAGCACGCCCACCTGTTGGTTGAGATGGGATCCTCCTGAACATTTGCCCAGGCTGGACCCAAGCTGTGGTCCCCTGCCCGCCGCTTCCACAGTAGCCAGGATGGTGGCAGCAAGCCCCAGCCTCCGTGGAGCCCCAGCCTCCGTGGAGCCCCGGCCTCCATGGAGCCCTGGCCTCCGGGGAGCTCTGGCCTCCGTGGAGCCCCGGCCTCCGGGGAGCCCTGGCCTCCGTGGAGCCCCGGCCTCTGTGGAGCCCAGACTCCATTGAGCCCCAGCCTCCGTGGAGCCCCAGCCTCCGTGGAGCTCTGGCCTCCGTGGAGCCCCAGCCTCCATCGAGCCCTGGCCTCCGTGGAGCTCCAGCCTCCATCGAGCCCCGGCCTCCATGGAGCTCCAGCCTCCGTGGAGCCCCGGCCTCCATTGAGCCCCAGCCTCCGTGGAGCCCCAGCCTCCGTGGAGCTCCAGCCTCCATCGAGCCCCGGCCTCCGTGGAGCCCCAGCCTCCGTGGAGCTCTGGCCTCCATGGAGCCCCAGCCTCCATCGAGCCCTGGCCTCCGTGAAGCTCCAGCCTCCATCGAGCCCCGGCCTCCGTGGAGCCCAGACTCCATCGATTCCTGGCCTCCATGGAGCCCCGGCCTCCGTGGAGCCCCAGCCTCCGTGGAGCCCCAGCCTCCATCAAGCCCCGGCCTCCGTGGAGCCCCGGCCTCTGTGGAGCCCCGGCCTCTGTGGAGCTCCAGCCTCCATCGAGCCCCGGCCTCTGTGGAGCCCCGGCCTCCGTGGAGCCCAGCCTCCATCGAGCCCCGGCCTCGTTGAGCCCCTTGGTCTCTGGTGACCCCTGGGTATCTTGTGAGAGCGCGAAACTGCAGGCCGCCGTGCCCAGCACCCGCCAGAAGACGTTGGTGCCTCGGCCTCTGCGTAAGTCTGGGCAGCAGCCACAAGATGGACCCTCGTCTCTAGGCAGGGAGGACACAGACTGTGCCGGGACCTCTAGCCCAGTTCTGCTGACAGGCAACTGCCAGACACGACCCTGCCGACCCCGAGACTGCAGCTGCTCTGGGAGCCTGAGATGCCGGGCAGCACGTCCCCCCACCCCCCACTGCGTCCCCCACATCCCCCGACCAGGTCCCCCCATCCCCTCTGTGTCCCCCACATCCCCCCACCATGTCTCCCCATCCTCCACTGCGTCCCCCACATCCCCCCACCAGGTCCCCCATCCCCTCTGTGTCCCCCGTGTCCCCCCACCATGTCCCCCCATCCTCCACTGCGTCCCCCACATCCCCCTACCACGTCCCCCCATCCTCCACTGTGTCCCCCACATCCCCCCACCATGTCCCCCCATCCCCTCTGTGTCCCCCACATCCCCCACCATGTGCCCCCATCCTCCACTGTGTCCCCCACATCCCCCTACCATGTCCCCCATCCCCTCTGTGTCCCCCACATCCCCCCACCATGTCCCCCCATCCCCTCTGTGTCCCCCATGCCCCCCACATCCCCCACCGTGTCCCCCATCCCCTCTGTGTCCCCCACATCCCCCACATCCCCCCACCATGTCCCCCATCCCCTCTGTGTCCCCCGCGTCCCCCACATCCCCCCACCATGTCCCCCATCCCCTCTGTGTCCCCTGCGTCCCCCACATCCCCCACCGTGTCCCCCATCCCCTCTGTGTCCCCCGCGTCCCCCACATACCCCCACCATGTCCCCCATCCCCTCTGTGTCCCCTGCGTCCCCCACATCCCCCCACCATGTCCCCCCATCCCCTCTGTGTCCCCTGCGTCCCCCACATCCCCCCACCATGTCCCCCATCCCCTCTGTGTCCCCCGCGTCCCCCACTCCCCCACCGTGTCCCCCCATCCCCTCTGTGTCCCCTGCGTCCCCCACATCCCCCCACCGTGTCCCCCATCCCCTCTGTGTCCCCCGCGTCCCCCACCGTGTCCCCCATCCCCTCTGTGTCCCCCGCGTCCCCCACCATGTCCCCCATCCCCTCTGTGTCCCCCGTGCCCCCCACCGTGTCCCCTATCCCCTCTGTGTCCCCCATGCCCCCCACCGTGTCCCCCATCCCCTCTGTGTCCCCCGCGTCCCCCACCGTGTCCCCCATCCCCTCTGTGTCCCCCGCGCCCCCCACCATGTCCCCCATCCCCTCTGTGTCCCCCGCGTCCCCCACCGTGTCCCCCATCCCCTCTGTGTCCCCCGCGTCCCCCACCGTGTCCCCCATCCCCTCTGTGTCCCCCGCGCCCCCCACATCCCCCACTGTGTCCCCCATCCCCTCTGTGTCCCCCGCGCCCCCCACATCCCCCACTGTGTCCCCCGCGACAGCACACCCGCCCACCCCCCCCACCACGACAGCACGCTACCGCGTCCCCCACTCCCGTCAACGCCGCAGCCTGCCCCGGCTGCGCTGAGCACCGCAAACACCCAGCGCCTGGAGCCAGGTGACCTCCACGCGCGTCCCAGTGAGGACACCAGCCCCGAGAGATGACGGACACCTCAGCACCGCCTGTCCACGGAGGCCTGAGCCGGCCGCGCATCCCCACGATGCCGTGTCATCTCTCAGGGGAGACGGGGCTGGCGGGCCTGGGGACAGAGTGGGGCCCTGCCACCTGCCCCGGGGAGGGCTTGCGGAGCCCCTCCACCAGGCGGCCTCGCACTTCTCCTGCCAGCCCCTCGCCCGTGACTTCTCTGTGACCAAGTGGCTTTCCGTGCCCAGTGCACCAGCGCCAGCCCGTGTGGCACAAGCACGTGGTGGCCGCTTCCTGAACTGGGAGTGAGGAGATGCGCCAGGCCGCTCCCACCACCGCCCCGCCCGCACCCACCTCGCGGCTGCTCGGGTCTATCGGAGCCAGACAACACCCCCCCCCATATTAGGAGTGTTTGTGGAAGAAAGAGAGTTGATTCTCAGTGCAGGCTGGATGCTTGGCTGACTTTTGCAAAAGCAAAATAAAATAAAAATCAAAGCAGTCCCTCCTCGCACGAGGCAAACGAGCTCGTAGAGAATGCTCACGCAGGGACTTGAAAGGCCAGGCCTGCTTCACAGACTCCACGCCGCCCCACAGGCCACGCCCCAGGACAGCACGCCCACCTGGGCCTCCTCCAGCCAGATCAAGGCAGCCGCGGGGCAGGACATCACACGTGAACTGTGTGAATTCACCATTCTGCAAGTACGTGAAATTGCTTACATTTGCACATGAAACCAGCATCTCAAGCAGGGCATCAGTAATCCTAGCTACTCAGGCCCATGAGATCTCAGGCTGGCAATTCAAAGCCAGTCCAGGCAGGAAAGTCCATAACACTCTTATCTCCAATGAACCACCCAAAAGCCAAAGTGGAGGGCTAGAGTGCCATCCTTGAGCAAAAATGCTAAGGGACAGCGTCTAGGCTTGGAATTCAAGCCATTACTGGCACACGCGCACACGCACACACGCACACACACACACCTGGCATTGTACAATAAAGAAAAGAAAATGGAGAATTTGTTGGAATAATTCAAAATTCATCCCAAGAACTCAGTTTTATTTTTTCTTTCCTTGGAATGGAAGTACTGGCTAAGTAGAAAGAACCAAGCACAAGCACCTTGCAGAGTCAGGGCGAGCTACAGAGGGGGAGAGGCGGGCAGGGCTCAGCCACATGCTTCCAACAAGGCCCCCACATCATGCAGCCAGGTCTGCTCCTCAGCCCCCCACAAGGCAGCGCCCCAGAGTCACTAGGACCAAACGCCCCGCCTAGTGCTGAGCAATGACCTCCGGCCTCCAGCTGATGGACGAGGCTGCGGCTGGAGGACGGAGCCGGGGCCCAGCCTCCCCAGCGAGGCTCCAGAGTCTTTGGATCTGAGAATGGCCTCTCTGGGGCTACCACACCCGAGGCTCCCAGAAGAATGGCCTCTGCCCCGCCTGATTAGATTGGCACAAACGCTTTAAACATCAGACGAAGTGACCCTTGACATGAGACAGGTTGATTTATTATCCTGCCCACACTGCCGACACCGGACGCAGAGCGCCCGGCTCTGTCTGGTCATTTTTCAAGCTCTGTGCACGCGAGTGGCACCTATTTCCTGCAGCGCATTACCCCGCTGACAGCGCCGGAATGCTAAGCGGCTCCTTCGGAGATGGGTTTTTTAAAGAGGCTGGGATGAGGACTCTAATGGAGGGAAATCAACGTCAGCAGGGTGTGCACAAGGCAGCGTGCTGCATTATCCAAGCAGCAGCGAGCCTGGGCCCCGGGGGAGCTGGGGCACCTTGGGGATCCCGGGCCTCCCTGGGGTCCCCCACTTCCTGACCCCTGGTGCAGCCTGGGGGTCCCACAAGTGTCCATCTCAGCGACTCAGCCCTGACCCAGCCCAGCAGCTGTCTGCGGTTGCACCGGCTCCACCTGGCGTCGTTTATAAGCAGGGCCCGTGCACAGAGACCTCACACGTTCGAGGCTCCTCTCAGCAGTCTCCCTTTCATGAAGCAGTCCTCGCAGACAACCTCACAGGGCACGTGTCACCCGCGCCAACCCTGGATCTCACACACGCCATCGCATGGCCCGCTGTGAACCCTGGGCCCAGCGACTCCCCACCAGAACGGCAGTGCCCGCCCACGAACTCCCCGGTGAGGCTGAACGCGTGAACACATGGCCAGGCAGCCGAGAGCAGGGCCGGCGGGACCTCCGGCTTGTGAGGAAGGCCCCTCGTCTCTGCACCCCCAGTGTGTCCAGCACTCACGGGCAGGTCTTTCATCACCAGTGAGGGTCAGGGTGGTGGAGGGAACGTGGCACCCCCCACCCCCCCGGCCCCCGGCGGTCTGCTGTGGCTCACCAGGAGGGCAGGAGAGCCCTGGGTCTCTGTCTCTGAGGGGGTCTGACCCCCAAGCGTGGGTGCAGTCGCGCAAGGCATCAAGCCCCGAGTGCTCCTCCCAGCTGCTCCGGCCACCCTGAGGAAGACGGGGCCGGGGCTCTGCTGCGTGCCCTTCCCCTGTCACTTCCATTTCCTCATCAACCCAGAGCCATCAGGAACCTCCGCGCAGGGCTTTACACGGGCGGCAAATGGAAGCTCGCGCCCAAGATTGAAAGTCTACTATTCACACTTGCCTTGCCGGAAGCGGGTCCCGGAAGGACACACTGCAGGGTTTAATTAAAAACCTAAGTCTGTTTAGCCATTTTAAATGAATAACAATCGTCCTAGCGTGCAGAAAGAGGACTGAAGCTGCAGAAATGCAACCGTCCCCGCATCATTTAAGTGGAGCCATTTGGGCAGACGGGGATACTAGGCTTCCAGGCCCGACCTCCTGTCCTCACCCGTCCGCCTCACCAGAGGGAAGAGCAGAGGCTGGCATGGAGGGAGGGCCTCGTCAAGCCGCCAGACCACCGTCCACGCGGCCCAGAGCCGGGCAGCGCCGCCCATGCGTTCAGAGCAGGGGACTGATTGCTGGCCTGCCATTCTTAATCACGAGCAGATGGTGAAGCTACGCCAGACATCTGAGAAACGCTTCTAACAAGGAAGCCAGTGACCAGAACAATCAGATGGGAACAAAAGCAATTTTCAGAAAGCGGAGACTGCGCGGAACTGAAGCAGGGAGAACCGGCTCCCCAAGGCTCACTGACAAGAAGACGCCAGGCCGGCTGGGGCGGGGCTCCCAGGGCCAACTTCAGAGCAGGACGGGCCACGCAGACGGACTTCGGCTTGGACATAAAATGAAGGGAGCGAGGAAGCTCCGTGCTGGTCGCCATCCTCACGGAAAGCTGGCCTACAGCCTGCAAAGCAGCTCCTCCACCTGATCCAACAGGACAGGCAGATGCCGTCGGCCCACTCCCCCGTCCTGAGGAAATGGAGGCCAGAGCGCTCCGCTTCCCTCCCTGCAGCAGCACGGAAGCCACGAAGAAGAAGGCGGTGGAGATGCTGACCAATTGCTGAGGGATGACAGAGGGGTGCTGGGAGAGGGGTCTGGGTGCTGGGGGAGGGGTTGGGCTACTGGGGGGAGGGGGGAGGGGTGCTGGTGGGGTTACTGGGGGAGGGGTCTGGGTGCTGGGGGAGGGGTCTGGGTGCTGGGGGAGGGGATTGGGGTACTGGGGGGAGGGGGGAGGGGTGCTGGTGGGGTTACTGGGGGAGGGGTCTGGGTGCTGGGGGAGGGGTCTGGGTGCTGGGGGAGGGGATTGGGGTACTGGGGGGAGGGGGGAGGGGTGCTGGTGGGGTGACTGGGGGAGGGGTCTGGGTGCTGGGGGAGGGGTTGGGGTACTGGGGGGAGGGGGGAGGGGTGCTGGTGGGGTGACTGGGGGAGGGGTCTGGGTGCTGGGGGAGGGGTCTGGGGAGGTGGGGGGACCTTGCAGGGCCCCTGCACTGCTCCTGGGAGGCAAGCTCTGGCCCAGGGCTGAGGGTGAGCGGGGAGCAGAGCACTGCACTGCACTGTGGTGCTGTCTACAGGAGATGAAGCTAAGCCAGGCCTAGAGAAGGCGTCACGGCCAGCCTCAGTCCGCCCTGTGAGGAGCAGGACAGGGGAGGAGCAGGGACAGGCGAGGCCGGAGAACACGCTCTGGGAGGGCAGGGCAGGGGCAGACCGGCCCTCAGGGGTCACCTGACAAGAATCCTCGGGCCAAGCAGCCACCACCCAAACCCAAGGAGGCGCTGGCCAGGGAAACACCTCCACAGAGAAGCAAAGCAACCGTCCCGCACCTAGACCCGCAAGTCCCACACAGCACAGCAGTCCATGAGTTCACTCCCTCTGACACTAAGCTGAGCCAGTGAGCAAGCACACAGGCACACTCAGGGACAGGGCACAGAGTTCCGTGAGGCCTGACCTGGGGTTTAAAGTCACGCATGGCAGCACCACCAAGGTCGCAGTGCGCAGTGTGGAGAGCACGTGTGGAGATGGTGGGAGAGCGTCAAGGGCAGAGTGAGAAGCAGTGGAGGACACTGCAGAAAATAGAGAACAGGCACAGTCGCCAGCTCAGGCTGAGCTGGAGCTGGAGAGGAATGGTGACTTGCAGGTCAGCCTCCATGGTGCCTCTATGGAAAACCGAGCCCGAGGGCCACGGGACTGCATGGAACCGAGCCCGAGGGCCACAGGACTGACCACACAGAACTGAGCTCGAGGGCCACAGGACTGACCACACAGAACTGAGCCCGAGGGCCACGGGACTGCACGGAACCGAGCCCGAGGGCCACAGGACTGACCGCACAGAACTGAGCCCGAGGGCCACGAGACCACACGGAACTGAGCCGGAGGTCCACGGGACTGCACGGAACCGAGCCCGAGGGCCACAGGACTGACCGCACAGAACTGAGCCGGAGGTCCATGGGACTGCATGGAACTGAGCCCGAGGGCCATGGGACTATATAAAACAAACACACCTGTCACTGGCAGGTGCAAACAGAATCTCAGTTGTAAACCAGAAAGGAAATGGAAAAAAAAGAAATATTTTAAGACAGTGGCTAAGGATTTCTAAAAATAATGAAAGACAGCAAATCACACAGCCAAGGAGCCCAGTGCTGTCCACTAGCATAAATAAAAACAGGAAAAGCAGTACACACCATGTCCAGGCTGCTGAGAACTAAAGTCAAACAGGAACGTTTGAAGAAAGTGGTAGGAAAAAGCACACAGCAAACAAAACTCAAAAATCAAGAATAAAGAAGTAAAAGTGACTTCGGGTCAGAAACTACCAAGCCAAAGGGGACAAGGTCATGACTTCAGAGCTACTCAAGGTACAAAGAAAAGCCATTAACTCTGAAGGGCATGCTACTGAAGTGATTCTCAAAAGGAAAAAAAAAAAGGGTTTTAAACAAATGAAAATAGAATAGTAAACAGGTACCAGCAACACTCACCTGGTAATCCTAGCTACTCAAGAGACTGAGAGCTGAGGATGTGGTTCAAAACCTAAGCAGAAAAGTCTGTGAGACTTATATCAGACGGGATGTGTGGCTCAAGTGGTAGAGCACCAGCCAGGAGTGAAAGAGCAAGAATATGGGGCCCTAAGTTCAAGTTCCACTACCAAACACAGACATGAACACAGAGGTATGCACACACATGCACACATATATACACACATGCACACACATGCACATGCACACACACAAGCACACATACCTGAACGGAACCAGCACTGTCATAAGACCTGGTATATATGACACAGCAAAGTGAGTTCCTTGGCAAACTTCATCTAAACAAAGAAATGGAAGACAAATGAAAATGACAAAAGTAAAAGCAGATAATAAACATATTTTATTTTAATTGCTCTAAAGAATATTGGTTGATAGCCTAAAGCAAAAATAGTACCAATGCCCTCTGGGTTTATAACAAGGGAAAAATAAAATATAATACAGAATCACAACATTACAAAGGCTATCAGACATAAGGGTGTACTGTGATAGGAACGCACCACAGCGTGCTCCGAGCTCCCCTTCTGTCCTGTAACGCTGTGGTCAGACAAAGCTGCCCAGCCAGCTCAAATCCACGTGTAGCCACTGACAGCCCTGCCAAAGAGAAGTATGCCAAATGCCAGACTGCTTCCAGGCCCAGGCCAGAGGAGACATGTAGGGAGATAGATGGATAGATGGAAAAAGACAGACAGACAGACATAGAGAGATGATGGATAGATGATAGATAATAGATGGTAGATAGATAGTAGTTAGAAAGATAGAGGTGATAGATAATGGATGGATGGAAATAGATAATAGATGGACAAATGATAGAAAGGAGATGGATGTAGATGGAGAGAGATAGAAAATGTATAGATGGTAGGTAGATAGTAGATAGATAACAGATGAATAGAAGATAGATAGACAGGTAGACAGACAGACAGACAGACAAGCAGACAGGCAGGCAGGTGGGTGGTTAGGTGGGGGGATGGGTGGATGGATGGATGGACAGGCAGACAGGTAGGTGGGTGGTTAGGTTGGTGGTGGGTGGGTGGGTGGGTGGGTAGACAGGCAGACAGGCAGACAGACAGGCAGACAGTGTCCAGCAGGGCCCCTCCCTCCATCTCTCACACTCAGGCCCAGCACCCACGCTTTTGCCAGGCAGGTGACAGCTGCCATCTGCAGCAGCCGGGCCAATACCCAGAAGTCCCTCCAGGAGAAGCCAGTGGTGCAGGGGTGCGGGACCCCGCCCTGAGGCAGCCTGAAGCCAGTTACCAGACCGTGCTGGGAAGGAGGACCGGACCTGGACGTGAGCCAATGCCTAAGAAGCCAGTTGAACTGAGGCCTTGCAGGAGGCTGGGCTGGAGGGTGGGCACACTGGCAGGATGCTGGGATGGAGGGTGGGCACACTGGCAGGATGCTGGGATGGAGGGTGGGCACACTGGCAGGATGCTGGGATGGAGGGTGGGCACACTGGCAGGCTCTGGGATGGAGGGTGGGCACACTGGCGGGCTCTGGGATGGAGGGTGGGCACACTGGGGGCTCTGGGATGGAGGGTGGGCACACTGGCGGGCTCTGGGATGGAGGGTGGGCACACTGGCGGGAGGCTGGGATGGAGGGTGGGCACACTGGCAGGATGCTGGGATAGAGGGTGGGCACACTGGGGGCTCTGGGATGGAGGGTGGGCACACTGGTGGGCTCTGGGATGGAGGGTGGGCACACTGGTGGGATGCTGGGATGGAGGGTGGGCACACTGGCAGGATGCTGGGATAGAGGGTGGGCACACTGGGGGCTCTGGGATGGAGGGTGGGCACACTGGCGGGAGGCTGGGATGAAGGGTGGGCACACTGGTGGGATGCTGGGATGGAGGGTGGGCACACTGGCGGGCTCTGGGATGGAGGGTGGGCACACTGGCAGGCTCTGGGATGGAGGGTGGGCACACTGGTGGGATGCTGGGATGGAGGGTGGGCACACTGGCGGGCTCTGGGATGGAGGGTTAGCACACTGGCGGGAGGCTGGGATGGAGGGTGGGCACACTGGCGGGCTCTGGGATGGAGGGTGGGCACACTGGCGGGCTCTGGGATGGAGGGTGGGCACACTGGCGGGAGGCTGGGATGGAGGGTGGGCACACTGGCAGGATGCTGGGATGGAGGGTGGGCACACTGGCAGGATGCTGGGATAGAGGGTGGGCACATTGGCAGGATGCTGGGATGGAGGGTGGGCACACTGGCGGGCTCTGGGATGGAGGTGGGCACACTGGCGGGAGGCTGGGATGGAGGGTGGGCACACTGGCGGGCTCTGGGATGGAGGGTGGGCACACTGGCGGGAGGCTGGGATGGAGGGTGGGCACACTGGCGGGCTCTGGGATGGAGGGTGGGCACACTGGCGGGCGGCTGGGATGGAGGGTGGGCACACTGGCGGGAGGCTGGGATGGAGGGTGGGCACACTGGGGGCTCTGGGATGGAGGGTGGGCACACTGGCGGGAGGCTGGGATGGAGGGTGGGCACACTGGGGGCTCTGGGATGGAGGGTGGGCACACTGGCGGGCTCTGGGATGGAGGGTGGGCACACTGGCGGGCCAGGCCTGCTCCTTGCCGCAGGCACAGCGCTCACTGTGAAGTGCTCCTGTCACCGCCGGACGTGGTCCCGGGCCGCAGGGACAGGCCTGGCACAGACACAGAAGAGCAGCTCCCGAAGGTGCATGTGGCCTCCTGGGTTCCCCCCGACGCGTGTCACCCAAAGCCAAGCCGTGTAGCTTTGGGTCCAAGCTGCTGAACCAACGCGCCACAGTCTGCACGGTGTTCAGCGGCAGTGGCGTCATCTGTGTCTCTTTAGTGGTTTGGAAGTATTTATATTTCCAATTTATTAGATCACTGAACCATGAACATGTTTCAATCATAAATCATGAGTATCTCCCCGTGAACCGTGAGTGTGCTTTCTTCAGGGCTGCTTCAAATTGCTCGTGCAGAGGCAGGACGGCGGAGAAGTCACCATTGCTTTTTTGATAAATGGACACTCATTTAGAGTGTGCCTAAGACGTTGTTTTGACTGCCTCTGAGTCTCATTAGAAGGTGAGATAGAGTATCTAGTGCTAGAAGCAGGAGGACAGCACTCACATCTGGGCGTTTTTAAGGTATAGGGAGAATGAGGTCCGCGAAGATTAGGAGCTGTGGAAGTCAGGACTCCAGAGAAAAGGGAGGCGGTCGGTGTGCATGCTCCACGACATTCCTCCTCAGCCAGTTCTCACGCTCAGGTTGGCAGAATGCAGTCCCTGAAGGCTGTGTGATGGCGGCCCCACGTCCCGTGCAGCCTGGCAGGGGTCGCTCGAAGCTGCCCCAGGCCCCCTGTGTCCAAAAACCACTCCCAACCTGGCTTCCCCCAAAGCCGGCTGCCAACGCCCAGCACTTGAGAATGTCACCCGCCGGAGGAGATGGGACCTACAGACTGGTGCAAAGGCCACTGGGTTCTCCTTAGAGCCTCCTGCCACAACCTAAGACTGCTGAGGGAGTGGGAGAGAGGGAGGGTGGGAGGGAGGAGGGAGGAAGGGGAGGGAGGGAGGAAGGGGAGGGAGGGAGGAAAGGAGGGAGGACTATTGAAAGTGCTCAGAAGAAAACACACATTTCCTCCCAAAGCAACAATGGGCAAATGACAATTTCAGGAGCTAAGGAAAAGTATTTCCACACTAGAACTAAATACATAGCAAAAATGCCCTCTAAACACTAAAGTGAAGTGAGCATGTTTTTAGATGAACAAAGATTGAGACCTCATCCAGAGGAGAACAATACTAACAACAACAACAAAAAAAAAAGAAACAAAACTGGAGTTTTCCACTGGAGAGAAATAATTTCATAAAGAAGCTTATTAAATGCCAGGAGGGAAAAAAACAGCAGAAAGGGTAAATATGAGGTTAACTCTCATCAAATATGAGCCATCATTAAGATAATCAACAATTCTTCTGGGATTTAAATTATAAGAAAATTAAAATATAACAGCAATTGCCAAAAAAAAAGTAGTGGAAATAAACTAGGTTGTTGTGTTACCCAAGGCTGAGTGGTAAAATCTTTGCAGCAACCCCTTAAAAATTAAAAGGATACATAACTAACATTTATTCAAGGTCAACTATGAAACATAAAATAGATACAAATTATCAAAAGCAAATATAGAAAGAAGATAATTGGGACAAAGAATAGCTGGCCTAAATTAGAAAAGAATTTTAACATGCTAGATTTAAATACAATAAGTAATTATATTATATGAAGATATAAGTAATAGCAATAAAAGACAAAAATGTTATAATCTTTTCTAGAAAATCCAAATATATGTTGCTTATAGTAAATACATTTAAATACAAGAAAGTTTATGATATGCTTTGAAGAAAGATATGGTTTGAAAACACTAACCACAGGGTTGGAGGTCTGACTCAATAGAGCTCTAGAAAATGAGCAAAGTAACAGGTACCAAGGTTAAGTTTTGGGGTTAGATCTAAAAATAAAAAAAAAACCTAACCATAAAACATCTAGTGTAACTCAACTGGTATCAGATATAGTAGACCTTAAAGTTACATATATATTTAGAGATAGAGACATTTAAAATTAAAAGGCACAAATTAATAGGAATGGTAAATCCTAACTTTGTACACACCTAATAACACAATTTCAAAGCATAAAACATAAGCAGAAAAATTGACTAAAAGAAAAGCAGAGATATCTACAACCATAGAAATTGAAAACAACTCTAAATAAAAAAGTGAACAAAAATAAAAATATGTGAAATATACAATTATCAAAATAGACTGAGGTTTCAATTTTACTCAGAATATTTTCAAAAGTGTTTTCATTAGGAGCCAAGAAAGCCATTTTCAATGTATTTTCAGTGATTTTTATATACTCTCTAACCACAGAAGGATCAATCAAGAAATCAATAATAAACACATAACTAAAACCCTTCCCAGACTTATAGAAATTAAGCAATATATTTCTAAATAATTCATGAGAAAGAAGAAATTAAAAGGAAACAAATAGTGTAACAAAATTATAAAAACAATGCAATGTATTAAAAGTTCTGATTTAAGCCCCATGACCGACCAAAAAAAAAGTTCTGATTCTTCCTTAGGACCCCCCCAAAAAAGTTCTGATGTATAAGAAACACAGTTTAGAGGGAAATGTGCATGAGGACATGTACATGTTAGAAAATAAGTGGTATTGAAGTCAATGACCTAGAAATCATCAGAAGAAAGTAGGAAAAATGAATAGAGGCACAATAAAAATGTCATCAAAGGCTTTGAGAACCCTGGTGTTAATTCCAGAAAGAGACAAGAATTGTTCCCCATGAGAGCAACAGAAAGAGTAAATACACACGGATATACTCAATAAGAACTCATGTGTGCAGACGTAGCACTCCATGACCTCGGTCAGGCCACGGCCACTCAATGCAACGCCAAGAGCTCAGGGGCTCAGAGCAACACTGACGAATCCACATCGCCCAAACGGGAAACCTGGGTGTGCTGGAAGGGATGTGGGGGATGGTGAGATCCGGGGTGTGCTGGAGGGGCCATGGTGGGGGGGATGGTGAGATCCGGGGTGTGCTGGAGGGGCTGTGGGGGATGGTGAGATCTGGGGTGTGCTGGAGGGGCTGTGGGGGGATGGTGAAAACGTTCACAAGCACACAGCGCTCAACACGCGTGGGAGACTCACACACAAGACTCGTCCACTAGACACTTGCACCCACGCACACCATGCACCTGGTCCAACTCATCCCAGCACTTCTGTCCTTCATCTTCTTCCACTTCTTAAACAATTTCTACTCGTTCTCTTTTTTTTTTTTTTTTTTGGTCCGGTCGTGGGGCCTGAACTCTGGGTCTGGGCGCTGTCCCTCAGCTCTTCAGCTCAAGGCGAGTGCTCTACCACTTGAGCCACAGCGCCACTTCCGGCTTTTTTCTTTTTGCTTATGTGGTGCTGAGGAATCGAACCCAGGGCCTCAGGCATGCAAGGCAAGCGCTCTACCACTGAGCCACCTTCCCAGCCCCACTCGTTCTCTTTTCATACATGTTTATAGTCATTTAACTGAAGTCGGGGCCGTCCCTAAGTTCACGACGCTGCTGTCGGCCGGTGTGGCCATGGGTACCCTGCACAGGGGCAGGCCCCTGGGGCTGAGGTGTACTGCCTGCTCCGGAGTAATGCGTCCACCCGCGTGGAAGTGCTTGCCCTGCTTTGTAGATGCTGGGCAGTGATCTGCCCCCCCCCCGGGCTGGACGCTGGACGGTGACCCGGCCCCCAGGCTGAACGCGCTCTCTGGACATGGCCGCTGTGGGCTTGCTGAGGGCCGCAGGCCAGCATCCCCACGTGAGCGTCCAGCCGGGAGCCTCCGACTCCCCTAGGCGGCTGTTCTTTTCACATCCCCTGGCTTTTCTAGAATGGCTAGTTTACATGAACCAGCTTCCTCCTTGTTCTGTTTGCAAGCATTGACTTTTATTTCTTGCTGACAAAAGCCTTTGTCCGACAGACATCTGAACAAGGTTCAGGAAGGGTTCTGGCAGTCAGGCTGCACCAGCTCCTTTGCTGTGCTTCCTGGGATGGCTTCTCAGCCTCTCTGGCTGTCAGGAATTACGAATCGCTCTTCGTTTCTCACCAAGTCAAAATTATCTATATCTGCTGCTCTACGCTGGCAGACTGTGTAATAAAGACTTCAGAGATAACAGGTAAAGAAGGGAATGTGCAGAACAGTGATTTCTGTTCAAGCACGGTCCGGGTACCTTCACGACTTCTGACTTGAGTATGAGCACCATGCACGCAAGCAGAGGTCACAAGATGTCCCTGACGGGGTGTGTGCGCTGGGGACGGGAGTGGCCCCTCAAACCCTGGGGTGATCTCAGCTGCACAAAGCACATCACAGCCACTACCACAGGAACCCAAAATCAGCGCTCCATGCACTGAACACCAAGGCTGGAGAGTCAGCCCTCCTCTAGGTTCCCTCAGCCAGGCTCCACATCGAGTGCCCTGGGACAGGCTTTCCTCCGGGGTCACCCTGGCCGGCCACCCTTCTGTGTCCTGTGAGCCCCACACAACGGCCTTTTTATTGTTCTCTCAAAACACTCCAGCCCCTCCCAACAATTCTTTGCTTAATCTCTCCGGATTACAAAAGGAACCAAGACCAATATTCCCCTTCTGATTTAATACGCTCTATTTTATCCATTTCAAAGACAGATTATTTTCTAGAAATGGCATGTAAATCCACAAAACAAACAAAGTCACTTTCCTTTGGGCTCTAGACAAATAACCTGAAAATAATCCTGACAAGATTGGGTCTGCAGCGCCAAAAAGCTCCGAGAAACAAACAAATAAGCAGCCCACACCCGAGCAGGTTGTCCCCTCCCCTGCTGCTCGCCGGGAACTGGTGGCTTTTCTTCCCAGGTCAAAGTTAAGTGAAGGCATCCATGGAACCCGTAATTAGGAGGAGGGCTGATTCTCAGAGTTCCCTGCATTCTCCATGACATGTGTGAGGGCTGAGGGAAATGCTGGCTGGGAGTGAACACTTAAATTAGCAATAAAATGCCTCCCGGCCATTAAAGTCTCCCTCAGAGCAGCTGGGAAGAATGAGCAGAATGTCCTTTCAAGACTGGGCTGCCTGGAAAACTCCTCCCCAGACACAGGAGGCCGGTGCCGCTGCACGGGGCAACGGAGCCACACTTCTCCAAGGAAATTCAGTAGCCATTGTGCCCAGACGGAAGAAGTTAAACAAACACGCCACACAGGAGAATGAAGCCAAATTTCCAGACTGAAACAAAACACAGATCGCTCTGATTAGTGTCCGTCTATTAGGGAATACAGCTCTCATTCTGAAGAGAGGTGCCTGGATTTTCAGAAGCCCTATGCACAATAGAAAGACAGATTCGGCCACGAATCTGTGTGTGGAGGCTGCTTTCCCAAGCGCTGCGTGACCGATCTATCAACTGGATCTGAATTCTTTGTTGATTTTTGAGTAAGAAATACAAACTATTCTCTGACCTGAACCCCAGGGCATCGAAGTCCACGTCTCACACAGCACACACCGGAGCCTTCCGTGGAAGTGGAGTGTGCGCGTAGGGAGTGTGGGCAGGCTCGAGAAGGTCTGTCGTTCACAGGCTTCTGTTGGACGTAAGCGAAGGGAATCGGTTCTGAGTTAAGGGTGGCTGTGGAGCTGGAGACCGTCCACACCGCCGAGTGGGCAGAGGAGCTGCTCCTCAAAGGGAGGGTTCAACACCGAGAGGGAGAGAATGGGCTCTGTGGACACCAACAGGGTTCCTCTCGGCCGCGATGCCGCGAACAGGATGGGCTGGGAGAGCCTCAGACCCAAAAGAGGCCGAGAGGCCAAGAGGCCGCTCACCTGGGTCCCAGCAATGGATCCCTCACTCTTGCTGGAGCAAAGCCTGCGTCCGCAGCGCTCAGGCCGCGTCCTGAGAACCATGCAGTGTGTTGTGAAAGGACTCAAAGCAACACGTCTCCATGGCTGCATTTTCCTCACATGACGCTGGGCTGCAGTGAAGGAGCAACCTGAGGGCCGGGAAGTCCTGCAAGCCCGGCCTGTCCCTCCAGGCTTAGAGCATGAGGCTGTGGACACCACCCACAGCTCACCCGCACTCACGGAGACCTCTTCCCAGCACAAAGGAACCAATCATCACCCTGGTCTAAGTAAGTGTCAGTCATCACCCTGGTCTAAGTACATGTGTGGCAGAGGCGGGGACAATCAGAGAGACTGGCCACAGGACGCCCAGAGAGATGCTGCAGGGCCAGAACCACGTAGACTAGCCACAGACAGGGCCGTGGCCCACCAAACCTCAGCAGCAGTTTAGGAGAGGAAAGGTGGCAGAAGGAAAATGCTGTCGGGCTGTGGGTGGACCCACAGAGGCCTGTCCACACACCGGGCTGTCCACACAGGAGCTGTGCCCTCCCTGAGCTGGGCTGTCTTCACGATGGCTGCTCTTCGTGTGGAGACAGAGCAGGCAGAGTAGTGCATGACAGCGCGGGCATGTCTGTGCACAAAAGAGAGAAACATGAATCCAACATGACGCCAAGCTTCTGGCTAGTTCACAGATGTGTCTTGTCCCCAAAACCCAACCACGAGCAATAATCTCCTTTCAATTTCAAAGTAAGATGCCCTGAAGATGGGCAATCCTTAAACGGCTGATGGGTGGCTATTCGTTCACGGTGTGAGCTTATCACATCTATTCATAGGATGTTCAGTAACTGCAGACTTGTGCAAAGGTGAGAAACCTTGAAGGTGTTAAGACAATGAGTTTGCAAACACAAAACTCAGGGGAATGAGGGAAGGTAGCAAGAAGGCATGAGCTCTCTCTTCTGCAGCCAGAACATACATCCTACAAAATTAGGAAGAGCAAGGGAGGGGTGGGTAGAGAGGGGTGGGTGAGAATGTTGAAAGGGGTGACACCGACCAAGAAAACTCCTCTGTACAGTATCTCACACAAAACAATTCTTTAAAATAAAAATAATAAATAATAGTAAAGATATTGTATTCATAAACTGCTTTAATAAATGGCAACTCCTTTGTACAATTACTTACAAATAATAATTTTTAAAAGAAAATAAAAAGTAAAATGCAGTTGAAAATGCAGTCTGGCTGATGTCTTATTGGGTACTTTGAGCCTCACAGTCATGCCGGAGAGGGTGTGGACATCACGTAATGTGTGCTTTGCTACGTCCCCGGGTCCCTGTGCAGCTCAGTGGCCATTACCATGCTGGTTATCACTAGTGCAGAAACGGTAAGTTATTCAGGAGTGTTTTAGATAAGAAATTAGCCCTTTTGCCTCGGTCTGGATTCTACAGAGAACATGTTCACGGAACAGACTGCATGATGGGAAGCGGATGTGCGCGTGCACTTTGGAAGCGGGGACAGCCATGGCGAGGGGTCAGCGACCAGTGCTGCAGCCCAGGTCATGTCCAGCCACAAAGGCCCCAAGGAAGGACAGGTGGCCGGCGGCTGCTCACTCAGCCTCGTCCACCCGGGCCTCCGGGGCTGGAGGGTGTCCACCCACAGGCCAAGCCGGCTCCTCGGACAGCCGCTCTCCCGGCCCTCGACGCTGCCCGTGAATTCAGCCGTCGCTCACACTGGGATTTTCAGCAAACTGCAGCAGAGGGTGTGCGGGGAGCCCCGCCGGCCCCTGCCTCGCCCAGACCCCGAGTCCACAGCTGGGACCTGGGAACGGCACCCGGGCCCAGGAGACACAAAGCAGAGACCGACACAGACCTAGAACACACGCCCGGCGCTGTGTGCGCCCATCTTTGGTATTAGCTGAGGGCCCGAGCTGTGGGCTTTTATCCTTAACAGGGTTGGAGCTTGAGAAGGGCTTGTTCCCACAGTGAGACTGGGACTCAAAGTAAGCACCCCCACTCCCCACACATGCATACACACATGCGTACACACATGCGTACACACACACACACACACGCACACACACCCCCCCAGCCTGTCCTGCAGAACAGCAGTGAGCGTGACGGAGCAGACCTGCTGGCCCCGCAGGGGGACTGTCGGGAGCTCCTGCTGGTGTCTGCCCCAGCTTCTCATACCTTGCAGCACTGATCTGCTTTCTGCCTACAGCACGGATCTGTTCTCACACTCTTCCAACCGGACACCTGGGGGGGCCCTGCCATCATTACAGAACACAAACCACAGTCCCCCTGCCGGCATGGTCCCGCAGCCGCTGCCGCCCGCACACCGTCCGGAAGCTTCCCTCTCTGGGCTATTCTCCTGCATTGGAGCCCTGCTTGAGGTCCCCTCGGGAATTTGCCTGCGTCCCCATCACCACACCCCTCCCTCTCCAGACGGCCAGGCAGCGAGACCACAGCGGCCTTGGGCTCTGCCAGCATCTCTGCCTCCTCCACAATGGAGCAGTGAGGCCCTTCCCACCCTGACACCCTTCCCACCTGACACCCTTCCCACCTGACACCCTTCCCACCCTCAGACCCTTCCCACCTGACACCCTTCCCGCCCTGAGACTGTTCCCATGGGGGGTGCAACATCCCCGCACCCCTGCACAAAGCAGGCGCTCAAGGAAAGCCCATCAGTTCTCAAGAAAGCGTTCTGACTTGTCTCAACCCCTACAAATAAATAAAGCCTGGTTTATATCCTTATTATTTTGCTCACATGAGGTGAGACTGGGCATTTACGACGTCCCTAGGGTCCATATAAGTAAAGGTCTCCTCCTCCATAAATTTGTCAAGTATGAGAGCAAAAAGCCAGCTGGGTTTTGCACAACCCCTGACACGTCCCGCAGAGCTGCTAAGGCAGCCCTGGGAGCGGGGACGATGGAGGGGGGTGGGCCGACTCTCCTCTCCGGACGAGGGGCGTGCGGATGGCGTGAGGCACCCCAGACTCCCCAGGCTGGACGGCAGCAAGGCCCTCCTCTCTGGAGCCCCCATGCCTCCTCCCACCCCCCTCCCCCCCGCTGCGTGCTGGGAGGCAGCCAGGCTGTAATTGCAGCTGTATCAATCAAAGGACTTCAGATTGCAGACAGCCTTCTCGGGCTGGAGTTAATTAGAACGCTGACATTTCCCAACTGTCAGCTAAATGAATGCCTAGGAACGGGTGCGTGGACGGCCAATGGGTAAATACAGGCTGTCAAGAGCTCCTCACCGAACACACCCAGCACTCCTGGCCTGTCACCCGCACCGGCCAAGGGAGCACCCACCACCTCCAGAGGAGCACGGAAGAGTCACCCGCATCGTGCCCGAGACGGGGAGGATGAAGTCAAGAACCCAACGCGTATCCTACAAAACCAAGAAGGACCAGAGGGGCGGGGGGGGGGGCGGAGAATGCTGAAGGGCGACTTGGATCGAGATGCACTGCGCTCGTAAACTGCCTTGTTAAATGGCAGCCCTCTATACACCGCTTAAGCATCGTAAGTCTTAAAAAGCAATGTGATCACCCGGCAGACTCAGTCCACACCACGTTTTGCACCACTAGATATTTTTACGCTACAGTTTACTAATGTGTATACTTTTTTTTCTGTCGGTTGTGAGGCTTGAACTCTGGGCCTGGGCGCTGTGTCCCTCAGGGTGAGCGCTCTACCACTTGAGCCACTTCCAGTTTTCTTGTGGTTAATTAGAGATAACAGCTCACAGACTTTCCTCGCTGGGCTGGCTTCAAACCGTGATCCTCAGATCTCAACCACCTGACCTGAGCAGCTAGGATGACAGGCGTGAACCACTGGCACCCAGCTAATGTGCATACTTTAAATGTAAAGAAATATACACTAATCCTAGTGTTACCTATCTAAAACTTTCCTGTTTGTTCGAATGGCGTCCTTGGAAGACAGCAACTGTGCGAGATCCTTGTCAGCTACGGCACAAGGAAAGAACTTGGTAGAGGTCCGCAGGGATGGAAGAGGAGCCCAGGAGGGCACCAGCCTCTGCAGGGCTCCCCTGTCCTGCCGAGAGCATGAGACTCGTATGACCCCTCCCCCTCCCCCTCCCCCATGAGGGAAATGAGGTGCACGCGTGTAGAGGGCAGGACTTGCTCAGGAGTGGGACAGGAGGGGACGAAAGACAAGAAGAGTCTTCTAACCCAGGAGGCTGTGGGCGTGGCGACCAGAGGATGGCCACCACAGCCGAGGGAAGGAGTTGAGTGGGGAATGGAAGAGAGGAGGCTGGAGCAGCGGGCCGGAGCAGGCAGCGCTGCTCAGACAGAGGAAGCCAGAGGGTACAGGCTCAGACTGACATCGCAAGCATGTTGTGGAATGACACCCCTCTAGCTTTACTGACTTTCCTTCTGAGTAGAACATGCTGGAGATATTTAAAATGGCACCTCTCCTTATTAAAATGCAGACTACCCCCATCAATAAGGAAATACCGAGTGAGGCTGGTGTGCTCTTACCCCTTCTAGAAATTCGAGCAATGGTGATCAGACAAGAGAGGAAATAAAAAGCATCCAATCAGAAAGGAAGGAGGAAAAGCATCCCTGCTTGCAGTGAAGTAGATAAGGGTTCTCCTATAGAAAACCCTACAATGATTCTAGGTATGCAAACCTCTAAAGAGTCTACAAATAAAGAACAAATTCAATAAATTTGCAGTTCACAAAATGAATACACAAAAAGCAGTTACATCTCTTATGCTAATAGCGACCTCAAAATGGAAGCCAAGGAATTGCTGCTTCCAATGGCCCAAAAAGTAAAATACCGCTACTTCCAAAATCAAGCGGTGTGTGGTGAGGTACACAGCAGGCTCATTGCTTGCTGAACCGTGCCTGGACATGAAGTGCACACACAGAGTTAGGGGAACATGTCAGTAAACCCCAAATCAAAAACAACCATGCCAAGATCCCTACCATGAAAAGAAACCGAGGAATACAGAATAAGAGAGAGCTTAACTTACAAAATCCTTACGCAATACTAAAATAAGCCTTCTAGAAAGCTCTAATTCTCCACACAGGATTTCCAGTCCACAATGCCCCACATGATCATGTTCTTCTTACGTCCTCCTATCAGACCAATCCTGCATGGTGTGATCATTATGGAATCTCCCAAAATCCATGCGTACTCTGCATATCTACTAAACGTGGAGAAAGATTTCATTTAAAATGTTTAAATACCACTTTGCGAAGCACAGAAAGAGAAGAAGATAATTTGTGCTATTCGAACTCAGGCTGTAGAAAGCTTTGTGTCCTGGGAGGGCTTGGGTGGAAGCATCCATTTCCCAGTGTGTGAAAGTCAGCAAGCTGTGTCCTCAATGGAACACACACACCCCTCTGTACACACACACACATACACACACACACACACACACACACACACACACACACACGAATAGATGGGGTGAGATTAGAAATCATATCAGAACATATCATAAAGTGCTTCATTTGAGTTTTTAAAAAGTAAAAGACAGTTTCCAGGTAAGGAAACTTGGAGTGAGGGTCAGAAGAGCACTGGGCTGAGGAGTTCAGGAACATCAGGGCTTTCTAGACTACACACAGGACAATGTGTGAGGTGCCTCAATCTAGAATACATTCTGAGCACATCCTGAACACACAATACAACCCAGAGCATATTCTGCAAATCTACAAGCTCTGAGGGCAAAGGTCCTCCCACAAGAGCATCTGCCTTCAGTCAACAAATCAAGGGGCTTGCTCCAAATCTGCAATCACTTCTGAAGAGAAGAGAAAGAAATTACAAGTCGTGTGTATGGGTGTGTGTGTGTGTGTGTGTGTGTGTGAGAGAGAGAGAGAGAGAGAGAGAGAGAGAGAGAGAGAGAGAGAGAGAGAGAGGAGGGAGGGAGGGAGAAGGGGAGGGAGAGAGAGACAATATCTTGGGACTTGGACTCAAGGCCTGGGCACTGTCCCTTAACTTTTTTGCTCAAGGCTGGTACTTTACTACTTGACCCACAACTCTACTTCTGGCTTTATGACAGTAAATTTCTGCCCAGGCTGGCTTCCAGCCTCAATCCTCAGTTCTCAGCCTCCTGAGTAGCAAGGATTACATGTGTGAACCTGGTGTCCAGGTGACATTATTAATCTTAATTAATCTGTACTTAATTAATCTGTACTAAACAACATTCCTGAACCTATATCAAGAACATATACAGATACCAAATAAATGAATATATATACACCATATATAGATGCACACACATACACACACACATATACACACACACACAGAGAGAGAAAGATATATAATATCAATGTGCCTATCTCATGTAATAATTCACTAAGGCCCAGAGACACTAAGTAATTTGCCCAATGTCTCATAACTAGAATGTGCTAGAAGAGGCTATATGCCCAGGCCTGTCTGACTGCAAAGTCTGGGCTTTTCCCCCTACTCTAAGGTGCTCCACAGATATCAAGAGACACCGATTAAACGCGCTGTGCCGGATTTGGAGAAGTGAGGAGGTGAGGCTCTGGGTGCGTGCTGCTGGGCCACGCTGTCATCGGGCTACAGCCCTCACATCGGGGGACTCCTGTGTGGCTGCTTATTATTAGTGTACAAAAATAGAACTGATCTTTCCTATCTTGCAAACTTCATAAACTGTTTGTTAGTCCTAATAATTTCAGGGAATTCTTTCTAATATTACATACACAACATAATGTTGCCTATGACCTGAGGTCATTTTCCTCCTTTTCTGATATTCATGCCTTTTCTTCCTTTCTCCCTGTTAACTCTCTGAGCTATGTAAAGTACAGCTAGTTGAGCACTGGCCGTGTCTTGACCTTTCTTCTAGCTGCTCAGGTATCCCTAGACCCAAGACAAAAGGAACGAGGACTCACATAACCGTGACTCAATCACTCAACTGAGTAAAATGATGGGCGCCCCGCACTCTGACGTTATTTGCTTTGTGATCCCAGAAACACTTGCACACGGCACTGTGAGCACACGAGAGGCCGGTCTCCATGCCCTGCCAGCCACGCCTCCTGTTTCCCCGCAGTGTCACCGCCACTACACCTGGACCTACTTTGTTTCTTCTTCTAGGAACCCGGCTTCCTGTAGTAGTTGCCTTGACAGTCTCCCAGGCCTTCTCTTGTCCTACATTTGCCAACAGCCAGGAGAGAGAGCCCCTCCTCGGCAGCAGGGAAAGCCGGCGTGGAGAAACCTGACGCAGGCACAAGCGCACCTCGGACGTGGCTCCGCTCCTCATCCTGGCTTACCTCCTGGACCTAAGCCCTTGCCCCTCGCTTGAGTCTGCAGGCCTATGCGAACGGGATTGTGTGCGATTAAAGATATGCGTTCACTGTCCTCTGAGAGATAAGCGTGTGAGCCCCCGTGTCTCAGACCTGAAGGTGTTCTGCTCCATTTCCCATAAGTCCTTTTGACTGAAACCCAATCGTTCCACAACAACCTGCAGAAAGAGACTTGGGACTCCTGATGAATGGAAAGCTGAGAACATAAACTGATGTCATCTCCCTCCTGGGACCCAACGTCCGAAGTGTAAGGAATGAAGATGCACAGATCCTCAGTGGTAACTAGGAAGAGGGACCTGCGGCCAGGCGACTTCGGCTGGCATCTTAAGGGCACGGCCGAGCGCGTCTGGCAGAAGGGAAACGGCAAGGAGGACACGACACAGCAAACTCAGGGGGCAGGCGAGCCTGGCTGGAAACCCAACCCACCACGTACCCCACCTAACAACTCGGCCCTGGCCCGGCCAGGCGCCAGACCCCCGCCTTTTGGAGGCAAGGGTGCACAGCGGGCACCGTGCACGGCATTGTGTGCTGGAGACAGAACCTGACAAACCGGAGACAAAGAGACGCGCAGCCTGCTCCCACCCCAGCCCCAGCGGGGACCGCTGGCCCAGCTGCCAAGGGTGGAGAGTTGACTGGGGAACTACTGACCGTGGACCACCAAGCCAGAGTGCTCGTGAGATGATGCTACCACAGAAGTGCACACACTCCCAGCGCCAGACACAGAGCGTGAGTGGGCAGATACACGGAATGCCAGGGCTCTCCAAACACCAACCAACCAGTGACCCCAAATACACGCACATGTGTATGTGTGTGTATACGCATGGGGTGAAGAGAACATTAACAGAAGCAATAACCAAAATATACATATGGTTTAAATCATGTATATATATATATATATATATATATATATATATATATGAGATCAACTGATAGAATATTAGGGTCTTTTAAACTAACAGAACCAATTATATATATCCTATTAATCACATATATTAGCCATTTATAGGATTAACAGACTATTAACAGAACCAACAACCAAACACATATATGTATGTATGTGTATACATGTATACATATATGTGTATATACAGATAATAGATAAAATATTAGAGTTTTCTAAATTAACAGAACCAATAACCAAAAGTATACATACGAACATACATAAACACACACACACACACACACACACACACACACACACAGATTAATTGAATAGTGAGTAGAATAGTAATAGAACCAATAACCAAAAACATTAGTGTTCTCCAAATTAACAGAACCAGTAACCAGAAAGCATACACACACAGAAAGACAGACAGACAGATAGGAATTACATGAATCCTCAATATAAGTAAGGATTATACTAATAAATTACATAAATATAGACTTTATATGTAAGTTACATATTTATAAATGTAATTTACAATTAATCCTCATATGTAATTATATATTGTATACATATATAATTATATCACATGATTAATTATGGAGGCCAAGCCCACAAGTTTTCATCTTGACAGTTCAAAGCTAAGAAAGCTGCTGGCATAGTTCCAAGGCCAGCGAGCTGGGGAGCAGCGACCTAACGTTGGGCCAGGTCTGACGGCCTGGGAACCGGAACAGAGGGCAGAGCGAGATCAAGATGCCAGCAAGGGCAGCCTGGAGGGTCGGAGAAGCTTCCGGCGGATTGGCCCTCACCCCTCGGGGTAGGGAGGGCGTTCGCTCACTCAGTCTACCACACCAACGCTAACCTCTCTCAGAAACACCTTCACAGCCCCACCAGGAATAATGTCCAGCTAGATTATCTGGGCAGCTTAGTCTTAACACCATGGGTTCATGCATGGATGGAGAGATGCATGCGTGAGAGAAGAATGCTCGGGTGGAAGAACGGATGGGTGGATAAAGAAAGGGGAAATAAAAGACTACATTGGAAATAGATTGCAACTATATATGAAACCAGCACAAAGAATCAGTGAAAGCTGTTGATTGACGGGGGGAAGGGGAGGTGGGCTCTGCCGGGAGGTGGACTAACCAAGGAGGCAGACAGGAACGAATGCAGGCACAGTGGGCTGCATGGGCTTGCCTGCGTGACAACCGCGCGGCGAAGCCCGGTGAGAGGAGGCAGGGGTGAGGGTGAGGCCGACTGAAAAACAGCACACACACGTGCAAGTGGCAAAACAGCTCTGTTTTGCTGTCTCCTCTTTCTTCATCTTCTTCCTCCTCCTCTTCTCTCCCTCCCTCCCTCCCTCATTTAGTATTAGAGGGTCTGTGCGACACCGTTCTCATTCACGATGAACCATGGGTCTAGCCCCTCTCCCTTGGCTGTTCTTGGGACAGGGCCCTGCCTCCGTCCTGCGCCTGAGCTGCCATCCACCTGCCCATCATCACAGAGACCGGGCGGGAAACACCAGCTCCCCTTGGGAGGAGGCGTCTCCCTCCCAATCCCAGCCTCCGTGTGGCTTGGGATGGCAGGTGAATGCCACGGCACCTGCTATGGACTGAGCAGGGGAGGTCTCTGGAACTTTTCTACTCAGGCTGTCCTCAACCCACGAGCCTCCCAACATCAACCACCCAAGTAGCTAGGATTACAGACATGAGCCATTAGCTCACAGCAAGACCAAATTCCTTAATAACAATTCAGAATTACAGATTCCTTAACATCAATTCAGAATTACAGATTCCTTAACAACAATGAGATTATACCCACTAAAAGCCAAGGTTGAACTAAAAACCTTAAAGGAATATAGCTCCCCAGCCCAGCACCGGTTAACCGTGCACGCTGACAGAGGGTATTTTAAGACACAGGACAGTGCAGACAGTTCACCCTTCTCCCAAGGCACTGGAGGGTGTGACCCAGGAAGACAGGAGAATAAATCAAGAAAGGGCTTCAGGAAGTAGATCCAAGAGGGAAGAGCAGGGAGGTCCTGGGCTGAGGGACAGAGCGGAGCACAGGGGCTGGGAGGGCTGAAGCTGCTGGCTCGTCTGAAAAGAAGCAGTAAGTATTTGTTCAGAAAACCAAACACCGTAGGGAAGGGGGTGCAATGAACAAATCCAGGAAAACCCACGTCCGGTAACAGAAGGAAGATAATCATGGTCTACCAAAAACATTGTGCCGTTGGAAAAAGTAGAGAATGATGTTATAAAGCAACTGGGAAAATAACAAGCAGATAAAAAAAATGACTGCACCAATTCAAGATAAAATAAAAATAGTCCCTAGTCCATAGCTTGTTTCTATAAAGAATATGTATACAGGTTGATAAGCACTGGCTAGTGACATTATAATATTGAAAGAAAGGGAGCCACACAGGAATGGTGTGTGAAAGCTGAATCCTCACACATGAGAAAAAGATGCAGCTGGAGGCGTGGCTCAGTGGGAGAGTGTCCACCTAGCAAGCCCAAGGCCCTGAGTTCAAACTCCAGCACTGCCAAGAGGAAGGAAAGGAGGAAAAGAGGTCAACACTCAATGTCTGAACTGGATGCCTTATTGAGGCATCGTAAGCACACCATTTAATAATGGGAGAACTCCTGGGAGAAGCGGAGATCGTATCTTCCTGGAAGCAGAACCGCACGAAGGCCATGGTGTGACTAATACCACTGGGGTCACACTTGATTACTTGATGTCACACACTGAGCATCCCTAATCTGGCCATCTGAAATCCAGAAAGTTCCCAAATACAAAACCCGGTCAGCAGCAGGTGGCCGCACCAAGCTAACCAGTGAATGCCATGGACTTTTGCTTCAGCACTAGATTATTTAAGATGATGAAGGCGTACAAGTACCTTCAGGCTTTGTGTACGAGGTTTAGGTCGGTTTGGAACTTGTCCTTAGGCCCCAGCCCCAAGGTCTCTGTTAATGTGTATCCAGACACCTCAGGATCCAAGTGTGTCCCCAATCCAGAAGCCTTGTGGGCACACAGGCTTTACGTCAACGCTTCATCCGGGCAGCGTGGTGACGGCTTTGCCTGCTCCTTCCCAGGTTACCAAAGGCCTTCCCACCTGCCATCCTGCTGTTTGGCTCAAGCTCTGCAGTAACCTCTGGTGAGGTTACTGTTTCCTTTGCAGACAAGGCGGTCGCCTCCAGACTGCATGAGGGGCACACCCCGGGTGACGGACAGAGCTGAACTTTACCCAGCTTCTGGGCAGCCTTCCTGAGACCACAACGCCGAGGTCGGCTCCGCTGGAGGCGCGGTGTCAGGCTTGCAACCGTGCTGCGAGATCTCAAAAGCAGGAGAAGCTGCCCACCTCCCTCTCAGTCAATCTGTCTCAGGCCCCTGAGCCCCAGTCCGCACCCCGGAAATCAGTGACCTCGTCATTTAGCCTCTAAAGCCTCTCTGAGAGCACACACAGCCAACCAAGGGACTGAGCTTCCTTCCATGCTCACCTCGAAGTGAGTCCTCCCCTGGTACCAACCCAGGACCCATCTTGCCTGGCTCTCAGAAGAATTACCTCCCACCGAGGACCTGATTCTGGCTTCTCCCTTTTAGGCTCCATCTGCTTATCCAATATTTAAATCATGTGCGAACGGATGCCTCTCCTCTTCCTAAAGGTGCCTCCTTTTACAGAAAACTGCCAAACCAATACCTCCTCTGCAGTAATGAGTGACAACAAATGTCCTCCAGGCCCCATAGCCTCTATGCACTGAGAATTCTGTCCTGACTCACAGTGCTAAGAACAGAAAGCAGGTGAGCGCCCAGGACCCGCAGAGACCTGGGGAGACATGGCCTCACAAAAGCCACAGCAAGCAATTAATGGCTGCCCGAACCTTTAGAATATTGTTAGAGCTCTGGCTCACTTGAACGACCGTGTTGGAAATCGGTCATTCTGTGGGGATTAATGAGCAACATTCTGTCTTCTGTCTTGGAGAGAAGACTGACAAACGGATCTTAATTCCTGGAGGATTTCGTAACATCCCATTTTGTTCTTGCATATGGAGAGAGAAATTTGAGCACCTTCATCCTCCAGGAACTCTGTGATTTCTTTTTTCTCAAACTATGAAAAGTCCATCAAAGACGCCCTCTAACAGCCCTGCTTTCCACGGTCCGATTGAGCAATCGCAGGAAGCCAGGGAGCTGCGCAGGACTGTGTGTGGGAGCAGGGATGGGCGCAGGCCCCACTCAGTAGAGCCGCCCGCACGGGGGGGCCTGAACTGTTCCATTCCCCCTGCCTAACTGCCCCCAAGCAGGTGCTTCTCCAAAAGCACGCAGACTCGGGAGGGAGCGCGGGCTGGGGGCGGAATCCTACACACACACTGCATCACCCCGGAATACAATTCTCTACAGCTAAGAAAAGTTGTACTTGCGTTCTAATTAAAAATACTGTTATCTAAAATAATTAGCTAAAGATAGTCTCCATCCTTTCTAACACTAGTATATTAGCAAAGAAATAAAATGTAATGAGCCCAAATCACTATGTTCAGTTTAATTTTATCAAATGGCAACTTGGCCCAAATCTCTAATGGGCTACATGTAGGTTTTATGAACAAAATACAAAAAAAACTCAAAACCTTGGCTACAAAAAAGTCCTAACTGAGCTGAGCATCAGTGGCTCACGCCTATCATCCTAGCTACTCAGCTACTGAGATCTGAGAATCATGGTTCAAAACCAGCCAGGGCAGGAAAGTCTGTGAGACTCTTATCTCCAATAAACCACCAGAAAACTAGAAATGGTGCTGTGGTTCAAGTGGTGGAGCCTTGAGCTAAAGAGCTGAGGGACAGTGCCTAGGCCCAAAGTTCAAGCCCCACAACCAACCAAAAAATTTTTAAAAGTCCTGACTGAATAGTATCCTAGCATGTATCTATAAAACAGAAAAGAAAGGAGAAAACAAGTATTACAAGCCGAATCTAACCTAACAGAAAAATGAACAAAACATATGAGCAGACATTTCAGGAAGGAGGCGCTACAACCAGCCAAAATGATTGTCTGGAAAGACGCTCACTTCTCCAGGAGTAAAGAATCAATGTTTTAATTTGGGTTTCGATTATTTCCCCCTTCCAGCCGCATGGCTCCCGAATCACAGGAGGGTGGGCTGTGTATCTGCCGGCCTGGAAAACAATCAAAACTCAAGATTTGAGTATGATTTCAAACTGTTACAAAGTCAAATCGATCGTGCTGGCACCCGTGTGTTGTGTGTGTGTGTGTGTTGTGTGTGCGTGTGTGTCCGTCCCCTGGCTGCACAGAGACCACGTGTGTGTGTGTCTGTGTGTGTGTGTGTCCGTCCCCTGGCTGTACAGAGACCACGTGTGTGTGTATCTGTGTGTGTGTCTGTCTGTCTGTCCGTCCCGACTGCACAGAGACCACATGTGTGTGTGTGTGTGTCTGTGTGTGTGTGTCTGTCCCCTGGCTACACAGAGACCACATGTGTGTGTCTGTGTGTGTGTCTGTGTGTGTGTGTGTCCGTCCCCTGGCTGCACAGAGACCATGTGTGTGTGTGTGTCTGTGTGTCTGTGTGTCTGTCTGTCCGTCCCCTGGCTGCACAGAGACCACCCGAGCACCGGGCTTCCAGTGAGTGTGCGTGGCTGGCCTCACAGGACAGCGAGGAGGCAGGAGCGCGATGCCAGTCACAAGGCGCAGACGAGGGGCAGAGGAACAAATTCTCCACCACGCACCTGCGAGGTTTGACTTGACGCCCCGGGAGTACACGGCACTCTATGTGTTTATCCAATGAGCACCTATTTTTAGGAGAGTGACTTTAGTACAAGCATAGATTGCATCAGCCTGAGTTAACACTGGGTGATATGACTGAAGCCTGGGTCCCTCCAAATCCACCCATGAAGCCTGCCCCCCGGAGTGGGCGTGGGAGGTCCCCCAGAGATGGAGGGAGGGATGCCCATCCCCACACCCTGGAGCGAACCCTCCTCCACTGTGCCAGGGCCGGGCGAGATGGGGCCGGCAGAGGCCTGGGGAACAGCCGCGCACGCTGCTCCCGGCCCCGGGACTGAAGCACTGAAGTGAGCCTTGGGCACAGCCACACGACAGGGTGTCATACAAGCTCCAACCAATCTCTGCGCTCCTCTGCAATTCACTGGAAGCCTTGCTCAACACTCAGCAAATCTGAAATCCACTTGACACATTCTAGGTTAGAGGAGAGGCAAAAAGTAATGAACTGAGACTTCGTGCCGAGGCAGCGCGCCCGCGGGCTTCCAACAGCCCGGAAACGACCACGCCGGCACGGTGGGCCGCCAGGACAGCTGCAGCCCCGGCCCGGAGCCCGGAGCTCTGAACTCCCAGCACGCAGCACCGTCCACACGCCGCGGCTGCCCACACCGCGGCTGCCCACGCCACGGCTGCGGGGAAGCGTCCCTGTCACAGGCCTTCTCTTCCTTCCGCAGCTTGTTCACGGTGACAGAAGCCGGGAGCCCGTGGCCCTGCCACCGGCAGTGACAATGCCGCCATCCCAGCCGGCCTGCGGCTCACCGGGCACCGTCCTCTCGTGTCGGTGGAGGTGGTGCTGAGGAGCTCAGCTGTGCATGCCTCGGGCTCTCATCGCAGGAATTGGAGACGTGTGGGGCTGGGCCACAGAAGACTTGTTATTCCTGCAAAGAGAAAGATGATATTCCTCCTGCATAGCAACCAGGACTCCTTCTGCCCCGAGGCCTTCATCTAGAAAAGAAAGGGCAGCGTGGCAGGCTGTGGCGGTGCCTGCCTGTAATGCCGGCATGCGTGGCATGCGGGGCATGCGCGGGCCTGGGTGGGGGGCTGGCAGGTGGGGGACAGCGGCCGTGGTGAGCATGTACCTCGGGGTCCTCCAATGCACCACCACCAGCAGTCAGCACAGCTCACAGACACAAACTCGTCCGTGGTGTGGGAGTCTGAGCTGGGTGTGGTTTCAAAAGTCCTTCGAGCTCCTGGGACCCTGGTGGGCAGAGGGCCCTGAGTGGGAATCACCATGGCAGCCGCTTTGCTCCTTCTCCTGGAGCTCAGAGGCCAGCGGAGCATGACACGTGTGCGTGCTCAGAGGCCAGCAGAGCGTGACACGTGTGCGTGCTCAGAGGCCAGCGGAGCGTGACACGTGTGTGTGCTCAGAGGCCAGCGGAGCGTGACATGTGTGTGTGCTCAGAGGCGAGCAGAACATTCTGCGTGTGTGTGCTCAGCGGGTGGAGCGTGGCACGTGTGTGTGCTCAGCGGGTGGAGTGTGGCGCGTGTGCGCTCAGCGGGCGGAGCGTGGCGCGTGTGTGCGCTCAGCGGGTGGAGCGCGGTGTGTGTGTGTGCTCAGCGGGCGGAGCGTGGCGCGTGTGTGCGCTCAGCGGGTGGAGCGCGGTGTGTGTGTGTGCTCAGCGGGCGGAGCGTGGCGCGTGTGTGCGCTCAGCGGGTGGAGCGTGGCACGTGTGTGCCCTCAGCGGGTGGAGCGCTCAGGACCCCAGCAGCATCCAGACGCAGGTCTTTCTTAGGACACCAGCATTGGCTGGACTCCATCCCATCCCAGGCTGCAGAGCCGTCACACGGTCTCCCCTGCCCTGCAGCCTCTATCCCCAGCCACGCAGGCACAGGTGATGCTCAGGTTTGTGCAGGATGGGCCTGGCCGGTGGGAGGAGGGCCGGGCCTGCAGGATGAGGGCCGGGCCTGCAGGGTGGGGGAGAGCCCAAGGACCAGCCAGAGCAGGCAGGAAGCAGGGAGGCTGGCAGGAAGTAGAGTGGCTGGCAGGAAGTGGAGCAGCTGGCAGGAAGTAGAGAGGCTGGCAGGAAGTGGAGCAGCTGGCAGGAAGTAGAGAGGCTGGCAGGAAGTGGAGCAGCTGACAGGAAGTGAAGAAGCTGGCAGGAAGTGGAGCAGCTGGCAGGAAGTGGAGCAGCTGGCAGGAAGTGGAGCAGTTGGCAGGAAGTAGAGCAGCTGGCAGGAAGTGGAGCAGCTGGCAGGAAGTAGAGAGGCTGGCAGGAAGTGGAGCAGCTGGCAGGAAGTAGAGCAGCTGGCAGGAAGTGGAGCAGCTGGCAGGAAGTAGAGAGGCTGGCAGGAAGTGGAGCAGCTGACAGGAAGTGAAGAGGCTGGCAGGAAGTGGAGCAGCTGGCAGGAAGTGGAGCAGCTGGCAGGAAGTAGAGAGGCTGGCAGGAAGTGGAGCAGCTGGCAGGAAGTGGAACAGCTGACAGGAAGTGAAGAGGCTGGCAGGAAGTGGAGTAGCTGGCAGGAAGTAGAGCAGCTGGCAGGAAGTAGAGCAGCTGGCAGGAAGTAGAGCAGCTGGCAGGAAGTGGAGCAGCTGGCAGGAAGTAGAGCAGCTGGCAGGAAGTGGAGCAGCTGGCAGGAAGTAGAGCAGCTGGCAGGAAGTGGAGCAGCTGGCAGGAAGTAGAGCAGCTGGCAGGAAGTGGAGCAGCTGACAGGAAGTGAAGAGGCTGGCAGGAAGTGGAGCAGCTGGCAGGAAGTAGAGCAGCTGGCAGGAAGTGGAGCAGCTGACAGGAAGTAGAGCAGCTGGCAGGAAGTGGAGCAGCTGGCAGGAAGTAGAGCAGCTGGCAGGAAGTAGAGAGGCTGGCAGGAAGTAGAGCAGCTGGCAGGAAGTAGAGAGGCTGGCAGGAAGTGGAGCAGCTGGCAGGAAGTAGAGCAGCTGGCAGGAAGTGGAGCAGCTGACAGGAAGTGAAGAGGCTGGCAGGAAGTAGAGAGGCTGGCAGGAAGTATAGAGGCTGGCAGGAAGTGGAACAGCTGACAGGAAGTGAAGAGGCTGGCAGGAAGTGGAGTAGCTGGGAGGAAGTAGAGCAGCTGGCAGGAAGTGGAGCAGCTGGCAGGAAGTAGAGAGGCTGGCAGGAAGAGGAGCAGCTGACAGGAAGTGAAGAGGCTGGCAGGAAGTGGAGCAGCTGGCCAGGCCCAGGCAGGATCATTTGACCAAGGGCACGACCCCATGCTGACAGCAGCAACAGTGGCCGGCTGTGGGCAGTTTGCCCTCAGTGGACAGTGACCCCACAGAAGCTAAAGGCACCTGGGGCCCAGGAGAACCCGCTGGCGCCGGAGGTGGCCCCGGTGCGGGCTGGGCGGCCTCCCCACCAGATCCATCTTCCTCCGCCTGCCGAGTCCTCTGGGAGCCCCGCTCTCCAGCTCGCCTCTACCAACACCATCCTAGAAGTCCCCCAGGGGCAGGCCGGGGCTGCCGGCAGAGCGGACGGGCCAAGGGCGCTGGCGTGCGGGCACCGAGACCCCATCTCCTTCCACCATGGGGTTCGGGGCGATCTCCACAGAAGCTAGCCTTCCCGTGTGACACAGTTCGGCGCGGATTTCTCAGTGTTCCCGCGGGGCTAAAAAGCGCCAGGCCCACGGGGAGGACCTGGGCCTGCCCACTGATGTAAGACATGACCGAAGACAGTTTAATCGAACCCAACACTGAGCCTTAACCACAGGCCTCACACAGCTGTGCGGCTTGTCCTCCAGGGACCGGTTCCAGAACCCCCTCAGACACCAAAACCTGGGGATGCTCAAGCCCACTTGGAAACAGTATTGGCTTCAAGTCCATGTACTTTAAATCATCACCAGATTGGTTATGATAACCAATAAACCTGGGTTACAATACCCAGTACGATGTGCCTGCCACATCCACAGCTCTTCTGGTCAAGGAATAACAATCGCAAAGGTTACATATGTTCGGCACAGGGATGTGTGTGTATGCTGGTCCCGGGGCTTGAACTCAAGGCCTGGGCTCTGTCCCTGCCTTCTTTCTTTCTCAAAGCTAGCACTCTACTACTTGAGCCACAGTTCACTTCCAGCCTTTTGGGTGGTTCAGTGGAGCTAAGTTTCACAGACTTTTCTGCTCAAGCTGGCCTCAACCCACAGTCCACAGATCTCAGCCTACTGAGTTGCTAGGATTACAGCTGTGAAACACCGGCACTCTGCAGGTTTGATCTTTTTTAAAGTATTTTGGGTTCTTGCTTGTCTGACATGGTACGTGTAGACTACACAGGGCCGACTACATAGTACATTAACAACAACAACAAAGTCCAGGAATCCACTTCTTCATTGTTGAACACCTGGGTCACGTATTGCCACAGCATCTTAAACCAGCATGCTTCATTCATTCATCCATTCTCTGCCTCACAGTTGCTAGGCCTCGAGATTCTGGTCCTCAGGACCTCAGGGGCTGAAATCAAGGCAGGAGATACATCCTCCTCCCAAGATCCCCTGGGGAAAGTTCCTCTGGCCCGGACACAGCCACACCAGTGTGCCTCGCTTGCCACTGCTTTCTCATAGTTGGCCTGGACTCGGTTGCCAGTACCAGACTCGCCATCACTTCCTGTGGCTGGATATGACGTCTCGTGTTCCTGGCTGAGGTCTGGGTGGGGCTCGGGGCACCCGGCTCTGGTCGGGGGGGGGGGCTCTGGTGTAGCGGTCACCAGCCCTTCCTGGCTGCCAGGAGAGGAGATGCAGCTGTGGTGTGAGTTTCTGGCCTCGTTACAGGCATGACTCTCCAGCAGGTGACTCTGTGTCTAACCCACACTTCCGAGAGGGTCATGCAGGGCAGGGCCTCTCCCTAGGAAAGCAATCTGGGAGCCATCTTGGATCTGTCTGCCCCAGGTGCTACTTTGCCTTAGGAAGTATGTTCCCAGCAGGTAACTTCTGAAGAACTGTATTTTTCTACCTGTATAGGAAAAATTCCATCCAGTGCTCTCTCTAATCATAGTATGGACGGTCAGGCTTTTATGGGCATAACTCCTCTATCAGCACATAAAAGCTGTTGTTTGCAAATACACATTTCCATGTCTTCATGGGGAGTTTTGTCAGAGGAGAGACCGGGGACAGATGTCATATAAGCCAGCCCCGGTTTCAAAGAGGGGAACGGGCCTCTTTGAGAACAAGCAACTTTTAGTCAAATTAAATTTTTGTAACTATTGATGTTCTCTAAACTCAAAAAGTATCTATAAAGGAGCCAAAGAATAAATGGTGGAGATCAGAGCAGAACGGAAGAGGCGGTGCGTGCACCTGCCTGCTCGCACAGCCGGCTCGGGCCCTTTGCGGTCGGCTCTGGAGAGGCCGAGGATAAGAGCGTGTTTCCCAGCGCACCGCCTCATGGCCAGCTTCCCCCTGATTCAGATTCTACAGCAGGTGAACAAATGACTCCATCGTGTTAGACAAAGAAAAGCCTTCCCCCCACTCAGAACCGGGGAAGGGACCACGGTGAGCTGCTGGGGCTGCCTGCCGCTCCCCACCCAGGGTGGAGGACTTGACACCTTCCCCACCTCTGCTCAAACACGCTGGCTTGCTCTCTGCTCCTCCTGTTTCCCCATCAAATTAAATTAACCGGTTGGATACTGACAGGCCACCAATCAATAGTAGCCTGAAATCCTTAAAATATTCATGTGCTGGCTATCTCTCAGGACCGGCACACATGAGGTTGGGTGAGATATTTGGAGATGTGTTCGCTTCGGTGTCAGGGTCTCCTGCCCTTCCTTGCATCAAGATTTCTTCATACCTTAGCCTTGCAAGTCACTGGGACTGGGGAGTCTGAACTCAGGGTGATAAGAGAGGAGGGGGGCTCCAATTCACAGCCGTTGGGTACAGCTAAGCAGGAGTCACAAGTCTGTCAACACTGCTCAGACCCAGCATGCAAGCCCCCTGCTCCTTGTCACCGCCACAGAACACTGGAGCCAGCGGTATCGAGTACCATGGTCTTAAGCCAGGCAGCAGATAAAGCCACCGTCCCCAGCTCCAAGGTTAACAAGCCTTGAGTGTCCCCACGAGGGCTGGGGCTGGCTAGAAAAGTGTAATAAGAAAGGTAAACCAGGGCTGGGAAGGTGGCTCCGTGGTAGCGCGCTTGCCTCGCATGCATGAGGCCCTGGGTTCCATTCCTCAGCACCACATAAGCAGAAAAAGCCAGAAGTGGCTGTGGCTCAAGTGGTAGAGCGCTCACCTTGAGCTGAAGAGCTGAGGGACAGCGCCCAGGCCCAGAGTTCAGGCCCCATGACAAAAAAAAAAAAGAACTATGAAATGACAGTCCACAAATGCCCACAATTATCCTTCATGTATGACATCATAGGTGCTTATGCAATCATACACGCATACATCACATGCACGTGCATGAGCTCATGTGTGTATTGCCACATGCATGTGTTAACGTGTACAGCTCATGCTGTGAACAGTATGATTCTGGAGTAAATTCAAGTTTGATTTCCAAATGTCCGGTTTTCAAAGCTACAGGCATGCATATGTACATATATATACATGCATGCATGTGTGGTTCTAATACAGGGCACAAGGCATGAAATGTCCCTATGAGCACGCAGAAGTGGCCCTGTGTGGACCCACGGTGGCAATTCCTGCTCATGTGCAGCTGGGTGGGCATTTCTGCCAGAAAGAACCATGGGCAGCACCCAAGCGAACAAAGCATGAGCAGCACCTCACAGAAAGTCAGGCAGCACCCCCTCAGAGAGAACCCACGGCCACCAGGGGGGACCCTCCCCGCGCAGGAGCGGCAAGGCACCCTAGGTGAGGCCCTGGATTGGGTCTGGCCCAATTAGGCTACACGAGCCAAGCGTGGCTTGGAGCCGAGGGGAGATGTGAATGGAGATGGGGCTGGCGGTGGCCCTCCCGCCCTCTCCCACCTGCACACAGAGGCCGTCCCCTGCCCCTGTGTTCTGCACACCAAGAACGGGGCCGAGCAGGGTGCTGCTCGCACATGGTGGTGTGGAAACCATGGCGCCTCCAGAATTCGTACACGTCCCTCGCACACCAGCTCCAACTCAGAACACACACAACCAAGTGCCAGGACCGGCCCCCCTCACAACAGCGGGCGGTGGATGAGAACCCAAGCAGCCGGGAGCTCCGAGCTCGGGGCGCACGGCTGGCTCTCTGGAGCATGCTGTCCTTTTGCTTTGGCTCCCCGGCCGCCGCTGCATCTCAATCACCCACGCCTCCATCCGCCCCCAGCCCCGCCGCCTGTGTCTCACGGTCCACACGCCAGGCGTGTGCAAGCGCGGATACCGCCGCAACTGTCCGCTTCACCTCAGGCCCAGAAGGTGGCACCGCATTAAACAGCGGGCGATCACCAGGGATTAACGTTGGTGTGTCAACGCCAGCACCCCGGGGGGGGGGGGGCGAGGACTGGAGGCTTGACAGGTTCGGGCCCCGCCCAGCCTGTGTGTGTGCGTGTGTGCATGTGTGTGTGCGCGCACGTGCTTGCACTCATCCTGGAGGTATGGCAGGTTCGGGCCCCGCCCAGCCTCTGTGTGTGTGTGAGTGTGTGTGTGTGTGTGCGCGTGCGTGCTTGCACTCATCCTGGAGGTATGGCAGGTTCGGGCCCCGCCCAGCCTCTGTGTGTGCGTGTGTGTGTGTGTGTGTGTGTGTGTGCACGCTCGTCCTGGAGGTATGGCAGGTGTGGAGACACAGCCACAGTCACCTCAGCATCCCAGGGCGCCCTGCACCTGGCACGGGGCACGGGGTGTGGCCCGTTCTGTGGCCGCTGAGGGAGCAGAGGGCCGGGTGGGAGGGAGCTTGGGGGCCGCGGAAGAGGAGCGGGAGGGAGGCAGGACTATGTTCACCTCAAGGCAAAAGACAGAAAGCACCAATTTCTCACCAAATAATTGTATCACTTGTCACGGAATGGAACAATTTCACCAGATATGCAAATGAGGAGGCGCAGTGAGCTCTGACTCCGCAATTGCGGGGGGTTGGGGGGCAGCGGCTCCTTCCCGGCAGACGCTGGCTGAGGGGCCAGGGTGGAGAGTTACAGGGGAAATAAAAAATAAATCAGTTCCGAGCCCCAGCTCACAGAGCCTCTGCCACACGCATGCATAATTCAGGCAGCCAGCCGGGAGGAAGGGGGAGGGAGACAGCCCAGCTGGAGCCGCCATCCTGCAGGGAGAGCCGGCATTTCATGCACCCCACAAAGGAAGATTAGGCTCCCAGGAAGTGGGGGGCAGAGACTGCAGAACCCCCAGCAGCTCCCCAGTCCAGGGAAGCGCCTGAGAGGGGAAGGGAGGGGAGCGGAGGAGGGGGCCAGGGATCCAGGGCTGAGAAGACTCAGCAAGGACACACACCAACCCCCAGCGATGTCACGCGCACGTGCACACACGCCCTCCACACCCCTGAACACGTACAGGCTGAACAGTCACACACAAGCACATGGGCACACTCAAGTGTGCATGAAAGGGCCAATGTACGCTTACACTTATACGTGAGTGCACGCGCCCCACCTTACACGCACATGCATGTATAATGCACACTCACACTCACACCTACATGGGCACAGAGGTGCATACACCACAATGCCCGCAGACAGACACACATAGTCTCAGGATCTCACAGGTATGCAGTGGAGAACACACACGCGTGCACACACACACGCCCAGGCAGCATCACAGACACACACAAGCACACCCCTACGCTGGGAAGCCACCTCCAGCCAGAGATGAGAGTCAGTACAGCCTCCATGAGCCCCACCCACCATGAGATGAGAGCCATGGAAGAAGAGCAAATGCAAAGAGCTGTCCACGGGGCCCAACTGAACCCTAAGTCAGCCATGGCTGCCAGGAGCACTGTCAACACACATACACATACACACCACGTACCACACGCATACACACACATATACATACACATATGCACACCACACACCGCATACCACACACACACATGCACACATACATATATACATACACGCACATATACATGCATATACACACATACACACCACACACATCATACACACATACACACACATAAACCACACACATACACACATGCATACCACACCATACACACACATACACATGCACACACCACGACACAACACACGTACATACACATACATAAACCACACACCACATGCACATACACACACACCACACATCACACATACATACACACATATATACATATACACACATACACACCACACGCACATACACATACATAAACCACACACCACACACACACATGCACATACACACCACACACCACATGTACACACACATACAGATACATGCACACACATACACATATACACACACCACACACATACACATACATAAACTGCACGCCACACACATACACGGGCACGTGCATGCGCGCGTGCGCAAACACACACACACACACACTCACTCACACACTCACACACACACACACACACACACACTGCAGTATGCAAGCAGCCTCTGTGCCTCTGTGGTGGAGGCCCAGGAAGAAAGCCTGAATGCAAACCTCACCCCACCCCTTCCCAATGAGTCTCCTCCCTCCTCACCCCTTCCCAATGAGTCTCCTCCTCCCTCACCCCTTCCCAATGAGTCTCCTCCTCCCTCACCCCTTCCCAATGAGTCTCCTCCTCCCTCACCCCTTCCCAATGAGTCTCCTCCTCCCTCCCACCCCTTCCCAATGAGTCTCCTCCCTCCTCCCCCTTCCCAATGAGTCTCCTCCCTCCTCACCCCTTCCCAATGAGTCTCCTCCCTCACCCCTTCCCAATGAGTCTCCTCCTCCCTCACCCCTTCCCAATGAGTCTCCTCCCTCCTCACCCTTTCCCAATGAGTCTCCTCCCTCACCCCTTCCCAATGAGTCTCCTCCTCCCTCACCCCTTCCCAATGAGTCTCCTCCTCCCTCACCCCTTCCCAATGAGTCTCCTCCCTCACCCCTTCCCAATGAGTCTCCTCCTCCCTCACCCCGTCCCAATGAGTCTCCTCCTCCCTCACCCCTTCCCAATGAGTCTCCTCCTCCCTCACCCCTTCCCAATGAGTTTCCTCCCTCCTCACCCCTTCCCAATGAGTCTCCTCCTCCCTCACCCCTTCCCAATGAGTCTCCTCCTCCCTCACCCCTTCCCAATGAGTCTCCTCCCTCCTCACCCCTTCCCAATGAGTCTCCTCCCTCACCCCTTCCCAATGAGTCTCCTCCTCCCTCACCCCTTCCCAATGAGTCTCCTCCTCCCTCACCCCTTCCCAATGAGTCTCCTCCTCCCTCACCCCTTCCCAATGAGTCTCCTCCCCACACCCCTTCCCAATGAGTCTCCTCCTCCCTCATCCCTTCCCAATGAGTCTCCTCCTCCCTCACCCATTCCCAATGAGTCTCCTCCTCCCTCACCCCTTCCCAATGAGTCTCCTCCCTCCTCACCCCTTCCCAATGAGTCTCCTCCTCCCTCACCCCTTCCCAATGAGTCTCCTCCTCCCTCACCCCTTCCCAATGAGTCTCCTCCTCCCTCACCCCTTCCCAATGAGTCTCCTCCTCCCTCACCCCTTCCCAATGAGTCTCCTCCTCCCTCACCCCTTCCCAATGAGTCTCCTCCTCCCTCACCCCTTCCCAATGAGTCTCCTCCTCCCTCACCCCTTCCCAATGAGTCTCCTCCTCCCTCACCCCTTCCCAATGAGTCTCCTCCTCCCTCACCCCTTCCCAATGAGTCTCCTCCTCCCTCACCCCTTCCCAATGAGTCTCCTCCTCCCTCACCCCTTCCCAATGAGTCTCCTCCTCCCTCACCCCTTCCCAATGAGTCTCCTCCTCCCTCACCCCTTCCCAGTCACAGTCCCTCCTCCCCTCACCCCTTCCCAATGAGTCTCCTCCCTCCTCACCCCTTCCCAATGAGTCTGCTCCTCCCTCACCCCTTCCCAATGAGTCTCCTCCTCCCTCACCCCTTCCCAATGAGTCTCCTCCTCCTCCCTCAACCCTTCCCAATGAGTCTCCTCCTGCCTCACCCCTTCCCAATGAGTCTCCTCCTCCCTCACCCCTTCCCAATGAATCTCCTCCTCCCTCACCCCTTCCCAATGAGTCTCCTCCTTCCTCACCCCTTCCCAGTCACAGTCCCTCCTCCCCTCACCCCTTCCCAATGAGTCTCCTCCCTCTTCACCCCTTCCCAATGAGTCTCCTCCTCCCTCACCCCTTCCCAATGAGTCTCCTCCTCCCTCACCCCTTCCCAATGAGTCTCCTCCTCCTCCCTCACCCCTTCCCAATGAGTCTCCTCCTCCCTCACCCCTTCCCAATGAGTCTCCTCCTCCCTCACCCCTTCCCAATGAGTCTCCTCCTCCCTCACCCCTTCCCAATGAGTCTCCTCCGCCTCCCTCACCCCTTCCCAATGAGTCTCCTCCTCCCTCACCCCTTCCCAATGAGTCTCCTCCTCCCTCACCCCTTCCCAATGAGTCTCCTCCTCCCTCACCCCTTCCCAATGAGTCTCCTCCTCCCTCACCCCTTCCCAGTCACAGTCCCTCCTCCCCTCACCCCTTCCCAATGAGTCTCCTCCCTCCTCACCCCTTCCCAATGAGTCTCCTCCTCCCTCACCCCTTCCCAATGAGTCTCCTCCTCCCTCACCCCTTCCCAGTCACAGTCCCTCCTCCCCTCACCCCTTCCCAATGAGTCTCCTCCTCCCTCACCCCTTCCCAATGAGTCTCCTCCTCCCTCACCCCTTCCCAATGAGTCTCCTCCTCCCTCACCCCTTCCCAATGAGTCTCCTCCTCCTCCCTCACCCCTTCCCAATGAGTCTCCTCCTCCCTCACCCCTTCCCAATGAGTCTCCTCCTCCCTCACCCCTTCCCAATGAGTCTCCTCCTCCCTCACCCCTTCCCAATGAGTCTCCTCCCTCCTCACCCCTTCCCAATGAGTCTCCTCCTCCCTCCCCCTTCCCAATGAGTCTCCTCCTCCCTCCTCACCCCTTCCCAGTCACAGTCCCTCCCTCCTCACCCCTTCCCAGTCACAGTCCCTCCTCCCTCACCCCTTCCCAGTCACAGTCCCTCCCTCCTCACCCCTTCCCAGTCAGTCCCTCCTCCCTCACCCCTTCCCAGTCACAGTCCCTCCTCCCTCACCCCTTCCCAGTCACAGTCTCTCCTCCCTCACCCCTTCCCAATGAGTCTCCTCCTCCCTCACCCCTTCCCAATGAGTCTCCTCCTCCCTTCCCCTTCCCAATGAGTCTCCTCCTCCCTCACCCCTTCCCAATGAGTCTCCTCCTCCCTCACCCCTTCCCAATGAGTCTCCTCCTCCCTCACCCCTTCCCAATGAGTCTCCTCCTCCCTCACCCCTTCCCAATGAGTCTCCTCCTCCCTCCCCCTTCCCAATGAGTCTCCTCCTCCCTCACCCCTTCCCAATGAGTCTCCTCCTCCCTCACCCCTTCCCAATGAGTTTCCTCCTCCCTCACCCCTTCCCAATGAGTCTCCTCCTCCCTCACCCCTTCCCAATGAGTCTCCTCCTCCCTCACCCCTTCCCAATGAATCTCCTCCTCCCTCACCCCTTCCCAATGAGTCTCCTCCTCCCTCACCCCTTCCCAATGAGTCTCCTCCTCCCTCACCCCTTCCCAATGAGTCTCCTCCTCCCTCACCCCTTCCCAATGAGTCTCCTCCCTCCTCACCCCTTCCCAATGAGTCTCCTCCCCACACCCCTTCCCAATGAGTCTCCTCCTCCCTCACCCCTTCCCAATGAGTCTCCTCCTCCCTCACCCCTTCCCAATGAGTCTCCTCCTCCCTCACCCCTTCCCAATGAGTCTCCTCCTCCCTCACCCCTTCCCAATGAGTCTCCTCCTCCCTCATCCCTTCCCAATGAGTCTCCTCCTCCCTCCCCCTTCCCAATGAGTCTCCTCCTCCCTCACCCCTTCCCAATGAGTCTCCTCCTCCCTCACCCCTTCCCAATGAGTCTCCTCCTCCCTCACCCCTTCCCAATGAGTCTCCTCCTCTCTCCCCCTTCCCAATGAGTCTCCTCCTCCCTCCTCACCCCTTCCCAGTCACAGTCCCTCCCTCCTCACCCCTTCCCAGTCACAGTCCCTCCTCCCTCACCCCTTCCCAGTCACAGTCCCTCCCTCCTCACCCCTTCCCAGTCAGTCCCTCCTCCCTCACCCCTTCCCAGTCACAGTCCCTCCTCCCTCACCCCTTCCCAGTCACAGTCTCTCCTCCCTCACCCCTTCCCAATGAGTCTCCTCCTCCCTCACCCCTTCCCAATGAGTCTCCTCCTCCCTTCCCCTTCCCAATGAGTCTCCTCCTCCCTCACCCCTTCCCAATGAGTCTCCTCCTCCCTCACCCATTCCCAATGAGTCTCCTCCTCTCACCCCTTCCCAATGAGTCTCCTCCTCCCTCACCCCTTCCCAATGAGTCTCCTCCTCCCTCCCCCTTCCCAATGAGTCTCCTCCTCCCTCACCCCTTCCCAATGAGTCTCCTCCTCCCTCACCCCTTCCCAATGAGTTTCCTCCTCCCTCACCCCTTCCCAATGAGTCTCCTCCTCCCTCACCCCTTCCCAGTCACAGTCCCTCCTCCCTCACCCCTTCCCAATGAGTCTCCTCCTCCCTCACCCCTTCCCAATGAGTCTCCTCCTCCCTCACCCCTTCCCAATGAGTCTCCTCCTCCCTCCCCCTTCCCAGTCACAGTCTCTCCTCCCTCCCCCTTCCCAATGAGTCTCCTCCTCCCTCCCCCTTCCCAGTCACAGTCCCTCCTCCCCACACCCCTTCCCAGTCACAGTCCCTCCTCCCTCACCCCTTCCCAGTCACAGTCCCTCCTCCCTCACCCCTTCCCAGTCACAGTCCCTCCCTCCTCACCCCTTCCCAGTCACAGTCCCTCCTCCCCACACCCCTTCCCAGTCACAGTCCCTCCCTCCTCACCCCTTCCTAGTCACAGTCCCTCCTCCCCACACCCCTTCGTAGTGAGTCCCTAGGACACGTCTGTCCCCTCAGCGTGTGAGCTAACGGCAGGAGCTGGCAGCTGGGGCAGGCCCCTGAGTACCTCTGTGGGGCCCTGGAGGAAAGAGCATGTGGCCAGCAAGGACTGGCACCGGAAGCCAGCAGAGCCAGCTGACCTGGGGGGTCAGGCCGTGTTCTCCGGGGTGTCCACCTCTGCTCCGGGCCCTGTGCGGCCCTCCTAGCGGGGCAGCCAGTCTGCCTCAGCGCTGGGCCCCTGCACGCTGCCCACCCAGCCGCTGGCCACGCTGCCCTGCCTCCCCGGGGCAGACCACCCCCAGCTTAGTGCGAGGCTCTAGGATGATGCACTGGTCACTGAGACGGAGGGGCTCTGGACAGCTGGCCGTGAGCGCGCACTGTGGGTGGGAGAAGCCAGCGGAGGCCTGGGAAGCTGAGCGCTGCGGAAGGGCGTCGGATTCTAGACAGAAAAGCACCGCGGACGCCAGAGGAGCTCACATCCACACACAGGCACAGCCCACTCTTCAAACCTATTATCAGTACCACATTAACATATTAAAAGAGGAGAACGTTACAATTATTGCAAATGCAAAATAAACAGATAAACCTCAGAGTCCATTAGCACATTTTGCAAAATTGGGAATTAGGGAGAAAAACAGGGAGAAAAACTTCCTTAATGGGAAAAAGCATACCGATTAGTCAATTAGTCACCCAGAACAAATATATTTAATGTGGAAACTTCAACTTTAGGAAGCCCAGGCCAGCACCTGCAGAATTACGCTCCTTGTCCAAGACTCACGTAAAAAGGGGTTCTGAGCCAGCTCAACTACAAGACACATAAACAGATGATGGGGAAGAACAGATTTGAACTGTGGTTGGCAAAGACAGCGAGAATGTGCATAAGGAATCCAGTAGAACTCCCCACGCGGGGTCAGCGCTCAGGCAAGTCTGCTGGAGGCCAGAGCACCAGCCAGAGCAGCTCTACACCCAAACACAGAAAAGCGCTCCTTCGAAAAGTGGCAACTGACCCTCCGAAACAGATGTTTAACAAGACAAAAGAATCAGAAGCCACTTTTAGAGGGTCTCCTGACTACGTTCGAGATCATTTAAATATCAAAAAGTACTCCGTAGCTCACGCCTATAAATCCTAGCTACTCAAGAGGCTCTCATCTGAGGATCACAGTTCGAAGCCAGCCCAGGAAGGAAAGTTTCTAAGACTCTTATCTCCAGTGAACTTCCAAAAAGCTGTGGCTCAAGTGGTAGAGTGCTAGCCTTGAGAGAAAAAAATAAAGCCCGGGATCAGTGCCTAGGCCCTGAGTTCAAGCCCCAGGACCGGCACAAGAAAAAAAAATGTGTTCATGGAATATATTCATCTATTATGATACTAAAATTACGATGAGTTGGAGATGGAGAATGCTGAAAAATGAGACAGAAACAAGAGAAAGAAAACATCCCAAGTTTCCCTAAGCACCGCAGGATTGGAGGAGGCTGTGCTGGACGCTACAAGCATTTGGCGGGGAGGTTCGGGGAGGGAGACACCACCACCACCGAGCCTCCTGGAGGGAAAGCTCCCAGCCAGTGACTACATCTGCTCACCGCCACGTTAGCCAGTGCTGCAGATGAACACTGCAATATTGGGACAAGGTGACATCACGCGCCTCGACCTGCCCCGTGTGCTGTGCACACACACACACACCTCGACCTGCCCCGTGTGCTGTGCACACACACACACACACCCTGTCCTGCCCCGTGTGCTGTGCACACATACACACACACACCTCGACCTGCCCCGTGTGCTGTGCACACATACACACACACACCTCGACCTGCCCCGTGTGCTGTGCACACACACCCCGTCCTGCCCCGTGTGCTGTGCACACACACACACACCCCGTCCTGCCCCGTGTGCTGTGCACACACACACACACACACCCCGTCCTGCCCCGTGTGCTGTGCACACACACACACCTCGACCTGCCCCGTGTGCTGTGCACACACACACACCCCGTCCTGCCCCGTGTGCTGTGCACACACACACACACACACACCCCGTCCTGCCCCGTGTGCTGTGCACACACACCCCGTCCTGCCCCGTGTGCTGTGCACACACACCCCGACCTGCCCCGTGTGCTGTGCACACACACACACACCCCGTCCTGCCCCGTGTGCTGTGCACACACACACACACACACACCTCGACCTGCCCCGTGTGCTGTGCACACACACACACACCCCGTCCTGCCCCGTGTGCTGAGCACACACACACACACACCCCGTCCTGCCCCGTGTGCTGTGAGCACACACACCCCGACCTGCCCCGTGTGCTGTGCACACACACACACCCCCCGTCCTGCCCCGTGTGCTGTGCACACACACACACACCCCGTCCTGCCCCGTGTGCTGTGCACACACACACACACCTCGACCTGCCCCGTGTGCTGTGCACACACACACACCTCGACCTGCCCCGTGTGCTGTGCACACACACACACACACCTCGACCTGCCCCGTGTGCTGTGCACACACACACACACCCCGTCCTGCCCCGTGTGCTGTGCACACACACCCCGTCCTGCCCCATGTGCTGTGCACACACACACACACACCTCGACCTGCCCCGTGTGCTGTGCACACACACACACACACCTCGACCTGCCCCGTGTGCTGTGCACACACACACACACACCCCGTCCTGCCCCATGTGCTGTGCACACACACCCCGTCCTGCCCCGTGTGCTGTGAGCGAGCACGCACAGCCTCATCCTGTCCCACACACTGTGGGCACACACACCAACTCTGTGATGTCCTTAAGGATGAACCCAGGGCAGAGCAAATGTGGACCAACAGGAACTGAAGCCTTCTGCAGAGCAGGTGGTCTGCATCTTTAAACATGTAAATGCCGGGGAGACGGTTTTCAAGGCCCAGGAACAGCTAGATCAAAGCAGCCTAACAGATGGAGTTTGAAGATGGGGGTTAGAGAAGTCCACACTGTGACTGAGCGAGAAGAGCCGGGTGGCACAGGGGAGCCCGAAGGGAGGAAGAGCATGGGGCTCATCCCAGAGCCAGGAACACGGCAGGAAGCAGAAGAAACGGAGCACAGCAGGGAAACGCAGCCAGCAGCCCGAAGACCACCCCCGCCGCCCTGGAGAGGGGGAACACGGCTCATCCTCACCCCAGAGACGGCCTGGCAAATCATCACACAATCCCACAGGGCTTGGCCAGCACCGGGTTGCCCGGTGAGGAAGGCTAGCCTTGCTGCGGCCCCTGGTTAGAAGGTGACAGCAGAGTGAACGCATACAGCCACAGGGGATTCTGGCTCCTGGTACCGCTCATGTCTACTGTGCTGTGGCACTTAGGCTCCACACAGTTCCGCTGTTTACGTCCTCTTCTATTTAAACATTTATGTTGCCATTTTAAAGAAGCATGTCTGGACTCTAGACACTCGGCCCTCCTCTCCTCTCCTCTTTTCACTGCGTGGGACATGTGCAGGTCGAAGGCTGCCCTCATTATCTTTTGTTTGTTTGTTTGTTGGTCGTGGGACTTGAACTCTGGGCCTGGGCGCTGTCCTCAGCTCTTCAGCTCAAGGCGAGTGCTCTACCACTTGAGATGCAACACCACTTCTGGTTTTCTGGTAGTTTATTGTAGATAAGGGTTTCACAGACTTTCCTGCCCAGGCTGGCTTTGAACTGCGATCCTCAGGTCTCAGCCTCCTGAGTAGCCAGGATGACAGGCGTGAGCCATGGCCACTTGGCGGTCATTATCATCCACGATGGCTTGCTATCATCCTCCATCCTGTCACAGCTCCTTCTTCTATGCTGGCCTGCAGGGAGCGCATTGCAACCTCCTCTAGTAACTTTTCCCTTTCCAGCTCTAGTGAGATGGACCTTAGCATCCTTACATCCTTCCTCTCAGGCGAGCCTTCACCATCTTAGATGTTTACCTGGCAGACTTCTTTATAATACCAGGTACCCTCAGCCTCTTTGAGAACGTATCCCACACAGTCATTTCTCATGAGAGCATCCCAGCCTCAGAAATCTTATCAAGACTTTGGCCTTTCTTCCATGCAACCTACTGCTTCTGGGAGTTAACAGACATGGAGCCTTACCTTCTGGGAGCTAACGGACATGGAGCCTTACCTTCTGGGCAGGGCTACTGTGTTGGTTAGATTTTTTTTTGTTGCTGTGGCAACTGAAAAAATAAAAGAAGCAATTTTTAAACTTTTTAACATATGTTTTTGTAGACATTAACATAGTTTCAGAGGTTTTAGTGTATCGTTGGCAGGATCTGTTGTTTCTAGAATGTGAGCAGGCAAAGCATCCTGGCATTTCACCTCATGGTGGCCAGGATGAAGAAAGAGAAAAATGAGAGGAAGCCAGGTCTAAGAGACACTGTATGTGTATTTAAATGAAGATAAATATCTATATATCTAGAAAGATGCGTATGTATCTAGTCTATTAGTGAAATTAGTGGATTGTATGGTAATTTTTGTTATAAAATGATTTTAATCCAACCCTTGGAATACCCATGCCACCTGAGTGATTGATTAAGGATGATTTGAGCTCTTTCCCACCAGAGCCCTTGGACTCACAAGCTTCTGATTAGAAGAGATATTTCCTCTAACCCTAAGATCTCTTTTGTTGTTGGTGGTGGTGGTGGTTGTGGGGCTTGAACTCCGGGTCTGAGCGCTGTCCCTGAGCTCTTCAGCTCAAGGTGAGAGCTCTACCCCTTGAGCCACAGCTCTACTTCTGGTTTTCTGGTGGTTATTGGAGGTATGAGTCTCACAGACTTTCCTTCCTGAGCTGGCTTTGAACTGCGATCCTCAGGTCTCAGGTTCCTAGTGGCTAGGATTACAGTCGTGAGCCACCGGCTCGTGGCAGAATGTGCTTTTTATCTCTACTACCTGAATGCCCTTCTGCATTTACCTCAGCCTACAGGTAGGTTTTTAACATGTGCAAATTATCAATCTGATATTAGATGATTTTGAATTGTTTCTACAACTTAATTTGTCTTGCCAGATGAGTTTTAAATTTACACATATTACTAAGCATTGCCATCAATATTTTTATTTTATGTTTTCCCACATTGGCTACTTGTAGATTCAAAGTGTCTCTGAGCTAGACTGGTAGTGGGAAAGTGTATTGCAGTGTCTATCATCCACATGAGAAGACCAAGGAAGGAAGGTGGCAACGTGGAGGTATACCAGCAAGGTAGAGCACTTCGATCCTCTGTCCCATGCTCTTCCAACCACATCCTTTCCCAATAGCCTTTGTGAAGCTGGCTTTACCATGCTCTCCAGATCACTTCATGCATTCTTATTTGTATTCACAAGTATGTCCGCTCAACCAATATTTAATGAACATGAACCAGAATGGGTATATATTATTTATTGTTATTGCATTATTTATTCCTAACCCAAACACTAACTTTAGTACCTTGCATTATTACAGTGAAAACACTAAATATATAGTGCAAAGAAAACATGCTAAAAGTAGCAAGAAAGAAGCGATAAGTAAGGTACTAAAGCAAATCTATCAGAATAACAGATTTTTCAACAGAAAGTCTAAACCAAGGAGATTGTGAAATGGCACATGATCCAGGCCCTAAAGGACAATAACTTCCAATCTAGATTAGTATATCCAGCAAAACTATCATCACCATTGAGGAGAAATAAAATGCTCCCACAACAAACAAACCTACAGGAAATCATGACCATTAAGCCAGTCCTGCAGGTACTTAAGGAATCCTACCCAGAGAACATGATGAAATCTCTGGAGGAACTAGAAGTTTTTTTTTTTTTAATGTGCCTCAATATAATAAAGGTGACATATCAAAATCTGAAGCTATTTAATTTGGGGAGGAGGACTGAAATTATTTCCTCTAAAGCCAGGACAAGACCAGTGTGTCTCATCTCCACTCTTACTTTATATAGAACTGGAATTCCTAACCCAAGAAATAAGGCACAAGAAAGAAATGAAAAGGATTCAAATACAGAACTAAGAGGTCAATTTATCCTTATTTATAGATAATATGACCTTAAATATTCCACAAAAAACCCTCATAGATTCAATAGACACTTTCATCAATGTTGTAAAACATACAGCTAACATAAAAATCAGTAGCTTTTATATATAACAACAGTGAACAGGCTGGAAGGGAAGTCAGGAAAAAACCTATTCATAATATTTGGGAACAAACTTAGGAGGTAAAAGATGAGAACTATAAAACCATAAAAAATTGAAGATAGGGCTGGGAAGGTGGCTCAGTGGTAGAGCGCTTGCCTTGCATGCATGAGGCCCTGGGTTCGATTCCTCAGCACCACATAAGCAAAAAGAAAAAAGCTGGCAGTGGCGCTGTGGCTCAAGTGGTAGAGCGTTAGCCTTGAGCTGAAGAGCTGAGGGACAGTGCCCAGGCCCAGAGTTCAGGTCCCACGACCGGACCCAAAAAAAAAAAAAAAATTGAAGATATTGCTAGAAGATAGAAAGGCGGGGCTGGGGGTTTAGCCCAGTGGAAGGGCGCCCGCCCGGCATGCGCAAGGCCCTGGGTTCGGTCCTCAGCCCTGGGGAAAAAAAAAAGATAGAAAGGCCTCCCGTGTGTTTATGGATTGGCAGAATTAATGTTGTCCAAATGACTATACAAACAAAAACAACCTACAGACTCATAATCTTAATACCATTCTTCACAGAAATACAAAACTCACACCAGGTACTGTGGCTCACACTTGTAATCCTAGCTACTCAGGAGATTGAGATCTGAGGATCACAGTTCAAAGCCAACTCAGGCAGTAAAGTCCATGTGACTCTTATCTCCAATAAACTACTCAGAAAAAGCCAGAAGTGGTGTTGTGGCTCAAGTGGTAGAGCGCTAGCTTTGAGCAAAAGAAGCTCAGGGACAGAGCTTAGGCCCAGAGCTCAAGCCCCAGGACTGGCATTTTTTTAAAAAAATACAAAACTCAAGCCTAAAATTCATCTCAGAACATAACACACTCCATAGCAAAATTACTGAGGTATCACAATAACAAACTCCAGCTTATACTACAGAGTCATAGTAATGAAGACAGCGTGGTACTGCCACAGAAATGGACAGAAAGGCCAATAGAACAGAACAGAGAACCTAGAAGCAAACCTATACAGCTACAGCTTTGTGGAGCTAAGAGCACTGGAGAGCGAGACGGCGCTGGGAAAACAGGCCGTCTTCATGCAGGAGCCCAGAACCAGAACCTACAAAATAGACCCAAGATCTTAACGTTCAAGGGGAAACTTGGAAACTATTATCGGAACCATAAGAAAACATTGCCAGTTACAGGACTGGGCAATTCTTTTCTGAGAATTCAAGTTACCTAGGAAGTAAGAATGCAAAGTGACAAATGAGATTGCATCAAATTACAAAGCTTCTCACATCAAAGGAAACAATGACCAAAAACGAGAGATAAACCACAGAAATGACGAAAATCTGCCAGCTATTCACTGGATAAAGGATTGACATGTACAATACACAAAATGCCCAAAATACAAATACTCCACTTAATAAGTGAGAAAATGAATCACACAAAATATTCTGAGTAAGAAACAGAAATAGCAAAAAAATAAAAGTATGAAGAAATTTTCACCATCTTCAGTTAAAAAAGAAATACAAATTAAAACGACACTGAAATTCCATCTTTCCCAGTCAGAAATGCAATCATCAGGAAAAAGACACCAAATGCTGTTAAGGACGCAGAAGACAAAGAATCCTCATACGTTTCTGGTAAGAAAGTCAACTAGTGCAACCACTACAGAAAACAGCATGGAGATCATCCTCCAAGAACTCAAATAAGCCAGGTGCCAGTGGCTATCTGAGTGAGGATCGCAGTTCAAAGCTAGCCTGGGCAGAAATGTCCGTGAGACTCTCAATATCAATTAGCCACCAGAAAACCGGAAGTAGAGCTCTACCTCAAAGTGGTACAGCATGAGCTTTGAGCAAAAAAGCACAAGGACAGCACCCAGGCCCTGAGTTCAAGCTCCACAACCAACAACAACAACAAAAAAGGAACTAAAATATCCTTTATGACCCTGCCACACCACTATGGGGGGTACATCCAAAGGAGAGTAAACCAATACACCAGAAGGACACCCGAACACCTACATTCACTGCTCACTGTCCACAACAGCCAGGCTGCAGAATATCGTGAGAAAGATTTATCTGTAATGTCAGGAATTGATGAATGGATAAAGAAAATATGGTATATTCTATATAAGCAATAAAGTATTGCTCAGCTACAAAGAAAATGAAATCAGGTCATTTGCAAAAAAACATGGTTGGAAGTGGAGATCATTGCTTTGAATGAGACAAGCTGAAAAAGATAAATATTACATGATTTTTCTCATTTGTGGAATCCAAATGTAAAATGATGACAATGATGTGGGAAGTAAATGTAAAAGGGAACTCTGGGGCTGCTAGAAGTGGGCAATGGGGAAAGAAGAGGTTACTGGGGGAGGGGTGAAGAGGATTGACCTATGCTAGATAGAAGATAGGTAATAGACAGACAGACAGACAGATAGATAGACAATGAAACAATAAAACAGGTGGAGGTCACGTGATCTTTACAAGCAGTTTGTGATCTTCAGTTAGATCTTAAATCAGATAAAGTAAGTGGAATACAATCAACAATATCAATATACAATTTGTAACATTTGAGCATGGGTGGTGTTTTAGAATAATACTAAGGACTATTATCTCAATGTTGAACTTCCTGAGTGACAATTAAATTATGTTTATATAGAAAAATGTTTTTACTCTTAGCTAATCAGAAACATCATCATGTCTACTAACAAAGAATGCATAGATATAAAGACAGAGATAAATGATGGAGCTAGAGATCAACATAGAACTTAAAAGAGATAGATTTTCAAACAGTAGGTAGAAAGACAGATATGTGTATATTTGTGTGTGTGTGTGTGTGTGTGTGTGTGTGTGTGTGTGTGTGTGTAAGAAAGAGACAGAAACAGAAAGACAAAGACAGAGAGAAAGAGTACAAATGTGTATGAAAAGATGTCACCATAAGGCTAAGATCTGAGGATCAAAGTTCAAAGCCAGCCCAGCAAGGAAAGTCCTGAGCCTCTTATCTCCAATTAACCACCTGAAAACTGGAAGTGGTGCTGTGGCTCAAGTGGTAGAGCACCAGCTTTGAGCTGAAGAGCTGAGGGACAGCGCCCAGGCCCAGAGTTCAAGCCCCATGACAGGGAAAGAAAAAAAAGAAGATGTCACCATGCAGAGAATGAGTCTACATGAGAAGCATTTTCATACTCATTATGTGACTGCTGTAACCTGCCTATAGAGTTTAAATTCTCCAGAAAGTATGAAATTATATCATCTTAGTTTTGAACAGCCCTGGTCCTAGTGTCAGTGCTACTTGGACATAGAAAGAAAATATCTAGAAAAAAGTTTTAAGTCAAAGTCATTATGAAGAAAATTATTGAAATAATTAATGTCTTATTGCAAGACATTAAAGAAGAGCCAAGCATTAGTGCACATGGATATATGTCGAATGTCCATACTGAAAAGAGCCAATATTACAGGTAGCAATCATTTCTAAATGTATGTGTGATTTCACTGGGATTCCTATGATAATCCTGAGCGATCTTTCACAGACTTGATGCCCTAATCCTAACATTTATATACAGAAAAGATTACATTATGCAGAGAAAGAGCCAAGATTGCCAAGAATATTTTGAATACACAAAAAAGGAACGAAAGCAGGGTGCAGGAGAAGAAGGGACAGCCCGCCCTCCTGACGGCAGACGGTTTGTACACTCGAGGCCATGAGAATGGGACTGGAGGGGGAGCTGGAGGGGGCACCCCCCTCCCCCCCAGAGCCACAGCAGCCCCCAGGGAGGCAGGCTGGTGCCTGGTGGAAGGGCTGCCACAAACAATGGAAGACCACGGACTGTTCTATAAATAGAGTGAGCGATCTGTTATGTGTTTAGACAAAGGATAGATCAGAAACCTATTTTTATACTCTTTAGACATTTTTTTAAATTGATTAAAGGCTTCTAAAAGAAAATGGAGGGGATCCATTCCTGCTTTGGGGTGGGAAGTCCTGAAAAACACAAACCCCAGAGAAAGGAAAGACACATTCATCGACATTCAAATGAAGAACTTCTGTTCACAAAAGACCATAGAGGGAATGAAGAGGTGACCGTGCAGTGGCAGAGGTGTCTACAACACACCCAAGAGACCAGCATCCGGACGCCGCCGACTCCAGAAAGTCAACCCCTGAGCAAAGGCCTGCGTAGGCCTAGCACAGTAGAACCCCAAGTGACCCCCGGAGTAGGGGTGTGGGGGGCGGGGGGGATGATTGGCTTCATCAGCAATTCGGGAACACAGTGCAAGCTGCAGACCTGGCAAACCCAGCCGGAGGGGGCCGGCCGCGGCCAGCTGGGTCTCAGTGGAGAGCGCACAGGGCCTGCACCTCCCCAGTCCCGTTCGTGCTGTTCTGAACGCCAGCCTGTGCCAGGCCCTGGCTCCCCCAGCGTGTTCTCCCTGGGAGACCGGGCCGAGGTACAGGCCGCTCCCAGCACCTGGCCAGGGATGGGTGGGACAACTCGTGATCCCCTCGAATTTGTCATTCTGCCTGCTCACCTCCTCGGGCCACACAGACAGAAGCAGCCTTCCTGGGGGACCCCTGAGGGTCAGCAGGCAGCAGAAGGGGCGCCCTCTTCTCTGAGAGCGCAGGAGGTGAGGAGCTGGAGACCACGGCGCCCGGAGCCAGGCACGGTGCCCACCCCTCTGCCAGTGGGGCTCTCCACCCACATACCCACTCTGGGGGAGAAGCAAAACCATTTGGATGGCACTTGTTTCGAGTCGTGTTGTTTCTCCACCAAGACGCCTGCCCTCTCCCCTGGCACAGGGCCTTCAGACACTCCAAGCCTAGGAACCCCGACAGGCGGTGGGGAATGGCCACAGAACACTTTTTGCAATAAGAATAGTATGAAATAACCCGTGTTCCTGGACGGAAGACTGGACTGAGAGGGTGGGACTTGCGATCGACAGACACACGGACGCCAAGAATGAGGCATGGCACTGCACAGCATGTGTGGCTCTCAAAAGCTAAATCCATAAAGGCAAGGAAGAGGAAGGGGAAAGGGAAGAGGAAGGAAGGGGAAAAGACAAGCCAGTGAGGAATCTTTCAACAACATTCATTTGGTTTATAAGTGAAATCGTGCAAAATTAACCACCAAAATTTGGAGATTATTTCCCTTTCAAAAGAGGAAGGAACTGTGGGCCCAAAGTTCAGGATGGCCGTGGGACAGGAACACGGAGCACGCAGGACCAGCGGCACCGTAGTTCTTAAGTTAGCGGGAGGCACGCACATCAAGGTACAAGCACTTCTGCTGTAAATCACGTTTTAGAATCATCCTCATCAGGGCTTCCTATGGGGAGGAGACCACGCGAGCTGGCCTTGGTGTTTGCTCGACACAAGGACCCGGGAAGGGAGATACCATCCTCAGAGAGGCTCCGAACACCGCGGCCCAGCCAGGCGGGTCAGCCGGGAGAGGCTGAGGCTCCTGACTTAACTTCCACCTCTGCCGGGTCCTCATGACCACACACGCAGGACCATCTTGGTCATGTGGGCTTGGTCCAGCCCGCCCCTGCCTGCCCACCCCTTCTGGAAGCCGCTCTCAGCTGGCCACGGACAGCGACCCAAGAAAGCAAGAGAAACGGAAAAACGAATACCAGCAATCCGCCCAAACCTAAAGGCCCCAGAGCAAGCATCACACCCTCCGACCCGCCCACCCACCACACCATACCCGACCCCAGAGCCCAGAGCCAGCCACAGCCGGCTGCATCGCGAGCTCCAGGACACCTGGGCCTCAGCCCAGGGATGGGGGGCGGGGAACATGTGCGTGGGGGGCACACGCGTGTGGCCACAGGTAGGGAAAGGGACCCGGCAGATGAACTGAGCTCAGCACCCACAGATGGAATCGCCCTGAGGGCACCAGCCTCCCACGAGCCCACAGCCCGGGCAACACCCTGGTGTGGGCTGGGCACCAGCCTCCCATGAGCCCACAGCCCGGGCAACACCCTGGTGTGGGCTGGGCACCAGCCTCCCATGAGCCCACAGCCCGGGCATCACCCTGGTGTGGGCTGGACACCAGCCTCCCACGAGCCCACAGTCCGGGCATCACCCTGGTGTGGGCTGTCCGGCTCGACCTCTGGAGTTGGCTGGAGCATGGCCATTTGTCACAGCAGACAGGAAACTCATGCTATGCCCAGAGCTGCGCAGGGCGGCACCACTGTCTCTGAGAGCTAACACGAAGCCAAGGAGCCGAAGGTGGATGCGGGACAGCTGCGACCGAGCGGGGACCTGCCGCCCCGCAGCCACGGGGGCTCACAGGATCCAAGGCAGAAAACGCCCAGTGCACAGGCTTCGGGGCACCAGACCACCCCTCCCCCCCCGGGTTCACAGGGACCGGGGCCGTCCTGCAGGCCATGAGCATTTACAGGTTTCTCAAGACCCCTTCTGATGGCCCAGAGACCATGTCACACAATCTACTCCACCGGACGCCCGCAGCCAGAGTGTGCAGAAGGCGCAACCCAGACCAGCCCGCGGGCTGCAGCGGTGGGCACGGTGAGGCCCCCGAGGCCCCCAAGGCTCGGGCTGCCCTCAGCCCCGCCTGTCTCAGCAGGCTCACTGCAGCAAGGCCTGGCCGGGAAATCCCAGGCGCGCCCAGCCCAGGGCGCGCGCGCGCACACACACACACACACACACACACACACACACACACACACACACACACACACACACACACACACACACACACACACACACACACACACACACACACACACACACACACACACACACACACACACACACACACACACACACACACACACACACACACACACACGGTGAAAATCAGATCTCCACCTCCTGAGGGAGCATGGAAATCCTTTTCAAGGCACAGGGAACTGTTCTTGCCTCTCTGGGATGGCTCGGTTGTCAGAAACAAGTCAGATTTCACGTGGATGGAGCTGGCGGCATCCAGCCCAGGACAGAATGGCGAGCAGGGAGGGGCAGCTGACCTGAGGGCCTGACCCTCGGATGGTGATGGGGGAGGGGCAGCTGACCTGAGGGCCTGACCCTCGGATGGTGATGGGGGAGGGGCAGCTGACCTGAGCGCCTGACCCCACACCCCTGCTCCTGCCGCAGTGTCCTACATTCGGTGCTCTCTCAAGTCTGCTTGCACCCCAGCATCTACCTCCTCACCCTCCCAGATTAGGCTGTGAGGGAGGGGAGAGACAGCAAGCTTCCACCTGCGCCCCGCCCTGAGGCCGCAGAGAAGGGGCTGCAGAGAACAGGACTGGGCGCTGCCAAGCCCTCCTTCCACGGGCGGTGGACACTGCCGGCTCCTCTGTCCAGTGGGACTGACCACGGGCGGTGGACACTGCCGGCTCCTCTGTGCCCAGGTGGGACTCTGATCTGGAATCACAAGGGGTTGAAACAGTATCAAAGGGCACAGGCCTCAGCCCACAGGAAAAGGGTATCTTCCTCCCTGGCCTGTGCCATGCTGTGCCGGCCTGTGCCGGGCTGTGCTGGGGGCACCAAGAAGTTCTGAGTGAAAGGACAATGCGCTAGCCTGCCACACTGCTGCCCTGGCCCACGACCCCCCGGGACGGGAGCCAACGGGGCACACCCAGGAAGGAAGGACCGCCACTCACAATGCCCGAAGACGTGATGGCAGCCACCACGAGGCCCAAAGTCCACAGGGCAAAGACAGAGCTGAGACCCAGGAAGGAGCGTCCTATGGTGGCAGAGCGGGCCCAGGCAGACGGGGCTGGGTTGCTGCCCTCTGCCCGGTCACAGGGATCCCTGAGGACCGGGAGGCTGTGGGGAAGGACAGGAGACGGGGAAGATGCCAGAGGCCGGGAAGGGACCAGGGAGAGGAAGAAGTGGACAGAACCGTCAAGGCCCAAGTACAAAACTTTGGGTTTCCACCGCTGACGGCACGGCCCTGTGTGAGGCTGACTGCCGCGCCTTGGCCTGCGCTGTCCGCAGCCTCTGCACATGGCCGTCCCCTCACAGGGTGCTGGGTCCAGGCCCAGTCCAACAGCGTGGCCAGCACTGGCCTGCGGGGTGATTACTTACCCAAAAATATCCCCCGCCGGGCATTTCAGTCACATCCCCAGCGACTGTGCTCCCTAGAGTTCAAGAGCCAGGGACCCTGGAAAGGCTTTCTCCTAGACAGGGCCCAGGGATCTGGAGGTCAAACAGGAGGTGAACGGGGCACATCCAGCGGGCAGAGTGCACGGAACGGCCAGCACAGAGTCACAGGCCCAGGACTTCAGAAAGAAGCTGGGAGCCCCAAGGTTGCTCCCCAAGGCCACATCCCCATCCTGACATCTGTCTAGTCCCTGCACCCCCAGATCACCAAGCCAGCACATCACCCCTACACCCCCTGACATTGATGTTAGGACACGTATGTTCCAAGATCCACACTTCTGCCAGGGTTTCTCCATCCTACTAAATATTCTTCTCAACTATAACACATGCATAAACTTAATTAAACATGTTTATTTCCTTAATTAAGCACATTTATGTGCATCTTTTTTGCTTATCTACTTAAAATATGTGATTTGAAAAGTCTTTTTTTCGTACTCAGAGTACAAGAATTTATTAGAATGTAATTGCCTGTAGATGCATTATTTTCTCTTAAGCATAGACTTAGCCAAGAGAATTCCCAGAAGAGGAAAGCACAAGCCAAGTTTGGTGATCCCTGCTGATAATCCTAGCAACTCCAGAAACAGAGATCAAGATGGAAGTTAGAGCCAGCACAGATGAAGAGCTGGCAAGAACCCTTATCTCAACAAAAGCTGAGCTAAGAAGTTCATGCACCTATATCCCAGCCTCACAGGAGAATGGAAATTCAAGGCCAGCCCCAGTTGAAATGATAAGACCATATCCAAACGCAGCAAACGCAAAAGAGGACTGGGGCCTTGGCTCGAGGAGTAGAACAAGGCCCTGAGTTCAAACCCAGTACTGTTCCTCACCTCCTGATTTGTTCTTGTGCTGGTCCTGGGGCTTGAACTCAGATCCTGGGCACTGTCCTTGAGCATTTTTGCTCAAGGCTAGTGCTTTACCATTTGAGCCACCGCTCCACTTTCAGCTGTTTAGTGGGTAACTGGAGATGAAAGTTTCGTAGACTTTCCTGTCTGAGCTGGCTTTGAACTATGGTACTCAGCTCTTGGCCTCCTGAGTAGTTAGGATTACAGGTATGAGCCACTGGTGCCCAGCACAAAAACAAACACTAAATAAATAAAACATAAGGCAGAAACACATACTAGATTAACAATATGGTTCAATTTTGTAAATGCTACCAAGGCCCCATAGAGCTATAGAGATTAAAGATGGAGAGTTACGCTTGCCAGTCGACCCACGGGCTCTGCCATGGCCCCAGTGTGGGTGAGGGGCACACAGGAAGGGCCCCTCCCTCCCACCACGGTGGACTCACACATCCTCAAGTTACCTGCATCAGCAGTGCTGGCCTCCGTTCCCCCCCCCCCCGTCCCCCGCATCCCCTCGGTTGAGAATGCAAACCCCAGGCCGTCCTGGCAAAGACTAAAATAACACCACATTTGCATAAGCCACCCGGGGCCCTCCAGCCTGGTGTGCAGCTGCAGGCCCACAGTGGACAGCTGGGTGAACGTGGCCTTGGGTGGGAAACACGCTCCCAGCTCAGCCACCTGCTCCCGGGGAGGGGAGGAAGCTGGAACTTCCAAAGAGAGGCTGAGGCTCATCTCTGGACCTCTTAGCAGTACCCTCCCTCCAGAACTCCACAGCCTGCTGTGGCGCCCGGTCCTGGATCACGCCAGCTCCCCTCTGTGTTGGTAAACGGTCTGTTCAGACCTGTGAGGCAATGGGCTCCACCCAGGGGTCAAATGTCTATGAGACAGGGAAGGGTGGACACACAAAGACCACCAGTGTGTGTGAAGGCCACCAGTGCGCATGAAGACCACCCATGAGCGTGAAGATCACCAGTGAGCGTGAAGACTACCAGTGAGTGTGAAGACCACCCGTGAGCCTAAAGATCACCAATGAGCGTGAAAATCACCCGTGAGCGTGAAGACCACCAGTGAGCCTGAAGATGACCAGTGAGCGTGAAGATCACCTGTGAGCCTGAAGATCACCAGTGAGTGTGAAAATCACCCATGAGCGTGAAGACCACCAGTGAGCATGAAGGTCACCAGTGAGCATGAAGATCACCAGTGAATGTGAAGGTCACCAGTGAGCATGAAGATCACCAGTGAATGTGAAGGTCACCAGTGAGCATGAAGATCACCAGTGAGTGTGAAAATCACCCATGAGCATGAAGATCACCAGGGAGCGTGAAGACCACCAGTGAGTGTGAAAATCACCCATGAGCCTGAAGATCACCAGTGTGAAAGTCACCCGTGAGTGTGAAGACCACCAGTGAGTGTGGTCACCAGTGAGTGTGAAAATCACCCGTGAGCGTGAAGACGACCAGTGAGCATGAAGGTCACCAGTGAGCGTGAAGGCCCCAGTGAGTGTGAAGACCACCAGTGAGTGTGAAGGCCCCAGTGAGTGTGAAGACCACCAGTGAGTGTGAAGGCCCCAGTGAGCGTGAAGGCCACCAGTGAGCGTGAAGGCCACCAGTGAGCGTGGACGCGGTCTCTGGGTGATGTGTCAGAAGCCATGGGCCACTGAGGATCACCAGCTCTCTACTGAGCAGGGTCTCCCTCCTGGCCTCGGCCAGGACCACAGGCTCAGGGCTCCAGCCCTGGGGTGAGCGCCGGCTCTCCAACCACCCCGCGGCCAGGAAGGACCGCTGGTGTCTGCGTGGGGGCCTGGGGTGCGTGGTGTCTGGGTGGTGATGGGGCGGGCGGGGTCCCCGCCTGCTAAGGGCCTGGCCACACAGCCTCACGGGCCAGTCCCCTTGATTCTCACTGCACCAGACACTCAAATCCCAAATCAAACCTGAACCATCGGTGAATTTTAACATAAAACCCACGCCGGGGATTTGTTTTGGGTTTTGTTGCAAGCGTAAGAGAAGTATAGTGAGAAGGGTTTAGGAAGGGCACCGAGGAGAGGTCATTGTTTACTTTTAAAAAATAATTCTGAACTTGTGGGTGGGGACAGGAGGGAAAAGCTGGGAGAGAGCGAGGGAAGGGGTGACACTGTCCAAAAAGAAACGTCCTCATTACCCGACCTATGTAACTGTAACCCCTCTGTACATCACCTTTATAGTAGCTATAGAAAGGGAAACAAAGTTTTAAAGAAAATAATTGTAGCCAGGCAGTGGCGGCTCACACCTGTGGTCCTAGCTACTCAAGAGGCTGAGACCTAGCATCACCATTCAAAACCAGCCCAGGCATGAGACTCCCATTTCCAATTTACCATCAAAAAGGTGGATTTGGAGCTGTGGCTCAAGTGGTAGAGCACCAGCCTTGAGCAGAAAAGCTCAGGAACAGTGCCCAGCCCCTGAGTTCAAGCCTCAGGACTGGCACCAAAAAAAAAAATACAGGATGAATATTTTTCTAATAGGAAATAGTTAATGCCTCATAAACTTTAACACAGTTGTATTAGATAACGATGCTGCATAAGAATAAGGGAGTATATTTAATTATATGGTTTTTTAAGCTTTTAAAATTCAAATGATGCAATATAATACATGGGGCAAATTATTTGATAGCATTATAAATTAAGCAAAGAATTCCAAAATATTTATGACACTCTCTTTGTCTGAAGTTAAGATTCCAGTTGTAATTGCCCTTTGTGAAACTTCTTAGGCAGAAAAAGAAGTAAAAATTTGATTAGGGTTCAGTCAAGGAGAGATGAGATGGTTGGCAATCAATTTCAGATATTAATCTGTTATTAAATTTCAAATGGTACAAAATCATTTATACATACTGTGTATAAACTTTCATATAAAGTACTTTTTAAAAGAACTTTATAGAAACGAGGTGTGACTCACACTGTAATTTTAGCAACTTGGGAGGCTGAGAAGGCTCAAGGTTCAAGGACAGCCAAAGCAGAGGGTCACGAGATGTCTCTGCAGCCGTAGCCTGTGCGTGTGCCTGAGCTACACAGGAAGCCGGGAACAGGAGGATCACAGCTCCAGAACAGCCCCAGACGGAAAGTCCACCACATTCCTGTGCAGAGAGACGGGCAGGCAGCAGCAGACACCTGTCACTCCAGCAGCCACCGAAACCTAGGGTGGTGGACCACCATCCAGGCAGGAAGGGTGACCTCTCCTACAAACACCAGCACGAACAGGCCTAACAGCATGGCTCAGGGATAACACGCCAGCCTAATAAACACAGGCTCCTAGTTCAAACTCTACTGCCACCAGGGAACACATGATATAAAAGTCTTTAAAAGACAAAGAAGGTGTCGGGCGCCGGTGGCTCACGCCTGTCATCCTAGCTACTCAGGAGGCTGAGATCTGAAGATCATGGTTCAAAGCCAGGGCAGGAAAGTCCGTGAGACTCTTATCTCCAATAAATCAATAGAGAACTCGAAGTAGTGCTGTGGCTCAAGTGGTAGAGCACTCGCCTTGAGCTGAACGGCTGAGAGATAATGCCCAGGCCCAGAGTTCAAGCCCCACACCAACCAAAAAAAAAAGACAAAGAAGAGCATAACCCATATGAGAAAGACAAAGGGGGTAGATGCAAAGGTGTAAACGCTAAGAAGGGGGAAAGGCACTAAAGTTTAGACCAACTGTTCCTTTAACATCATGGGGGGAGGGAATAAGGTGGGAAATTAAATTCACACTCTTTGTTTTTGTTTTTCTCTTGGATTCTTTGTTTATGAGACCAAAACTCAACCAAGGCTGCAGGCTCTCTGGAATGTTCTACAGAGCCCCCAGCAGGTCCTGCCGCACGCCCTGGCCGGAGCTGTCCACCAGCAGGACGCAGCGTCCGTCCTGTGTGCAGGGCTGCCGCAGGCCCCCGCCGCCAACTCCACCGCACACTGAGAAGCCAGCCGCACGCGGCGTCCAGTGCTGAGGGGCCGGGTCTGACCTACGCTGGTAACCCGCACCACACAAGTCACCAGGGGAAGGGACGGGAGGGAGGGTGGAGACGCTGGTCAGTTCAGAATGCAGGGCATTCACAAACCGCTTTATTACATGGTACCTCCTTTGTACAACTACTTAAAGATAATAAGAACATCATTGTCAGGCAAGGGTATTGATGGCTGTGCCTGGACCCGCCTGTGAAGCTGTAGTCCCCGTGACCACAGCCCCCCCTGCAGGAAATGAGCCAGCGACACTGAAGGAAGTCCCTGAGCGCAGAAGCCACCGTGGGGCACAGGGCGCCCGCGCCCGCTCAGCGTGGGCCTGCTGCCCGGCCTGTCTGCAGCCCTGCATCTGCTGGATGCCACCTCCTCCCCCAGTGTCCCCCCCCCCCGCCCCACCTCGGCCTCCCTCCCATCCTCATTGCCTTGAAGCCCGAGGAACAGCACCGCTCTCCCAGCACACACTGACAAAGAGAACTTTCCAGAGAAAACAGCCGGGGGAGTCCCCTTCCCACCCAGAGACAAAGAATAGGCCCGAGGAACCTCCGATGAAGAGCCGGAGGCGACACACGGGCCCGCAGGACACACGGACGGGCTGCATGGAGGCCCCGCAGGACACACAGGCCTGCAGGACACACGGACAGGCTGCACAGAGGCCCCGCAGGACACACGGGCCCACAGGACACACGGACGGGCTGCATGGAGGCCCTGCAGGACACACGGACGGGCTGCATGGAAGCCCCGCAGGACACACGGGCCCGCAGGACAGATGGACGGGCTGCACGGAGGCCCCTCAGGACACACGGACAGGCTGCACGGAGGCCCCGCAGGACACACGGGCCTGCAGGACACATGGACGGACTGCACAGAGGCCCTGCAGGACACATGGGCCCGCAGGACACACGGACGGGCTGCATGGAGGCCCTGCAGGACACACGGACAGGCTGCACGGAGGCCCCGCAGGACACACGGGCCTGCAGGACACACGGACGGACTGCACAGAGGCCCTGCAGGACACACGGGCCCGCAGGACACACGGACGGGCTGCACAGAGGCCCTGCAGGACACACGGGTCCGCAGGACACACGGACGGGCTGCATGGAGGCCCTGCAGGACACACAGGCCTGCAGGACACATGGACGGGCTGCACAGAGGCCCTGCAGGACACACGGGCCCGCAGGACACACGGACGGGCTGCATGGAGGCCCTGCAGGACACACGGACGGGCTGCATGGAGGCCCCTCAGGACACACGGACGGGCTGCACGGAGGCCCCGCAGGACACACGGCCCCGCAGGCCAGATGGGCTGCACGGAGGCCCCGCAGCAGCTGGGCCACCGGAGCTACTACACCAGGCGGGTGGGGCGGCAAGTCAAGACATCAGGGTGAGGAGCCTCAGGAAACTCCAACTGAGAAAAGCTGAACTCTGGACAGGATTTGAAGGCGGTGAACCCAGTCCGTTCCGGCATTTACACCAGAGGCCTGCAAATGGCAGACTGCTCGGGAGTCCGATGTCCACCGCCAAGGCCCCTACAGATGCGACTTTCTACATCCATCTTGCTGGTCCCCTGCAAGGGTCCAACAAAGCACATAAAATGAATCTCTTTACAGAGAGGAAAACCGAGGCTCGGCGAGTGAAGTATTCACTGAAGGCCGCAGTTCACAAAGGAATGCACGTGATCCAGAGCAGAACTCAAGGCTCAAGGTCCACCGCTGTTCCCTGCACCTCCGCACGGATGACAGCACCGCGCGGGGGCTCACCTCCACGCGCGGGGGCTCACCTCCAGAGAGACTCCCGTGCCTCTAGATGAGCTCACATGCACAGACTCTCTCTGACGATTTATTCTTCCCCAAGGACACAGGCTCTGGAGAGCCAGCCCTACATTGTCTGCTGAGAACACGTGCCTCCTGGCAGAGGCCAAGATGCTGCAGAATCCAAGGGGAACGCGGTGCACCGTGGAAATAAACGTGAGTGTAGAAGATGCGCAGTTCCCCTCCCCGTGGCCTCTGAGCCACTCCTGCACGGATGATGGACGCAGGATGTGCGCCCAGCAGCCCCATGTGCTCTCCTCCTCACAAAAGCAGAGCGAGGAGATTTTCTGTTCACCTCCAACACCTCTTCAGAAGAGGTTAAAGCCCGTCTGAGCTGGGAACAAAGGCCCATTCAGTACTACACGGAGGGTCAAGTCTTTATTTGACTAAGAACAATTTGTGAAAGAAAATTATGTCTTAAGTCATAACAATGTGAGGATTCCTTTTAAACTCAGGGATTAACGTTCTTCTTAATTCCCCAGGACTTCTTTTTCTTTCTTTCCCACTTTGAACCTGCGGTGGTGGGCTTCTGCGGTGGACAGAGCAGAGAGGCCGGGACACAGGGCCTGCTCCGGGACTCCAACCCCGATGCCCAGGGCGCCAGCTCAGGCCTTGCTCTGGGGGGAGATCTCCGACCCCACGCTGCACAAGGCCTGGGCCTCACCTTTCCAGAAGCCCACCACCCAGAGAGTCCTCAAGCCACCGCCTCGGCCCTGAACCCCGCCCCATCCCCAGGGATGGGTACAGGAGCTGAGCGCACACCTGAGCTCATCGGCCAGCTGCAGGGCACCGGGACGGCACCCGCCCCCCCAGCCTGTAACACCTGGACCAGGCATCCCAGCAGCAAGCCCCGCAGGACAGCTCCCCCCGCCCCCCCCACCGCCCCTCCGGAGCTCACGCGAGAAGCAGGAGCGCCTCCCAGCAGGCTTTGACAGCTTGAACGGGAAGGTTCTCAAGAGCCTGTTTCTCAGGGTGAACTTTAAGTGTTCGCAGAAAGGTCACCTGTGTAGGAATTGCCCCGCTGTTTCCTCTCATCACCTGGCGTAATTGACTCGGTAATTGACAGAATCCGGTGTGCCGGGATTTACGCCCGAGAAGTGGGTCAGGGCGGGCGGGTTTGACAGGATGTGGGGCGCAGGGCGCGGGGGCTGCCCTGCTGGACCGCAGGGGAGGGGCGCCCGGGTCCGGGCCCCTCAGCTCTGCCACCCGTTGGCCCTCTGTGTGCAGATGGATTGTGCTATGATTCCAGAACTGTCCAAATATGCGTGTGGCCCCTCCACCCCAGCACAGCCCAGCGCCAGGGCAGCAGCCTCTCAAGCACCGTGGTTTATGCACGCACACACACTCTCTCTCTCTCTCTCTCTCTCTCTCTCTCCTCTCTCTCTCCTCTCTCTTTCCTCTTCTCTCTCTCTCTCTCTCTCTCTCTCTCTCTCTCTCTCTCCTCTCTCTCTCCTCTCTCTCTCTCTCTCTCTCTCTCTCTCTCTCTCTCTCTCTCTCTCTCTCTCTCTCTCTCTCTCTCTCTCTCTCCTCTCTCTCTCCTCTCTCTCTCCTCTCTCTTTCCTCTCTCTCTCTCTCTCTCTCTCTCTCTCTCCTCTCTCTCTCTCTCTCTCTCTCTCTCTCTCTCTCTCTCTCTCTCTCCCTCTCTCCTGCCTGGGAACCCAGGGTCTTGAAGCACGGGAGACATCAGAGCCAGCAGGGTGAGCTGGCGGGGTCAAGGGGAGCCACTCCTCTCCCCCCCCCCCCCGCTGGCCAGCCCTCCTCTTAGCTCTCACCCCAGGAGATGGAAGAGAGGGAGAAAAGGAGAGACGCAGAAAGGCAGGGAGGTAGGGAGGAAAGGAGGGAGAAAGGGAGAGGGAAGAAGGGAAGGAAGGAAGGAAAGAAGGAAGGAAGGAAGGAAGGAAGGGAGGGAGGGAGGGAGGGAGGGAGGGAGGTACTCCAACAGTGAGGTGTCTCACAGAGAACGCTTCTGTGTGTCCTCGGCCTTTTCACAGGGGTGTCAGGGTGCACCCCGCCTTCCTGGCCTGTGGTCAGGCCCGGCGCCCGGCAGCAGCAGTGCGTGTTCAGACGTCGCTCGCTCACGGGGCCGCCTGCCCATCGGCTAGGAGTGCGCACCACGCCAGGCTGCTGTGACTCCCAGACCCTCCATGCACTGCCACTTTAGCTGAACCACCTTGCTTCCCATTTCTTCTCTGTAGACAGCTCTGCCTCCAGAGTTAACACAGAGCCAAAATAGTTCATTGAGTCGCTTCCGCAGTGCCTACCACCGGATAAGCGGGCAGTTCATCTTAGTGTTCTTACTGCTACTGCCATGGTGACATTGGGATCATGATTATGATGAAGCTGATAATGGCAGTGATGGCTATTATGGTGGTGATGGTGGTGGTGGTAGAGATGGTAAATGGTAGCAGCAAGGATGGTCATGATGATACGGTGGGTAGTGGTGGAGGTAGAGCTGGTGATGATGATAGTGGCTGATAGTGATAATGATAATGGTTGGTGGTGATGATGATAATGATGGTGATGATGATGATGATGGAGGTAGTGATAATAATGATAGTGGTTGCGATAGTGGTGATGGTGATGATGATGATGATGATGATGGAGGTAGTGATGATAATGATAATGGTTGTGATAGTGGTGATGGTGGTGGTGGTGGTGATGATGATGATGGTGGAGATAGTGATGTTAATGATAATGGTGGTGATGGTGGTGATGATGGTGATGATGATGATAGAGGTAGTGATGATAATGATAATGGTTGTGATGGTGGCAATGGTGGCAATGGTGGTGGTGGTGGTGATGATGATGATGATGATGGAGGTAGTGATGATAATGATAATGCTTGTGATAGTGGTGATGATGGTGGTGGTGGTGGTGATGATGATGGTGGAGATAGTGATGTTAATGATAATGGTGGTGATGGTGGTGGTGGTGGTGGTGATGATGATGATGATGGAGGTAGTGATGATAATGATAATGGTTGTGATAGTGGTGATGGTGGTGGTGGTGGTGATGATGATGATGATGATGATGGAGGTAGTGATGGTAATGATAGTGGTTGTGATGGTAATGTGTGGTGGTAGTGGTGGTGATGGTGGTGAGATCATGCCCTTCTCCCTCCCCTAATTCTTTCTTCTTTCCTTTCCATTTTTTAAAATTCTGTTTATACTTATTCTAGTTCTTGAAATGTTGACATGGGTCTGAAGAGGAGCTCATGTGCTCAGCTTTCTTGTCAGCAGGAGTGAAGCGCCACTAGTTACTGAGTGAAGGATTAAGAAGCGCTCCTCATTTTCCCCCAGTGGGAGAGACGCTGAACGTTAACGTACATCACCGCGGCGTGCAGCTCGCCCTGCAATCCCAAATTAACTCTGGGGCTTGAAGACACACACGGCCGGCTGGCAGACTCTGAACATGGTAGATTATTACCAGTGATAATCATACACAGGCTTCAAAAATCTAAAGTGAAAAAGACAGTTTGTATCAGTCCTGGCAGAAACACGGGGAGAAGGCGCTGCCTCCTTCCTCCAGCCGGAGCAGCGGGCGCCGCGTCTCCACACCAGACACCCAGACGGACAGCTGTGAGGCACACCTGGAAGAAACTCACACTTCTGACGGCCTTCTCCTGCGAACGGCTCACTTTCTGTGGGTGCCCAAAGGCACCCCATGTGTAACAGAAAATACTGGAAAGGGGGTTTCAGAAAGGAAAATGATACACAGTCCATCCGAGTCAGACAGGTACGCCTCCTAAACTAAAACCCGAGGTTCCAGCAATGCCATTGGCTGCAAGAGCCTCAGGACCGCTCACACCTGGGAGCCTCACACCTGGGAGCCTCAGGACCGCTCACACCTGGGAGCCTCACACCTGGGAGAGCCTCCGGACTGCTCACACCTGGGGGCCTCAGGACTGCTCACACCTGGGAGCCTCACACCTGGGAGAGCCTCCGGACTGCTCACACCTGGGGGCCTCACACCTGAGGGCCTCTGGACCTCTCACAACAGGGTCTGCCCTCGTTTGGAGGCGGGTGGACTGTGGTGCTGTCAGCTCCGTGTTTCTGGGCACAGATTCGGAGTCCAGCCTCTTCCACAGTTACTGGGAGGGAAGATGGCTGAGGCCAACCTGACCACATGGCACCACACAGCCTCCCGCGGATCCCACGGCGCGGATGGAGCGGCCCCTGCACAACCTGGACAGTGAAGCCCTGAACCCAGCGCCCTGCCTGGCTGTTCTCAGCACAAAGAATGGCTGGAGGACTCGCTTTTGTGTTTCAAGCCCAGAAGAAATGGCTAATTTACCTAGCAAACCTGGCCACCCACGAGACAACACTACTCCTGCCCGACCTCCTAGTCAGCACCCTAGAGGCATAGGAACAAAAACCCCTGGGGGAAGCCAGCCCTGCCCAGGCCTGCAGCGAGCGGCCTGCACCCCAGGGTCCTCGGGACACGGGGCACTTCCCGAAGGGCGAAGCCCAGCCCTGCCCCGGCCTGCAGCGGCCTGCACCCCCCAGAGTCCTCGTGGGACACGGGGCACTTCCCGAAGGGCAAAGCCCAGCCCTGCCTCGGAGCGCAGCGGCCTGCATCCCAGGGTCCTCGTGGGACACGGGGCACTTCCCAAAGGGCGACTGAAAAGGGCTAAGGAAGACGCAACGGCAGCGGTGTGGGCAAAGCTAAAGGACGCGGGGTACAAGGCGCCCAGGGGCGGCAGGAGGGGTTCCAGGCCAGAGGATCCGAGGAGAGGCAGAAGGAGCTGAAGGAATGATACTGCTTCCCCGGACCATGCATGGCCCCCTGAGCTGAAGAGCAAGAGGCCAGACCGATGCCACCATGGCGGTGGCCAAGCTCTGTGCGTGGCTCGGAGGAAAGCAGCCCAGCTGTGTTCGCTGCGCGCTGCGTGAGGTCTGTCAGCTCACTGGCTGCCGCTGGTGGGAGGGACGCCATGCCCCGATGTGAGCCAGCAACTCGGTGTCCCCCCCTCCGCCTGCCACGGCTTGGCAAAGCCAAGGGACCAGCTTGCAGCGGGCCCTGGACCCTCACTGCTGGAGAGCGCCAGTCCAGGACACTCCTCTGTGCACCCCCGGGGAGACAGTGCACCCCAGGGAGACAGGGCACCCCAGGAAGACAGTGCACCCCAGGAAGACAGTGCACCCCAGAGAGACAGTGCACAACAGAGAGACAGTGCACAACAGAGAGACAGTGCACCCCAGAGGAGGCAAAGCCACAGGAGAACCCAGACTGGTCCCATACTTCCTATTAAGTATTAGCCGCACCTCGTGCCAGGCAGCTTCATCAATGTGAGGTGTCTGTGCACACAGGCTCAGGAAGCAAAGAGCGGGAAGGGCAGATGAAGGGCGTCTCCCTGGTCCTTCCCACCAGCCATCCCTTTCAGAAAGCAAGCCACGTGTTAATGTCCATGGGGAGAGGAGAGTGGGGGAGGAGGCAGCCCCTCAGGCCTGTGCAGTGGCATGCCGCCCGGCGCACCGGCCAGGGAACGGGCGTCTGAGGGACTTTGCCGCTACATCTCTAGCGAACCAGCGTTCATCTTCCCCAGAGGACAACTCCAGAACAACAGTCCTCATGGGGATGGTTTTTCTCTGGCCCAGCTCCTACCCTGCCTGCTCTGGCCACACTATGAAAAGCCCCAGGGAGAGGGAGGCTGGGGACATCAGGAATGGCTCACAGGAAGGACGTCCGTCCACTGTCCGTGACCGTGACCCTGGTGGGCTATGTGGAAGAGGAGAAAATATTGGTTTGGGGGGGAAGCATTCTTTTCCAAAACTTTTTATATGAACCCAAACTCTGACATTAGTTAACTATAGCACAATTGGATCCCAGACAAACAAGCCATTTGTCACTGTAGAGATAATTTTTCTTGGGGACATTGAAAGCAATTTTAAAAAGTAATAAAGTATTTAAAGGAAGAATTGTCAGGTCAGAAATTAGACTTTAAAAAAACGTATCTCTGTTTCCTTTTTTCTACGTTAATAGTATTGCAGCCATATAAAAGGCTTCTCTGTTGACCTTGGACTTCAGCAATTTCCCTAGTTTGCTCTTGTGGTCAGGACACCTCAGCACTGGAGAAGGGACTGTCAGTGGGCACGCCGGTCACCCCTGCTCCACTGACCCCTTCTAGCCATACAGGAAAGTCCATGAGACCCCTATTTCTAATTAACCACCAAATAATGCCAGAGGTAGATTTGGCTCAACTGGTAGAGTGCAAGCTTTGAGCAAAAGAGCTCAAGGACAGTGCCCAGGCCCTGAGTTCAAATCTCAGGACTGACTCAGGACTGGCACAAAAAATAATAATAATAGGGACAGCCTTGTTGGAAGAATCAAATGAAAACAAATGAAGAATAAGCTGTAACTGTCAGCATCATACAATATAGAATGCTATTTGTATCCTTCGTGCATTGTATTTTCATAACTATAAATACTTAACCAGGGGAGGGAAGAAATTTCCCAAAGCACATTTGTAATGGGAGATCCAGGAGGGAGAAAGTGCTCGTGAGTTAGCAAACACCAGTCCCCTCTTTGCCAGGGAGGGTTCCTGTCACGTTATGAAGTCTCTCAGAGCCCAAAGTTGGAGTTATCTTCCCTTTAGCTTTTGCAGCCCCAACCTCAGGTCTGCAGTTGCTGAGAAATCTTTCCTACAGTACATATTAAATGAGTAACCACATACCAGCCAGTCTTAGGCAAAATATAATTTGAGAAGTACCTACAGAGGTTTATCTAAATGAGGAGAATCCTCTGCGGACCAGCTGCCCGGGGCTGCCACAGCCCCGGTGGGGCCATGAGGAGCGGGCTGTGGAGGGTGTCAGCTGTCATCTAGCTCAGTCCTGTGTGTCCCTTAGCACAGCCAGACATGCTGAACAGGACAGAGCATCTGTCTTGTCAGTGCTGTGGTGACAGCTGAATACAACATGGCTCCCTTTGAGCTCAGCTAGGAGCTAGGAAGGTGAAGTTGACATTTCTAGGGGCTGTTTTCCAGGCATGAACCAGCAGGTATAGTTCAGAGTGAAGACTATGCCAGAATTTCTGTGTCATAACCATCGTTGCACAGATTTCCAGAACTGGAAAAATAACTCGATCTTTTCTAGATGGATTCTCCATAGATTCTCAGCACATCTTTCCACTCCGCCATCCGCAAACATCAGTGAACGCAGCACCCCAAGGACCTGCATCCTCCCCACAAACGGCACTCCTGCCAGCTGCGCCATCAGCTGTGACAGCTCTGCCGCCATCATCACGTATCACCTGGGGGCAAAAGCACCCCAGCTGAGAAACGAGGGTCAAAGGTGGCACCATGGTTAATGATGGATCCAAGCCAGGCATGGATGGCTCAATCCTGTAACACGAGCTACCCAGTAAGCTACGATCTGGAGGGTCAAGGTTTGAAGACAGTCCAAGCAGAAAAATCCAAGCGACTCCATTCCTAATTAACCAGCAAAATGCCAAACTGGAAGTACAGATCAAGTGACAGAGCATCTACTAAGCAAGTGCAAGGCCCTGAGTTTAAACCCCACACCATCCAAAACAAAACAAACAAAATACTAGAAATTAAGTCCTCTGGGTACCAGTATGGAACACTAATCATCAAAACAGCACTAATCCACAATATATAAAGAATTCTATAATTCAACAACAAAAATATTACTTTAAAAATAAGTAGCCAGTAGTTAGCCTCTAATCCTAACTACTTAGGAGGCTGAGAACAAGAGGACCTGGGTTTGAGGCCAGCCCAGGCAGAAATATCTGTGACATTTGTCTCCACGGAGGGGATCTGACTCAGCGGCTCACACCCGTGAGCTCAGTGACAGTGGGACACCTGACAGCTGGCAGACTGGAGCTGGGGTCACATCCCGGCAGGAAACAAGTCGCTACCCTAACCAAAAACTGACAGCTGCAGAGGCATGGCCCGCTCACCCAGCCTATCGAGCCCAAGGCCCCGAGTTCAAGTCCCCAGTACTGCCTCCCACAGAAATGAATGATGACTAGATATCAAAATCATGAGATTCAACCACTGAGAAGACAGGATAAACAAATCAGAATCCCAGCAAGACACTCACAGCCATGAGCTGACATTCATAAAAGAAGTCAGAATAGGCGGTATCAGTGGTCATGGGCACACGGAGCCCTGGCTGGCTGTGGGTGGTAGCCACGGCATGACCAGAGCCCTGGCTCGCTGTGGGTGGTAGCCTCAGCATGACCAGAGTCCTGGCTCGCTGTGGGTGGGAGCCTGGAGTGGCAAAGCTGGATGGAAGCCGCAGAGTCCTGAGAGCCAAGCAGTAACGTCTCAGCGCAGCCCCAGTTCCACCCGAAGCTGACGCTGCGCCGTCACTGCCTCTGGCCTCCGGCACGGCTCCTTGTTTTGGCCTGGGGTGGCGAGCACCCATCCCAAGGGCTGGAGGACCACACACCCCGCGTGGCCGTGGCGATGTTACACATACCCTGATGTGCCCTGGCAGGGAAAAGGACCCCACGGGGACATGAAGGACCACAAATGCTTAAAACACCAAAAAGGAAACTACCAACACCTGGCCATCACAGTAAGAACCATGATTAATTGCAGTGCAAATACACCAGCCCACAGAGCTGAACCTGAGCCAGGCTGACCCGAGGCTGGTCAGTAGAGCCGACAAGAGGTCCACACCGGCCCTGGAGAACATGGTCTTGTAGACCCGGCGTCCTGTCAGCCTGCACTGGGTGAAAACGACGGTTAATTTCCACCCCAGGCTCCTCAGGAGGCTGCTTCCTGGGTCCCAAAGTCCAGAGCAAACCCTGTACAACAGTGACATTCACGCAGGATTCCTCCAGTCCGAGCCACGCCACACCATGCCACGTCCTGTGGCCCAGGGAGTGAACACAGCTGGCCCACTCCCAAGGCAGCCTGGAGCCCTGCACCGCCACCGCGGTGTGCAGCACAGTCCCGGAGCCCTGCACCGCCACCGCGGTGTGCAGCACAGTCCCGGAGCCCGGCACCGCCACCGCGGTGTGCAGCACAGTCCCAGTATCTCACAGCAAGATCTGTGCAGCGAACGTGCCTGCTGCCAACTCAAAGCTATTTTCCCTCCTGTCCAGGCCCACTCTGTCCAGATTTCTCCTGTCCTGTGCTCCAAATGCACCAGCCAGGCCGCTCCCCTGAGCTCTGCCGTGGGCAATGCCCGTGGGGACCTCCCCCCCCCCGACCCGCTTCCTGGGTGAGGACAAGCACTGCAGCCCAGAGACGGGAGGGTCGGAGGACCCTCAGATGACGCTGCCGCGGCTGGTCCCGGGCGGCTGGAGGCCCTCGGGGAGCACCTGGCCAGTGGCTGGGGTGAGGAGCTGACACAGACCCGGCACTGGGGTTCTGTCTGCAAACGTGGGGTGAGCGTAGCGCGGCCTTGGAGTTGCGAGGGTGAAATCGCAGGCCGGGCACAAGGCCCCGTGGCCGCGGTCCGGTTCCGAGTGTTCAGTTGAGGCTCCTACTACAAACCCACATGGACACACCAGAAGAGCACACAGGGAAGAGACAGGAGAGGGCCAGGCCGCAGAGGAGAGGAGGGGAGGGGGGAAGAGGGGAGGGGAAGGCAGGGGAGAGAGGAGGGGGGAGGAGAGGAGGGGAGGGGAGGGGAAGGAGGAGGGCAGGAAGCAAGGGCAGGGCAGGAGCCCTCACCAGATGCAGCCACGCTGCCTGTGCCGGTCCGCAGAGTGGGCGGCTGGCGTCCCGGGAGAGCCGGAGCGGGGTCAGAGGAAGGTGGCTGAGGACAGCAGGCCGGGGGGACGCCCGCCTTTTCCTCTTGCCTTCTGCCTCCCATCGATACCCCCCCATCTCCAAATCAGCCTTAGTGAACACATCCCTCTGTCCACAGCACTCTCCAGGACTGGAGAGCCCGATTCGCCAGCGCCAGGCAAAGATGCAACACCCAAGCCAGACAAAAATGGGTCCCCAGGCCCCCCACACATGCCCGCTAACCAGGGGCGCCCTCGCTTTCCCTCTCCTTGTCCTGAGCCCCTCTCCTGCTCTAAAACCACGTTTTTCTTTTTCTTTTTATTGTGAAAATACTGTACAGAGGGGTTACAATTACATGGGCAAGGTAATGAGTACATTTCTTATCAAGCATTGTAGCCTCCTCCTTTGTTTCCCCTTCCCATCCTCCCCCCTCCACAAAAGTTGTAAAGTTCGTTTTTCCACATAATGACTTGTACATCTCATTGTTGCAATGGATCCACCTGTATCCCTATTTAAATGATTTGTAAAACCATGTTTTTCTTTCTTTCCTTCTCACTTGCCTCATGGAAATAGAGAAAAAATGTGTCGTTCAACTTTAGCAATGAACAAATATTTTTGTCCTTTTTCCCCTGTGATTGTTCATTTATTTCTTATTATTAGTGTTACGTTTTATGTGGTTTAATATTGTGACATGTCCCTGAAAGTATTTAGAAAATGAGAAAAGGGGAGAGAAGGGAGAGGGATGGAGGGAGGGAGGGGGAGAGAGAGAGAGAGATCACCCACACCAGCACCATGATATGAATTCACATGATTTTTTTATTAGTTCCCTAAATGTTAGAGCTTTTAAAATATTGCCGGTAAACTGAGGATTTCACTTAAATATGTCCTGAGGTCTTTTTTCTATTAAGAAATTCTGTGACCTTCTAGAAACTGAAGGCTTCGAAATGCAGAAACATAAAAATTGATGGACGGCACTCTGACTTGAGCCTGGCGGCCTCAGCGAAGTGCAGTGAATTTAACCGTGTAGGGGCTGCACAGCTGCGGGGAGGGCTGGGCGGAAAGGGAGGGGCCTTGGGGTATGACCCAGACCAAGGCCGAGTCTCTGTGAAATCAATCCCTGACACTGTGGGCCAGAAAAGGGGGGATAGAGGGGGTGTGTGGGTGTGTGGGGAGTGTGGGGGTGTATGATGGGCGTGTGTGTGTGTGTGTGTGTCTGCCTGTCTGTGTGTCTGTCTGTGTGTCTGTGTGTCTATGTGTGTATCTGTCTGTGTATGTCTGTGTATGTGTCTGTGTGTCTGTGTCTGTGTGTCTGTGTGTGTCTGTCTATGTGTGTGTCTCTGTGTGTCTGTGTATGTGTCTGTGTGTCTGTGTCTGTGTGTGTGTGTCTATCTGTCTGTCTGTGTCTGTGTGTCTGTGTGTGTCTGTGTGTGTCTCTGTCTGTGTGTCTTCCTGTCTGTGTGTCTGTGTCTCTCTGTGTGTGTCTGTGTCTGTGTGTCTGTGTGTGTGTCTATGTGTGTGTCTGTGTGTGTGTCTGTGTGTGTGTCTGTGTATGTGTCTGTGTGTGTGTCTGTCTGTATGTGTGTCTGTGTGTTTGTGTGTGTGTCTGTGTGTGTCTGTGTCTGTGTGTGTCTGTGTGTGTTTGTGTGTCTGTCTGTGTCTGTGTCTGTGTGTCTGTGTGTGTCTGTGTGTCTGTGTGTCTGTGTGTGTCTGTGTGTCTCTTTGTGTGTCTGTGTATGTGTCTGTCTGTATGTGTGTCTGTGTATGTGTCTGTGCCTGTGTGTGTCTGTGTGTCTGTGTCTGTGTGTCTGTGTCTGTGTGTCTGTGTGTGTGTCTGTGTCTGTGTGTGTGTCTGTGTCTGTCTGTGTGTCTGTGTCTGTGTGTCTGTGTGTGTGTCTGTGTCTGTGTGTCTGTGTGTCTGTCTGTGTGTCTGTCTGTGTGTCTATCTGTCTGTCTGTGTGTCTGTGTCTGTGTCTGTCTGTCTGTGTGTCTGTCTGTGTCTGTGTCTGTCTGTGTGTGTGTCTGTGTCTGTGTGTGTCTGTGTGTCTGTCTGTGTGTCTGTGTCTGTGTGTGTGTCTGTGTCTGTGTCTGTCTGTGTCTGTCTGTCTGTCTGTCTGTGTGTCTGTCTGTGTGTGTGTCTGTCTGTGTGTGTGTGTGTGTGATAGGCATGCACCTCCAGGCTGCACAGAGCTCGTCTTCCCAAACATGGTTGATTTTGCAGAAGTAGAACAGGACATCCTCAGCAAGGCTAAGAGCTCCGCGCCGTGATCTCTCCTGGTTAAAGGCATGGGTTTCTCCCAGTTGCAGACGGAGGAGGGCTTTCCCATCAGATGCCCACGTGGGCAACAATGGCAGAAGGACTGCAGGTAGGAACCGGTGTCTGCCTGTGGCTCCTCCCCATGCCGGTCCACCTCGAGAGCCCTGGGACAGCGGTCCACCACAGTGGACACAGAATTCCAATCGTGGTCCACATGGCTGTGTAGGAATGTGTGTGTGTGACACACTCCGCATGCCTAGTGAAGAGGAGCCACACCATTAAACAAATCTGGGCTGGATGAATGGCTCCGCAGTAGAGCGCTTATCTAGCAAGTGCCAGGTCCTGAATCCCAACCTCCTTACCACTGCCCCCCAAATCCACATGAACCCTATTATCCACTCTTTGCTCAACAAAACATAATCTGCTTTGTATAAAATACTATGCTTCACTTCACAAGGTTTGCTGTCATAAATGTAAAAGTAATAAGGTATTACACAAGATACACACTACAAGTAGAATGGAAAACACCACACAGACATTTGAAAGGACATAACAAAGCAGGTGCAGGCTGGAGAGATTGGTCAAGGCATGAAGGACCTCTGGGACCTCGTGGCAGCAACCCAGGCAGCTCAGGGCTGCCCAGGTCTTCTTCGTGTACTCCTAACATCCTAAGACTCTGGGAGAATCAGGAGAGCATCGGCCACGCAGAGCAGCCATGGCGGGGGCGACCAGCGTGACAGGCAGGCCTGGATTCACAACGCTGGGTGCCGGCCACGGTGCCTGGGCCTGGGTGTCCCCGGCCTGGGTGTCACAGGGTCTGGGTGTCACAGGGCCTGGATGTCCCCGGCCTGGGTGTCATAGGGTCTGGGCATCACAGTGTCTGGGCGTCACAGTGTCTGGGCGTCACAGGGTCTGAGCATCACAGGGTCTGGGCGTCATGGATCTGGGAGTCTCCGGCCTGAGCATCACAGGGTCTGGGCATCACAGGCTGCTAGCCAACGAGCCCTGTTCATGTGAAGAACTCCCTGCTTCCCCTTGGGGATGGGACCTGCCCTGGGCCTCTGGACAGGTGTCTTCTAAACCAGCCCTGGGCTTTGAAGCCACACCCCAACAGGGGTGGGGCCAAGCACGCAGGGGCGCCCCCCCCCCCCAGCGCAGGGCCCAGTGGTCTGAAGATTCACAGAATTGATCTAGAACCCCTGTTCCTGACCCCATGGTCATGCTGAACCAAAAACATGGAAGGCGCCGCAACTTTAAGCCGAAATGGCTTTTGCCTTTTTCCTGCTCAAAATCCCGCTTCCTCCATGACAGCACGCAAGCCGGACCAGAGCACCACAAACACAACAACCATGAACCAAGCAGTGTAAGCAGTGCAAGTCAAGTGCCGCTTCCAAACCAATGAACTGGAGGTGAGGGGGGGGATGGGGAGGGATGGGGCGGGATGGGGCGGGGAGGGAGGGGGAGGACCAAGGGGAGACTGCTCTCAGCCTGAACGCCGGAACTGAGACCCCGCGTGAGCTGCTTGACGGAAATAAATTAAAAAACAAACAAACAAACAGAGCCAGAACTGAACTGAATTAGTGTGTGTGTGTGTGTGTGTGTGTGTGCGCGCACACTCACGCGCACTCATACGCGCATGAGAGGGGGGAGAGGGAGAGAGAGAGGGAGAGATAGAGGGGGAGAAAGAGAGGGAGAGAGGGGGGAGAGAGAGAGGGGGAGAGAGGGGGAGAGAGAGGGAGAGAGAGGGAGAGAGAGGGAGAGGGAGAGAGAGGGAGAGAGAGAGGGAGAGGGGGAGAGGGAAAGAGAGAGAAGGAGAGAGAGGGAGGGGGAGGGAGAGAGGGAGAGATAGAGGGGGAGAAAGAGAGGGAGAGAGGGAGAGAGGGGGAGAGAGGGGGGAGAGAGTGAGAGAGAGGGAGAGGGAGAGAGGGAGGGAGGGGGAGGGAGAGAGAGGGAGAGAGGGGGAGAGGGAGAGAGAAGGAGAGAGAGGGAGGAGGAGGGAGAAAGGGAGAGAGAGAGGGAGAGGGAGAGAGGGAGGGAGAGGGAGGGAGGGAGGGAGGGAGAGGGAGGGAGAGAGAGGGAGAGGGAGAGAGAGGGGGGGAGAGAGGGGGAGAGGGAGGGAGGGGGAGGGAAGAAGGGGGAGGGAGAGAGAGGGAGGGAGAGGGAGGGAGGGAGGGAGGGAGGGAGAGGGAGGGAGGGAGGGAGGGAGGGAGAGGGAGGGGGTCCTGGGCTTGAAGTCAGGGCCTGGCGCAGTCCCTGAGCTGCTTTTGTGCTCATCACCAGCTCCAGCACTTGAGCCACAGCTCTACTTCCAGCATTTGAATTGGAGATGAGCGTCTCACAGACTCCTGCCCGGGCTGGAGTCTTCTAACTGCAGCCCTCCTGTGGCAGCCTTGTAAGTCTTAGGATTCCAGACGAGAACCACCAGGGCCTGGCCAGTGTTTAATTTTTTTACTCTACTGCAAGCACTAAGAGCCACAGGTCGCGTGGACATGGAGACCAAGATGCCATCCTGGCTTCTAAATGGCTCAAACCACTGGGGTCTGCGCACGTCCTCCCTGAGCCTGCTCTTGTCCATCCGCGTCCGGCGTCACGGCAGCCGTTGGTGGGCTGGCTCCATTCCTGGCCTGAATGAAATGGCTTTGGGGGACGGAGGGGGGGAGGACAAGGCGGGGCAGGCGCCTGCCACCTCCTCGGCAGACACCGTGGCCAGCAGGGGCCTCCCAGGCAAGAAGCAAGCAGGGCACAGAAAGCGGCCGTCCCCCAAGCCAGCCCACCAACCGACCGGGGTGCCCCCTCCCAACACTGCAGTGGCCCACCGCAAAGAACAGGACCCCAGTGGACAGCCCTTGCGAGCTGCAGGAAAGACGGGGTGCTGGCGGCAGGGAGGGGGGTCTGGAATCCCCAATGAACCCCAGGCACCTCAGGGTGCAGGGCCCAAACTGGCAAATAGCAGAAAGAAAGAGATGCAGGTTTGGAGCAAGAACCCTGGGGCTCCCTCCCGCCCAGCCTCCTTCGCGCGCCTGAGCTTTTGATGGTGCCTTTTAACCGCAGGAGGAGCCCGCCACGGTGGTCGATGCCACACGCACACACTCACATTCACACTCACACACACACACACACGCTTCCAAGGACAAAGTGACTTCAATGTCACTGTCGACACAGGAGGGAAAGACATATGGCCACCTGTGACAGGCTGCAAGCAATCTAAGCCCAAGACTCGGGCGGCCAGCTCAGCTGTCCCCGAAGAATAAATCTGCGCCCCGTGCAGGTGATCACTTTGGATTAAGGCCGCTGCCAGGCCGGGAGGAACAAAGGCTATTTCCCAGAGCTCACTGAATAAACCCGGCGGTGTTTCACCCTGAGTCAGGTCTGGCAAAGGGAAAACATGAGCGCTGAGAATCCCCAGCACCAGATCCGACCGGCCCAGCCCGGCATGGCCCTTGCTGTCAGCCCTGCCTCTGGGCCTCTCACCCAGTGCACAGGGTGACTCTCGGGGCTACAGCTGCCCGGCTGAGGCCTCAGGAGGCCGCTCACCCAGGACCGGCAGACGTGGGGGCAGAGCTCACCCGGGGCCGGCAGACATGGGGCTCAGCGCTCACCCAGGGCCGGCAGATGTGGGGGTGTAGCCCCACCCAGGCCCATCAGACATGAGGTACGGCGCTTACCCAGGACCGTCAGACACAGGGGCACAGTGCTTACCCAGGGCCGTCAGATATGGGGTGCAGAGCTCGCCCAGGGCCATCAGACATAGGGGTACAGCAACTCACTGCACTGCACCTCCTCAAACTACCCCCAACCTGGAGGGTTTTATGTTTTGTTTTCCTACAAGAACCACATACCTGCTTCTGAAAAGAGGTTCGTGTTAGCCTGGCACAGCTGAGTGCCCCTCCGCCCCGCGCTGCCGGCCTGGCCTCTCAGAGCCTCTGTGCCCTGACCAGGAGGCAGTGGCCTAGCCATCTCCTGAGTGCCCAGCTCCCCCCCCACCGCCGCTCTCAGCATGCCCCAAACCACAGATCACCAAGTAGAGTGAGCCCCTCCCCACGGGCAGCGCAGAGAGGGCCGCATGCTGCAAGGCAGGCAAGCCTTGGCTTGAGCACTCTGCACCAGAGAGCTCCTTGTTTACATGTGCAAACGCAAACAGCTACGGGGAAGCAGGGACCGGGAGGGTCAGGGCCACAGACAAGCAAAGCAGTGTCATGGCTGCGGCCCGATGCTCCGAGAACATGGCAGGAAGGCAGCGATCCTCCAGCCCGGGCAAGAGCAAAACTTACCTGGAAAACCACTGAGGAAAGCAGAGGTCTGGAGCACATCTGCCATGGGAAGCGCCGCCTAGCAGGCCCAGCCCTGAGTTCAACCCCAGGACACCATCAGAAAAGAGAAGAGAGTAACTTCTCGGGGAAACACTGTGTAGTGTTTGTGAGGAAAGAGGGCATGGCTTGCTTCGTAGGACAATCAAAGCTTCCATTTGATACGTGTGTATCTAGATACAGGGCAGAAAGTGACCATGTCCACCCCAACTATCCCCCCCAAGCAGCGCTGCTCCCTGGGAGCGTGTAGGGCAGAGGAGCCAGGCAGAGGGAGGAACCCCAGACAGCGCTCACCCCCAGGACCTGGGGAGGGGGAGGGGCTGCTGTGAACCCCTCCCCCAGGTCCGCAGGACCCCGCTTCTCCGGCCTCTGAGGCAGAGCCTGCTCATCTGTCTCCCTGCGGGACACTGGGCCCATGGAAGGACAAGGAGGTTCCCTGGGTCCCCTCAGGCCTCCAGAGCCCCACGGGGCCACCAAGGGCCAGCTGCCTGCCTCTGACCCCCGCGGCCACGCGGCCATGGCGGACGGCGGCAGCGCCACCTTGGCGGTCCTGTGGCCTCAGCCTCCCTGGAGGACAGCAGCCTCCACTCTCTTTGGTCCTGTCACTCACCTGGACAGGCCCACAGGTCACCCCTCCGGGACCAAGGCCCCCAGCAGAAACAGCCACATCGGCGCCATTCCTGTGATCGGCCCTGAGCACCCCAGGCCGCCTCAGCCGGATGCATCCCGCTGCTGTGCAGTCGGGGGTCCAACCCAGATAAGCGGGTCTCCCCACCATCCATTCATCTACACTCCCATAACCAGGACTGTGATGCAGACCCTGCTAGGTGAGCACTTCCATAAACATTTATTTTACGTGATGTGTCTTACTAGGGCAGCGATGGACTGTTCTGGATGTACTCCTCCCGGCCCGCTGCTGACACGTGGGCGTCTGATGCAGCAGCTCCTCGTCCGGCAGCCCCCCGGGCGGACGCCCGCTCTCCAGAACCACAGATGAATCAGAGTGCCCACAATGAGGGGCTGTGCGCTCCCCCAAACGCAGATAGCAAAAAGCAAGGTAACGAGCGAGCCTCGCAGCGCCAGTGCTGGCAAAGGCGATGGGTTAGCACACAGGTCAGCCTGAGAACACCCAGCCCTGCAGGGAGACCTCCCTCACACAGGGCCTCGGCCAGTCCAGCTGAGACAAGGATCCGTGCCAGACAGGAGTCGTAAAAGGGAGGACGCTGCCAGACAGGCCGGGCACCGGCAGCGTGGAGAAGGCCGCCTGAGCAGGGGACACGGGACAGCGGCCCTGTAAGACAGGCCAGGCACCGGCAGCGTGGAGAAGGCCGCCTGAGCAGGGGACACGGGACAGCGGCCCTGCAAGACGTGAGCCGCTGAAGGGACGCTGCTAGGAGGGTGGTGGAGACGTGATTTGAAATACGACTAGAAAGGGCACCCTGCTCTGTCAACGGGAGGGCAGGGCAGAGCGGAGGAAGCTGACGGGGAAGAAAGGGTGGCGGGAAGGAGGAAGAGGTGGAAGAGAAAGGGCAGGGAGGGAGAGAAAGGGAGGGGGAGGGAAGGAGGGAGGGGGATGGGGGATGGGGAGAAGTTGCCTAGGGCATCCTGGAGAGAAGTTATCCGAGGAATCCATTTTCTACTCTCTCCTGAAGCAAAGGGGTTCTGAGGACTTTCTGGCCTGGCTCAGTGAGGCCTGCGGCCTCCAGCTGCAGGTGGAGGCTGGTGGTGGAGGCTGGTAGTGGAGGCTGGTGGTTGGTGGAGGCTGGTGGTGGAGGCTGGTGGTTGGTGGAGGCTGGTGGTGGAGGCTGGTGGTTGGTGGAGGCTGGTGGTGGAGGCTGGTGGTTGGTGGAGGCTGGTGGTGGAGGCTGGTGGTTGGTGGAGGCTGGTGGTTGGTGGAGGCTGGTGGTGGAGGCTGGTGGTTGGTGGAGGCTGGTGGTGGAGGCTGGTGGTTGGTGGAGGCTGGTGGTTGGTGGAGGCTGGTGGTGGAGGCTGGTGGTGGAGGCTGGTGGTTGGTGGAGGCTGGTGGTTGGTGGAGGCTGGTGGACAGCCCCGCTGCAGAGCCTGTCGCTGCCTCCATGGCTCACAGCCCCCGGCTCTGCCGTGGCCCCGACAGCTGGGCACAAATGCACATACGCCCCCTGCCCCAGGGACGGACGTCAGCCCCCTGGGCCTGAGGCCACCTCACCGCCAGGCTCTCCTCGGCCACGCTGGCCCCAACTAGGTCTCTTCTTCATCCCTACAGATGGACATGCTGACCTCGGGTTCCAGCCATAACTATATGGCCTAGAACATACCGCCGATTCATGCTAAAGGGTCAACGTAAATAAGAGTTTCCTTCCATTCATCCCTTTCTGGGGTATTTTCCTATTTCCAGCCCCTAAGACAAGAACGACTTGTGACAGGCAAATGGCAGGCGCGGTGACCGGCTGGCACTCAGGGCTTCCCAGGGATCCCAGCTTCACGTCAGCAGGCTGCAGGCAGGAAGTGAATGTCCCCTGCCCGGCCCGGGCTGGCTGTGGGCAGTGGGGATCCACAGCCTCCACGCAGGGTCCATGGCTGGTGGGTGATGTCTGATGGCCGGGAAGGGGAAGCAGAGCTCAGGACCAGATGCCATTTGTGACACGAGCACACTGTGTGTGTGTGTGTGTGTGTGTGTGCACGCGCGTGTGCATGCACGCACGCCACCCCGTGTCACAAGGGAAAGCTCTCCCCTCAACCCTCAGGTGTCCCCAGAATGTCTCAGAGGAATGTGCAGCCGTAGGAGACACAGACACACAGGCGTGTCTGTGAAGACGCGAGCTGGAGTCAGGAGTTGGGACTTCTAGGCCTGGATGTCTAATGGAAGCCATCCCAGGCGCTGGGGCGGGGCGGGGGAGGGCCAGGGGGAGGGGGGGAGGCTCGGGGGAGGCGAGCCACCCACAAGATGCTGGTCACCAGCACTGCCCTGTCCCTGTGGGTGGCGCTGGTCCTGTCAGGAGCCGCCCAGACGTGAATCCCGCACCTAGGGCTGTCACCTGCCCGAGGGGTCGGCCTGGTCTACATGGTCCTTAGCTCTGCTCCATCCCGCAGTCCCCGGTGGCTCCCCTGAGCCTCTGGTGGCTGTCTTGTTGAAACCTCACACTCTCCGCTCCCAACATGGCTTCCCTGAGCATGGCCCTAAGTTGCTAGGCTCCTGACTAGAGACTCGGGGACTAGTGTAAGCTCACGTCAGCTGCACTGAGCTTCCGAGTCTTTGAGAATGCGGTCTATCCATGCACAGCCTATAAACTAAGGAGATCAAGGGAGGGGTGGGTTGGGAGGGACGGGGAAAGGATGAATTGATCTGCATGCCCTGTACAAATACACTGGCCCTTTTGTACAGCTACTTAAAGATAATAAGGACAAAAGTTGAAAGACGAATACAGGAGAATAGGAAATAGGGAGTTCCTTAGAATTAACGTTGAAACAGATGAAATGAAGCTCCCTGCCTCCCCACCACCCCAGCATCCTACATCCCGGTCCCCCCACCCTTCCTCTGAGAAGGTCACTAGGCTTGGGGCTCACCCTAAACCCAGCATGATCCCATCTCAAGACCCCCAACCTAATCACATGTGCAAAGGCCCTTCTGCCAACCACGATCCCACTTGCAGGCGCTGGTAGTTAGGAACTGGACGTTGCCACCCAGTTGCCCGTGAACCTCACACTCGAGCAAAGGAGAACGGCCCACTGGTGCCTGCAATCTGCAGCATTGGGACTTGCAAAGGGAAGAAGCGGGGTCGGGAGGCCAGAGAGAGCAGCAGAGGTCAGAAGGGATGTTCCTGCCCTGCTCCCAGTGGTGCAGAAGGAAGGCACTGCAGCTCCCAGCCTGACCTGCTAGTGCTCTTCAGGGCAAGGTCTGTACAGAGAAGAAACTACTGAAAGGGACAATAAGGAGAGAAAAAAAGGGCCTATTAAAGAGAACTACAGGCCATCACAATCACAAGAAGGAGATCGGGAGCAGCTGCACAGAGACAAGAGCCAGGAGAGGGACTGACCTCATGCAGCCAAGCTGACCCTGCGGCGCAGTGCGGGCTCATCCACAGCAGCCACGGCCGCCACGCTCAGCTTGGAGTGGGGTAGGACGGAGAGGCTGGCAGGAGCTGAAGCCACAGTTCTGCCCACGAGCACAGCTGCAGAACACAGCTGCCAGACTCTGCCAAGACTCACAGCACAGCAAGGGGGGTTCTGGGAACATGGTTGGGCCTGGCAGGGTGGCATTATTCTAGCCCACCCCGACAGAAAAGGCAGAGCATTCAGAAAACAATATGACAGCCAGGCGCCGGCGGCTCACGCCTGTCATCCTAGCTACTCAGGAGGCTGAGATCTGAGGATCGCGGTTCAAAGCCAGCCTGGGCAGAAAGTCCATGAAACTCTTATCTCCAATAAACCACTCAGAAAACCAGAAGTGGCACTGTGGGTCAAGTGGTAGAGCACTTGCCTTGAGCTGAAGAGCTGAGGGACAGCGCCCAGACCCAGAGCTCAAGCCCCAAGATTGACAAAGAAAAAAGGAAAAGAAAACAATATGACATGACTTTAACACCCAGGGAAACAGAAGGGAGAGACCTTTAATGCCTAAAATGCTACTCTGACACTTCTAAAGGTTCAAGAAAAGTAATGTGACATAAAAAAACAACAACAGGAAAGTACCGTGGTCAAATCCAACACGTAGTTATGATTTTTAAAAACTACGGAGCAGAATAGCATCCTACACGGCAATTAAGGAATGCCAGGAAGAAATGTCTCTGAATACATAAAAAAATCTAAGCTATCTTAGAGACATTAGAAAATTATACAAGAAATGAAAGAACACCTTAAAACGGTATATTGTAGAACCTTTGAGAACTGACAGCTATACCAGTCAGATCTCGGGAGTGAATAAACACCGTAGACAAAGCCTCCACCCAAAGAGATGCCACTGCCAAAGAGCACCGAAACCAGGAGGAAAGGAAGCCCGTGCGTCTCTGCTCCGAGTCCAGCGGGAGGCAACCCTCCTTCCCGTTCTGTCTCCTGGCTGCATTTTCTTTTGCGTTTACTTTTGACTTTGCAGGTATTTGTGACATGAGGGGTTCGCAGAAGACTCAAAGGAACCAAAGCAATGGGGAGGGGAGGGGACGGGAACGAGGCAGGGCAGATAGGGGAGAGGACAGGAAAATTAAAAGTAATCAAGAAAATTGAAGCTGGGCACCAGTGGCTCACGCCTGTCATCCTAGCTACTCAGAAGGCTGAGGTCTGAGGATTGAGGTTCAAAGCCAGCCTGGTCAGGAAAGTCCATGATACTCTTATCTCCAACAAACCACTCAGAAAACCCGAAGTGGCGCTGTGGGTCAAGTGGTAGAGCGCTGGCCTTGAGCTGAAGAGCTGAGGGACAGCGTCCAGGCCCAGAGTTCAGTTTAAAAGGCAAAATTCAGAATCAAAACAGAATCTGGAAATAAAGACTGACTAAGTTTTCCTCCCATCATCCCCTTTTCTTTTAAATATTAAGAACATTGCAATCTCCTTAGGTAGGAAGACAGAATAAAGAACATGTTAGCCCTTACCTTGCACATGTTAAGCAATTTGTAAACTCCCCGGCTAGGCAAAGGGATTGACAATAAAAGAGCCTTCTAATAAGTGGGTTCTTTGGCCACAAAGGAATGCCCTAACTATTACACCTATTACCCCTGGGGTTGGGGCAGACTGGTGGCCCTTATCTCTTATTTTAAATAACAAGAAGGCTCACATCAGCCATCTTTTGGGCAACAGACCCACCTTACCTTCATGGCTTTCATGTTTGAATGCTTACACAAACGGTTAGGACAGGAATGAACAGGACTCTACATCTAGACATGAGTTCAGGATGGGCCCAGCTCAGCAAACCTAACACACGCTCGGCTCAGCCAGTGCCCTGAAAGATTAAAAATTAGAGTTATATTTTACAATTGCTAACTGCTGATTTTGCTTTTATAAACTTGCTCGCCCTAGCACTAACCCCCCTCCCTTCTGGAAATAAGGAATTGAGTAAAAAGTCTCGGAGCCCAGACGCCGGCCCCTGGGACAAGGTTTGTGGTCATAGATAAAGAACAAACAGGTATGTTTTTCTGGTTCCTGTTTGAAGATTCCCTAAGTGGCTAAATGGGATCCAAGATAGGGACCCAAGATAGGGACCCAAGATAAGGACCCAAGATAAGGACCACCTGGCAAGTTCAGCAAACTAGGCCAAATGTTAATCAATCACAAGCCTGTAACTATGTAAACTCCCCTCCAGGGTGACCGCTCGCCCTAGACTTGCCCTGAGTCAACTGTTTTACAAAGAGTGTTATAAACTTCCCCGTGTAGTAAAAATGATTGCTGGGGTACATAGTGACTTTTAAACGGGCCAATCCCGGGGACACCTGGTGTTATATGCTAATCTTGTGGTTTTTGCCTTTAAGAATGCCTGTAACCGCGGTTCGGGGCTCTCTCCCTTGCCGAAGCAGAGAGACCGTTTGCGCAAACGCTGAATAAACTCCTCTTGCTTGTTGCATCTACTGGTTTGGGGTCTTGGTTTCTGGGGCGCCCTCCCGTTGACGGAAGTACCCAGGAGTCTGGGGTCTTTCAGCCCCAGCCTCTCTGTTCCCGTCCTCGGCACAGCCAGTGCCCCAGCCTCTTCTGTTCCCGTCCTCGGCGAGTCCTTCCTGCAGCCTCTCTGTTTCTGTCCTCAGCGCGTCCTTCCTGCTGCCTCTCTCTCCCAGCTTGTGACATCCATCCTCGCTAAACTTTAATAAAAAGAAGAAATAAAGTGAAAGAAGAGTTAAAGGAAAAATAAGCTGGAAAGAGAAAAGATCCAACGTACCAATAATATGAATCTCTAAGGAAGATTAGTAAGCAAACATAGAAAGTTGTATTTCAAGAAGACTTTCCTAAAGCTAACAAACTAAAAACCATTTGTAACTATACATTAGCACATGTCACATATCTTAGAACACCAGTTCAGAGCAAACACCGGAACGTCAGATTAATGCTAACCTGTCAAAATAAATGAATAAAATGTTCTCTTCTAATGTGTAAGATTTCTCTCATATTGGCGTTAGGTCTTCTGGTCCAAGTGGCTATTTTGTCAGCACTGCAGCATTGGAACCTGTCTCATATCCCGGTTATTTCTGATATATGGCTTTTTTTGTTTCCGTTCCTTTTCTTGAACAGACTAGCTAGACTTTCCTCAACTCTGCAGAGATTTTCAAAGAATGTGCATTTGACTTTGCTAATTTCTCTTAGCTCTTTGTTGTATATTTCACTGACTTGTTCTCTTTGCTTTTCCCTACTGCTATTATTTTAGCTTGCTTTTGTTTTTGTTTCTGTTTTGTGGTGCTGGTCCTGGGACTTGAACTCAAGCACTAAATGCTGCCTCTGAGCTTTTGTGCTGAGGGCTAGAGCTCTACCGCATGAGCCACAACTCTACTTCTGGCTTTTTGGTGTTTCATTGGAGACAAGAGTCTGATGGACCTTCCTGCCCCGGCTGACTTCAAACCTTTATCCCAGATCTCAGCCTCCTGAGTAGCTAGGATGACAGGCGTGAGCCACTGGTGGCTGGCTACTTTTGTGTGTGGGGGGGTTACTTTGCGCATTTTTCTGGCTTTCTTCGTGAACCTGCACTGCCAGTGCACAGGTTCCCTTTCTCTGCATCTCACCAGCCCTCACTCTCCATCAGGCTGATAATGTCCATTCCAACAGGTGTGCGGTCACATCACACCGTAGTTTAAAGTTGCATCATCCCAGAACTAATTGCGCATCTTTTCAGATATTGTCTATCAGTGTGTGTGCTTTGCATCCTTTCCCATTATTGTCTTGCTGTTGAACTGAAATGCTTCCTTCCGTCTACTTTTCTTCTTACACCCTGAGGTGCGTAGGTTGTCTACTTCCCCTGTGCTCTGGGGTCAGATTCGCACCCCAAGCTGGTGGACTCGGCTTCCACCCCGTTCTCTCTCATCTGCCAGGTCTTCATTTTACACCTTTAGGAAAGTTCTTGAGCCCAGGTTCTCCGGGGCCTGGCTCCCGCTAGCCGAGTGACGGGGCACTCAGAAGGCGGGGAATGTGTCTCCACGCTGCCCGGCCCACCCGCCCCTGGCACTGCCTGCGCTGCCCCTTTGTGAGTCCCGGGCAGGACTGCGGGCCTTGGCATCACACGCATGGCTCAGGCTCGCGGGAGCCACCCCGTCCCTCCGCTCCCCGCCACGCAGCCCCCCTCTTCAGAGCCCAAGCCGTGAATCACGAGCCTCGGCATCAGGAGTTCTGCCCTTTGCTCCCAGCTCAGGATACCCCAGGATGCCAGGCGCCCCGTGGGGGCCACCGGGGCCACTGGGCCGCTTCTCCTCCCCTCCTCCACCATCAGTTCCTGTGGAAACACTGTCCAATTGCATGGCTGAGTCATGAGGGAGGCTGGGGCCTCACCAACCGCTCAGCCGTGGCCAGACATGGAGGCCTCCGATGCGCCCGGACCCAGCAGACCCAGCTCCCAGGCACAGAGCCAGCCATGTCTATGCCAGGCAGCCTGCACTGCGCCCAGCAGCTGCTTCCGGGAGGCCGCTTCTGCAGCCCCTTCTCCCAAAGCCCGAGACCAGTGCCACATGTTGGCCGTTCAGGAGAGGAAGGGAGTCAAGCCAGGAGCAGGACTTCATTGAGGGAAGCGTCTGCAGAGACCGCTTCCAACAGCAGACCGCAGGGATCTCCACGCGGCTCTGAGGGCGGCCACGCGGCTCCGGCTGACCCACCCGAGTCTGGGAATCACCTGCCATTCGAGTAAGGAAGCATTCCCAGGTTTGTGCAGGGGCTGCTGCACGTGTACAACACAAATCCATTTTAAAGCTGTAAACAGACGCATGAGCATTTTAGTATTTTTGCCTTTTTTCTCACTAAACAAATACTGAAAGTGATGGGTACTTTTTGGTTGTTTTGTGCTAGCCTAGGGCGTGAACTCAGGGCCTGGACACTGTCCCTGAGCCTTTCTTTGCTTAAGGCTGGTGCTCTACCACTGGAGCCACAGCTCCACTTCCAGTTTCTTGGTGGTTAATTGCAGATAAAAGTCTCTTGGACTTTCCTGCTGGAGCTGGCTTGGCACCGCGATCCTCGGCTCTCAGCCTCCTGAGTAGCCAGGATGACAGGCGTGAGCCACCGGTGCCCAGCAATCAGTGCTTTTTAACAAAAGCAGTATCTAAGTACCAGTTATGGGAGCTCAAGCGTTTTTGAGATTACAGGACACACTGATCTAGAGACGCCGGAATTGGCAACCACTAGCCTTTGGTGGAGACCTAGGCAGGGCCTCGGGCCCTAGGCCCTGCGCCGAGGAAGATCTGGGGGTGCAGGTTCCCCAAGACTCACAGCAAAATGTATCTTCTGCCTTTGTTATGTATCAGCAGTGAGCGAAGGTCGGGCCAGCATTCCTCCAAGGAAAACAAACAGCTCATCCTGGGGCTGGCCACCACGCACTGCCCAGGCCAGAGGCCACCTGCAACATCACAGGCCCCTCTGGGACAGCCCGACGTGGGTTGGGAGGCTGCGCAGGCCGGGGCCAGAGGCCAGAGCCGGCCCCTCCCACTCAGCAGGCCGCAGGCTCTGTAGTGCAATGAAAGGAAAGCAGAAGCCTCTCTTGCGTGTGACCTTGGCAAGGGCACCAGCAGCTGTCCGTGGAGGTCACCAGACGGGAGGGGAGGGGACGGGTCCTGGGAGGCAGGAGGCAGCGCTCCAAGCCAGAATTGCAGGAGCCTTTCCAAGGGTTTGAGTTGGAGTCTTATTTTCATAAAGTATGTGTGTGAGAAGGAATGGTGCAGAGAAAGAATGAAATGGAGCAAGAACAAGAGGAGCCAAGAAACAGAAGCAGGAGATGAGTTCAGAGAAAGCAGGGAAGCAGGGGAACAAAGGAGAAGAGTCAGGGAGCAAGTCATAGGAGACAGGAAGAGGCTCGGGGAGTGTGGGTGTGTCCAGAGAATAGGGGGGCACGGTGTGTCAGGAGAAGAATCGGGGTGTGAGTGTGTCAGGAGAGCCGGGGGGTGTGAGCCTGGGAGGAGAATCTGGACTTGGCATTTAGAGTGTGCTAGAGTGCACTGTCAGGGCTGGGCAGGTGGCTCAGTGGTAGAGTGCTCGCCTCGCATGCATGAGGCCCTGGGTTCAATTCCTCAACACCACATACACAGAAAAAGCCAGAAGTGGCGCTGTGGCTCAAGTGGTAGAGTGCTTGCCTTGAACAAAAGAAGCTCAGAAACAGTGCCCAGGCCCTGAGTTCAAGCCCCAGAACTGGAAAAAAAAAAAAAGAAAGAAAAAAAACACAAGAGTGGCCTGGCAAACAAAGCCTGTGGATTGTGACCAAAGAAAGAGGTGTGGAGGGAGGCACAGCCACCCCGTTTTTAAAGCCCCTCTTTGGGGGTAACATGACTGGGCAGCCTGCAGGAGCATGGAGAAAGAAGTCGCTCGGCAAAGCCAGGCTGCAGGAAAGAACGTGGGCCAGGCAGAGGGCAGAGGCGGGGCAGCGGTGGAAGCCAGGCTGAGTCTGGCCCAGGAAGAGCAACGCCCCCGTGCCCGTGACCCAGGCCCCACCCAGGCAGAGGGCAGAGGCGGAGCAGCGGTGGAAGCTGGAAGCGAGGCTGAGTCTGGCGCAGGAAGAGCCACGCCCCAGCTCCACGCAGGGCGGTGCAGCTCAGCCCAGTGTGCCCGTGACCCAGGCCCCACCCTACACAGCCCAGAGCAGCGCCCCTGACAGCCGGCAAAGCCGCGTCTGGACCACTCCAGGCCCCGGTGGAGCCTTCTGTGGCTGAGAACTGACCTGCTGAGCTCAGTCTGGGACGCACATGCCCACCGCAGACCCTCCCCGGCCACGCCCCTCCGTCACGTGGGCCTCACAAACACGTCCAGCCTCTGTGGGCAAGGCCCCGGGAAGTGCTCGGGACCCTGGGCACCAGGGTGAGCCACCAGGTAGGGGTCAGTCCCTGCCATACAGAAGGTGGCCCACTGATCATGTCTGAACAAATGGGAGGACAGCCAGGCACCGTGGCTCACGCCTGTCATCCCAGCTACTCAGGAGGCCAAGATCTGAGGATCACGGTTCAAAGCCAGCCTGGGCAGAAAAGTCCATGAGACTCTTATTTCCAATAAACCACTAGAAACCTGGAAGTGGCGCTGTGGCTCAAACTGGTAGAACACTAGTCTTGAGCAAAAGAGCTCAGGGACAGCACCCAGGCCCCGAGTTCAAGCCCTACAAATGTTGAAAAGAATTTTTTTCCAAAAGGGAGGCCAACTATGGTCAAGTGAACAGGACTGAGAACAGAAGTCACTGAGGGCAGCATCCTGGTTATCTGTAAGACAGGGGGGCCTTTTATGTAGTCCGTTAACACTCCTAAGAGTGGTGTGGGCAGGCCCAAGGAAAACACACAGCCGTGAGGGGGCTCAGCCTCCGCCCCGAGAGCCTGGCAGGCTCACCGTCCTGGTCTGAGGGGCTCAGCCTCCGCCCCGAGGCCTGGCAGGCTCACCGTCCTGGTCTGAGGGGCTCAGCCTCCATCCCGAGGCCTGGCAGGCTCACCGTCCTGGCCTGAGGGGCTCAGCCTCCACCCTGGAGAGCCCGGCAGGCTCACCGTCCTGGCATGGACGGCCATGAGCTCCAACTTCCCACAAGGTGAGCCTGGTTTCTGTCCTGGGTTTCAATCACCCTAAAGATGAGCATCCCCAGACCCCAAAACCTCAATATCCAGGGTCCCAGAAGTAGAGCGGAGAGGACCTGGCCATCTGCACACCTGCGTGTCCTGAAGTCTCTCCTGAGGGCCCGGGGCGGGGCTGGGACCCTGGGAGGGTGGGAGGTGGGGGTCCGAGGGGGGCCTGCAGTGAGCCCCCTGCTGGAGAGCTGGAGGAGGCCGCCCTCTGCCCGCACCGCGCAGCCTCCATGCCTCTTCCTTCATTCTGTGTGGTCTCGTCCCCCCACTGCCAGCCTGTCGCATAAACATGCGCCATCCCTCCTCCACTCACGATAACCTCACTCCACTTTCTTCTTCCTGAAGCAGTTATCGAGTAATGATGTCATGTATTTAAGCTTAATAAACATAATTACTATCAACATTTAATTGATTCTTGATTACAATCAATTATATTCCTGAAACAATCAAGCATCCTACAATTAAAAATAATTGATTCATTAGCACACCCCCTTACTTGAAATTACACAAATGCATTATTTATGTAATTAGACACATTTACAGTTCATTATTCCACATTTTATGCTATTGTTACAAAGCTACTAAACTCTTCAGCTTACTTTTTAATCTTTCTTTGGCTAACACTGAGCGAGAACACTAAGTTTATTCAAGTGGATTCAGTTTTAAGAAATGGAAGTTACCAACACAAGACAATCAAGTTATAAATCAAAAGCCTGAATAGCATGTCAATTCAAAAACAATAATTAACCAATCCCCCCCATATTTCCAGGGGGAGATAGGGGGACCCGTAATAGTTTGCATGTAATCGTGTGTTTTACCAGTTTGGTGGAATACTTCCTGGTTGAGGCAAACTTCTTCAGTGTGATGCTGGATAGGGACATTGAAGGAACATCATGGTGGCCATGGGAGGCCCAGGCTGCGACCTGTACAGCAGGCCGAGTCCGCCTGGTTAAATGACTCATTCTAGGAGTGACCACGCTCTAGCCTCACCCGATCTCCAAGGCCGAGCAGTTTCTCAGGCGACGCTCACTGTGTGGCTCCCGACACCCGTGTCCCTCAGAACTGGCCCTGGTCACTGCCTACTCCCGCCCAGATCTTCCTGCATGGGAATAGGAGCTCACCGGAGCCCAGAGTGGGAACGGGAATGGGAGCCAGGAACAGCCTGGCGCGGGTGACCCCAGAGGTCCCACGAGGCACCTGAGAGAGGACGCTGACGGCGATGGCCCCTCCTCCCACAGAGCGGCAGCTCGGCCACCACAAGCTGTGCCAGTGTGTGGGCAGTGGGCTCTGTGTGCTGATCGTGCCTGTACACCAGCCACGTGGGAAGAAGATGAGAGAAGTGCAGTCTAAGCCAATCTGGGGCTAAAAGTGTTGGAAAAATAACTAAAGGGCAAAAGGACTGGGATAGAGCTCCTGCTGGCCCCAGGGAGGTCCGGAGCGCGAACCCAGAACTATAATCGCAAGGGCCCAACAGCCGCGTGCATGTGACCCGAGGGAACACTGCCCAGCGAGAGGAGCAGTGCAGACAAGAGGCAGTCTATTGAACTGCTGTGGGTCTTTATTTTTCTTTCCTTTTCCTTTAGCTTGTTCCCTTTTGTCAGTGTTTTTTTTTTATTTTTTCTGTACCCTTTGTACCCGGTGCGGTCGGTCTGCTGTGGTCTGACACGCGTGTCCCTGGCTGACAGCCCTGCCGATACACCTAAAATACCGAATTGTACACCTGAAAGAGCGTGTTCTATGACGTGTTAACTTTATCCAAATAAAAGAAATTTAACTAAATGAAATTGTGAATATTAGAAAATCGGAACTGAAATATGTTAATAAGGTACCCAACTGATAGGAAACAAAAATAGGTTTAGTTAAGGAAATAACCTAAGAAATAAATAGTATACCAGAAGAATTTAAAAAAAAGACCTCAGAAGCATTCCAGGGCACAAATATCTCAACAGAAAATACTTTAAAACTCTGGCTGCAAGGTGCAGAAAGCATCTGAACAGCAGGGAAGGAGACACCAGCCACACAGAAACAGCACAGAGCAGGAGCCACATCACGTATGAGAGAAATGACAGCATACTTGAAAATGTACCAGAAAACACGTCCTACACTAAAGAATAAAGCAGATCTCCAATACCACCGAAAACTGATGATAAGACTTAAATATGCTCAAGTCAAGACCTGGAGACATTTAATTCTGAGGATAGTTTCTTTCAAAATATCTACCCAGGCAAGATAGGTTTCTTTTTCACAATGAAGTATCAGCTTGGCCTCCGTTTACCTCCCATCAATTCAAAGTCTGGACAACAAGGAAGCTGAGCCTCAGATTTAAAAGGAAAGCCAAAGCCAAGTGTAGTGATACATGGTTGTAACCCCAGCCAAGGCAGGAAGGTTGTGAGTTCAAGGCCAACCTGGGCTACGTAGCAAGAATCTACCTCAAAAAAAAAAAAAAAGGAAATTTTACTACCCCCAAATTCTGCGTCCCGCTGTCTGAGAACGAACTCCATTTGTCCATCTTCACAGAAGGAAAACTCCCTCCACAAGGGCACACTGTGGAATGAAAGGTTGCCAAGGGATTCAAACCAATTGATCAAGAGAGCCTGGTAATTGTTTTAAATTAGACACATCTCTCTCACATGATCCTTAAAGATAAAACAGTCAATGTGAGAAATAATAGCCGAGCGACAACGTAAAGGGCAAACCACAAAGGAACTCAAAGAAAAAGTAAAAGAAAGCAAATGCACCAATTTCCTCAATTTAGATAGGAAAGGTCAATAACGATGCTTCATTCTTGATGTGGATACTTAGACTGTATGTTTTCCCGTAGCCAGGAAAATGATGCGCCATAACTGAATCAATAAGCAATATACAAAAGCCACGTATGAGATTAAAAAGGATGCTCAAGAACTATTCCTCACAAGTTCCCAGACATTTTACAGGCTGGTGTTCAGACTTCCAGAAACCTGGAATCTCCATGCAGGGTGCACGAAAGGATGGCCGTGACTGTGAAGACGGCTGAGCAGCCGTAAGGGTACGAGAACGTTCTACGGGAACAGCCATGAGCGCGAGGGCGCAGGGCCTCCGCGATCAGCTGATCACACAAAGTGACACGCATCGAAATGAACCCCAGGAGAGAGAAACGACAGGTTTTCCTGCCTTTTTTTTTTCTTTTACTTTGGTCGTGTTTGTCCATTTATCTGTCTTTGGGAGTGAGGGGGACAGAATCAGAGGGACGAAGTGGGAGCAGAGCGGCTGCGGCACTCTCCGGACGCGATGTTGAACAGGAGCTACACAGCTTGGGGGGGGTCGGGAGAGAAAGCCCCGGAGAGCATGGGGAAGGGCTGACACTGGCCAGAGTGGAATGTACTCCGTCCCTGAGTGATGTGCATCACCTTCTTAGAACAATCAGAAAACTAAAAACAAGAGTAGCCGTGTAGACACAGATAGGCTCTCTCACGTGGAAATAAAGTCGTAATGAACAGGGGGAGGTCGCAGGGCAAAACACACACTGGGTCATCGGCCAGAGCAGCCCAGGGACGGGCCCAACCTCGGCAAGACTCTTGCACACGGCCACCCACGGCCACCCTGACCTCCTGACCACACAGCTGCAACACGGCCACCCTGACCTCCTGACCACACAGCTGTGACACGGCCACACTGACCTCCTGACCACGCAGCTGCGACACGGCCACCCTGACCTCCTGACCACACAGCTGCGACACGGCCACACTGACCTCCTGACCACGCAGCTGCGCAGCCCCGAGCAGGCTGCCCGCCTCCTCTGGGCTTTGAGGGCCGCAGCCACACGGAGCTGTGGGAGGATTGGCAGGCCTCGGGGAGAGGCGGGGCCTGCCCAGGAGCATGTTCAATACAACAGGGAAACCAGGGTTCGCTACCCAGGAGGGAACAGGGCTGTGCTTGCACCTGCCCACGCAGGAGCGGCCCAACCACAAGGGTAAACAATCGGCGCAGGTGCGGATACGAAGATACGAGCTTCGGGAGTGGGAAGTATTTCCACCTGAGAGAAAGGGGCCGAGAGACGATGGAGAGACACAAAGTGGCAAATCAGGAGAGAAGAGACGGTGACCTGCGTGCGGGAAGCCGGGCGCGGGGCCGCAGTCCTGTCGCAGGGCGTCTGTCTCGAGGTGAGTGCCCACGGGCCGGCAGGGCCAGGCCGCCCCGCCTGCGCCCTCCGTCCGGGGCCCACCCAAAGCACAAGGGAACTAAAATGCCTGCAATAAATGTCGCCTTTGTAACATTAAAAAAATACTATTTCCTAAGGGAAAGGAGCAGGCTGGCTCATTACAGCTCCAGAAGCCACACAACCCCGAGGGCTGCATGTTTTGTGCAAAGTGAGCGGCAGGCTGCGCGCCGACGCCGTCCCTGTGCTTGCCCCCCCCCGCCCCCCTCCTCCCCGCCCCCCCTCCTCCCGGCACTGCATCTGCACACAGAGCCGGGCTTCAAAGACGCTGCGTCCACCGAGGAATCCAACCACAAGCTCTGCGGCCGGCGCTGCTCGCTCTCCACACTCGTTTGTAGGAAATACGAGGCACTAAACGAGCGACACCGAGCTCCTCGGGAAGAATGGCAGCAAGAGGACACGCACACCATGAATCCCCTCCACCCAGCCGCCCAAACCTTCACAGCCCATGGAGTGCACGCCGCGATCAATCTGGCAAGAGGCTGACGCCCTTCAGATCGATGCCCACCGACCTGCGCACCGGGGCTTCGGGGCTTCGTTACTGCAGGCTGCACGGTGGTCGCGCCCTGGCCAAGGACGCGGGGGTGCAGCAGAGATGGTCGCCGAGCCGACCCTGGTGGAAGGGAGGCGTTGGGAGAGCTGGGGCTTCAGCGCCCCCAGGCCTGGGCCCCGACGCCACCCCCGTCACACGCCCCCACCGCGCAGTCTCCACTGCACGCAACATGACCTGCTTTGCTTGCCACAGGCACTGGGAAGAGTGAATGGCACCCGACCCCAGGAGCCTGGGCATGGGGGGCGGCAGGAGGTCGGACTGACGTCAGCCTCTACACCCAGGCTGGGCAGGGCTGCGGAGGACCAGACACGGACGTTTCCCACAGGTGTCCCACCAGACTCATCACAACCGCCTCCGTCTGCAGATACACAAACCAACCCAGGCCAGGCGCCCGAGCCTCCCGCCTGTCACCCTAGCTACTCAGGAGACTGAGACCCGAGGATCAAGGCACAAAAGTCTATGAGACTATCTCTAAAGAACAACCAAAAGGATGGAAGTGGAGCTGTGGCTCAAGTGGTAGAGCACCAGCTTAGAGCAGAAAAGATAAAGGACAGTCCCAGGCCCTGAGTTCAAGCCCCAGGACCAGTACACATACACCCCACCTACCCTTCAGGAGATAATGCCACAGGCCTGGCCCAGAATGAGCAGTGACAGGGACGGAGCAAGCCCAGGGCCCTGGTGGACAGAAGGGCTCCCACACTTGTAGCCTCGGACTGGCCCTCGGGTTGCCCATGCCCTGCCCAGCACAGCAGTGGGCAGATCAGACCCCACCCCCACCCCACCCACCCCTGGGGCCTTGGCCTCTCTAGGAAACCTTCAGAACTCGAAAAACCACGAAGCTCTTCACAAGCGGTCTTGGCAAGCAGGCGGCCGAGGATGGCTCGCGGGGCCCCGGCCTCCCGTGCCGCAGGCCCCTCACACCTCCAGGAAGCCAGTGTTTGCGTGTGTAACAGGCACGTGGCTCTGCGTCTCCTCCAGAGATGGGGCTCCCAGGCTAAATGGGGAGAGGGTTTGCTCACACAAGGGCAAAACCACAGACACCGCAGCCAGGGCCGGGGGGGGGGGGGGCGATGCGACACGTTGTCTGTGCTGAAGGAGCTGGAGAGAAAACCCCTTCCCCAGACCCGACAGCCTGAGGTGTCAGCAGGCATCGGGGGCACACGCAGGGACTGGTGACCGATGTGGCGTGGGCAAAGCCAGCCCAGCACACACAGATCCCAGAGGCACCAGCCCAGCAGGGCTCCGGACCCGCCCTCTGGCCACAGGGAAACAAAGCGGGGTCCTGGCCCACTCCATCCGGAGCCGGGGCGCTCGCAGGACGCAGCTCGCGGCACCGAGGCCGCCACGGACGCAGGGTGGCGGCTCTTTGTTCTCTGCCCTCACGATGCCCATGCGCCCGCTCAGCAGAGGGCGCTCTGGCGGCGCTGGTGGCTGCCACCGGCCTGTTTCGGCCTCTTCCCATACCCGGGGTGGACGCAGATGCGCGCGGGGACAGAACCATGCGGCCCGGGCCGCTGTCCCCGCGTGGGCCAGGCCACCCACCGCTGGCCATCTGCTTGCTCCTCCCCCCACGGAGGCCAGACCCTGGGCCCTGGATCTGCCCCGCACCAGGCAGGGGACAGGTGGCAGCAGAGACAGCCACGGTGCCGTGTGGCAGCTGCACCTGCGTGTGCGGCGCCAATTGGACCCACACGGCTCCACGGCACGCAGGGCGGCGAACACCTTCCTCCCCGCCACAAAACCCGAGGCGGACCACGAGGCGGACCACGAGGCGGACTACCCGCCAGCCCCGGGGCGGAAGCCAGGAGCCCCGGGAGCGAGGGGCCTGGGACGGGCTGCAAGCCTCCACGGCCACGCACGCTCGCCGGCAGCACAGAGACAGGACAGGGCAGAGGACAGGAGGAGGTGGAAGCCTGGGCCCGCTGCCCACCACACACCACGCAGGCCCGAGGGCGCCCAGCCCAGTGCCCCGGCTTCTGCACGTGGGCAGGGCGTGCCCCGGGCCTGGCCCACAAGCTGACCCCTCCCTGGAGACCTGCAGAGCCCCCCCCCCCCACGCTCAGGGGGACAGACTGACTACATTTTCTGAATCCCCAGTGATTTGGGATTTGACTAAAATTCCCACTTGGGGGCCACGAAGTAGTCTCACCGCTCACAGTTACTTACTGGTGACCAGATCACTTTTATCAGAAAGATAAAATGAGAGAACAGAATGGCGTTCTCTCCTCAGCTCCTCCACGCACTCCGCCCGCTGCTCCCAGTCCATTCCCACACCATAACTAGCCAGCATGGGCACAGCAAGCCGAGGGTGGTGGAGCCAAAGACGGAGCCTCCCGGGGACAGCCCAGCCCGAAAGGGCATCGGGAGAGAGATCAGCACGTTCTGACGTCCATCAGGAAAGATCTCGGCTTCCTGACACTTGAGATGTGTCCTGAAGGCCCAGGTAGGATTTGGACAGATGGAGAGAGGACAGTGAACAAGGCCCCGAGGCAGGGAACAGCCAGAGATGGCTGGAATCAGGGTGCCCTGGGTGGGGTGCTGGAACCGGGGTGCCCTGGTGGGGTGGGGTGCTGGAATTGGGTGCCCTAGGAGGGGAGGGGTGCTGGAATCAGGGTGCCCTGGGTGGGGTGCTGGAATCGGGGTGCCCTGGATGGGGTGCTGGAATCGGGGTGCCCTGGGTGGGGTGCTGGAACCGGGGTGCCCTGGTGGGGAGGGGTGCTGGAATCGGGGTGTCCTGGTGGGGTGGGGTGCTGGAATCAGGGTGCCCTGGTGGGGAGGGGTGCTGGAATTGGGGTGCCCTGGTGGGGAGGGGTGCTGGAATCAGGGTGTCCTGGTGGGGAGGGGTGCTGGAATCAGGGTGCCCTGGTGGGGAGGGGTGCTGGAATCAGGGTGCCCTGGTGGGGAGGGGTGCTGGAATCAGGGTGTCCTGGTGGGGAGGGGTGCTGGAATCAGGGTGCCCTGGTGGGGAGGGGTGCTGGAATCAGGGTGTCCTGGTGGGGTGGGGTGCTGGAATTGGGGTGCCCTGGGAGGGGAGGGGTGCTGGAATCAGGGTGCCCTGGTGGGGAGGGGTGCTGGAATCGGGGTGCCCTGGTGGGGTGGGGTGCTGGAATTGGGGTGCCCTGGGAGAGGTGGGGTGCTGGAATCAGGGTGCCCTGGTGGGGAGGGGTGCTGGAATCGGGGTGCCCTGGTGGGGAGGGGTGCTGGAATCGGGGTGCCCTGGTGGGGTGGGGTGCTGGAATCGGGGTGCCCTGGGTGGTGGCGGGGATGCTGAGGCCCCGGCAGGCAGAAGTGTGCAGGGAGTGATCGATAGTGCTGTAGAAGTCACTGAAGAACGGATGCTGGGAGAAGGTCAGCTTTGTGAAAGGTCAGCCCCATCCCCCAAGGGGCCAGCGCGCCTCAGACACAATTCCGGCTTAGCCAGAAAATGAAGTGGGCACTTAGTGAAGCTGGAAGTCCTGGTGGAGGTGCGCCTCGCCCTCCTGGCCCTCCCATGCTCTTTCTTGCCCCCAGCCCTGAGGGCCCACCTCACGGGCTCCGCCACCGTCTCTGCAGGCCGCCCAGGGGTCGGGACCCAGAGGGGCGGGTGTCCTGCGTGGAGGAGGACCGGGGTGCTGGTCCCCATGGGGTGCCCCAGAGAACACGGCCCCGGAGACCTCCGGCCCTCAGAGGGACGTAACCCCAGGCGAGCTGAGGGTCGCTGGCTGGAGGCTCTGTGCTTCTTTCTGATTTACCACCAAATCTATCGTGTGTGTTTTTTACTACTTTTGTTAGCAATCAGTAAGTGTGTTTGCAGGCACTGATGGCACACGCCAGTCATCTTCACTACTCAGGAGGCTGAGAGCTGAGGACCACAGTTCAAAGCCAGCCCAGGCAGAAAAGTCCATGAGACGCTCTTATTTCCAATGAACCACCAAAAAGCTGGAAGGGAGGTGTGGCTCAAGCAGTAGCACACCAGCCTTGAGCAAAAAGGCTAAGCAAGAGCAGAAGACCAACCTTGAGCAAAAAGGCTAAGCAAGAGCAGAAGACCCTGAGTTCAAGCCCCCAGCCCAGGCCAAGAATCTAGGGATTTGTTCAAATGAAAGATGGAGAGAACACAGTAGACTGGAAATGAAAATTCTGCCTCTTTAAATCTCATCCTCTCTGGGCACAAGTAGTGAGCACAAATCCACAGGTGGGCACATGTGAGCTGCCACACTCAACCCACAGCGTGGGCACACGTGGGCATGTCACACTCAACCCGCAGCATGGGCACACGTGGGCGTGTCACACTCAACCCGCAGTGTGGGTACACGTGGGCGTGTCACACTCAACCCACAGGTGGGCACAGTGGGCATGTCACACTCAACCCACAGCGTGGGCACACGTGGGCATGTCACACTCAACCCGCAGCATGGGCACACGTGGGCGTGTCACACTCAACCCGCAGTGTGGGTACACATGGGCATGTCACACTCAACCCACAGGTGGGCACAGTGGGCATGTCACACTCAACCCACAGCGTGGGCACACGTGGGCGTGTCACACTCAACCCACAGCGTGGGCACACGTGGGCGTGTCACACTCAACCCACAGCGTGGGCACATGTATGTGTGTCACACTCAACCCACAGTGTGGGCACACATGGGCGTGTCACACTCAACCCGCAGCGTGGGCACACGTGGGCATGTCACACTCAACCCACAGCATGGGCACACGTGGGCGTGTCACACTCAACCCACAGGTGGGCACAGTGGGCATGTCACACTCAACCCACAGCGTGGGCACACGTGGGCATGTCACACTCAACCCACAGCGTGGGCACACGTGGGCGTGTCACACTCAACCCGCAGCGTGGGCACACGTGGGCGTGTCACACTCAACCCGCAGTGTGGGCACACGTGGGCGTGTCACACTCAACCCACAGCGTGGGCACGTGTATGTGTGTCACACTCGACCCACAGCATGGGCACGTGTATGTGTGTCACACTCGACCCACAGGTGGGCACGTGTATGTGTGTCACACTCGACCCACAGCGTGGGCACGTGGCATGTCACACTCAACCCGCAGCGTGGGCACACGTGGGCATGTCACACTCAACCCGCAGCGTGGGCACACGTGGCGTGTCACACTCAACCCACAGGTGGGCACGTGTATGTGTGTCACACTCAACCCGCAGGTGGGCACGGTCATCGCTGGGAGGTATGGCCACCCAACCCACCACCCCTGTTTTATTTGGTGGTAGGCCTTTATACCCCACCGAGCTGTTTAAATCTTGTATTAAGTGAGCAATCTGGATTAATCATGCCCCAGGAGGGCTCTCACCTGCCTGGCACAGGGGTGCGTGCTGCAGCGGCAGCTGTGGCTGTGGCTGCAGTGGTGGCTGCGGTGGTGGCTGCGGTGGTGGCTGTGCTTCTCTGGTACAGGTACGCATGCTGCGGTGGCTGTGGCTGTGGCTGTGGCTGTGGTGGTTGTGGCTGTGGCTGTGGCTGTGGTGGCTGTGGCTGTGGCTGTGGCTGTGATGGCTGTGGCTGTGGCTGTGGTGGCTGTGGCTGTGGCTGTGGCGGTGGCTGTGGCTGTGGCTGTTATGGCTGTGGCTGTGGCTGTGGCTGTTATGGCTGTGGCTGTGGCTGTGGCTGTGGCGGTGGCGGTGGCTGTGGCTGCGGTGGCTGCGGTGGCTGTGGCTGTGGCTAGGTGGCTGTGATGGCTGTGGTGGCTGTGGCTGTGGCTGCGGTGGCGGTGGCTGTGGCTGCGGTGGCTGTGGCTGTGGCTGCAGTGGCTGCGGCTGTGGCTGAGGTGGCTGTGGCTGTGGCAGTGGCTGTGGCTGTGGCTGTGGCTGCAGTGGCTGTGGCTGTGGTGGCTGTGGCTGTGGTGGCTGTGGCTGTGGCTGCAGTGGCTGCGGCTGTGGCTGAGGTGGCTGTGGCTGTGGCAGTGGCTGTGGCTGTGGCTGCAGTGGCTGTGGCTGTGGCAGTAGCTGTGGCTGAGGTGGCTGTGGCTGTGGCTGTGGTGGCTGTGGCTGAGGTGGCTGTGGCTGTGGCTGCGGTGGCAGTGGCTGTGTCTATGGCTGTGGCTGCGGTGGCTGTGATGGCTGTGGCTGTGGCTGTGGTGGCTGTGGCTGTGGCTGTGGCTGTGGCTGTGGCTGCGGTGGCTGTGGCTGTGGCTGTGGCTGTGGCTGTGGTGGCTGTGGCTGTGGTGGCTGAGGTGGCTGCAGTGGCTGTGGCTGTGGCTGAGGTGGCTGTGGCTGTGGCAGTAGCTGTGGCTGTGGCTGCCGTGGCTGTGGCTGTGGTGGCTGTGGCTGAGGTGGCTGTGGCTGTGGCTGCGGTGGCAGTGGCTGTGTCTATGGCTGTGGCTGCGGTGGCTGTGATGGCTGTGGCTGTGGCTGTGGCAGTGGCGGTGGCTGCGGTGGCTGCTGTGGCGGCCGCCATGGCTGCGCTTGTCTTTCTTATTAAAGGGGAGGGTGGAGTCAGGTCTGGACTGCTCTGCGCTGAACAAGCCAGGCGGTGCTTAGCCAGCTCCTTCGCTCCAAGCGCCGCAGCCCCGACAGCGCCCAGCACCGAGAGCCTGGCGCTCTCTGGGACGGTCCTACGCCAGCCTTCTCTCCCAGGGGAGGGCGCTGGCTGGCTCTGCCCATCCTGCAGGGCCTCAGCACGGAGGAGACAGGTTCCAGGGCCCAGAAGGAGGCCAGGACAGGCTTCTCGGTGTTGGCACCAGCAGCATGGGCACCGAACATGTGGGTCTGATTGTCCCAGGCGTGTGAACGCAACTGCCCGGACGGGGAGAGGAGAAACAGGATGGGCACACGGCAGGACCAGCGGGCTGAGCGGCCGGCCTGTCCATCACAGGGCCCTAACTCCCATCTCTCTGCAAAGGCCCAGTGCCAAGTGAAATGACGCTCCTCCTGGCTCTGAAGGCTGAGCGCACAGACTCCTGGGGACCAGAGCCTTCCCGGCATGCCACTGGCCTCTCCCCGACACAGGACACCACCACCAAGGAAACCTCTGCGTCTAGCGCTGGCAGAGGGCTTCGCGCCTGCCTCTCAGGCTCGTGCGCCCCGGGGGCCCCGGGCCTTGCAGGGCGGGTTTCTATCCAGGGATTCTACACACCCAGGTCAAGGCCTGGGTCCATCTCTCTTCTGCTTCTGAGAAGAAAGCCATGTCTGCAGCTCACACGCACCCCAAATGCCACTGAGGCACAGCTCAGTACCTCGTGAACCCAGCCCCCGTGGAACATCTACCTTGACCCGGGAGAGAACTGAAAGCAGGGTTCGAACTGCATGCTGCCTTTGCTCGAAGGCAGTCCGCCAGTCTGCAGCCATGGAGGCAGGGCTGAGTAGCCTTGTGACCTGCTCACCTCTTGAACAGGCCAATGTGAGTATCAGCAAGTGACACCCTCGGTCCTAGAAGCTTCTAGTACACTCGTGTCAACAACAGCCAAAAGCCAAAACACGCTAACAACCCAGACACCCATCAACCACAGAACCATACACAAAGGTGGGACCCACACCGCAGAGCAGGCTCACCCCAAGAAGGGAAGTCGGGCCCACACTACAATAGCGCTAAGCCCCAGGGACGCCGTCCTCCTTAGCCAGACCCCAGAGGACACGCGAGGGGTCGGGGTGCAGGCAGAGCGGAATGGGGCATCTGGGGCTGTGAGGCGGGGAGTTAGCGCTGGGCGGGGACGGAGTTTCAGCGGGAAAGATGAGAGTTTTCTGGAGATGAACGATGGCAAATGTCACCCACTGTAAGCAATGTACACTCGATAGTTACGATAGCAAATGCTATGTTACAAGTGAATGGAAGGGGACAGAACATTCTATGCCAAAACGCTCTTCTTAGACTCTCAAACTCACAGATGAGAAGAATGGGTTCTAGGGCTGGCCATGGGCGAAGCCCTCGGTGGCTGAGTGACGCTGGGCAAGCCCCAGGTCCCCCGCAAGAATGAGTGAGGACCACCAGCACGTGATTAAAATAAAAACAGAAGGAGCAAGGGCTGGGGGTGTGGAGAGACGGAACTCAGTCGCTCCACCGTGTGGAGTGCTAGCAGCCTAGCTGCTGCGTCAGGCACTGAACGGGGTGACATCCCGACCCCGGGGTGACGTCCCGACCCTGGGGTGACGTCCCGACCCCGGGGTGACGTCCCGACCCCGGGGTGACGTCCCGACCCAGTGAGTCTGCAGAACTGCACCCATAAGTGAATGCAACAGAATGACACCCATCCATGAGTCCTCAGAATTACACCCATCGGTGAGTCCGCAGGATAACATCTATCAGTAAGTCCTCAGAATCACACCTACCAGTGAGTGTGCCAGGATCACACCCATCAGTGAGGGCATCAGGAACACACCCATCAGTAGTCCTCAGAATTACAATGATCAGTGAGTGCACCAGGATTACACCCTCAGTGAGTATGCCATATTATACCAGGAGAAATGGAAATGTGTACCAAGCAAAACCTGCACACCAATGCTCACAGCTGCCCAAAGAGAAAACCAGCATTGAACTACACACAAGCATGGGTAAAGCCATACACCGGAATATCTGGAAAGAAATAGGAACTAAACACCAACGCCTGTGTCACTGTGGAGGAAATATTACACTAAGGGAAAGAAGCCACAAGCACCAGTGGCTTACGCCTGTAATCCCTAGAGTGAGGTTTGAAGCCAGCCTGGGCCAGAAAGCCTGTGAGACTCTGATCTCAAATTATCTACCAAGGGCTGGGAAGGTGGCTCAGTGGTAGAGTTCTTGGCTTGCATGCATGAGGCCCTGGGTTCGATTCCTCAGCACCACATAAGCAAAAAGAAAAAAGCCGGAAGTGGTGTTGTGGCTCAAGTGGTAGAGCGCTAGCCTTGAGCTGAAGAGCTGAGGGACAGCGCCCAGGCCCAGAGTTCAGGCCCCACGATGGATTAAAAAAATTATCTATCAAACGCCAGAAGTGGAACTATGGCTCGGGTGGTAGAGTGCCAGCCTGGAGCCCCAGGACCAGCATGAAAAAAGAAGAGGAAGAAAAAGAAGAAGAATGAGTGGGAGGGGGAAGGGGAAGAAGGGAAGAGGAGGGAAGAGGGAGGAAGAGGAGGAGACATGAAGGAGACAGGAGTTAAACCAGTCATTGGATGGGGCTAGGAGTCTACATGGGGTACCTATAAATTTGCGTACCATTTCTTTTTGAGGGTGAGGCTAGATGTGCTGAGTTCAACTGTGGTGATGATTACACTACTCTGTAAACATACTAAAATTCACTAAACTGCGCACTTAAAACAGGTGAACTCTATATGACATGTAACTTATATCTCAATAAAGCTGTTTCTGTAAAAAGCAATCTCAGCGTAGCAATCAGTGCCGGGGGACTGTGCTGGGGCTGAAGGGTGCCTGGGGAGACAATCAATTTCCTCATCTGCCACCTGCCTGTCACCCAGAGAGGCTCCTCGAGTCTCAAGACGATCGGATGGAGCCCATAACTCTTAAGTAGCTACACATTACAGGCGTCATTAATATTCATCCAGGAGTCTTGAATATTTCTGGTGATCTAAATCTGCACACTTTGCCAAACCAACATGAAACAATCCACGCATTACACTTTGTTTCCTTCTCTACATCTTCCTTTCATGAAGCCCTGAGAAAGGAAAACATACTGTGCACTTGAAATACTCCACATAATAACTTTCAAACAAAGCCTGGCCGGGCCCTCCCTGGCCCTCTAGCAGCTGGATGGGTGATATTTGCCTCGCTCCTCTCTTCCACTTAGTCTACAGGGCCTGGGCAGACACGCACACTCCTGGCCCTCGGAGCATTTGGCTCTTTGCAGCGGAGTGCGAATGAGTCCTGAGGACCCTGATGTCCACAGGGAGAGGAGACGGCGGTCACAGGCTACAGCAAAGAACAAAGGCCCGGGGCGCGGGGAGGGGGGAGATAGGCCAAATGTGACACGTGTGCGTGAAAATGGCTCTGTTTAGCACTGCACGGGGTCCCTCATCCAACCCTGTCCCAGGGGTCCCTCATCCACCCCTGCCTGGTGTTGCTTACTCTCAGATTTGGGAAAGTCAGGCTCTCCAGCTTGCTGGGAACAGAAAACACCTGCTCTGGCTTTCCTGAGCACACCCATTTGTCAGGATCGCCCTGGCTCAAGGGCCAACAGCCTGTGCACCCCTCAGAGGGAGGGGTGCAGGGAGGGCCGGCTCCCAGCTCCCTGGAGACCCCCAGAGGTGTGGTCTCAGCTCACGTCCTCACTTTCCCTTTTATCTCTTTTTTGGCATAAATTTCCTCTGACATTAGCCCAGGTCCTCATCTTGGCTGAACCTCTGCGGAAGCTTCTAGACGTGCCTCCAGTGCAGCCCTCACAGCAAGAGCCTGCCAGCGGCACTGTTTACACAACTCCGTCATGACGCTGGGTCCGTGTGTGCACGGGCACAATGTAGCCATGTCTGCCTTAGCGATGCCCCATTTCCTGGCACCTGGCTGTTGCTCAGGTCCGACACCACATTTCAGTGGTTGCCCTGGGTTTTGTTTTGTTCTCATTTTCCCCCCAGTAATAGAGATTGAACTTAGGGACTCCCGCCGCGTCCTTGTCTCTAATTCTCACAAGATGCGGCAAAACAGCTCGTAACTCTGTATCTCGTGAGGCCCTGGGTCTGCTCGAGCCTAAGTTACCAACACAGGCACCATGAATACTCTGGCGAGTGGCCGCCACACCACTCCAACATTCTCCACGGCAGAGCCTCCCACGAAGCCTCCCCACCGGCCCAAGCTTTGGGATCGATACCTGGACACCCGGAGACTGCCGCTGGGCGCTGGGTCGGAGCAGCTCACGGCTGGAGCTCTGCGTGCCGTTCCGAGTTGGACGCTGGGCCTGGAGGAAGGGGCCCAGCCGCCCGGGGCAGGCAGGCAGGGAGTCCCGGCTCTGAGGTGGGAAGTCACCTCTGCCCCTCCCCACCGCGGGGCTGGAGGAGGCCGGGCAGCTCTGGGGTCCCTGCTGTGGCTGGACTGGCCGGGAGGGGCCCTCCCCTGGGCCAGGATGCCAGCGATGGCCCCGGGGCCTTGGCTATGGGATGTGATTCTCCTTGCCCTCAGGCCTCAGGTGGGGCGGCAGCTTCCAGGCGTCGCACCAGGCAGACAGGCCAGGGCTAAGGGAGGCCAGCGCTTCGTCCTGCTCATGCAGCGAGACGCCTGCCATCTGTGCAGCAAGATCGTAAGGCTCAGGCTGATAAACAACTTGTGCGTGCCAATAAAACAGTACCACCTGTGAACCCATCAAACTGAATCAGGGCGCAGAGACACCTGGACTTCCTGGGCCACACCGGAGACACAGGCCTGGGAGCTTATCACACATGCCAGACCAGTGAACAAGGCAATCCTCGTATCAGAGGCCCGCAGAGAGCAACAGGAGAGGCTGGCACCGCAGCCCAGCCTGGCGCTCGGTCATGGACCCTCTGGTGTACACATCACAGCCTCCGTCCGGGAGGTCATCAGGAGAATAACTGCCATCTGTCCCAGACTCCGGCTCAGCACCACCCTTCCTGCCCCAGCCCCACCCAGCTCCAGCCTGCAGTCTGGCCTTGGCTTTGCCAGCCCAGCACGAGATGGCGCCCCATACCTGTCCACCCACCGCGACTCTTGGCGCTTGAACTGCAGTCACTTTGACTCCTGCACTCCAGTATCTCTGTAACCTTGGACAGCAGCCCATGTTGGGATGGAATGAAGAATTTGTGATTACCCTGGTCACAGCTGGCACCAGAGACCAAGAGTGCTCCATGAGGAGAGGCCATGAAACGGGTGTGGTTAACCTGGCACCGATCGGCAATAAAGCCTGACGCTGTGTAAAGACACAAGCACATATCTGTTGATGGCACAAGTCACACAGGATGGCTCTCCAGGAGAAGACAAGACAGATTGCTATGCAGGAAGTGAGGCCGTGGACGGGAGGGGAGGCACAGAGAACATGACCACCAGCAGCAGATCTCCCCTCTGGCAGGCCATAGTCGTTTTCTGGCCCCATCCCTCGGCCAGCAGGTCTTCGCAGGCGCCCAGCCCTGAGACTCCTCAGCCAGTGCAGTGGTCCCGGTCTGGCCCCTCCATGTCCTGCCCACAGTGCTGCTCTCAAATGAGCACACACACCCGACCCAGAGAACACAGCTGGGCACAGAGAGGAGGCGGCTGCTCCAGGAAGGCCTCAGGCCCTTCCCGTCCCGTCCCACGGTCCCGGTCCCTCCTCGACGGCCCGGGGCCGCCGGATGAGCCGGCCAGAGCCCTGCAGTGCTCGAGAGGACTCACCAGTGAGCGGCTTGCAGGAGTGGCGGGAAATGAGTCTGGCACAGGAGCCACTCCACAGGGCTTCTCCTGGTGGCTTACTGCCACAGCTGGAAGGAAAATGCCTGCCAGCTTTGGGCTCCACCAAGCACGATCCTCCCGCAGGAAGCAGAGCCCAGCCTGGCAGCTCACACATCTCCGTGCGTCCACTGCTATGGGAGGGAAAAAGAAGAGGAGTTAAGTTGACCTTTTAGAAGAAGGCAACCATGTCACAAAGGCAGTGTGACACTCTAATAATTGGCTTTGCTAGTTTTCACTTTTCTTTCTGAACCTGAGGATTTCTTCTCCCCCTAATTCTCAAGGTTAACGTGTGTGCACCTGTATACACATACACAGCTAGGAACATAAAGCCATGTGCATACATGAACAAACACGTACTGCCACACATGCATATGTAAACATAGATATACAAGCACACTTACGTGTGTGCAGATCACACATGCAGACTAATGGTATGTGCATGCACATGTATACAGAGATACACACTGAAGGAGAAAATGTATGCACACATATCTATGCACACCCGTATACACATGCATACAAGCAACACACCTGCACATGGCTGCATAGGTGCATGCAGCTGAGCACAACAGCACAGGTACATGTAGGCACAGACCACCTAATATTGCACCCTTAAACATGTATACACATAGATGGACACTAGCAATGCACACGTGCACACACACTTAGGATTTGCTTGTAGCTGGAGAGACTCACTGTAAGGTCTGCCCAGGGCCAGTGCAGACGCCCCCTCCTCTTGGCTCTCAGGGTTGATAACTGGCACACTTGGAAGCATCATCTCTCCCTCCTGCTAGGTCACAGCCTGGGCCACCTCTGGCCATGCCTCCCATCTGACCTTAGGAGGGTCCCAGGCCCTCCTTTCCCCCACCTGGCCACACCTCTTCCCGTCCCTGGCCTAGATAAGTCCTGGCCCGGGGGTGGGTCTCCCCTTTCAGCCATTCCTCTCCACCATGCTCTTGACCAGCTACTGTGGCCCTGCCTCCCGCAGCCCGCCAGGAAGAAGAAATACGGGCCGTCATCAGACCATTAGCTGGGAGCTAACAGGCCAAGTTCATCTCCCCTTTCCTGTTGTGAGGAAATCACAGGAACCTGTTCCATCCACAGTGACGCAGCGCGTGCTGTGTCTCCACACGAGGGTCAGAATGACTGAGCTGGGGTTCTTGTCAGGAGTTTGGGGGTCAGAGGGCCGGGGTGCAGGGCCTTGTCAGAGACTCCTGTGCAGTGCTAGGAGTGGAGCCTGGCCCCACACATGCTGCAGGGACCTCTGTCATTCTCGCGGGTAATTAAGAGAATACCAAGTTTTTCCTAGACTTGACCTCTGCCTCTTCTTCCAATGTAGCCTTTCCCTATGTATACCCTATGCATGATTGTTTATTGACATGACATGTTTCCTGTGGGCCAAATTAAATCTTAGTAAAATGGAGCTGCATAAATAAACAACCACATGCCAGGAGGCCGTGTGTGTGCAGACCTTCGGCACGCTCTCTTCCTGAGGGGTCTTCATAGATCCGTGCTCCCCCAAACCCCGGCCCCTGACCTCTCCCCTTGGAGAGGAAGCAGCATGTCAGCAACTTTCCGGCCACCGTCCATAAACCTTGCTGAGTGAGACCCTCGTTCCTCTTCCCGATGAGAGCTTCGCCCGTTTCCATCTGGAGAAATGTCAGCCGTGCGGGTGATTTACGCCTCTGCAGTCTGTCCAGAGCCCGTAACCTCGCTCCCAGGGACTTCGATCTCTCAGCGTCTGACGTGGATTTACCGTGAGTTTGGCCCGGAATACGAATCACGCGTCGCCCTTTGCCGGGTATCTGGCCCTGGGGCCGCTTCCTGCAAAGCCCGCTGCAGGAGTCCACGGGCCACAGCGCCCCGGTGATGAGGGGTCTTAGGGCAGCGTGAGGACCCCAGGGGAGGGGGTGAGGACCCTAGAGGGAGGGGTTGCGGGCCCAAGGGGGAGGGGGAACGAAGGGGGAGGACCCCTGGGCAGGGGGGAAGACCCCTGGGCAGGGGAGTGAAGACCCCAGGGGGAAGGGTTGAGGGCCCGAGGGGCGGGGAAGCTCAGAACAACAGGGAAGGACCCTGGCAGGGACTGCAGTCCTGTGAGCCTCACCTTGCCTCCAGCCGACAATCCAGGCTTTTTCACAGAGCCACAGTGACCTGAAACCACCACAGCCCTGACCCTGGGCCAGGAACACCACAGCCCTGACCCTGGGCCAGGAACACACTCAGCCTCCTACACACACACACACACACACACACACACACACACACACACACACACACACACACACACACACACACACACACACACACACACACACACACACACACACGCCACCCGAGCCATCCTGTCTGGGCCCGGCCTGTATGCACACGGCAGCCCTGCTCCCCTGCAGTCCCTCCCCTGGCGTGGGCACACAGACACCACCAAGGCAGTCAGGCGATTGAGGATGCCCTCTTCCACAGGCTTGTCTCTGGTGTGGCCTCTCCTGCCTTGTCTTACTGGCTCTTACAAAGGAGAGGAGATAAATGCGGCCGCCAGTCAGTCATCTTGAGCAGAAGATAGCTCACTCCTGGACACAGAGGATGGGCGGGATGCAGCCTGAGACAAGGAAGTTGCAGAGCGAGACCGGAGGTCCGTCCATGTCCAGGAAAGACAGACAGACAGAAGGTCCGTCCGTGTCCAGGAAAGACAGAAAGACAGGAGGTCCGTCCGTGTCCAGGAAAGACAGACAGACAGAAGGTCCGTCCGTGTCCAGGAAAGACAGACAGACAGGAGGTCCGTCCATGTCCAGGAAAGACAGACACTCAGGAGGTCCGTCCGTGTCCAGGAATTCCCTGTGGGGATGCCCAGAGTTTCTCTAGGACCCAAGGTGAGCAGCAATGCGGGAGGGTGGAGAGTCTGGTCAGCACGGCTTGTGGTGTTTCGGGAGAACAGGAGAGAAACTTCTCATTGGTGCTCAGTGGCTGAACCATTCAGTCTGCAGGAAAGGGGTTTTGGTATACTTTTTTGATTGAAAAACTCTAGAAACTACATTACACCATCCTGTGAAGAGGAGCGGGGCTCGGCATTGCACGCAGAGAAGGCTTTGGGCTCCTGCAGACTGGGGGTCAGTATCTGCTGAGCTCTGCTAATCATTAGCCAATCACTGTGGATTCTCTCATGGCTCAGCCAAGAGAGCACATTGTACATTGGTAAGCAAGAAAGACGGGCCTAAAAGATGGGCTATACAAGTGGGATTTGAACCTGGATCTCCACAGTTCTAAACAGCATGGGGACACTATGGAAAAACCATGATAATAGCAATTAGCCTCACCCAAGCAGCCTCTGACACCATATGAATATCCCTGTAACACCACACTAACACCAACTGACAACACCAGGATACCATTAACCCACATTAACACCACGGTAACACCAGGCTGTAACATAGTACCTAACAACACATCATAACTCCACCCTAATACCATGTGACCACCACCCTGACAACACTACCACCACCCCAACACTGCCACGATACCACCTAACACACAGTAACAACCACCGCCTCTCCACAAACACTCCAATACCTTGCTGACACCAAGGCAGAACTCAAGGAAGTGGCTTGCTACAGCCACACACAAAGTGGACAGCTCAGGACACATGAATATTTAAAGATTGTTAACAAACACACTCAGATCTGTTCTGTGTTCCAGAAAGCAATGTTCCTATGGCCACAGGCCACCTGTGAGCCTGTGTCTGAGGCTGTGAGGCTGGGTCTGAGGCTGTGAGGCTGGGTCTGAGGCTGTGAGGCTGTGTCTGAGACTGTGAGGCTGGGTCTGAGGCTGGGTCTGAGGCTGTGAGGCTGGGTCTGAGGCTGGGTCTGAGGCTGGGTCTGAGGCTGGGTCTGAGGCTGTGAGCCTGTGTCTGAGGCTGTGAGCCTGGGTCTGAGGCTGTGAGGCCGGGTCTGAGGCTGTGAGGCTGGGTCTGAGGCTGTGAGGCTGGGTCTGAGGCTGTGAGGCTGGGTCTGAGGCCGGGTCTGAGGCTGTGAGGCTGGGTCTGAGGCTGTGAGGCTGTGTCTGAGGCTGTGTCTGACGCTGGGTCTGAGGCTGTGAGGCTGTGTCTGAGGCTGTGAGCCTGGGTCTGAGGCTGTGTCTGAGGCTGGGTCTGAGGCTGTGAGGCTGTGTCTGAGGCTGTGAGGCCGGGTCTGAGGCTGTGTCTGAGGCTGGGTCTGAGGCTGTGAGGCTGTGTCTGAGGCTGTGAGGCCGGGTCTGAGGCTGTGAGGCTGTGAGGCCGGGTCTGAGGCTGTGAGGCCGGGTCTGAGGCTGTGAGGCCGGGTCTGAGGCTGTGAGGCCGGGTCTGAGGCTGTGAGGCTGGGTCTGAGGCTGTGAGGCTGGGTCTGAGGCTGTGAGGCTGTGTCTGAGGCTGTGAGGCTGTGTCTGAGGCTGTGAGGCTGTGAGGCTGGGTCTGAAGGCTGCTCCCACGGTTGCTGACTGATCTGACTTTGCCAGCACGCCCCCCTGGCAGTGAGTGCACCCCTGCTGCTTCTTGGTCATGAGTGTCTGGCAGCCATTCTGACAGAAGATGGAGACTCTGCCCGCGGGGACACAGGCATTCCAGGCAGGGGACAGCAGAGGCAGGGTCACTCTGAGTCTGGACATGCATGACAGAAAGGTGAAGGGCTAAACAGAGGAACACGGCCGGCCAGACACAGAGCCAGGGCGTCTGGACAGGTCAGGACCAGACGCCAGTGGTGGTGACAGACCGCAGCCTTGCAAGCAGAGGTTGTGAGAATCGTGCTGAAGAGTACATGGGAGAGGGACCTAGTGTGTCTGTCTGATCCTAGCTGCTTGAGAGGTGGAGACAAGAGGACCCCAGCATCAAGGCCAGCCCAGGCCAAGAGGCAACGTTCTATCTCAGACACAAAGTACAAGGCCAAAGAGCAAAGGGTTGAGACACAGCTCAAGGAAAAAGCCTGAGGCCCTAGGTTCAATTCTCAGGGCCTGAGAAAGAAAGCAAATGGGATCCTGCTGTTATTTCTCACAGCCACTGAGGATCTGTGCCCACAGCAAGGAAAGCCATTCTTACAGGGAGGGAGCAGACTTGGGTGAGGTTCCCTGGGCGTCTGCCCCACAGGCCTGGCGAAGCCTGGCTGTGAGTGGCGGCGGTGAACCCCTGGGGACAGAGACCGGAACAAGTGTCCAGCACACTGCAGCCTCTGCTCTGTCTAGTTCCCATCACGGGGATGCTTGAAGCCGCCGCCAAAACTTAGTGCACCTCAGCTGTTTCTAACCTGATCTCTAGGGGAGACGGCCATTTATATCCCCCAAGGGAGTTTCCCAACCACTCCTACACAGAGGAGTCGGGATGTGGGCGCTCACACATCCAGCAGGTGATCGCGACAGGCCCCGTGCTGTTCCCTCCAGTGCCGCTGTGCCGCCCTCCCACGGTGAACTCTCCGGGGAGACTCCTCTGTCTGCGTAGCCATGGGGGTTCCACGGCTGCACCCCAGCTGCACAGGGGCACCCTGGAAGCCACGGGGGCCCGGGGCGGAGAAGGCAGAGCTGTGGGCTTTTTAATTACCTGCAGATCTCAACGGCAAGAACGACCCTTTGGTCAAAGGTAAAAGCTGACTCATAATTTTTCTCTGTGAGAAGAGATTAAAATGCCTCACCAGACGTCTGACAGTTAACTCGATGCTCGGGTCAGGGAGGGATTCAAATTGCCCAGCAAAGGGCGTTCTCGTTTCAGGCTAACGCACTCCATCGCGCATTTCAGAGTCTTGATGCGGTGGAATCCGCCAGCCTCAGACGTGGCCAGGCAGATCTGGAACCCAGCACACCTCTCAAGGTCGTAACGCGGTGGCAGCAGCCCCCACGGGACGCGGGCGGGCAGCAGCTGGCAAATCTGCGTTGGTTTCCCATCAGCTACACCTGAGGCCTCTTCGCTCTACCTGGACGGGAGTTTGGGTAGAGAAGGGTAAATGCTGCCTACGACCTGTAGCTCCAGGTTTCCTAAGCAAGGTGCTGAGGATGAAGGACCGGCGCCCTGGCCAGCAAGCCCCGGCCGGTACTTGGCAGCGCCGCTACCCCTGCCTCTAGCAGCCGCAGAGGTGGCACCTCAGGCCTCCGGGGCCGGGGGTGGCCCTGGACAGCGGCCATCGGTACAGCTCCTGGGCCTGGGCTGTCTGAGACCTCAGCCCTAAGGCTTGGGAGCTTTCGGAACTCTTGCAGTGCCCAGAGCTTGCTGCCAACTATGCTGCTGCTGCTGCTACCATCCTCTCTTCCCACTGCCAGCTCAGCCCACTCTATTCATGGTAAAGATCAAACGTCAAAGTAGGCCCTTGCAGGGAAGACTCGGCAACCCCAGGGGGCAGCACAGGAGGGGTCTCCTGGCTGGGCTGGGGACTGAGCTGGAGACTGAGACCACAGGAAGGGGGTGTGGCAGGGGCGGCTGCACTGACCATAGCATTTGCATGAAGGACTGTGTTGGCACCAATCAGGGCATAGCTCCTCATGCAAATGAGGTGCCTCACCTGCTCCAATCATACCAGTTATGCAAATGAGAGACTGTGCCCCAGGCTTCCTGCGGAGCCCCCAGGGGAAGGGCTCCCTCTCTGGCCTGGGTGGAAATGGCTGAGGGTCATCCCGCGTGGAACGCCACGTCTGTCGTCCAGCCGTGGCTTTGAGCAGTGCTTTATGGAGCCGCGGCAGCAAGCGGCTGGGGTTGCCAGGAGCTTCTTCAAGGGTTCAAAACAGCGGTGATGGTCTGTCTCTCAGGGCAGCCCGGCCCCGGGGAAGGCCTAACATCTGTAATTAGGGAGTAAGATGACCCTGATTCCAGCATCTTAGTTTACTTCAAGGAAAAGAAGCACCGAGTACTTACCATAAAAGCTGGTCACTGGTGGTAAGAGACTGGCTAGTGGTTAACAGGGCTTTAGCAGTTCTCCCTTCTGAGCACCCCACACTCTGACTACAGTGGCTCGGGGACTCTTACTTCTCTAACCTGTGGGAACTGGATGCATCCGTGGGGTCTTTGCTGGCCCTTTGTGAGCTGGCCAGAGGCACGCTGGCAGATGAAGGCCGCTCAGGATTGGGCAAGGCCTGAGAGGCAAGACTCATCGCGGCGCTCACAAAAGGGGCTGGGGACTGCAGCCCAGGCAGGAAGCCCAGACACCACACCCCTTCCTGCGTGGACTGCTCATCCCATCGGCTTTATTCAAAAAGGATGTCACCTGCCAAACAGCACGGTGCCTCAGAGTCTGAGGAGAGGCAAGCCTGGGGTCTGCGGAAAGGCCTGTCACCATCCCAATGTGCTCTCTCCCTCTCTCCTGCTCCCTCTTAAAAAGGAGCAGATCGCCTGGTGCTAGCCAGGTCCTGCTTGCGTACGCAATGTCTGTCTCCCCCTCTGGTCATAACCCAGACTTCTGAGAGAATGCGCAGGCGGTACCCAAGGGCTCCGAGGAGCCGCGCAGCAGGGCGCTGGAAGAAGGCATCTCAGGCGCGGCCAGGGAGAGGAAGGCATTGGTTTTCCCTCATTTATCTCCCGGCCTTATTGGAGTCTCAGAGCCACTCGGCCAGCAGGACCCAAATAACTTAGAGGAAAGCCTGCCCTCTGTGACCAGAGGGAGAAACAGGAGGGGAGGTGGGGAGCAGACAGGGGCTCCCTTTTCATTTCCCCTGCTAGCCCTGCTCTGAGGTCGGCCTCGGCCACACAGCTGGACTTGGGCAGGGCTGTGGACACCTAAAACCCAAGCATGAGTGCTTGGCTAGAGTCCTGGGGACATGGGGCCCATGTTCCACACCGTGGGGGAATTCCCTTCTGCACCTTTCTCCTGCCATCCTTCCCTGAGCCACCTCCGCTGGGTGAACTGCCAGTCGATGCAGGGGACGATGACTAACAGAACAGAGAGCTCTGGGGAAAGTGCCAGGGAGCAGAGTACTGGGGACCCCCTCGGGAGGGTCGGTGGGAAGGCCCCCTGGGCTTATCTCGGGTTGCCCAACCAGGAGAAGACCCGAGGAAAGGAAGTAGACTCCACAGCTCAGGAGGCCAAGACAGACTTCCACCCCCTGGCAACATAGTCCACGTAAGAATACCGTCCCGTAGATGTGGAAACCAGGCCTCCCAAGACCGAGGCGCAGCAGGGCCTGGGTCTGGGAAAGGCCCCTTACTGCCCACAGGGGCCCCCTCCTCACCGGGCTCTGAATCAAAGACAGTACCCCGGGCTGTCTTCTGACAACCACATGACTCCCGGGGCAGGAGGCCTGAGGAGGCTCGTGGACCCTAATCACCTCCCAGGTCAACTCCAAGCGCCCACACACCGGGCTGGCTTCAGCAGATGGACGCTGGGAGCACCGTTCAGTTCCCGGCACATTCCACAGCCTCTGACATCCACACCAACACGGAACCCACTTCCCAGAAGGGGAGGCAGCCCTGTGGGCGGGCCACGCGTCCTCCAAAGACGCGGACCACGGCTTCTCTGCGGTTCTTGACACCAGCTGCCACTCAGGACCGAACAGTTCTTCGCTGGGAGAGGCTCCTGTGCATACGTGTGCATCGATGCTGTACAGCACCCCCAGACTTCATCCACGAGATGCCAGTACAACCCAGCCCAGGACAGTCGTAACTACCTCCCAGCCTTCCTAAATGTCCTTGGGGGAACAGAGTTACCCCTGGACGGGACCTCAAATTCAAACAGAGCTCAGCATCTCACAACCTATTATCAAATACAGCCAGGACATCATCAGTCCAGGGAAACATGACTGATTCTCAAGGTTAAAAGACAGTAAGTCCATGCAACCTTGAGATGTCCCGGGTGCGTGAGTGGTCAGACATTAAAGCAGCCGTTATCACCAGGCTCCGCGAGACAAAGTGAGCACTCTTGAAATGAACGGACAGCATCCCAGCAGAAAAGGAGGGCTGCTATTAAAAAAAAATCAGGCTGAAGAAAGAAAACATTAGAAGCAAAGAGAAAAAACGTTACAAGGAAGCTTCAGCGGCAGAATTCAGATTACGAAAATTTCTGAGGACTTGAAGGTTTGGAACTAGGCCGGGGAGGAAAAGAGAGTGAGAAACAGGACTGACACCCTCAGAAATCTCCACTGTGACCTCCATCTCCTCCCAGAGGTCTCCCTGCCAGTCCTCCACCATCACAGGGGCAAACCCAACAACACAGGCGTATCCCGTACCGCAGGCCATGGTTCAAGAGGCTGGTGCTGCTGTCCAAGGTGTCCAAGAGCGGACACATCAGGAAAGGAAGCTAGAGACCACGGTCCCTCAGAAACATACAAGAAAAATTCCTCAGTGAGGGCTGGGAAGGTGGCTCAGGGGTAGAGCACTTGCCTTGCATGCCTGAGGCCCTGGGTTCGATTCCTCAGCACCACATAAGCAAAAAGAAAAAAGGCGGAAGTGGCGCTGTGGCTCAAGCGGTAGAGCGCTAGCCTTGAGCTGAAGAGCTGAGGGATAGCACCCAGGCCCAGAGTTCAGGCCCCACGACCGGACCGGAAAAAAAAAAAAAAGTCCTCAACGAATCTCAGCCAATGAAACCCTGCAATCTGTGAGCAAGGGGTGCTAGCCCAAATGTGGAAGGCTGGACGGCATTTGAAAATCAGGCAATGGAGGCAAACCACACAACCTGTGATTCTCGAGGTTGCACGGGTCCCTGGCTTATGGTAGACAGCATGCAAGCAAGCATGTTGTAAGCAAACATGGTGGGTGGTTTGCAAGGGGTTACAGATACATTAACTGAAGTATAACAGACGCTATGGTAAATTAAATAGCATAAATGTTAGAAAGACTAGAACAAAGCCCAACAAAATCAGCACCAGAAAATGAGGACATCGGAAAGAGAAAGACGGGCCAAGGAGACGGGGAGACAGGAAGGGCAATGGAGAGAATGCAGTCAAGGGTTCATTGTGCATACCACAAAAGGAGGGAACGTGCGGGAAGGGGTGGGTCCAAAGGGGGTGGAAATGTTGAAGGGGTGATACTGATCAAGAAACAACTACTGCCGGCCCCCAGTGGCTACTCAGGAGGCTGAGATCTGAGGATCACAGTTCAAAGCCAGCCCATACAGGAAAGTCTGTGAGACTCCAATAAACCACCAGAAAACTGGAAGTGATGCTGTGGCTCAAGTGGTAAAGCACTAGCCTTGGGCTGAAGAGCTGAGGGACAGCATTCAGGTCCAGAGTTCAAGCCCCATAACCAAAAAAAAAAAAAAAAAAGACATATTGTAGTTATAAACTGCTTTGTTAAATAGCACTTCCTTTGTACAACTACTTAAAAATAATTTTAAAAATTAAATTAAATAAATACAATAAGAACAAATTATTTATTTTAACAATGCATTATAAATTAGTGAAGGAAATCTGAATGATTAATAAAATATCTGACTTACAAACATTGTAGCTTTGAAATAGAAAGAAAGAAGGATGGAAAATCATTCAAGCTGGGGCAGTGCCTCATGCCTGTAATCTTAGCTAATTAGGAGGCTGAAATCTGTGAATTCTGGTTCACAGCCAGCCTGGGCAGAGAAGACTCTTATCGCCAATTATCCACCAAAACAAATTGGAAGTGGAAGTGTAGCTCAAGTGCCTTGTGCAGAAGAAGCTAGCAAGAGTGTGAGATCCAGTGTTCAAGCTGGAATGAAAGAAAAAGAATCTCATCGACCATATTGACAGTCTGACACAAGACAGGTTGTGGCTCAAATTGTGGAGCACGTGCCCAGCAAGTCCTAGGGTCTGTATTCAGGCTCCAGTTCACACACACACACACACACACACACACACACACACACACACACACACACACACACACACACACACACACACACACACACACACCTTTCATGCTACTCTCAGGCACGGGGTGGAAGGGAGCTCCTCACCTGACTTGGAATGCCACAGAACGCTGTCACCATCCCGCCGGCTGGGGCGGGGGGGGGGGTGGAGGGGTGAGCGGGCCCTCCCCACAGTGCCTCCAAGGGTGGTCTCCCCCCCAGTCCTCCAGCACCAGTAGCATCATCATCTTCCTTGTTGTTTAAAGACCACTGAAGGAGAATTCAGCTCTGAGAACTAGGTTTAATTCCAAGAATAAGTTCATTTTTGCAAATGAATCTGTTTTGCTTTTGTATATTCATTTTTTAATCTGCTTTTTATCCTGAGGACTACATGTAATATCTGAAAGGTAAAAGTATGCATCGCCATCTAAACCAGTCGATATTTACAGAGAATACAGACCAGGTACAGGCAACCCTCGACCCCCAGGGGCCAGGGGGCCCTCAGCAGGGTCTGGGCACGGCAGGTGCACAGCAGGTCTGGGCTGAGGGACGAACTGAGTCTCAGACCTCTGGCTGTGCCCACTGGGGGAGACCGGTCGGTCGTGCAGTGAGACTCAGCTGCCTGGACCAGAGCACCTGCCTGCAGCCTCAGAAGCTCAGTGCACTTGTGCACAGTGTCCCCAGGCCCCGAGAGCAGCCTGTGCTGGTTTCTGTTGTGAACCAGGTGTGGTTGGTGTGCTGGGTTTAACCTGGGCCTGCGATCCTGCGGCGTCAGACGCTGAGACACACAGAGCACTCAACCAAATGCCACTGCGCTCTGCATCCTGCGCTCCACTGCGCAGACACCACGGTCCCTCCGCAAGGGAGAGGGGTCGTGTGTGTGTGTGTGTGTGAGTGTGAGTGTGTGTGTGAGTGTGTGTGTGTGTGAGTGTGTGTGTGAGTGTGTGTGTGTGTGAGTGTGAGTGTGTGTGTGTGTGAGTGTGTGTGTGTGTGTGTGTGTGTGTGTGGTGACACAGGCCACGGGAGGGAACGCTCCCCAAAGCTCCGGATCCTCCATCTCCCAGGACACGTGGAAGACCTCCTCCTCCCCACAGTAATGTCGCTTTGGGCTCCGCTCTTATTCCCAGTGCTTGACGGTGCACTTTGATTCTATGGGGTTTTTGTTTTGTTTTGTTTTGTTTTTGTTTTTGTCGGTTGTGGGGCTTGAACTCTGGGCCTGGGCGCTGCCCCTCAGCTCTTCAGCTCAAGGCGAGCACTCTACCACTTGAGCTACAGCACCACTTCCGGTTTTCTGGTGGTTTATTGGAGATAGGAGTCTCACGGTCTCTCCTGCCCGGGCTGGCTTTGAACCACACGATCCTCAGATCTCAGCCTCCTGAGTAGCTAGGGTGACAGGCGTGAGCCACTGGCGCCCAGCGCGCTTTGATTCTTAAATCATGAAGAAAGCCTACAGGTGAGAAAGAAAAAACTGAGAGAAGGGCACAGTCCAGCCTTCGCCACAAGTTCAGAACTACCGAGAATTTACGGGACAAAGCCCAGCGTTCTCTGCCAGAGGTCAAAGTGTCTTCAGGAATATTTAACCAGCCTGTTGAAGTCTGTAACTTCTGAGGCTGGCTGACCCCCAGGTCATCCGCAGCCACATTTCTGGGCTCTCCATTGTGCATGAAGCCTCTGCTGAGCTGGGGGGCGGGGCGGAAGGCTCCAGACGGAAGGCCGAGAGCCCGGGCCGCACTGACCGGCCTGGCGCCTCTGCCACCCTCACCGCACGGGTCTTGCTTTAGAGAATCCCAGCATCTCTCGTGGCCGCACGGCCCTTGCGCGGCCAGCCCCCAGCGTGAGCCCCCAGCACCTGGCGCCATTCCGCTCGGGGGCAGGTCAGCCTGAGCAGCTCCCATGGAAAAGCAGGCCGGGGCCCAGGACGGAGCAGATCAGGAGCGGAGCGCTAAGTGCTTTCCACTTAATAGACCCTCAGTCCTGCCCAGTGCCTTTCCCGGCGTCCGCCAAGCACAATCGTCAATTGATTGCCGTTGGCAGTTTAAGTGGACTGTCGCTTAATTTGTGGCAGGAGGTCACCCGAACTTCACTCTGCAATCTCCAGGGCTCGCCCTGTGTGCTTGGGTTCTATTCTCTGTCTTGGTCTAAGGCAGCAAATGAGAATTCTCTTTCTTTTAGAAAAAGAAATTCGGTCATATACAAAAGAAAGGAAATAGATTGTAGCCCTCTGTCTTCCTCACAGAGGGAGGAGAGACTCCGATTTGTGTGTGAGCAGCGTGCGCACTATGGAGGGCTTGTGTGTGTGTTCGTCAGCTCTCAGTGGCTGGACAGCGCTCACAGAGGCATTCCCAGTCTGGACCCCTGAGAGGCAAAAATACGGTGGGCTCCCCGGTGCCGTTCCCCAGCCCCTGTGCTCGGGAGTCAGGGCCATCCCCTCGGCAGCAACCATCAACGCTGTGCAGAAGGGCCAGGCAGAGCACTGGCCACACAGATGCCACTCTGCACAGCAAAGGTTACAGAAAGACCTTATGTCCCGGGACCACACACACACACACACACACACACACCCCACGGGGTGCATTTACCCAGACAGCAACCTGATCTATACGCAAGCAAGCACATGCACACAGACACACCCCACCCCAATGCCTGCCACGGTGCGCCCACAGCCACTCCCCACCAGAGTGAACACACATGCATGACACCCCCTCCCCTGCAGTGCAGACACCAGACAACAACCTGACATGGTGTGTGCACACACACGCACATGCGCACGCGCACACACACACACAGACTGCCATAGCCCATACCATGGTGCACATACACATTCACACAGATACCTAACCCCCTGCTAAGAGCATGTACACATGACAACCACTACCACAGCACACACACATGCACAACCCTCTGCCATAGAACACAAGTGCACACACGCCAGCTGCCTGTCACACATACAGGACAACCGTTACATGGATCACACGCACACGACCACCCTCTATCATGGTGCATATCCCCAGACAACAGCACTCACACACACACACACACACACACTCACAGCACAGCCCTGTGCCACGGGACACAAACATGCATGTCAACAACCTGACACGGCTCATACATACAGCCACCTTCTAGTGTATACACACACACACACACACACAGTAACCTCCTCCTCGGTGTGCATGCACATGTCATCACCCTGTATTGTTCACAGATACACAATACTACACACAGTACACACACTCAAGATAATGCCCTGCACAGTGGGCAAATGAACTCACATGACAGCTCCTTGCCATTGTGAACTCCTGTCAGAATACACACACACACACACACACACACACACACACAGTGTTATGGCTAGGGTACAGGAATGGCAGCAGTATCTCAACAACCACCACGATAAAGAAGAACAAAATCCAAGCGCCACGTGCCCAGGCAGAGGACATGTTTTGGGGCAGACGCGGGAGTTCTTTCACAGAAGCAATGTGAAGGGAAGGGGAGTCGCATCTAGACATGAGATGCCCAGACGCATATTGTGAAGCAGTCACGACATGCAAATTTATAGTCTTGAACAGTAACTACAAAATACAAATCACCACTAACCCATCACAGGCCAGACCCTCACAGAGTGGAGATGAATTCTGCTTCTGCGACAGGCCAGGCCCTTACACACCGACTCCAGGGGAAAGCAATCAGACCGTCTTTATGGCAGGTATAAAAAGCTGGGGGAGCTGTCACCTCCAGGAGTCAACAGCAAGATCTGGGAAATTACAGACCTCTGTCCCGAGAGCCAGGCCCTGACCCGAGGTCACACACACACACACACACACACACACACACACACACACACACACACACACACACACACACACGGGCCATGCCCTGCCCCAGGGTCACGCGCACACACACACACACACACACACACACGGGCCAGGCCCCTGCCCCAGGGTCACGCACGCACATGCACATACACACATGCACACACACACACAGCTGCAGGCATAGTATAGAGGACTTGCCCTGCATAAATAAGGCCCTGAGTTTAATCTTCACACACACACACACACACACACACACACACACACACGGGCCATGCCCTGCCCCAGGGTCACGCACGCGCGCGCACACACACACGAGCCATGCCCTGCCCCAGGGTCACGCGCACACACACACACACACACACACACACACACACACACACACGGGCCATGCCCTGCCCCAGGGTCACGCGCACACACACACACACACACACACACACACACACGGGCCAGGCCCCTGCCCCAGGGTCACGCACGCACACGCACATACACACATGCACACACACACACAGCTGCAGGCATAGTATAGAGGACTTGCCCTGCATAAATAAGGCCCTGAGTTTAATCTTCACACACACACACACACACACACACACACACACACACACACACACACGGGCCATGCCCTGCCCCAGGGTCACGCGCACGCACACACACACACGGGCCAGGCCCCTGACCTGGGGTCACGCACGCGTGTGCACACACACACACACGAGCCATGCCCTGCCCCGGGTTCACACATGTGTGTGCGCGCGCACGTGCGAGAGAGAGAGAGAGAGAGAGAGAGAGAGCGCGCACACACACGCGGCGCGCGCGAGCCATGCCCTGCGAAGGGCTTCCTCATGGAATGTCACGGCGTCGGTGGCAGCACCCAGTGAGAGCGAGGAATGACTAGTGCAGTTACATCACCAACACTCACACCCACCACCCCAGGTTGTGCCAGGCGGCACCGTGCCTTTCCTGCGCGTGCCACCATGAAGCCTGGCTCCTCTCTGTCAGCAGATGCCACCGTCTCCACTCTAAAGATGGAGACACGGCCGGGACACAGCGGCTCACGCCTGTCACCCCAGCTACTCGGGAGGCTGAGAGGTGAGGGTGGGGGTTCTGAGCCCAGGCAGGAAAGTCTGTGAGACTCTCACCCCCACTCAACCACCAAAAAGCCAAAAGCAGAGCTTGGCTCAGGTGCTAGGGCACTGGCTTTAAGCAAGAGTTCAGAGACAGCACCCAGGCCCCAAGTTCAAGCCCCAGGACCACTATCAAAACCTGAGCAGACAGGTACAGAGAAGGCAAGTAGCTCACTCCTCACGGCAGCTTGGAGCGCACCTGGCAGACACAAAACAGGCCTGCATGCGCCCAGAGCTGGGCGGGAGGCGGGAGCCACACAGCACTAGCACGGAGCCCAGAGCCCCACCAGCCCTCTCCAGAGCCCCACCAGCCCTCTCCAGAGCCCAGAGCCCCACCAGCCCTCTCCAGAGCCCAGAGCCCACTAACCCTCTCCACAGCCCCACCAGCCCTCTCCAGAGCCCCACCAGCCCTCTCCAGAGCCCAGAGCCCCACCAGCCCTCTCCAGAGCCCCACCAGCCCTCTCCACAGCCCAGAGCCCCACCAGCCCTCTCCAGAGCCCCACCAGCCCTCTCCACAGCCCAGAGCCCCACCAGCCCTCACCAGAGCCCCACCAGCCCTCTCCACAGCCCCACCAGCCCTCTCCACAGCCCAGAGCCCCACCAGCCCTCACCACAGCCCCACCAGCCCTCACCACAGCCCAGAGCCCCACCAGCCCTCTCCAGAGCCCAGAGCCCCACCTGCACTAAGGCAAAGTAGAGGTTGTTTTCCTGATAATGACAAAGAAATGCTCACACAAAAACACCAGGGGAAATAAAAACGTGGGCATACCCCCCCGCCGTTCTCCTCCTCCAGCTCACTCAGGAAGGACAGGTGAAGAGGAGGAGGAGGAAGGGGAGGAAGAGGAAGGGGAGGAGGAGGAGGAGGAGGAGGAGGAGGAGGAGGAGGAGGAGGAGGAGGAAGAGGAGGAGGAGGAAGAGGAGGAGGAGGGGGAGCAGGAGGGTGTGGGTGGGAGGAAGGATTCAGAGGATGTTTTCCTCCTGACTGAGCAGCAGCCCAGGGCCTCATGCATGCTAGGTTCTGCAGAGAGGGGGCTCTACTGTGGGGGGGACCTGGTCCCCCAGACCAAGCACAGCTCCCGGCTGAGGCTCCATCTCCATCCTCCCCGTCCCGCTCTGTCTGAGAGGGCCGGGACTGCGGCATCTGACCGCGGCTCCAGCTCGCACTGCAGGCGGTGGATTCCGGAAGCACAGCACGGCTTGGCCCCCTGCCCCTTCAAGCACTTTCAATCCCAGCCCACAGCCAAGTTTAAATGAAGGAGTGGCTCACCTTAATCCCTCTTGGGTTTAATCACAGGCAGCATCTTGCCTGTCTCAGAAGGCACACTCAGCGCTTGCGGTAGCGAGCGTATGAAGGTCACGCAGGATTGATGTCCCTTGAGGGTTGAACCGGGCGACTGCCGGGAAGACGGCACGTGGCGCCACCCCGCCCTCGGGGAGCCCCACACCTCACCGCAGGCCCCGAGCAGGGTCTGGGCACAGGGGCCTTGCTCTGCCCGCTTTCCACAGCACGCAGGCCACCGTGCTCAGCACCCAGAGCCGGACTCCAGCACCACCGGCCCCGGCTCCCCCGGGCACCGGGGCAGTTATTTTGCAGGCACAAAGCAGCTTCAAGGAGCAGAGCACCGGGGTCCATCTCCAGCTTCCTCCCCAGTTCCACCACGGTGCCTCAAGGAGGCAGGGCCCTGGGTTCAGATCCTACACCCAGTGTAAACAGCCCTTCGCAGACAGCCCTCCGTTGGGTAGACCAGTTGTCATCTGCCGGCCAGTGTTTGCTTGGCTTTGTGTACTGAGCACAGCACAGAAGCCACGATGGCCAGGGACAGCCGTCAGGAGATGCCAGGCTTTTCTGGAAGGAGCGTGAAGTCAGGCCCTCACTGCACCGAAACACAGGTGCTCACTGCCCTTGTCACGCCGACCACAGCACCCACGGCCCTTGCCACGCCGACCACGGCACCCGGGGGCCTTGCCACGCCAACCACGGCACCCACGGGCCTTGCCACACCGACTACGGATCCCACGGGCCTTGCCACGCCGACCACGGATCCCACGGGCCTTGCCACACCGACCACGGCACCCACGAGCCTTGCCACGCCAACCACGGCACCCACGGGCCTTGCCACACCGACTACGGATCCCACGGGCCTTGCCACGCCGACCACGGATCCCACGGCCCTTGCCACGCCGACCACGGATCCCACGGGCCTTGCCATGCCGACCACGGCACCCACGGGCCTTGCCACACCGACCACGGATCCCACGGGCCTTGCCACGCCGACCACGGATCCCACGGGCCTTGCCACGCCGACCACGGATCCCACGGGCCTTGCCACGCCGACCACGGCACCCACAGGCCTTGCCACGCCGACCACGGCACCCACGGGCCTTGCCACACCGACTACGGATCCCATGGGCCTTGCCACGCCGACCACGGCACCCACGGGCCTTGCCACACCGACCACGGCACCCACGGGCCTTGCCACACCGACTACGGATCCCACGGGCCTTGCCACGCCGACCACGGCACCCGGGGCCTTGCCACACTGACCACGGCACCCATGAGCCTTGCCACGCCGACCACGGCACCCCGGGTCCTTGCCACACCAACCACGGCACCCACGGGCCTTGCCATGACCACCATGGGCACCCGGGGCCCCCACCGCACCCCACCACAGGTGCCGGGACCCTGGGTTCACCCCCACCATGGAGGCCCAGGGCCTTGGGCTCAAGCCCACAGGCCCCTCACACAGCAGCTGTGAGCCCCAGCACTGTCTGCCACGCGGTCCACCATCACAGCCCTGTTACCAGTCAGGACCCACACAGCGTGCTCCTCACGCCAGCATCCGCCTCCCATTCAATTACCCACTCTCCTCTCAAGCTGTGCTCACCCTTCACACTCCCTCCACGTCCACAGGGGCCTCCAAAACCCCGGACCCACATGCACTCCCGGGCTTCCCTCCCCCCACGGCTTCCTCCCGACCCAGGGATTCCAGCTTTTCCTTGGTCAGGTGTGAGATGCACTGAGAGACAGTCAGTCAGGGAAGCCAACCAGGCCCCAGTCTCTGTGAGCATGTTCATGAGTTCATGCAGGAAGGGCACACGCAGGAGCACTGTGTCACACAGGAGCACCGTGTCACACAGGAGCACCGTGTCACACAGGAGCACCGTGTCACCCAGGAGCACCGTGTCACACAGGAGCACCATGTCACACAGGAGCACTCATGTCACACAGGAGCACCGTGTCACACAGGAGCACTCATGTCACACAGGAGCACCGTGTCACACAGGAGCACCGTGTCACACAGGAGCACTCATGTCACACAGGAGCACTCATGTCACACAGGAGCACCGTGTCACACAGGAGCACCGTGTCACACAGGAGCACTCGTGTCACACAGGAGCACCGTGTCACACAGGAGTACCGTGGCACACAGGAGCACCGTGTCACACAGGAGCACTCATGTCACACAGGAGCACTCATGTCACACAGGAGCACTCATGTCACACAGGAGCACCGTGTCACACAGGAGCACTCATGTCACACAGGAGCACTCATGTCACACAGGAGCACCGTGTCACACAGGAGCACCGTGTCACACAGGAGCACTCATGTCACACAGGAGCACCGTGTCACACAGGAGCACTCATGTCACACAGGAGCACTCATGTCACACAGGAGCACCGTGTCACACAGGAGCACTCATGTCACACAGGAGCACTCATGTCACACAGGAGCACCGTGTCACACAGGAGCACCGTGTCACACAGGAGCACCGTGTCACACAGGAGCACTCATGTCACACAGGAGCACCGTGTCACACAGGAGCACTTATGTCACACAGGAGCACTCATGTCACACAGGAGCACCGTGTCACACAGGAGCACCGTGTCACACAGGAGCACTCATGTCACACAGGAGCACCGTGTCACACAGGAGCACTCATGTCACACAGGAGCACCGTATCACACAGGAGCACCATGTCACACAGGAGCACTCATGTCACACAGGAGCACTCATGTCACACAGGAGCACCGTGTCACACAGGAGCACTCATGTCACACAGGAGCACTCATGTCACACAGGAGCACCGTGTCACACAGGAGCACCGTGTCACACAGGAGCACTCATGTCACACAGGAGCACTCATGTCACACAGGAGCACCGTGTCACACAGGAGCACTCGTGTCACACAGGAGCACCGTGTCACACAGGAGTACCGTGGCACACAGGAGCACCGTGTCACACAGGAGCACTCATGTCACACAGGAGCACTCATGTCACACAGGAGCACCGTGTCACACAGGAGCACTCATGTCACACAGGAGCACCGTGTCACACAGGAGCACCTACAGGCGCTGTGTAACACTTCTCGTCTGCTCACCGAGCGCTCCCTCCGCCATCACAGGTCTACGTGGGCATCCTGGCGGGCACCTGGGCCACAGACACCGCTCTCCTCTGGCCAGTGGATGCTGGCTGAGCCTGCACTGGGGACAGGTGACCCGGCTGTCCTGACGGAGTAGGCTCGCTTCCACAGGCCTGCGTGGGGCGCAGCCCCGTCCGTGTGCAAAGCCTGCGGCCCGTCACAGCCCAGCAGGCTCCCGGGAGGCTGCGTCCAGTGTCTGCCTGTGTCCTGGACTCTGGGCATGTGCACAGAAGCCCCATGAAGTGTGCTGTCTCCACCACTTCAACTGAGCAGAGCTCTGTCTGTCTGAAGGAACAATAAAGTGAGTCAGCCTGGAGGTAACCTGTGCTTCTCCTACAAACATCTGCATACAGCAGCTACTGCAAACACAAACCAAAACTCCTGAGGGGGAGGTGGGCAGTGAGCCACGGCTGCAGGGGCGTCCCCGGGAAGCCGCTCCACAGAGCTGGCCACGGCCGCTGGGGCGTCCCCGGGAAGCCACTCCACAGAGCTGGCCATGGCCGCTGGGGCGTCCCCGGGAAGCCGCTCCACAGAGCTGGCCCAGCCTTGCCCCGTCCTCTTCCAGGAATGTGCCCCGGGCACCGCACCAGCCGGTCGCTGCTACCGTCTCTAACACCCAGGCTCTCCCGCCAACCGCCCCCAGAGAGGACTGAGCGTGGTGGGCGGGGCCTGACCAGCGACCCAGGAAGTAGTAAGGCTGAAAAAGCCTGCCACAGGTGGGTGGACTTCCCAGCGTGGCACGCCAGCCCCTGGAGGCCCCGAAGTGATCTGTGTCACCCGGGAGGAAAGTGGCCGAGGGGCAGGACGGCTGACCCCGTGAGGCTGGCCCCTGTGCCTTCTCCCCAAGCCCGGCTAGCTGATGACCGGGGACAGCTGGTCCTGTGACCACAAAGCACCCCCCCTGGAAGCAAGCCTTCTAACAGCCACTCGCTCCGGCCCACACGGAAAAGACCACTGCTCCAAGCTGCTGAGGAAATGTTTCAGCTTCTGCTTCTAGAACAGTCCAGAACAGCACAGCCGTCCACCTCACACTGACCTGTCCTTCCTACGCTGCTCCCACTGTCTCCCGAGTCACCGTGCAAGCCACGAGTCACGTGTGGGATCTTGCAATCCCCGCCCCCACCGCCAGCTGGGTGTGTGCCTTCCACAGTGGCACCCAGGTGAGCCAGCACGGCCTGCGGCTCAGCTCACGGTCACAGGGCCGAGGCGCGGCGCTCACCCCAACGCAGGGAGGGCGTGGCCAGGCCCCGGGTGATGACTGCCTGAGAAACCCTTGCTCTGCCAGGCTGGTCCCCTGCACACCCAAACAAGCGTGCAAGGCCGTTCACCTGAGGGGTGCCGTCAGCTTGGATCCAAGTCTGTGGAGTGGGCCCTGACAGGGAAGGACAGAGAAGCTGGAGGCCACAATCCACACAGAAGCCGCTCTTTTCCATGGGAAAAGCTCACGTCAGCAGAGCATTCCCCCCCGGCCCTGTGCGTGCGGCCCATGACGGCTCCCGGGGGCCGAGCTGACGCCATGGGTCAGGGCTCCAGCACACTGCCTCCCGCACGCAGGACCATTTAGACAGCACCAAAACGACAATATGAAGGCAATTCCGGCATAGCCATTTTCCATACGCTTATTAAGCAGTAAGACACAACAGGGCGTGAATTATTATGCAATAACTCATGCCTAGAAGCAATGTTAGACACCGACGTCGAAGGATTCATCATTATCATATATTCAGTTCTATTTTTCTTTTTCACACTATAAAAAACCATATCTAGATCTCCTAAAACCATCATAGCAGCATCAAAAAGTGGATGGGGCTATCAGCCTCGACAGTCGAAGATAAACCAGCCATTGAGCAGGAAACACTCTTAAAGTTCTCTACTTAGGTTTGGGTTCTGTTGCCAGGAGATGGTAAGTCACCTGTTTGTTACTCCTGCTTTCAAAATAAACCACACATGCATGGCAAAAAGGAAGTTCCAGGTCCAAAAGCCCAGGAGGGCCAGCTGAGGCTCAGGGACACAGCCGTGTCCTGGGTGGGCAGGGCCGGGGCTCAGGGACACGGCCATCTGCTGGACCGGGAGGGCCTCAATGCAGGGCTACAGGACACCTCCCGGACGTGGCCGGGCTGAGCCCTGGTCGTACCATGCAGAGGCCATCTTCCCTGCGTGGGGGAAACTGGAGAGATGTGCGGTCACAGAGCCGGCACAGCCCTGCGGGCTAGGCGGCCCCGTGCTCACAGCTAATGCCTCTGTCCTCGTCGGAATGTGGAATGGCGCCCTGCCACCCCTAATGACACAGGACAGCAGATGGGCTTCAGCACCGGAGAAGAGACGAGAGGGGCAGCCGGCAGTGTGCGGCCACCCGTTCCCGGGAAGCTAATGATGGCCGCGGGCCAGCCGCAGGGAGGTGGCTCATTACAGTGGCGTCCCAGCGCTGGAGCTCTGGCTCGGGCCCAGCTGGGAGAGTCATTAGCAGCGGCACAGAAATCTGTGGGGCCTGGAAATGGGAGTTCGAAGTCCTAACGACCCCACAGAACAAAGTGCCTTCCCTCTCCTGTCTGCACTCATCCCGGCCCAGGCTGGCCGGGGCCGGTGCAGGCCGGTGGGGACAGTGGGGATGGGGGAAGAGCTTCAGTGTCGTTGGTCCCCACTGCACACCTCGCCTCCCCAATATCTGTTTAAGACCTGCCCTAATATTTACCCAGCGCCATCCAGCGCCTACGCTCATTCTCTACCCCAATACCTGCCACAGTACCTGTCACTCAAACTGATGCCACCCCAGCGCATGCCCAATGCCCACCCTATGTTCACTCTGTTCCACCTAATGTCCAACTCAGTACATATCATAGGTAGGCCAGTCCCTGCCTCAGAGCCTTCTAGAATCCACCGGGCCTGGCCGCCAGGATGTGGGCCGGCACTGGGGCCACAGCTGCATCCATGCTGCTCTGCCTCCTCCGGCATCTGACTTCAGCTGAGTCCAAACCTGTGGTCCGGAGTGGTCACCTCCCAAAGATGCTCGGGGGCTGCTGGCCAGAGCCACGAGACACAGGAAGCAGGGAACAGGAAATGTTCCGCTCAGACTGGACACAGCAGGGCCTCCAAAATCCAAGGGGGCCGGCGTCCTGGTGCAGGCCTGCGCACCCTGTGGCCAGGCGCCCTGGAAGGCATGGGCAGAACCGTCCTGTGCGGTACTGGAATAGTGACAGGTGACTTCACACGTCAGTAGCAGGGGAACGCAGTCCACAGAGTGAACCCTAAGCTTCAGCCTTTGTTAACAGAAACGCGTCAGCAGCGTCACCATGCGCAACCATCTACAAACTTCATCAAGAGGGAGAAGGGAGCGGTGCAAGTTCTCACCTTCTTTCAACTTTTTTGACAGTTCAACAGTTTCTAAATATTGTGTTCAGTTAAAAGTAAAACCAAACAGCATCCACAGGAGCAGGGTCCGGGACGCAGAATTCTGATCACTCCCGCCCACCTGCCCGCCCATCCACCCACCCACCCACCCGCCCGCTGGCTGCCCACCAGCCACCTATCCCGGGGTCTTGGGCCTCCTGTCCATAGGACAAAGGCACCAACTTGCACTTGCACCTGTGAACCTGGATTTCCAAGAGCCCAGCTAGCGCTGTCCCCACGTGCCCCAAGCCTGGGCTCCCCGGTGCCGGGCCCAGCTCTTCCCCACTCAGCCCTGCGTGCCCCGAGCCTGGACTCCCTGATGCCGGGCCCAGCTCTTCCCCACTCAGCCCTGCGTGCCCTGAGCCTGGGCTCCCCGGTGCCGGGCCCAGCTCTTCCCCACTCAGCCCTGCGTGCCCCGAGCCTGGGCTCCCCGGTGCCGGGCCCAGCTCTTCCCCACGCAGCCCTGTGTGCCCCGAGCCTGGGCTCCCCGGTGCCGGGCCCAGCTCTTCCCCACTCAGCCCTGCGTGCCCCGAGCCTGGGCTCCCCGGTACCAAGCCCAGCTCTTCCCCACGCAGCCCTGCCCCAAGCCTGTACCTTGCCCGCAAGGGAATGAATTCCACTTCGGGATCACTCCTCCCAGCTCTTCCACGCCTCGCCTCCAAGGCCCCCGGAGGTTTTCCAGCCAGGACAGCCAGGGAGCACCAGCCAGCCAGCAAGCCATGTCCCTGGGCCCATGCTGCCCGCAGAGGGGCCCAGCTTCCCAGTGAGGCCGTCCCAGACGGCCTACCCCTCAGGAGCTAGTGCTGGGAGGTGCCCTGGCCACGGTCCCACAGGTTGGACAGTCACATTGGGGCTGTGGATGTTGTTCAGCTCAAACCCACGGCAGGGGTCGGCCAACAAATTTCAACACCTCCAAGAGGGCTGCTCACAGGGCAGGAGTGGGGGGAGCGCCACCCCCCTCAGGAACCCAGAGTTCCGGTCTGAGCCTTCAACCCCATCCCCCAAAGGCTGACTTCAGAGTCCTTCCTCCACCAGGCCCTGCTCAGCATGGAGCACTATGCTCACAGCCCGGCCTGCTGCACACAGCAAGACTCAGCCAGGAACAGTGCGCTGCTCTGATCTGGCTGCCTTCTCCAGGCCAGGCCAGTCTCTGGACGGAACTTAAGAGTCACTGACAACACAACCGCACGCCTGATAAGAGTGCAAACCATGCTACAAGCCTCAGCTGGGAGCAACCCTGTGGGCCCAACCGGCTGCTGCCTTCTGCTGACGCCACCGGCACTCTGCAGACCTGAAGTCAGGCAGCCCCGGACATGCTTCAGATGGTAGCGCTCAGCCAGAGCCAGCCATGCACCTCTTCCACCTCCAGCTCACGGGGACCACGTCCGGGGACGCTGGGTGCCGGAGGCTCACGCCTGTAATCCTAGTCATGCAAGAGGCCGAGATGTGAGAATTCTGTTTCAAAGCCAGCCCTGGTTCAAGCCTCAGGACCGGCACACACTTAAGAAAATGTCTTGGTCATTTTCTGAGTCGAGCATTAAAGCAGTCCTCAACACAGCGCAGCAAACACAAGCTCCTCCACTGTCAGACATGATGAATCACCCACGGGCGTTTCTAGAGCTATCTGCCTAGGAGGGGCTCCACAGCCAGGGCCGCCTCGGCCGCACTGACCTTGAGAAGCACTGGTGCGGGGCTCTGGGAAGGGCATCTTCGCCGCACCGCAAACCTGCGGAGGGGCTGGCAGGCGTGTGCAGGGGGTGGGCTGAGAATTACGGCTGTGCCTGGCTCTCCATCACGGCCCTGACACGCATTCCAGCACACGATCCATGAGCGGTCACGGAGGGCGGCCTGGCGGGGGGGTGCTTCATCTGGAAGGTGAGCCCCGGGGCTCCTCTTCTCTCGGGCTGAGTCTGATCTGTGGCCCGGGCATGTGGGGGAGCCGGTCTGGCCGCCGTGGAGGGTCGGCGTGCCTGCGACACCACCCCGCTGTGCCCCCATGCACAGCCAGAAGCGGGGGGGGGGGCCTGCTGGGCGGACGTGCGTCCTGGCCTATGTGCCGGTTCCGGCCATTACCACGCACGTCTCCCTCCATCCAGGTAAGTAAAGGCCGAGCGTGGCGCCTGGTCTGAGCATCTCTCGGCCTCCACGCTGCGGCCCTGTCCACGGCACACACCAGTCCTCTAAGGCTCACCACACTAGACACGCTGCACACAGCGCCGGGGGAGGCCTGTGGTGGCGTATCTGAGCCCCCGAATGGGTCTCCCGCACGGCTTCTGTGGCAGGGCCTGCGCCCAAGGCCAGACACGGGCATCCACCGACCGCTGCTTCCGCACAGCTGTACCTGCGCCCCCTCCCAGGGAGCCCAGATCCCCGTCTACACTGTCTCCGGTCGGCACGGACCTCCCCAAGAAGCTGAGGAGCCAGCAAGCCTCCTGCCACTGCAGGCCGGCGCACCATGACCAGCTCCACGGCCACCGGAACGCCCCCAAGGTCAGTCCTGTGGTACAAGGTCACTCACATGGTACGCCCTGTTATCCCACCACATACGGCCCTGGGCCTGTAGCAGAGTGTGTGCCAGGTGCCCTCAGCCTGGGATGGCCGGTGAAGCAGGGGCACTCGGCGCCAGGAGGACGGGGCCTCGGGGCAAAGCCCATCTGGCCAGCACAGGCGAGGGAGACAGAGGCCGTGCAGAGCACAGTTCCATGTGCAGGTTAGGCCGTGGAGGCGGCCCACGGCAGCGGCCTCACCCCAGCCCTGCCCTGGACACAGGACTCCAGGGGAGCCAACTCCTCTTCCACACACAGGCCCCATGCAGACCTGACCAGCCACGCCTGGACCCACTGCCCACGCCAGCCCAGCAAGGCCGCCCCAGCACTCCACAGGCCTGAGCGGCTTCCTCCTCCTCCTCACCCCTCCCTCCGACTCCGGCTCTCCTCTCCTCACCCCTCCTGACCCCAGCTCTCCTCTCCTCACCCCTCCTCCTCTGACCCCAGCTCTCCTCTCCTCACCCCTCCTGACTCCAGCTCTCCTCCTCCTCTGACCCCAGCTCTCCTCTCCTCACCCCTCCTCTGACCCCAGCTCTCTTCTCCTCACCCCTCCTGACCCCAGCTCTCCTCCTCACCCCTCCTCTGACCCCAGCTCTCCTCTCCTCACCCCTCCTCTGACCCCAGCTCTCTTCTCCTCACCCCTCCTGACCCCAGCTCTCCTCCTCCTCACTCCTCCTCTGACCCCAGCTCTCTTCTCCTCACCCCTCCTGACCCCAGCTCTCCTCCTCACCCCTCCTCCTCTGACCCCAGCTCTCCTCTCCTCACCCCTCCTCTGACCCCAGCTCTCCTCTCCTCACCCCTCCTCTGACCCCAGCTCTCCTCTCCTCACCCCTCCTGACCCCAGCTCTCCTCTCCTCACCCCTCCTCTGACCCCAGCTCTCCTCTCCTCACCCCTCCTCTGACCCCAGCTCTCCTCTCCTCACCCCTCCTCTGACCCCAGCTCTCCTCTCCTCACCCCTCCTCTGACCCCAGCTCGCCTCCTCCTCACCCCTCCTGACCCCAGCTCTCCTCTCCTCACCCCTCCTCTGACCCCAACTCTCCTCTTCTCACCCCTCCTGACCCCAGCTCTCCTCTCCTCACCCCTCCCTCCTACTCCTGCTCTCCTCCTCCCCACCCCTCCCTTTGACTCCTTTCCCACTCCAGCTCCACAGTGATAGCCTACAGCTCCCTCCGGGCACGTGAGCCTGGTACAGGCACATGCTGCGGCGGTGGTGGCACACAGCTGCCCACTGGACAATGTCCCAGTGGGATAGGATAGGATGCTCGTGCCAACCCCGTCAACAGAAACATGGAGCTCCAACTGTCCCTGAATCAGGGCAGGGGCTGTGCTGTGTAACCTGCTTCTGCACGAGGCCAGGGAAGAGGTGCAGGGCCGGCCCCCAGGGGCCTGCACAGAACCAGTGGAGGGAAACCTCTCTAGAGGTGAGACCGACAGAAACGAAGGCACATTGGTGGTACACAGGAAGGGCAGGTAGATGCCGAACTAAAACACTGCACCACTACCCCCTCCCCATCACCAGCCAGAGAGAGGGAAGGGAACACCTGGGAGAGAGCTGCAGCAGGCAGAGCCCGAGAGGCCGGCCTGCAGAGCTGGGGGTGGCCCTGGTGGGCGTGCTGGGCCCGCGGCAGCCTGGGGCTCAGATCCCCTCAGTGCCACTGGCAACTCAGACGCTTAAGGCCGTGAAAGGCCTGCTCATGAAGCAGGTGAGATCGCCGTGCCGACAGACGGTGCTGTGCACGTTTACAGAGGCGATGCTGTGCTTTCATGGTGTTGGAGATCAAACCCACAGCGCCACACACACCTGGATAAACGTGCAGCACTGAACTGCACCCCAGCCCAGTGGGGCTCTTCACGAGCAGGGTCCCAGAGGCAGAAGGCCCTGTGCCCATGCCAGTCTAGAACTCACCTCTCACCGACGGCCGTCCCTGCGGTCTGGGCTGGCCGGCCAGCGCCCCGCATCTTGTTGTGGACGTCATGTCCTCTGGCTCTCACTGGCAGCTGCCAAGGAGGCGTACAGCTGCTTCCCTGCCTCAGAGACGAAGGAAGCGCTGTGGGCAGAGCCTGTGCTCACAGCAGGGCCACGAGGAAGCTGCACACAGCCCTCCTCTGGGTGGAGAGGAGCTCATGACCTGAAGCTAGGATAACAGAACGCAGGGTCAGATCGGAGACAGATCCAAGGTGCTGCAGGGGCCGGGACCCCGACAGAACGCAGATCAGATTGGTGACGGGTGTGAAAGGCAGCCTGAGAACATTCATCTACAGTGCGTCAAAGGTCCAAACACCAAATGCAAACCACGGAGAATTCAGAAGAAAATATCGGACAAAAGTGCCCAGTCCCTGCCCAAGAAAATGATCATGACTGTCCACTCACGATGAATATGTGCCACGCGTGATACAGTGACCACGGTGGGGAAGGGCAGGCCCACGGTGCCCCACACAGCCACCAGGAAGCACGTCCCAGGCCCGCCCTGCCGTATCTCCCCCAGACAGAAACACAGGGACGGGGACAATCCAGGTGACTGGGCCAGTGCACAGGGACCAGGGCAGGCACGGAGCGGTCAGCACACCAGTGCACACAGGAGGTCTGGGGCGGTCAGCACACCAGTGCACACAGGAGGTCCGGGGCGGTCAGCACACCAGTGCACACAGGAGGTCCGGGGCGGTCAGCACACCAGTGCACACAGGAGGTCCGGGGCGGTCAGCACACCAGTGCACACAGGAGGTCCGGGGCGGTCAGCACACCAGTGCACACAGGAGGTCTGGGGTGGTCAGCACACCAGTGCACACAGGAGGTCTGGGGCGGTCAGCACACCAGTGCACACAGGAGGTCTGGGGCGGTCAGCACACCAGTGCACACAGGAGGTCTGGGGCGGTCAGCACACCAGTGCACATAGGAGGTCTGGGGCGGTCAGCACACCAGTGCACACAGGAGGTCTGGGGCGGTCAGCACACCAGTGCACACTGGAGGTCTGGGGCGGTCAGCACACCAGTGCACACAGGGCAGGTCTGGGGCGGTCAGCACACCAGTGCACACAGGAGGTCTGGGGCGGTCAGCACACCAGTGCACGGGGCGGGTCTGGGGCGGTCAGCACACCAGTGCACACAGGAGGTCTGGGGTGGTCAGCACACCAGTGCACACGGGAGGTCTGGGGTGGTCAGCACACCAGTGCACACAGGAGGTCTGGGGCGGTCAGCACACCAGTGCACACAGGAGGTCTGGGGCGGTCAGCACACCAGTGCACACAGGAGGTCTGGGGTGGTCAGCACACCAGTGCACGGGGCGGGTCTGGGGCGGTCAGCACACCAGTGCACACAGGAGGTCTGGAGCGGTCAGCACACCAGTGCACGGGGCGGGTCTGGAGCGGTCAGCACTTGGGGCGGTCAGCACACCAGTGCACACAGGAGGTCTGGGGCGGTCAGCACACCAGTGCACACAGGAGGTCTGGGGCGGTCAGCACACCAGTGCACAGGGCAGGCATGGAGCGGTCAGCACACCAGTGCACACAGGAGGTCTGGGGCGGCCAGCACACCAGTGCACACAGGAGGTCTGGGGTGGTCAGCACACCAGTGCACACAGGAGGTCTGGGGCGGCCAGCACACCAGTGCACACAGGAGGTCTGGGGTGGTCAGCACACCAGTGCACACAGGAGGTCTGGGGCGGTCAGCACACCAGTGCACACAGGAGGTCTGGGGCGGTCAGCACACCAGTGCACAGGGCAGGTCTGGGGCGGTCAGCACACCAGTGCATGGGGCAGGCAGCCACAGGGCCCCCAAGAAATCTGCTGAGGAGCAGCGCTGTGCAAAGGGCCTCTCTGGCCACCCAAGGAAACAGAGGTGGACACACAGGCACTGCGTCCTGAAGGAGAAGCTGGGCACCGGCAGCATGTCTCACTGATTTTATTTCGTTTTTCAATCTCAAGAGAAGGAGTGATGTGGTAGGAACAGAACCACCTGGCGACAGTGGAAGTCCCGACACCCTCAGTCGGCAAAGCCTGCAGCCAGAGGCGCTCCTGTCAGAGGCAGTGATGGTTCTCTCAGAGAGGAGCTGTTTGACAAAGGAATTAGCTCCAGAAGCTGCAAATATTTGAGCATCTGCCTCGTGGCTCAGTGAGGGAGCAGGGAGCCTGCTAGAGCAGAATGTGGTACTTCAGGGCCCTGGGAACCCTGTTGATGACCAGCCTCCCGTCGTAACTCAGGGAGGCAAACAGCCACGGGTCGGCTGAGGACCAGTCCACCGCGTACACGCTGTCCTCATGCTCCTCATAGGTGGCGATGACGCTGTCCCGCAGGGGCTCCTTCAGCCTGCAACCCAACAGAGGCAGAGGTGTGAGCAAGGGCCTTCCGTCAGGTCCACTCCAAGGGCCTCTCGCACAGCTCCTGGCCTGTGAGCCACAACCAGGGCCTGCCGTGTCCCCGCCAGGCACAAGGAGCCCTGCCGCCACCTCTCATCCCCAGCGTGTGAGCCCTGATGAGACCCCCACCATCCTGGCAGGGCAAGGCCACCCCGAACTCCACAGGGCCAGGGAGGAGGCCCGTGGCGCAAGAAGAGAACCCCCCCACACACATCAGGTGATATGCACAGGAAAGAATCAATCTCACCAGATGAGTAGGCAAGCAAAGAATTAGAAAAGAACAAAACATCATAGAAAACAACGAAACGACAGGAATTACTACACACTTCCAATAACTGAATGTCAATGATCTCAAGCCTTCAATCAGAAGACAAACACTGGCAGACTGACTGAAGCAAGACATAACCATTTGTTGCCTATGAGAAACACAAGCCACCCACCAAAACAAACACAGGCTTCAAGTGAGAAAATGGAAGGAGATTGTCCAAGCAAAGGAAACCCAAAAGCAAGCAGCAATAGCTACACTTCTATAATATCTGGTGAAGCGTATTTTAAACCAAAATTAATCATAAGAAACAAAGAAAACCACTTCAAAACGTTAAAGCAAACAATCCATCAGAGCATACAATAATTGCAAACAAAAATCCTACACCATGATCAGGTTGGTTTAAATCTAAGGATGCAAAGATGGTTCAGCATGTGCAAATCAATAAACGTAATTGTAAAAGAAAAAAATAACAAAAGGCTCACATTTGGCATTCAGCACAAATGCAGAAACATACAGGAACCATATTTTATTTATTTGTTTGTTTTCATTTTTTGGTGCTGGTCCTAGGGCTTGAACAGAGCCTAAGCTCTGTCCCTGAGCTTTTCTGCTCAAGGCTAGTGCTCTGCCACTTAAGACACAGTTCCTCTTGTCTGGCTTTTTGGGGTGTTAAGTTGAAGGCAAGAGTCTCACAAACTTTCCTGCCCGGGCTGGCTTTGAACCACAATCCTCAGATCTCAGCCTCTTAAGTAGCTAGGATTACAGGCATAAGCCACCAGCATCTGGCTTGGAACCCATATTTTAAAACCACACATTGTGGAGACACTTGAAGGCCTCCTAGGCCCGGTGGGCTGTTACTGTCTTGTGTTGTCTGTTAGCTCGCAGGCTGGGTATAAGCACACACCAGCGGGACGCTTTGCACAGATCCAGTCACTGTGAGCACGGAATGCACTGCCCTCATGAGAGCCCTTACTTCTCATCAGCCTGGTGCTCCTCTGGGTCACTGATGTCATCATCATCCACCAGGTGGCCAAAGGGTTCGGAGGAGATGGACACCATGTTGGACAGGATGACTCTGCTGTCACTACTGCCGGTGAGGACCAGCTGGTCATGAGAGTGGTTGTAGCGGACGCTCCACACCCTGCAGAAGGCATGCGGCTGCTGAGATACGGTCACAGGCAATGGGCCCAGCCTGACCGACAGGGGTTGCACTGAGTTCTGCTGGAAATCAATACCTAACCCTTTCGCCAAGACCCGGGGCCTTCATCAGGGAGGCACACCCACCCTAGGTTGCGCTAACATATTCCTTTAGGTCCCAACAGAGACCAGAGAGAATAAATGTCAGCACACATATGCAGGAGGCTTACCATTCGATATTCCAGTTGGGCTGAAAGTCTAAAACAAGCGCTGTCTCCCCAGAGCAGCATGCAGATGCGTCATGACCTAAACATCAAGTGCTGCCCGCCTTCCCCCTGGAGCACTGCCATAGCCCAACCCAGGCCAGGCCCACTGGGTCTCATCCGCTAGGCCTCTGGACATGCTGAGGCTGAGGCGGGCTCTGGGGCCTGGCAGCGGGGCTATGGCACACCTCCTATGCAGAAGGGGCCTGGGTGGTGGGCATGGCTAGACCTGCAGCAGCAAATCACAGCTGCTCACAGAACTTACTGTGTGCTCACGGCACACGCACACTCTGGGATTTGGCAGAATAATACACTCCTGACCGGTAACGCAGAGGAGGGGGCCTGTCTGGAACCCCTCTTCACTGCGAGAGGATTCCTGATGAGAAAAATCTTGGCCCTCCAGGCTTTTCCTCCCCATGCATGTAGGTCAACACCCCCACACACACAAACACGTAATACAAATACGGATTCATACTCTACCTACTGTTCCACAACTAAATCTCTGACTCACTTAGCAAAAAAGTACCCAGCCTGTGGTAAACATTCCAAAAATATTCGAGGGAGAATGAATGGTGTGGGTCAGCCTTCCACATCTGCACCACAGGGAGTCCGCAGCCTCCTGACAGTGGCCTGCCCCACACCACGGACGTCACCTGAGTCCTATACCAGCCCCCCGACGGACATTTGGGTCACTTCCAGTCTCCGTGCATGGCAAACAATGCGGCACGAACATCTGTGCACATTTATTTTTACATACTTGAACCGGCACTGTTTCAAGAGAAAACAGAATCTAATGTTTTTCTTCTCTTCCTATGCTTATAAATCACAAACATTCAGATTTGGAATTAGTGTTTCTTTAGGAAAAATAAAACTGGGCTGATTGAATGATTCACAGCAGCACAAACTAAGCTGGTTTGTGCCTTTCCAAATGGTAAAGTAATTAGCAAAATAAATTACATAATCCCCTCTTCCCCAGAGCGGCGCACGAGCGCGAGCGGGGTACCAGTGCGAGTGCTCCTCCAGGGCCTTCACGGGCTCCGTGACATTCCGCGTGTCCCAGAACTTCACCTTGCAGTCATCTCCGCAGCTGGCTAAGTAGTACTGCTTATTGGGATTGAAGTCGAGGTCACGCACCAGCTGTCCGTGGGCATTCTCTATGCAGTATATCTGGCTGAGGAAGGAAAAAAGAACAGCACACACCAATATTAAGTGGATTACAGAGAGCCGGCGAGCGCGGCAGGCCTGCGGTCTCCCAGGGTGCTGAGCTCCCCGTGCCAGGCTACAGCTGATCTGCTCCCTGTCATCGTGGGGCTGGGCAATCCCGGCTGGGAACCCTGGGCCCTTCTATGCGCATCCCCTGCGCAATGAGGCTGGGCACGGAGCACAACAGCCCCTGGGACGGGCCTGGAGCACCCACCGCGCCCAGAGGCAGCTCTGCCAGCCATGGAGATGGCCCGGCTGGCCGCTGGTGTGGAGAGAGTGAGAGCAAGCCACAGGCGCGGCATCTGCCGTGGAGAAGCTGGCAGACCGCAGAGAGACTGACACGCTGGGGAAGGATACAGCCAAGCAGATGCACTGCTGGTACTGGGGACAATGTAGAGGAGGAGAGTGGAAAAGCTGTGAGTAACGAGGGAGCCCAGGCCTGCCTTTGCTGGGTTTGTTTTCCACTCTGGCACCAGGGCTCGCACCCAGAGCCTCACTCTCCACTCAGCTTTCTTTCTGATGGCCGCTATTTTTGCCAGTCCTTCAGCACAGCTTTTTGCTGGCTGGAGATGGACTCTCATAGAACCGTGGGACAACAGGTTGCAGCCTCCTGGGACCACTGGTGTGGCTGAGCCCCGGTGCCTGGCCACTGGGCTGGCCCTTGCCTCACACCAGGAAGTCACCACTGGGTGGCCTATTCCCAGCCTCTTGCCTAGTCAGGAGTCACAGAACAGGACATGTGGTTGAAGCTAGTCACATGGTAGCTGACAGTGAATATGCTAACGTGTACACACAGGCACGTGGGCACACCTATACATAAGCACCCTAACACAATTCCCTTCCCCACCCACGTACATAAGAGGACACACATACAGGCATACACATAACCTACCCACATGCATGTGAAATCTGAGTATCTGCCTAGTAGGGTTCCTTCTAGCATGATGAACCACAGAGCAGGTAAGGCTGACAGTGGCTGGCGGGACCTGGCTGTGCACCATCCACACCACATCGTATTCATCCCAGGGACCCCACCTCGTGGTCACTGGACTCACACCTCCTCCTCCTCCTCCTCCTCCTCCTCCTCCCAGGGGCCCCACCTCTGCCATCACTGACCTCACACCTCCTCCCCCTCCTCCTCCCTCCTCCTCCCTTCCTCCTCCTCCTCCTCCTCCTCCTCCTCCTCCTCCTCCTCCCAGGGATCCCACCTCTGCCAGCACTGACCTCACACTGCCACAGCTTTCACACAGCTGGTGAACTGGGGACTCCATGTCTTGTGGCTCATTCCAGAAAACCACAGGTCCCTGCTCCCCAGAGCACACCGGTCAACTCCTCAACAGCCCTCTGTCCTGCCCCAGGTTGGAGTTCCAAGCCCAAGTCATGTTACACCTTGAGCTGGTTTTAAACCGTGCACCACCTTCAGTGTCCTGATTTTGCTCCCTTAAAATAAGACGTACCAAAAGTTAAGACCTCTCTCATGAAACAGGCTGAGGTGTATCATCACTGAAAGGTCACTGAGTGACTCAGTAGCAGGAACTCTACGTTCCAGAAGAGACAGGGACGGCATCCTGGTGAAGCCAAAACCTCAGCCAGCTACCAAAGCATCAAGGGCACAGTGGAAGTGGTCCTCTTCCTGGGGGTCAGCGTCTGGTTGTAAGGACAGCCCTGGCCCAGCCAGGATGCTGCAGGATGCTGCCTACTGGACCTGGAGCTTGTTTTGGTCTGCGATCCAGTCTTTGGCTCCTGGTCTTTAGAGGGTAAGTTCTTCACATCCTTCAAGGAGCAATGAAAAGAGGACCAGAGGACTCTTGGCAATGGCTGCAGTGGGATTCTCATCCTATGTGGTCCCACAGCCTCCAGCTTGGTGAGAAACCTTACTGCAGACATGCAGCAAGGCGGGGAGGGACGGGTTATTTATTAGCCCCTGGATTTTCAGCAAAGCTGTGGAACACTTTGGGTGTGTGCACCCCCACCCTGGAAGCAGCACCCGGTATTACAGGACCTCTATCTCCTCAGCTCAGTGATAAATGATGGCATGCTAAGGGGATAAACTGCATCTTAAAGCAGCCTGTGTGGGCTTTCTGTTGCCATGGCAACAGACATCCTACCATCACTCCTCTGCCTATCAAAATCACAACTGGAACAGAAAAATTGCTCTTGTTTGTTCCATTAGAACGGCTGGTTGTTGCATATAATTACTTAAATGACAAAATATGATTACTGGATAGGTATGTCTCTTGAAAGCACAGAAATGGTCAAAGACAACGCCGTGGGGGAGACTCAACTTCTGCCACCCTGCAGCGTTCAAACAAATGAGCCTTTGAGCCAGCACAAAGCCCGGCCTTGCTTTCAGCCCTGCCAGTAGCAGGGACAGAGGGGCACAGCCAGCCACTGAGGAGTGCACAGACCCACGGACGGCCTATGGTAACGCCTTCTGGAGGGAAGATGACCCCCAAGAGATGCGGGGATGCATCTGTGTCAGCCCCGGGTCTCCCCGCGGGGCGGGGCACTGACCTCATGCTCCTCGTGTCCCAGCCTCGGAGGGTGGTGTCACTCGCGGTGGCCACCTGCGTGCAGTTGTGGTGCGGGCCCCACCTCCCGGAGGTGAACCTCAGCTGCCCCTTCCCTTCCAGAGCCGCGGAGCCAGCCAGCTGGGAGCACCGAGGAAGAAGAAGAGAAGAAAAATCTGAACTCTTTTCAGAAAACTCAGAAGGACATACATGACACTCCTAAGAAGACAGAGAAAATAATTATTAGATCCATTAGGAAGCTCTCTGCCTTTTGTTCTTCCCTTAAAAGGCAAGAATGGTTGAACCTTATTTGGGGGGAAAAAACTATGAAACGGAGCACAGTGAAAAATAGAAAGTATATTAATAGAGTCTTATTGCAGAGGACTTGTTCAGTGTGTCATTAGAGACAATCAGCTCAAACTTGAAGAAAACAATAGAAAATAACTCAAACATCTGGCTCCCCCCAGAGACAGAACAAGTGAGGGCCACAGGACAGATTCCTTCCTGACTGACAAAGGACTGGCAGATTTTACTGAGTCAATGCGCTTCCTGTCTCCCTCCTTATTGGGAAGATCTCCAAATCCTTGCATGAGAGTTCGTGAGAGCTCCACGGGCCCAGGCAGTACCAGGAGTCAAAGCCCACCTCAGCCTGAGAGAAAGCAAGCAGGCGGCGTGCAAGGATGCAGAAAGCCCTCTCCCTAACCTCACCTTTCCATGCGGGACCTGTGAAAAAGGTCTGCCACCAAGGACACCCGGTCCGCCCCATGTGTGGCTAGAACCCAGTCATATGGAAGCGTCCGCAGTCAGGGTCTAAGCCCTCTGTGGTGGCATGTCTCCCTCACCTTGCACTCAGCCTGTCCCGGAACTCTTCAGGGTCCCTGCAAGCAGGCAGGTAGGCTGGCAGCCCAGGACAGAGCCTGGGACAGAGCCCGGGACAGAGGCCAGGCCTGGGGCAGGCCAGCATGCTGATGTGAATTCAACTCTCTACATGAAGCCTGGAGGCTGCAGGGTCCTGGAGAGGGAGGCCCAAACCCGATGCACTGAGTGGCTGTGCCTAAGTCCTGACCAGAAACCGCAGCACTGAGAGCAGCCAGTGCCAGCCGCACGGGGCAGGCACAGGGGTCCCCACGGGGAGCCAGAGGGTGTACCCGGAGCTGAAGGGCTAGGTGTGTTCTGAGGCTCCCAGGCTACAGGGTCTTAGCCTTGCCAGCAGAGGCCACTGTTGTGAAGCTGAGTTGAGAGGGTCATGGCCACTGTGGCAGCCACAGGGACACGTTCTTCAACCCACAGAGACACTAGGAAAGCCACACAGGAACCCCAGCCCCCACATGCAGTGGAGCCTTATGAGAAGCCCAGGGCAGGCAGTGGGACATGAACACAAAGCAGGGCAGGACAGGTACACTGGGGCAGGGCGGGTACACAGCAGGCAGGGCGGGTACACAGCAGGTCAGGAGGGATACACAGCGGGCAGGGAGGGTACACAGCAGGCAGGGCAGGTACACAGCGGTCAGGAGGGATACACAGCGGGCAAGGCAGGTACACAGCAGGCAGGGCAGGTACACAGCAGGCAGGGCAGGTACACAGCAGGCAGGGCAGGTACACAGCAGGTCAGGAGGGATACACAGCGGGCAGGGAGGGTACACAGCAGGAAGGGCAGGTACACAGCGGTCAGGAGGGATACACAGCAGGCAAGGCAGGTACACAGCAGGCAGGGCAGGTACACAGCGGGCAGGGCAGGTACACAGCGGGCAGGGCGGGTACACAGCGGGCAGGGCAGGTACACAGCGGGCAGGGCAGGTACACAGCGGGCAGGGTGGGTACACAGCGGGCAGGGCGGGTACACAGCAGGCAGGGCAGGTACACAGCCGGCAGGGCAGGTACACAGCCGGCAGGGCAGGTACACAGCAGGCAGGGCAGGTACACAGCAGGCAGGGCGGGTACACAGCGGGCAGGGCAGGTACACACTGGGTCAGGAGGGATACACAGCGGGCAGGGCAGGTACACAGCGGGCAGGACAGGTACACAGCAAGCAAGGCGGGTACACAGCGGGCAGGGCAGGTACACACTGGGTCAGGACAGGTACACAGCAGGCAGGGCGGGTACACAGTGGGCAGGGCGGGTACACAGCTGGCAGGGCGGGTACACAGCGGGCAGGGCGGGTATACAGCAGGTCAGGAGGGATACACAGCGGGCAGGGCAGGTACACTGGGGCAGGGCAGGTACACTGGGGCAGGGCAGGTACACAGCAGGCAGGGCGGGTACACAGCGGGCAGGGCGGGTACACTGGGGCAGGGCGGGTACACAGCGGGCAGGGCAGGTACACAGCGGGCAGGGCAGGTACACACTGGGTCAGGACAGGTACACAGCAGGCAGGGCGGGTACACAGCGGGCAGGGCAGGTACACAGCGGGCAGGGCGGGTACACAGCGGGCAGGGCAGGTACACAGCGGGCAGGGCAGGTACACACTGGGTCAGGACAGGTACACAGCAGGCAGGGCGGGTACACAGCGGGCAGGGCAGGTACACAGCGGGCAGGGCAGGTACACAGCGGGCAGGGCAGGTACACAGCGGGCAGGGCAGGTACACACTGGGTCAGGACAGGTACACAGCAGGCAGGGCGGGTACACAGCGGGCAGGGCGGGTACACAGCGGGCAGGGCAGGTACACAGCGGGCAGGGCAGGTACACTGGGGCAGGGCAGGTACACTGGGGCAGGGCAGGTACACTGGGGCAGGGCGGGTACACAGCGGGCAGGGCGGGTACACAGCGGGCAGGGCGGGTACACAGCGGGCAGGGCGGGTACACAGCGGGCAGGGCGGGTACACAGCGGGCAGGGCGGGTACACAGCGGGCAGGGCGGGTACACAGCGGGCAGGGCAGGTACACTGGGGCAGGACGGGTACACAGCGGGCAGGGCGGGTACACAGCGGGCAGGGCAAGTACACAGCGGGCAGGGCGGGTACACAGCGGGCAGGGCGGGTACACAGTGGGTCAGGATAGGTACACAGCGGGCAGGGCAGGTACACAGTGGGTCAGGATAGGTACACAGCGGGCAGGGCAGGTACACAGCGGGTCAGGATAGGTACACAGCGGGCAAGGCGGGTACACAGCGGGTCAGGACAGGTACACAGCGGGCAGGGCACAGGCCCCACCCAAGAGCCTAGGGCACCAGCACACCTAGGTGGGTGGGTGAGGAGAGGCTGGGCGGGTAGCACAGGCCTGCGGTGGGTCCTCCCCAGCAGGGTGCGGGAGGCAAGGAGCTGCAGCAGAGCAGCAGGCGGGGAGCAGGGGAGCAGGGCAGCGGGGGAGCGGGGGAGCGTGGAGGCCTGGGGCCCACAGCTGCAAGCCGTCCCACACACCTGCTCTGGTCTCCACAACCTGGGTGATTTCAACACATCGGTGCCCAGACGTGTTGGCTCTAGTGTCCCACAACTCTGTTTCCTACTTTTTGGGTTGATTGGAGATAGGAGTCTCATAGATTTCCTTGCCTAGAATGGCTTCAAACCATGAGCCTCAGATCTCAGCCTCCTAAATAACTAAGATTATAGGCATGAGCCACAGGTACCCAGCTAAAATATAGAACCCCCTTACCTATAATCATCCTTTTTTCTTTCTTCCTTCCTTCCTTCCTTCCTTCCTTCCTTCCTTCCTTCCTTCCTTCCTTCCTTCCTTCCTTCCTTCCTTTCCTTTCCTTCCTTTTTGTGTATGCTAGAACTGGGAATTGAACTCAGGGCCTCACATTCTCCCTAGTTTTTTTCACTCAAGGCTAATATTCTACCACTTGAGCTATACCTCTACTTCTAAAGCCGTGGGGGGCGGGGGGGCTGGAACTCAGGGCCTGGGAACTGTCCTTGAGACTTTTTTGGCTCAAGACTAACACTTTACTTTTTTTTTTCTTCTTTTTGGCGGTTAAGAGTCTCATGGACTTTTTTGCCTGGACTGGCTTCGAACCACAATCCTTACATCTTGGGCCTCCTGAGTAGTTAGTATTATAGGTCTGAACCACGGCCACTAGTACCAGCTTCTAAAGCCTATTTATAAAACAAAATCTTCTCCTCTGAGATGGCCTGTAGTAAAAGATAGAAAGACAAGTGAAAGCAGGAAGAAATATTTCTAAAAGGTCATCCATGCTCCAGAGCAGGTACATACAGGGTCCAGGGACTGGCTCCCACATGGAACATACACAGTACAGAGAGTGTCTCATACATGGCCCAGGGACTCACTCACACATGGAACATACATGGTACAGGGAGGGGCTCACACATAGAACACACACAGTCCAGGGACTGGCTCCCACATGGAACATACATGGTATAGGGAGGGGCTCACACATAGAACATGCATGGTCCAGGGACTCACTCACACATGGAACATACATGGTACAGCGAGGGGCTCACACATAGAACACACACAGTCCAGAGACTGGCTCCCACATGGAACATACATGGTATAGGGAGGGGTTCACACATAGAACATGCATGGTCCAGGCACTCACACATGGAACATACATGGTACAGCGAGGGGCTCACACATAGAACACACACAGTCCAGGGACTGGCTCCCACATGGAACATACATGGTATAGGGAGGGGCTCACACATAGAACATGCATGGTCCAGGGACTCACTCACACATGGAACATACATGGTACAGGGAGGAGCTCACACATAGAACATACATGGTCCAGGGACTGGCTCCCACATGGAGCATACCCGGTACAGGGAGTGGGCTGCACATAAACTTCCTGTGAGAAAACCTGCAACACCACTGTGTCCTTGTAAACCCTGAATCCTATCACAAGTACTGTCGTGTGTGAAGCTCTTTCCCAACACAGCACACGCTGGCTCTCCCGGGGCCACTCCAGGGGCACTGCACGCGTGTGTGGACAGAGAAGACCTTTTGCTGCCACCTTGGCAGAAGCCATTAATGTCCACAGCTGGTGAAAGCTGGTGCACGTGAAGATGAATGAGCATGGACTGAAACGGGGAGGCACCCCACCTCCATCAGGGCCCGTGGACCCCCGGACCCTCCACCCCAGGGCTCCCCAGGGTTCTGCTAATGATTATAAATGGCAAAGAATCGCCAATTTAATTGCAAAAGGTAATGATGCAGTGAGCATAAGATTAGATTCACCACACAATGCAATATCCTCAAACAATAAAAGCGGAGGAGCTGGTGTGAGGAGGCTGGAATCGATGGAAGGTTTCTGTATTAAACGCCATGGCCCAGGTCACAAAGGGGTATTGACAGAACTGCTGACAGCAGACAAAAAAGGGGCAGAGAATACCAAATTGATCTCTGTAGAAAATAAGTTACAGATTAATCACCGACCTCAAAACCCTTCAGCGATGACTTGGGTGTGAAGCCGTGTTCGCTGCTAGCCGCAGAACAGGCCAGCTCAGGTTGGAGAGTGAAATCTTCCCGAGCTAGTGCATGGCACCTCAGGAGCCTGCACTCCCAGGCTAGCTCCCAGCTTGGGGCACCCTGAGTGCTTGGGGAGCTCTGCCTAGCAGTCTGTAGACCCAGAGCGGCTCCCACCTTCTGTGAGTCTACCATGCAGTGGGAGAGGACTCTCCCTCCACCCACCCACCCCCCGCCCCAAGCTTGCCACACTAAAACCCCAGCTGCTGAGGGGTGACTGGACAGACACAGCTCCAAAAAGGCACTCTGCCCCAAGTGGACACAGCTAGGCCTACAGGCCAGCCCAGCCAATCTCAAGCAGCATTCCCTCTGGCCATGGGCTTTACTTTAGACATTTCTGTGAAACATGGATTCGATGCACATGGATTCGAGGTATGTCTCGTTTTAACATGTTTTTAATAAAATAATTTCCTTAAATACTTTTAATGCTGTAGGAAAAGTCAACTCTTAATTTCACATTAAAGACTGTGACCATTCAGGGCTTTTTTTTTTTTTTTTTTGCCAGTCCTGGGGCTTGAACTCAGGGCCTGAGGCTATCCCTGAGCCTCTCTGTGCTCAGGGTTAGCGCACTACCACTTGAGCCACAGCACCACTTCTGACTTTTCTGAGTAGTTTAGCAAAGTTAAGAGTTTCATGGACTTTCCTGCCAGGGCTGGCTTTGAACCACAATCCTCAGATCTCAGCCTCCTGAGTACCTAGGATTACAAATGTGAGCCACCAACGACCAGCACCATTCAGTTTTTAAACTTTAACAAGTTACTTAATATTTTAAAAGTCTGACTTCTATGCCACATATTAGTAAAGCTAAATCATGATCCTGCCATCTCTTTGACCAGGGGAGTAAGGGAAGGGTTTATTATTACTATAGTAAGCACCACGAGGGAAAAGAGCTAAGTAAAAGTCAGAGGAACAAATGAACATGAGAGAAGGCTGTTTCTAACAAAACTACCCAAAGACGGGGTTCTCAATTCCCTGTGGCAGAAGAGACAAATGTGGGCCCTCGGTACATGTGACATTAGAAGAACTGCCAGGTCACAGTTCTTGAGTTTTTGTTTTCCTAAAGTTGTTGCTTTGACAAAATAAGTGCCAGGAAATTATGGATGCACGTAAAAATGCATTCTAAAGAAAAAAGTTAGGGAAAATCCTATATGAGACAAAATATTCATAAAAACTTATATTTGAAAGCAAGACTGTGTCCCAAGAAAGTGCTAACAGTTATTTTTGTAACTCACACAAATACATATTCTTTAAGTGCTACTAGTGAAGAATGTAACTTTAGCCAACAGTACTCAGGAAACCCTGCATGACAAAGACGACACACTGGAAAAGGATGGCAGCCTCCCTTGGGACAAGGCAGTGAAAGGGGCGAGCCTTGCAACTGTCACCTAGCCCCACTTCCACCCCAATCACCCCATGGTCTGACAACCCCCTGGCGATGCCACTCACCACAGCCTGGCTTGAGCTCTCCTGCAGGTCCCACAGCAGGATGCGGTTGTCTGCCAGTGAGATGACTCTCTTCCCATCTCCCATCGGCTCCCATGTGACGCTGAGAGGAGGGGAAGGGCTGAGTATTAACATGGACGCAGGAGATTCCAAACCCCCAAACCTGCAGCTCAGAGCGTTTATACACATTCTCCGTACTCTAGAAAACTGCTTTCCTGGCCAGAAGTCACTGGAAGTCTTTATGAATACTGCTGTCTGGTCTTGTTTGGGGGATGTGCGGGTGTCTCACCGCAATGGACATCTCAAAGCCCTGACTCCAGCATTTGGAGACGGAGCCTCTGAGAGGCAACCAGAGTTAGATGAGCTCACGAGGGTAGGGTTAGTCCCCGTTAGGAGAGAGCGCATATCCTCTGTCTGCCTCTGCATTGTGAGAGCAAAGAAGGCAGCAGCCATTTGCAAAGCAGCAAGAGAACTTCACCGAGAACTTTGCCAGCAATACTCTCACAGTGGCTTTCAGCCCTGGGAAACGTGGAAAGTGGATGTGTACAGCTTCTTCATGGCATTCCAGGACTGTGTGTCTGTGGCTAAGGAAGGGACAGCCATGGATCCACAGGGTGGATGGAGAGCTGAAAGGAGGAACAGACCAGAGCTGATTTGGGACAGAATGCCATCTCTTTAGTAGAACAAAGGCAGAGTGGAGGGGATGGGAGGGCAGAGCTAAGAGCTGAGTGCTGAGCCGGCCAGCACTGCAACCCACCCTGCAGGGCGCAAGGCTGTCACCTGAGACAGGAAGTCGTGGTCGTAGCCTGAGCCATGCAGGGCCAGCTTCCATTGTCTGCAGCTCAATTGTGCACATGAACAGAATCTATACCTGAGAGCACAGCAAAGGCCAAGAATTGTGATCTCTGTGCTAAAAGCTATAAAAGGATTCTGAATTTTTGGCCACATATAGGAACAACCATATATAACTATAATTTGTCAGCTTTTCATTAAAAATCAAATTCTTTTAAAGTTTTCAGGTAGCTAAGTCACATTCTGTCACTGTTAAGAAAAACTGACAGGTCAAACTGATAGAGATAAGTGTACATTAAACCTAGGGCAGGGTAAAAGCAGATCCCAAGCCATCCTCGTGAGGCAAAGCAGAGATCATGAGACCGAAATGAGCAGTACAGTTACAGGAAGTTCATCCTAAATTCAGAAAGTAGCATCAGAAAAAGGACTCCACAAGGAAATTGTGGCATGATGCCAAACAGACCAACAACCCCAGGTTCATCATCCACAAGTCTGCAGACATCCTACCAGCCACCCAAGACCTACACTGGAAGTGCAGGTTTCACCTGAACAGAGATAGTCCCTGCTTCTAGTCCCCAGGATTGCAGCAATTTCAATCCTGGACCCTCCTGAGCAACGTTGGACTGGTGAGCCAAGTGATACGCCTGCCAAGGTCGACACAGACAGTGCTGTTAGGGAGACAGTCGGATGCACAGGCACGTAATGGCACTGGCTCATTACAGAACGGGCCCTCAGCTGCTCAGTGCAGCTCACGGAGTGCCAGCAGTGCCCTGCTACCCAGAGCACCGGTACTGAATCACAACACACACAGGCCCAGTGCTGTCCACCCTTCTGCATGCAGTCAGCCATACATGCACACGCTATTCTGGTGCTTTCTGGGGCACACACACACACACATACACACACATACACACACACACACACACACACACACACACACACACACACACACACACACACACACACACACACACACACACACACACACACACACACACGCCCTGGTGTTCATGGTGGTCTATGAAGTAAGTCTGTCCCGGCCCATCCCCATCTGTCTGAAATGCTGGGTCCCAGCATGCTTGGCCCACGCTGCTCCGGAACACTGACATGCTCATCTCATGGCTAGGGAGCCCCTGAAAACTGGCTTTCCACATCAATACATTTTTTTACTGGTTTTTTGGTTTAGCAAAGTATGTGTGTGCATATGAATGAGTATTAATTCCAAGACTGGAAAGACCAGACAGTGAAGTCCACACTCACTTCCATCCCTCCGACCGCACAGGACGCCTCACAGTGAAACACGTGTGACCAGACTTTCCTCTAGTAGACCCAACCCTGCAAGGACTATGGGCCGCCTCTACCCGAGCTAGAGGGAGGGAGGCGGCACTTCTGATGGTGCGCTATCCTTCTCACCTGCCAGGGAGGGGCTAGGGAGGCACTTCCTGGAGACAAGGCTCCTTCCTCGCTAGACTACGAAAGAAAAGACAAAATGAGTCCCAATGGTGGCAGAAGTTACTTTCAACATCTGGAAGACACAGAAGGCAGAACTGCTTTTGCTTTAGAAAATAAGCTTCCGCCGGGCACCAGCAACTCATGCCTGTCATCCTGGCTACTCAGGAGGCTGAGATCTAACTTTTCCAGCAGGAAAAGTCCATGAGACTCTTATCTCTAATAGACCACTCAGAAAACTGGAAGTGGTGCTGTGACTCAAGTGCTCGCCTTGAGCTGAAGGACAGCTCCCAGGCCCAGAGTTCGAAAGAAAGAAAGAACGAAAGGAAGGAAGGAAGGAAGGAAGGAAGGAAGGAAGGAAAGAAGGAAGGAAGGAAGGAAGGAAGGAAGGAAGGAAGGAAGGAAGGAAGGAAGGAAGGGAGGAAGGAGGAAAGAAAGAAGGAAAGGAAGAAAGCAGGAAAGAAGGAAAGGAAGGAAGAAGGAAATGGAGGGAGGGAGAGAGGGAGAGAGAGAGAAAGAAAGAAAGAAAGAAAGAAAGAAAAGAAAGAAAGAAAGAAAGAAAGAAAGAAAGAAAGAAAGAAAGAAAGAAAGAGAGAGAGAAAGAGAGAGAGAAAGAAAGAAAGAGAAAGAAAGTAAGCTTCATGTTCTTACAGGTTAAGGGAGGGAAGAAGGGAGGGAGGGAGAGACAGAAAGAAAGAAAGAAAGAAAGAAAAAAAGAAAGAGAGAGAGAGAGAAAGAAAGAGAGAGAGAAAGAAAGAGAGAGAGAAAGTAAGTAAGCTTCATGTTCTTACAGGGTAAGGTTTTAAGAAAAGCTTCACTCCAAGGGCACAAAGCCTGTTGTCACTTGATTCTCACAGTCGTGTGATTATGAATGGCTATAAAGATGGCAGCTACAGATACAGGAAGGGGAAGGCATGCTATACTGGAGGCTGGGGGTCCCCTGGTGCAGGGAAAGCATCCCTCCTCTAGGGTCCTGAAAGAGTTCACCAGCCAATAGAGACCCACCCCTGGGCGAGCTGGGAAGCCATCGATGACTCACAGGCTGGCCTTGGGAGAGGCCAGCCAAGTTCTAACCCCACTGGAGACGCCCCAAGCCCACCACACGCACAAGACCTAACCCCACTGGAGATGCCCCAAATCCATCACACGCACAAGACCTAACCCCACTGGATATGCCCCAAACCCACCACACGCACAAGATCTAACCCCACTGGAGACGCCCCAAATCCACCACACGCACAAGACCTAACCCCACTGGAGACGCCCCAAACCCACCACACGCACAAGACCTAACCCCACTGGATATGCCCCAAACCCACCACACGCACAAGATCTAACCCCACTGGAGACGCCCCAAACCCACCACATGCACAAGGCCGGAGGGCTTCAGAAAGGGGGGTATGTGAATGTGAATGCTGTGGAACAGAAGGGTCACAGCACTGCAAGTCTAGCTTCCTCTAAGTGTCAGAGCAAAGCACCAAGTGCCAGGAGGGAAGACCTGCGAAGGGCAGAGGCAGAGATGGACAGGCATAATCCATTCCTCAGCAGTGACTCTGGGAAGGGCAGACTGCAGGGACAGAGGGACAGAGGGACAGGGACTTCAGGGACAGAGGGCGTACATCGGCCTTGCCATGTCTCCCTCTGTGGACCCTACAAGGCCACCCTCTGCTTCTCTGTGGCGGCCACGACTACACACCTGCCATCCACGCCACAGTCAGCTCTGAGAGCAGACCGCTCACCCGCGGGTGCGCGCAGCACATGGCTGCCTGCCAGTCACACAAGAGCCCTTCAGACACCGAGAGGCGAACGCGTCCTGGGCTCCTCTCTGCATGTCCAGTGCACTCTAAACTCATCAGGGAGAAACTGGAAAGATTCTGTTAATCAAGCACAGCTCTGTGCTTGGTCTGTTCAAGAGGCTTGTGATGAGAAGAGCCGCTGGGGACAGGGCTGAGTGGCTGCAAGGAGCCGTGATGGCCGCTGGGAACGAGGACATGCACCACCACCGGGCTGCAGCTGCCTTTTACCTGAAGTAGGTATTTCTACCCTAAAATCCCACTCAGAACCGCTTTTGCTGCGTCCCATAAGGTTTGGTATGCTGTGACACTGTCATCACTAGTCTAAGATACCTGTTTCCCTATCAATGATTTTGGTATTTTCCATTAATGTGAGCAAACTGGCAGAAACTCACTTTATACCCTGGCACCCTGACCTAGTCACACAGGCCTGTGAGAAGATCCTAGAGTCACACAGGCCTGTGAGCAGAGCCTAGACTCACGCAGGCCTGTTAGCAGAGCCTAGAGTCACACAGGCCTGTGAGCTGAGCCTAGAGTCACGCAGGCCTGTGAGCTGAGCCTAGTCACACAGGCATGTGAGCTGAGCCTAGTCACACAGGCCTGTGAGCTGAGCCTAGAGTCACACAGGCCTGTGAGCTGAGCCTAGAGTCACGCAGGCCTGTGAGCTGAGCCTAGTCACAAAGGCCTGTGAGCTGAGCCTAGTCACCCAGGCCTGTGAGCTGAGCTTAGTCACACAGGCCTGTGAGCTGAGCCTAGTCACACAGGCCTGTGAGCTGAGCCTAGTCACACAGGCCTGTGAGCTGAGCCTAGTCACACAGGCCTGTGAGCTGAGCCTAGAGTCACACAGGCCTGTGAGCTGAGCCTAGTCACACAGGCCTGTGAGCTGAGCCTAGTCACGCAGGCCTGTGAGCTGAGCCCTGAGTCACACAGGCCTGTGAGCTGAGCCTAGTCACACAGGCCTGTGAGCTGAGCCTAGTCACACAGGCCTGTGAGCTGAGCCTAGAGTCACACAGGCCTGTGAGCTGAGCCTAGTCACACAGGCCTGTGAGCTGAGCCTAGAGTCACACAGGCCTGTGAGCTGAGCCTAGTCACACAGGCCTGTGAGCTGAGCCTAGTCACGCAGGCCTGTGAGCTGAGCCCTGAGTCACACAGGCCTGTGAGCTGAGCCTAGTCACACAGGCCTGTGAGCTGAGCCTAGTCACACAGGCCTGTGAGCTGAGCCTAGTCACACAGGCCTGTGAGCTGAGCCTAGTCACGCAGGCCTGTGAGCTGAGCCTAGAGTCACACAGGCCTGTGAGCTGAGCCTAGTCACACAGGCCTGTGAGCTGAGCCTAGAGTCACACAGGCCTGTGAGCTGAGCCTAGTCACACAGGCCTGTGAGCTGAGCCTAGAGTCACACAGGCCTGTGAGCTGAGCCTAGTCACACAGGCCTATGAGCTGAGCCTAGTCACGCAGGCCTGTGAGCTGAGCCTAGTCACACAGGCCTGTGAGCTGAGCCCTGAGTCACACAGGCCTGTGAGCTGAGCCTAGTCACACAGGCCTGTGAGCTGAGCCTAGTCACGCAGGCCTGTGAGCTGAGCCTAGAGTCACACAGGCCTGTGAGCAGAGCCTAGTCACACAGGCCTGTGAGCTGAGCCTAGAGTCACACAGGCCTGTGAGCTGAGCCTAGAGTCACACAGGCCTGTGAGCTGAGCCTAGTCACACAGGCCTGTGAGCTGAGCCTAGAGTCACACAGGCCTGTGAGCTGAGCCTAGTCACGCAGGCCTGTGAGCTGAGCCTAGTCACACAGGCCTGTGAGCTGAGCCTAGAGTCACACAGGCCTGTGAGCTGAGCCTAGAGTCACTCAGGCCTGTGAGCTGAGCCTAGTCACACAGGCCTGTGAGCTGAGCCTAGATTCATGCAGCTCTGTGAGCTGAGCCTAGAGTCACACAGGCCTGTGAGCTGAGCCTAGAGTCACACAGGCCTGTGAGCTGAGCCCTGAGTCACACAGCCTGTGAGCTGGGCCTAGATTCATGCAGCCCTGTGAGCTGAGCCTAGTCAAGTATGCGTGAGAACTCCTGGCTCTAAGGGCAAGGCTGCTGGCTTTCTTCCTCACAGAGGGAATGCCCCAGGAGATCAGCTAATGCTAACCTGCTATGAATGAGGGAGCAATGGGACACTTGACATTGATGTCGGAGAGGACTCAAGATTGTGTGGCCTGTATGTTCCATGAATTTACAGTGCAAAGGACCTTGTCTTTGCAAGGTGCGGACATTAATCCTGTCACATTTATCAGGAAGATCCAGAGATTCCAAGAGAAAAAGAAGGGAAGGAAGAAAACGAGGTGGGGCAAGATGGTCGAAAACATTCACCATTTTGTTCTGAGAGCAAGAAGAATCCAACAGCACAAAAACAAGCAGATTCTGATCAAGGAAACAGGAAGAAAGGAAAAACTACAAGGAGTTCCTGGGGACACAGGAAATTGCAAGCAGCAATCAGGGCGTTAGAAAAGCAGCATGGAATATGGAGCTGGCATGCAGCTGGGGATGGGGAGTCAGAAAGACAGCGATACCGGGTCAGCTCAAAGGGTCTTGGTGAGGGATCACCAAATTCAGCCTCAAGAAAAACAGACAATCTACAAATCTCACAGCCTGCCCAGGGACATGCAGGGCAGCAACCAAGATGCTGTGACAGGCTAAACTTCAGACACTGAGACATCCTGTGTCCCTCCTACCCAAAGAGCAACAAAGCAGCGGCATATCGGAAAATCTCCCTGGGAGCCCAGGGACAAGAAGGAATCACAGCCTAACAACCCGCAGACACTGCCACAGAAACTGGATATAAATCAGTTATAAGAGGCATGGGAAGGAAGGGCAGACTTGCCTGTGGGAACAGCAAAGCCTTACACTACCCATCACTAGGCTGCGGCCAGGAAGCCCGAGGGCACAGGAGCCCAGCAGACATCAGTACAAGCAGACAGAGGGTCGGGAGTACCCCCAAAGCCAGACACCAGAGGCACTCAGGAAGAAACGGCAGACCCCACTTCAGATGGTGCTGTGGTCCCCCCAAACCCTGTCCAGCACAGCCTGCCCTTAGAGACAGGCAGATGGACCTTGGGGGCCCCTAGCTGAGCCGAACAATAGAGGCCTTAGCTGTCAGCCATCTGGCTTGAGCTCTGAGCCCTTCCCCCACGTAAGGTCCTGTGAGGAAAGCAAAGCCCTCACAGTGAGAACTAAACAGAACCTTGCAACCTGCAGAGGAGTCTATATACAAATACAGACATGCATGTTGTTTGCCTTTGTTCCTGCATTCGTGCCAGTGTTTTGAGTGTTCAATTTGTTCAACAGTATGGTTCCTTAAACCAGATAAAGGCTATCTACATTTTAACATATACATTCTAGCACAGACCTGTTACTCCTCCACTTAATCTTGGAATCTTTCACCATCATATCGGAAGCCCATCACCCGCTCTTAGTATTCTCTTTCAAACCACAATTTCATACCTCTACCCATTACAGCTCTTCATATCCACATATCATATTCTTTCCTACCCTTGCTTAGACCTGGACTCATACCTGGTAACTAGAACACCTGAACATTATTTATTCTTGTTTCCCCCCCCCCCCCTGCTTTCTGTTAAACTACATTTTTATTTCATTTTTTGCTTGTTTTTCTCGTTTTCTTCTTCTTCTTTATCACTGATGTTGTCTGGTTTTTTGTTTTGTTTTGTTTTGTTTTGGGGGAGGGTCCGGTTGTGGGGCCTGAACTCTGGGCCTGGGCGCTGTCCCTCAGCTCTTAAGCTCAAGGCTAAAACTCTACCACTTGAGCCACAGCGCCACTTCTGGCTTTTTTCTTTTTGCTTATGTGGGGCTGAGGAATCGAACCCAGGGCCTCAGGCATGCAAGGCAAGCGCTCTACCACTGAGCCACCTTCCCAGCCCCCTAGTTTTTTGTTTTGTATTTGTGTACATGTGTGTACACATATGTGTATATGCTTGTATGTATGTATGCACATATATATGTGTATATATGAAAACAACATTAACTAAATTTTTTGCTCTGCTTACCTCACTCTACCTCCCCTTTGACCTAACCATAAAGATTAGCCCGCACTCCTTCCTACCCTATATAACCAACTCCCTAGCTATTTTCTATTACCACCCAGGTTAGGAAAGGTCCTCCTCAAACACGAAGATATGCCTTGGATCCTATATTCATCTAAACATATTGACGCAATAGCAGTGACTTGTCCTCATGAGAACTTAATGCAAACACAAGACTGTAGTTTACCACTTGCAATGCCCTTTGAAACCAATCTTCCTCAGGCTGTGGAGAAGAGTCTGTACAGCATCTCGAGCACTGAAACAAAGCCTCCCTGTCCATACACATAATTATTTATATGGTTAAACATGGACCATGAATCAAACTATGAGATTACTTAGGAGAAGGGAGAAGGGGGAAGTGAGAGAGGACAGTGTGAATAATTTTGAAGTGCCTAGTAAGTATATATGAAAACAGCATAAAGGACATGAGTGAAAGCTATCCATCTCCATAGCAATGGGCCAGGGGAGTAACAGCGGGGGAATGCAGTGCAAAGACGGAGATGTGACCATGAAATCCATCCCCACACAATATATGTAAGCCGATGAAAAAAGAGAAGGTGAAGGAGAAACTAGGTATCCCAATAACTTCTCCTAGTCACATCACCAAGGCCTCCCAGGCACTAGATGATGGAGACAGCCACAACCACGCTGGGACGAAAGCTCATGGATTTCTCTAAATGAGATTTAAAGACTCGGTAGGGGAGAGATTACGGATGTTCTCAGAGGACAACACATCATTAAGCCTGTAAGAGTCGACGTATAAAACCTACCAAGCCCAGCAAGGAACACATCTCAGCCTCCTGCTGCTGGCGCACACCGGCGGCCTCAGGCACAGTGGAAGATGACCTAAAAGACAAATGTTTCAGAGCCAAGTCTCCTGGAATGTCTGGTAGCAGGCTCCCGGCAAATGGGGAGTTTGGGCTGTTCCTAGTTCAAATCTATATGCAAAACAACCCAGAACACACAGAACGGAAATGAAATCTGCCATCACACCAGGAGCAGCAGCAGAGGCTTCATAGATGAACAGCAGCTCAAAGCACCCTTCCTGTAAGAAACCACAGTTCTGTGCTGAATGCTGGTGGCTCACGCCTGTCATCCTAGCTACTCAAAGACTGAGATCTGAGGATTCTGGTTCAAAGCCAGCCTAGGTAGGAAAGTTCATGAGACTCTTATCTCCAATTAACTAGTAAAAAGCTGAAAGTGGAGCTGTGGGTCAAGTGGCAGAGGGTCAAGCTTGAGCAAAAAAGCTCAGGGAAAGCGCCCATGCCTAGATTCAATCAAACATGCAAATATGCACATGTACACACGCATGTGCATACACACGTACACGCATACACACACACACACACACACACACGCACGCACACCCTGGCCTGGTAATGAACTCCAACTCCACTCTCCGCTTCTCTCTACTCTTACTTTCAAACAAATGCCTTTTATACTACATTACCCTCCCAGGAGCCATGGAGATATGTCAATACATGAGCGGGCAGGCTCTCAGTCCTGAAGGTGATCACAACTGCAGGCCTGGGCAAAGCAGGCAGGCCTGTCTGGACGGCCTTTCTGGAAGGTGGTCTGAACAGCAGCAATACAGTAAGACACTCAGCTATCCTGCTGAGAGAAGAGTTCTTTATCTCACTCTTCCTTACTGACCCGCAGCTGATACCCACAAGGAGCTGCTGGTTCACAGGTAGCCCTCTCCACCCCTCTCCTCCCCTGGCTGTGGTACCATCCCTTCAACAGCTGCAGGATGCAGAGTGCAAGGAAATGAGAAGTTCAGAAAACCAGTAGCGTGAGTGTGTGAAAGTAGTCTGCACTGTCTCTCCACCTGCCACTCCGGGTGAAGACACTTATTTCTTTCTTTGTAGAAATCACTCGCTTTTCTATCAACTCTAGCAATCAATTTCAAAGGACATGAAAGAATATTAGTAAATCAAGAACAAAGTAGCATGAACCTGATATAAGCAGGATACACTCTATAATCATGAAGAGAGAAACAAAAGGCTTGCTTCTGGAAATAAACTCAAAATATGCCATCAGAACTCCTCTGAGCCCACAGTCAAAGGCCCACTGAGCAGGCTCGGGGGTTCTGATTTGGCAGGTCTTGTGCTTACCAAAACATTACTTCAAGTAAGCAATTTCAAAATGAATGATTCCCATCTGGACTTCAGGCACAAGATATCCTCAAAGTAACCTAGAATGAAAGTAAATTAACACCATTTATGTGTGTGCATCCCACCTTCCAGTGGCCACTCAGGACGGGGGGTGGGGGGTACAGAACACTCTGGAGGTGGCTGTACAACTCCTCTAATGAGCAGAGGTCATAGCCCAATTTCCTTAAATTTCTTTAAGAAAAAAAAATTAACAAGCCCAATGTTCACTGCTCATACCTGCAATCCTAGCTATTTGTGAGACTGAAAACAGGAGGAAAAATTGACCTTATCTCAACCCATAGCTGGGTACAGTGGCACACACCTGTCACCCCAAGCTACAAGGGAGATTAAGACAGGAGGATCACAGTTCCAAGACAACTGGTACAGAAAAATCCAAGAGACCCCACCTCCACAGAGGGAGCTGGGTACAGCATGTACACCTGTGACCCCAGCAATGACCTAGTCCTAAAGAGAATGCCGAGAGCACAAGACTCTACCCTAGGAATAACCAGCAAAAACTACAACTAGAGGCAGAGGGACGGGCTAGCAAGTGTGAGGCAGGAGGGCAAACCCCAGAGCCCCAAAAGGACAAGAGCAGAAAAAAAAAAAAAAAAAAAGAGGGAAAGGGAAAGGGAAGGATTTTCTGAGTTTACAAGTCTCTCACAGGACTTGTGCAATTGGCAGTATGGTCAATTTCTTCCTGTTTGAAGCTCCCAGTAAGCACAGACAGGCTCTTCCTAAGTACTACAAAGGTTGGAAAAAGAAACTTCCTGACCAACCAAGAAGTGAGCAAGCCCAGAGTGTCCCCTGCAGGGACGAGCGCGTGGGCTGTGACCGATGAAGACTTGCAGGGACAGGCTCAGGCTGCTACACTGCCTGTCACCCTGTGAGACACAAGCCTGCGACTTTGTGGGTAAAAGTCTATGTGCACTCTGACGTCCCACTAGGACAAACTGCTCTATCAACCCAACGACTCTATTCCACACAGACAGAGCCACGGGGCAACGTGGGCAGCATGTGGGGGAGAGTGGCCTCGAGCATCACAAGTTCACAGCCAAGGCCCCGCTGTACACGGTGACTCAACAGCACAGTCCTCACCCTAAGCACTCGCGAGCAACGAGGCTCACGGACTCCACTCAACCCACTTCTGGGAGGAAGCTCCCGGTTTGGGCTGCTGCTCTCGGGCGACAGTGCGGGTGAGGATGGGCAGATGTGGCCCCATGCCGTGGCCTCTGCGGTTCTGGCCTGCCCCAGAGGAGGGCGGGAGGCAGAGCTGGGCTCAGTGGGTGGTGTGAATGGGCTGGGTGTTGGCACCACCCCACCCACAGGCCAGCCCATGCGGCCAGGCCTGCTCAGGCTACCCGGCCTGGGCTCAGCGCGGCTCGGCGGGGTGTGCCCTCTCCTACAGGAGTCCTCTGACACGGGTACGGGGCCAGCCCAAAGCGAGGCTCAGCTGACTTCTGAGGACGTATTTCCTAAGTCTCATGTTCTCCCGTGGGCCTCAGCAAGTGCAAAGGCCGCTTTTAACTTACAATACATTTTGGAATAAAACACTATCTAAAATCTGAATAGCTTTTGATTATTTAAATAATAATCTACCTCGCCTCCTTGTCCCTCACCCCTCTTGGTTTTTAATCAGCAGAAGAAAAGTCAAGTATAGTTAAAATTTCTTATATACTGATTTTAAAAAGACTGTAAATAGCCAGCTCACACCTGTAATCCTAGCTACTCAGGAGGGTAAGGTCTGAGGACAGTGGTTCAAAGCCATCCCAAGAAGGAAAGTCCACGAGACTCTTATCTCCAATTAACCACCACAAAAGCCCTAAGTGGAACTGTGGCTTAAGTAGTGGATCACTCACTTTAAGCTCAGGGACAACACCCAAGCCCTGAGATCAAGCCACAGGACCAGGGAGAAGAAAAGGTCGGAGGCTATGCTTCAGGTTTCCAACTTCACCACACTGGAGTTCTCACCCAGGGTGGTACTGCTCTTAGGAAAGAGACACAGGTAACAGTGAGAAGCACCAACTGGGAATAAAACAAAGGCACCTTATAAGACACCAGACCTGCCAGGGCCGTGAGCCTGGACTCCAAGCTTCCAGAACTGGCAGGAATGAAACTCCATTACTTAACAGCTATCTTGCCTGCAGTATCTTGTTACAGGGATAGAATGGACTAAGCTGGGCTGAGAAGGTAGCTCACTTAGTGAGCTTGCCTCACATGCATGAAGCCCTGGGTTCCATTCCCCAGCACCACATAAACCACAAAACCCGGAAGTGGCGCTGTGGCTCAAGTGTTAGAGCACTAGCTTTGAGCAAAAGAAGCTCAGGGACAGCACCCAGGCCCTGAGTTCAAGCCCCAGGACTGGCAAAAAAAAAAAAAAAATGGACTAAGCTGCTCAACTCCACCAGTGACCTATTTAACATGTTCTAGAAAACACACACTAGGTTCATAAAGAGGAGATGCTAAAATGTACTTAGAACTGGATTTAATGTAAACAAACTAAAGTCTTAGGGAGAATATGAATTTTTCTATGATAAACATGATTAGCTGTACTTTCCACACTGTATTTGAGATTTTTGTATTTAGAATTTTCCTAGGGTAAGCTATGTCTGTACACTCATTTTACCAAGCATTCTTTTCAAGACCCAACACTAACATTTGATTTTAGCAACATCTACTCTGAATGCCCATTTGCATTCACAATAGAGACTTGGAGCAGCCTTCCTGGAAGTGTTTTTACATTGTCATTTAAACCCACATACATCCTCTTCCTACACAAGTTCAGATGCAGGGCAAAACCCTGGGCTTCTGTTGTTACAGTGTTAACAGTGACCAATGACTAAAGAACAGCTCCTGAGTGTCTGTTACAGCGTTACCAGTGAGCAGTGACCAGAGAACAGCTCCTGAACATCTGTTACAGTGTTAACAGTGAACCAGTGACCAGGGAACAACTCCTGAGTGTCTGCTACAGTGTTATCAGTGAGCAGTGACCAGGGACCAGCGCCTGAACGTCTGTTACAGTGTTAACAGTGAACCAGTGACCAGGGAGCAGATCCTGAGTGTCTGCTACAGTGTTATCAGTGAGCAGTGACCAGAGAACAGCTCCTGAACGTCTGTTACAGTGGTAACAGTGAGCAGTGACCAGGGAGCAGCTCCTGAGTGTCTGTTACAGTGTTATCAGTGAACCAGTGACCAGAGAACAGCTCCTGAACGTCTGTTACAGTGGTAACAGTGAGCAGTGACCAGGGAACAGCTCCTGAGTGTCTGTTACAGTGTTATCAGTGAACCAGTGACCAGGGAGCAGCTCCTGAGTGTCTGTTACAGTGTTAACAGTGAGCAGTGACCAGGGAGCAGCTCCTGAGTGTCTGCTACAGTGTTAACAGTGAACCAGTGACCAGGGAGCAGCTCCTGAGTGTCTGTTACAGTGGTAACAGTGAACAGTGACCAGAGAACAGCTCCTGAGTGTCTGCTACAGTGGTAACAGTGAGCAGTGACCAGAGAACAGCTCCTGAGTGTCTGCTACAGTGTTATCAGTGAACAGTGACCAGAGAGCAGCTCCTGAACGTCTGTTACAGTGGTAACAGTGAGCCAGTGACCAGGGAACAGCTCCTGAGTGTCTGTTACAGCGTTATCAGTGAGCAGTGACCAGAGAACAGCTCCTGAACGTCTGTTACAGTGGTAACGGTGAACAGTGACCAGGGAACAGCTCCTGAGTGTCTGCTACAGTGTTATCAGTGAGCAGTGACCAGGGAGCAGCTCCTGAACGTCTGTTACAGTGGTAACGGTGAACCAGTGACCAGGGAGCAGCTCCTGAGTGTCTGCTACAGTGTTATCAGTGAGCAATGACCAGGGAGCAGCTCCTGAGTGTCTGTTACAGCGTTATCAGTGAGCAGTGACCAGGGAACAGCTCCTGAACGTCTGTTACAGTGGTAACGGTGAACCAGTGACCAGGGAGCAGCTCCTGAGTGTCTGCTACAGTGTTATCAGTGAGCAGTGACCAGGGAACAGCTCCTGAACGTCTGTTACAGTGGTAACGGTGAACCAGTGACCAGGGAACAGCTCCTGAGTGTCTGTTACAGTGTTATCAGTGAGCAGTGACCAGGGAGCAGCGCCTGAGTGTCTGCTACAGTGTTAACAGTGAGCAGTGACCAGGGAACAGCGCCTGAGTGTCTGTTACAGTGTTAACAGTGAGCAGTGACCAGGGAACAGCTCCTGAGTGTCTGTTACAGTGGTAACAGTGAGCAGTGACCAGGGAACAGCGCCTGAGTGTCTGCTACAGTGGTAACAGTGAACAGTGACCAGGGAACAGCGCCTGAACTTCTGTTACAGTGTTAACAGTGAACAGTGACCAGGGAGCAGCTCCTGAGTGTCTGATTTGAAACTTATGCTTATGTCCTCTAGGTTAGGCAAAGCAAGTCGGCCTTGGTGTGTGTGATACAGACCGAGCCGTCTTTACAATGACACTGTCTTGGCCATGGTCAAGTCTACTGTCAGCGGCAGAACAATCCTGCCATAGAATCTCTGAAACCTCTAAGCATTCTAATTTCAAGGCCAGCTTTTGCAAGGAGTTAGAACATCTATCAGTTCTCTTGTCCTAACGTTTACCTCAAGCTAATTTCCACTGTTTTGTTACGAACCAAAAAGAAAAGTGGATGAAGGGGGAGCAGCCCGCCATTCTCGGACAAAATGCTTCCTGTCCGTGGCCCACCCCGACACGGTGGCCCGTCTCCTTCCTTGCCTGGCTACACTGCCGCGCCTGCCCTACTCTTTCCTGGTGCCTAACACTCATCCTCACACGCACACACACTGTGTGTGCCCTCCAGGTGCCCGACACGCTCTGCCTAGCTGGCATTTCAGAATGATATTTGCTCATCTAACAGGAGGTGTTTGCCTTCTCCTGGTAGCTGGCGCTGGAGGCAAGGTCAGCGGCCACTGTGCAGAGCCCTGCATGTGGGCGAGCATGCACACCCCACCCCAAGACGCCTCCCCTCAGGGTCCTGGCCGGCGGGCGCTGGAGGGGCACCACGGCCTCCCACCCCCCACAACTTCTGGTGACTGTTCTTAACATCACCTCCAAGGGAGAGTTTTGTCATCTGAACAGGGTGATCTGCATGATGACTCTTAATGATGCACAGTACAAATGTGCCTCAGTTTCCACTGTCGGGCCTTTGCTGCCTCTGGTTGGCAGGACTCCGGAGCTGGTGCCTCTTGATCATCAAAAGGAGCCAAGGAGCACACAATGATCCTGATGGGGCTAATGCTCACGGAACCCATGGCCATGGTGATCACTGTACAGGCCCCTCCTACCCACAGCGCTCCAGGAGACGCCTTGTCAGGCATCACCGCAGACACTGGAGAATTTGATAGGCCTGCTGTCAATGACCAGTGTTAACATGTCCACTCTGTACTGCTATCAGGTTTCTCAAGAACCCTAGTTTGTTGTGGAGGAATAACCACACCCAACTTAAGGGCTTTGGAGACTTTCCCCAGCCTCTCTTCAAGGGTGAGACTGTGCTACGGAATCTTAGGTATGCATCAGTTCTCTCTTCTACTCTCAGTTCTTTGCCTGAGATGAGGTGAATTCTATTCATTTTATTTACATGCCTATATCCCATCTTCTTGCAGAGAGGTCTAATAGACATACCTGAAATGCAGACTATAGGATGCACTTAAGTTGGCCAGACATCACCACCGGGGAGGTGCACTTTGACCTCACCATCCCTGGGGACAAGTGCTCAGCTAGTACTGACTGACTGACTGTGGCAGAGAGATCTGTCAGGTGACCTGAAGTTCCGAGCCTGTGCCCGGGCATGGCAGCTGCCTTACACAGAGGCTGGTATGTTATCAAAATGTACAGGGGACCACAGAGGAGGAAGGTCTGCATTTATCTCTAATTCATTCAGAATTAAGTCCCTGGCACTGTTCAAAGAAAGCTCACCACATTTAACTAATGGAGAGCCAGAAAGAGAGTAGGAAGCCCGCATCAGGAGAGGGTGGGATGGGTCACTGCAGGACGGGTCACTGCGGGAGGAAAGGGGAGGGCAGGACGGGTCACTGCAGGACGGGTCACTGCAGGACGGGTCACTGCAGGACGGGTCACTGCAGGATGGGTCACTGCGGGACGGGTCACTGCAGGAGGAAAGGGAGGGCAGGACAGGTCACTGCGGGACGGGTCATTGCAGGACGGGTCACTGCGGGACGGACGGGTCACTGTGGGACGGGTCACTGCAGGACGGGTCACTGCGGGACGGGTCACTGCAGGACGGGTCACTGCGGGATGGGTCACTGCGGGACGGGTCACTGCAGGAGGAAAGGGAGGGCAGGACGGGTCACTGCGGGACGGGTCACTGCAGGACGGGTCACTGCGGGACGGGTCACTGCGGGACGGGTCACTGCGGGACGGGTCACTGCAGGACGGGTCACTGCAGGAGGAAAGGGAGGGCAGGACGGGTCACTGCGGGACGGGTCACTGCGGGACGGGTCACTGCGGGACGGGTCACTGCAGGAGGAAAGGGAGGGCAGGACGGGTCACTGCAGGACGGGTCACTGCGGGACGGGTCACTGCAGGAGGAAAGGGAGGGCAGGACGAGTCACTGTGGGACGGGTCACTGCAGGAGGAAAGGGAGGGCAGGACGAGTCACTGTGGGACGGGTCACTGCAGGAGGAAAGGGAGGGCAGGACGAGTCACTGCGGGATGGGTCATTGCAGGACGGGTCACTGCGGGACGGACGGGTCACTGCAGGACGGGTCACTGCAGGAGGAAAGGGGAGGGCAGGACGAGTCACTGCGGGACGGGTCATTGCAGGATGAGTCACTGCAGGACGGGTCACTGCAGGAGGAAAGGGGAGGGCAGGACGAGTCACTGCAGGACGGGTCATTGCAGGACGAGTCACTGCAGGACGAGTCACTGCGGGACGGATCACTGCGGGATGGGTCACTGCAGGAGGAAAGGGGAGGGCAGGACGGGTCACTGCAGGACGGGTCACTGCAGGACGGGTCACTGCAGGACGGGTCACTGCAGGAGGAAAGGGGAGGGCAGGACGGGTCACTGCGGGACGGGTCACTGCAGGACGGGTCACTGCAGGACGGGTCACTGCAGGAGGAAAGGGGAGGGCAGGACGGGTCACTGCGGGACGGGTCACTGTGGGATGGGTCACTGCAGGACGGGTCACTGCGGGAGGAAAGGGGAGGGCAGGACGGGTCACTGCGGGACGGGTCACTGCAGGAGGAAAGGGAGGGCAGGACGAGTCACTGTCGGACGGGTCACTGCAGGAGGAAAGGGAGGGCAGGACGAGTCACTGTGGGACGGGTCACTGCAGGAGGAAAGGGAGGGCAGGACGAGTCACTGCGGGATGGGTCATTGCAGGACGGGTCACTGCGGGACGGACGGGTCACTGCAGGATGGGTCACTGCAGGACGGGTCACTGCAGGAGGAAAGGGGAGGGCAGGACGAGTCACTGCGGGACGGGTCATTGCAGGACGAGTCACTGCAGGACGGGTCACTGCGGGAGGAAAGGGGAGGGCAGGACGAGTCACTGCGGGAGGAAAGGGGAGGGCGGGACGGGTCATTGCGGGAGGAAAGGGGAGGGCGGGACGGGTCACTGAAGGAGGAAAGGGGAGGGCAGGACGAGTCTCTGCAGGATGGGTCACTGCAGGACGGGTCATTGCGGGAGGAAAGGGAGGGCAGGACAGGTCGGGTCACTGCAGGACGGGTCATTGCGGGAGGAAAGGGAGGGCAGGACAGGTCACTGCAGGAGGAAAGGGGAGGGCGGGACGGGTCACTGAAGGAGGAAAGGGGAGGGCAGGACGAGTCTCTGCAGGTTGGGTCACTGCGGAACGGGTCACTGCGGAATGGGTCACTGCGGGATGGGGGTCACTGCGGGACGGGTCACTGCAGGACGGGTCACTGCTGTGGATCTGAAGTCTGTGCCTAACTACACCCAAGTCCATTGCTCTCCAGAGCAACTAACTGCCAGCAGACTGAAGAGAACGAGCAGGAGGGGATGAGAAACATATTAGGGAAGAAAGAGGCCTCTCCCCCATGAAGTCCAGCTTGTTCCCACCTGCCTTCGAGAAGGACAAGTTCGAGGCTAAGAAGATAAGCCTACTCCAATGAAGCAGGTCTCTATGCCTAGCAGCTGAAACGGCCTCCAGCCCCAAGGCGAGCTGTGAGGGAGCCCAGCTTCTGCTTGTGTGGATGGTATGTCCGTGGGTGCTTCTGGAGCAAGGGTCAGCCAGGAACCCCAGCACCACTGGAGAGTGAGCCAGCGCCGGACACTCTCCTCCCCTCCCTGACTGCGGGGCAGCGGCAGCCCACTTCACAGGGCCACTCAATGAGGCCGGTATGCAAAGCCTTGGGACAGGGTCCACATCACTGTGCCCTCCCACGCCCAGGCCTCCCTGCATGGCACTGTCCCTGGTGTTCAGAGCATCACACACAGGCAGGAACGAAGGCGGAGCTGAGCAAAGGTGCTTACTGAGAGGAACAGGGATGGGGAATGATGCACACTCAGGACCAGTAGAGAGTGACTACTTTAGAGAATGGTTTGGAAGCAAAACAGAGCTAGAAAGCCATCAGCTCTATCTGTAGGAAGCAAGGCACTGAAGTAAGCTCAACATGCAGCCCCACAGGGCAGAAAGCCAGGCCAGCAGGGACAGAGGGCTGCCCATGCTCACGCCTTACGTGATTACTTTTCTTAGCATACATGGAGAGCACCCCATTTCCACACAGAAGTCCTGCCGCAGGAGCTGTGAAGCCTCAGCTCCGGGTCAGAGATGTAGTTTGTTCTGGAGAGTTGAGGGACTGCAGGGGTGATTAGTGCAGGTAACGACAGGCCCTGCTGTGCTCCCAGGCCCGTCTCCACAGGAAGCTGAGCTCTGGACCTCGCCTGAAGGACAAGTGAGCACACTGGATCGCAGGCCTTTGATACATACAGGGAGACCAAGGCGTCACTGGCTACCATGAGCCCCATCTGAACTCTGCTTGCTGGAGGGCTGAAATGGGCATGAGGGCCATCCTGAGTTAGGACTTCAGACTGCTGCAAATAAAGCCAACAGTAACAGTTGGGTACCGGTGGCTCATACTTATAACCCAGGAGACTGAGATCTGAGGATCACAGTTCAAAGCCAGCCCAGGCAAGAAATCAATGAGACCCATATATCCAATTAGCCACCTTTTGGTAGAGATATAGTTCAAGTGGTAGAGTGCCAGCCTTGAGTGAAAAGGCCAAGTAAGAGTGCACGGCCCCAACAGAACAAACCAACCCGCGAACAGTGAGGCAGGCTCAAGGTGCACCCCCGAACGCCTTTCCCTCGGCAGGGGAGGGGTGGCACCAGCTCTAGTTCTGCAGAAGAGACCACCGAGTGCAGGGGTCTGCAGCCGTCTCCAGCACTCTGGCAGGAAGCGCTGAGAGCCCTTCTTCCTGAGCCTCCTCATTGCCACTTTACACCTCAAAAGACAACACACACACCCCAAAACACTGCTGACTGCCTCCTGTTCCCTCCAAACAGCACCCTTTACGTCCCTTGTACCCACTGGCCTAAATTTGTAGAAATGAATCCCAGGTCTAATGATAAAACTGTGCCACCACTAGAGAAAGCGAGAGCACGCGTGGCCCTCACACTGCGGGGGACACCAGATGTACAGTCACTCGAGAACGGTGCAGTGTGCACTGTTTTTAAAGAAAGCAGCAGCAATGAGTCTCTGATCCTGGGGCATTCAGCCAGGAGAGATGAAGGTGTACATTAGATGTACATGTGACACGTGACAGGAACATCAGCTTTGTTCCTAACTGCAAAACGGGGAGAACCTCAACATCCTTCACCTGGCACACAAAGCAAAATAGCAACTACAGGGGTTGGAGGTGTGGCTCAGGCGGTAGAGCACCAGCCAATGAGCAAAAACATCAGATACCAAACTACAGACCTGGTCTTGAAAAAGAAAACAAATGTGGGATTAGCACTGGTCAGGACAGGGCTGGCGGAGGAGGGGTGCCTATACCTGTAAAAGGCACAGGGGCCCCTGGATGGCTGCTCTGCCTGGTGATGGGACCACACACACGGCAACAATGAACAGAGCTGAGCCCTTGTGTACCTGGGCCTGAGAGAGCTGGCCGGGCAGTGACGCGCACCAGCCGCCTCCTGCTGGAGCACCATTACCATGGACAGAGAGGTCACGGGTCCTATGTACTGTGGCCAACCTACAGCTACCTCACAGGAAGACACTCAACAGCGGATGAGAAGAAAAAGAACATGCAATAGTGAAGTGGGTAGCAGGAGAGATTTCAAGAAGGCTTTGCACAAAGGCAGCAAAACCCACACAGTAACACCCAGGTGCATCTGGGGCCAGCTGGTCTGCGTGTGTTTAAATACAAACAGCAGTCTGTCATTCATGGATGCATGGACGTGTGGATGACTGAGTGTGACACGCAAATATCAGGTCCCCACCAGGCACGCGAGCACAACGTGCCCTCCTGGACAGCTCTAGTCTCCAGGCAGCTCTGGTCTCTGCACGGCCCACATCACGGTACTGGCATCTCTACACAGGACCTCCACCTCCCGCCCAGCCTGTGATGGCTAGCCTGTCCTGTGGCTCCCCTGTGTGCCCCAGTGAGCTCAGCCTTGGGAACATGCGTGCACACACAAGGGTCTGCTTTAGGAACTGGCCAGGGTGTGGAACGCAGACGCTGGGGGGGCTATATGATCTGACAGTGGTTCGGCACAGTGTCAAGGCTATGTCTCCTGGGGCTTTGGAACCCAGTGGCCTCTGTAAGACCAAGTAACCTCCCACGCAGGTCCTCCGTGGGAGGACGCGATCACTGGCTAGGTGGGAGCACCAGTCATGAAATAACTGCCCCCCCAACTGCACCAGCCCCAAGCAGCCGGACCGCAGCAACGTTCACGATACTACTCCCAGGCCCAGACCCACAAGGGAGCCCTGTCCTGGAGCCTCCGTGGGTGGCAGCCACGTCTCCCTGTGACTGACAGGAGGATAAGGCAGGAAGAAGACCCGGAGGATCTGGGCACGCTGACGTAGCAGATCATTTGTCACCACTCCATCAGGCGACTATGGGAACTCTCTCAGATGAGGGGCGGCTGGATCCCAGGCCCGCCACGACACCTGCAGGCTCCACAATGTGGCTACTGTAGGAAACATGGGGGACAAGAGCCCAAACCAACATGTGGCATGCTCTGAGAGGCAGGAGCCCTTGCCAGGGAGGGAGGGCCCTGCGGCACCGAGCAGCCTGCAGGCTCGCTCTGGGTGTGAGTACACGCAGCACCCTACCAGGCCACGCTGCTCTGGGCCCCGTTGTCAAGGTGACAGAGCAGCTCCAGGGTCTGCGCGGTGCTGGCGGAGTCGTCGGGAGACTCGTGGTTGCCGGATTCCAGCTCCTTGGGCATCCTCCACACGGCTGCACACGCCAGGACGCGGCTGTCTGAAGCTGGAAAACAGAGCAAAGTCAGCGGGGCGCAGTCCGCAGCCAGCACATCGACACTCGGCAAGCCACAAGCCAGGCACATCTGCTCCATAAAGCACTAGCGCTGCAGGCGGCCTGGGGCCGGGGCCAAGTCCACACACACAGAGGCTCGGCCTGGGTGGCCCTGAGCCCACCTGTCCAAGTCTTACAGACCAACATCCAGTGTCAGAAGAAGGTTTAATGGCCTCAGCATCCATGTCCTCCCACCCTTCTTCAGCAGTTCTTCAAAATGAGGGCAACATGGCAACACACGCTATAATGACAGGCATGTGTCTGGGATGGCAGCACTCACAACTTTAGGCCTGAGACTCTCCGTGTGGAAACACTGCTGCAGGCATTACATTTACCTCAGGTGGTGAGGAGTGCGGCCACAGGCAGGACCACCGAGGTACTGGCAGCAGAGGCCAGCCCGGCCTCGCAGCTCCCCCGCCATTCCCAGAGGCTCTAGGGGAGGAAGTGATCAAAAGTGATCAAAGCAGCTGAGAAGAGCTAGCCAGCACTCTTTAGGATGTGCAGGGCGCCAGGTCTCAGCCTCTAGCCTCTCAATGTGACCATCTGAATTCCTAAACAGAAACACTTTCAAACTTTACTTTCCATTGACATTTTTTCACATGTGAAACACCCTCCTTTTCCTCCTAAAGACAATCTCAATGAATGTTCCAAAATTAAATCATTGCCATGAAGAATATATAATAATGTTAGAACAAGAAAGAAACACTACTGAGCAGTATTGCTTACATTTCCCACAAGAAAAGAAACCACACATTGCACTTCATTGAGTATACCACAAAATTAAGAAAAGGGAAGGGTCAAAGGGAGGTGAGGCCACCCCATTTGTTAGGAAAGGGAAAGACTTGGAAAAATTATATTAAGTGAAGCCAGCCAGGCCCAAAGAAACATAGGTTCCATAGTTTTCCTTGTCTAGGACAAGCAGAAAAGGTCAAAAGCTATGTACATATGACCAGATAAGATGATGCTAAGCAAAATGAACCCCAAAATAGGGACACGAGGTTTTATCTTTCTTGCTGTTGTTTTTAATGTACTTATAATGTACTGTGTGATTGGTTTCTTTTGTATGTTCTTCCCTCATGGTATAGCCCCTGTTTTTACTGTATTTGATTCCAGTGCCCTGAATCTTGTATGTACATTTTTCTAATTTGGGGAGGGGAAGGGAAATAACAAAATGCTGAAATAAGGATACAGGTTGACCCATTGTAACAATGAGATGTACAAGACACTATGTTGAAAAAGAACTTTACCACTTTGGAGGAGGGCGGGAGGAGTTGGGGAGGTGGGGAGGGAAGGAATGGTAGGGGAAAAACAAAAGGGGGTAACAATGCTCAAGAGAAAATGTACTCACTACCTTACTCATGTAACAACAAAAAAGGGAGGTGAGGATGTTCCAATCAAGATACACTGTATTTATAAACCACTTTGTTAAATAGTACCTTCTTTGTACAAGTATTCAAAGATCATTTTAAAAATTAAGGTAGCTTATCAGATTAATGAAGCATCTATGCATTAAAAAATGAAGAGATCATGCTATATCACCACATGTGATGGTCTTCGAGTGAACACCAGAAGTATAGTGGACATCTATGATGAAATTACCAACTTCATGAATATTACTAATACCGCTCAGGATTTCAACCAAGGCTTTCTGATTCCAAATTCAGTGCTAATTTCATAGCTATTCCAAGAAAATGTAAAATTTTGACTTAAAGGAAAAGAATGACAAATGTCACTGGTCTGTCTCCATGCACCTGCATCTTAACAGTTACATTTCTACCATTAATGTGGGGCGAACGCGACAACCACTACACTACAGAAACAAGCCTTTAGGTATGGCAGCATCACGAACGATAGCCTTGCTCCAGACAAGAGATTCTAGCTGAAATTTAGCCACACAGTCTTTCTGTAGAGCCCATGAGGTTCGCAGAGATGTCCTGGAAACACGAAAATCACCAGAGAGAGCTGGCAGCTTTGAGCACAACACTCCACCACGGGGCGGCCTGGGACCACACTCGGCCAGGAAGCACACAGGAGCGGCCCAGGACCACAGATCACACCATCCTCCTTTCAACACAAGCAGAGGCAGCTGAGCTCCGAGGCCTGGCTACCCCTATGCCAACTTGGCCAGGCTGAGCACACGCACATGGTGCAGTGTACTTCCGTTTTCCATTCATGAAAATCATATGTACTTATGGCATAAAACCATGCTTTGATCTATGTTTCCATCGTGAAACGGCTAAATCAAGCCGATATGAATTGCTTTACATACTTTTTTGTTCTGGGAACACAAAATCTATCCTCTGATTTTCAGAGTTACAATACAGTGCTACTCTCTCCATGACGTACAACAGACTGGAGCTCACTCCTGAGTATAATTGAAGCTTTTGTTTCAGTGTCCCACTCTCCCCTTCCCTGTGCCATCGCTAGCAGCCCCATTCTCCTCTCGGCTCCTGTCCCGGGAATATTTCAACTTTACATGTAAGTGGGAAGATCGGCACCTCTCTTTTCAGTACTGAAAAGAGCATGGTGCATGCACCGCACACTTCTCCGTCGCCCACAGATGGATACCTCACCGAGTTTTACACCGTAACTGCTGAGATGCTTCCGTGAATAAGGAGACTGGACAGCCAGGAAGAAGGCTGCACACACTGCAGCGGGTGTGCCAGAGCAGAGCCTGCACACACTGACACACTGCAGTGGGCGTGCCAGAGGGAGGCTGGACAGACTGACACACTGCAGCGGGCGTGCCAGAGGGAGGCTGGACAGACTGACACACTGCAGCGGGTGTGCCAGAGCAGAGCCTGCACACACTGACACACTGCAGCGGGTGTGCCAGAGCAGAGCCTGCACACACTGACACACTGCAGCGAGTGTGCCAGAGCAGAGCCTGCACACACTGACACACTGCAGCGGGCGTGCCAGAGGGAGCCTGCACACACTGACACACTGCAGCGGGCGTGCCAGAGCAGAGCCTGCACACACTGACACACTGCAGCGGGCGTGCCAGAGCAGAGCCTGCACACACTGACACACTGCAGCGGGCGTGCCAGAGGGAGGCTGCACACACTGACACACTGCAGCGGGCGTGCCAGAGGGAGGCTGCACACACTGACACACTGCAGCGGGCGTGCCAGAGGGAGGCTGCACACACTGACACACTGCAGCGGGTGTGCCAGAGCAGAGCCTGCACACACTGACACACTGCAGCGGGCGTGCCAGAGGGAGCCTGCACACACTGACACACTGCAGCGGGCGTGCCAGAGGGAGGCTGCACACACTGACACACTGCAGCGGGCGTGCCAGAGCAGAGCCTGCACACACTGACACACTGCAGCGGGCGTGCCAGAGGGAGGCTGCACACACTGACACACTGCAGCGGGTGTGCCAGAGGGAGGCTGCACACACTGACACACTGCAGCGGGCATGCCAGAGCAGAGCCTGCACACACTGACACACTGCAGCGGGCGTGCCAGAGCAGAGCCTGCACACACTGACACACTGCAGTGGGCGTGCCAGAGGGAGCCTGCACACACTGACACACTGCAGCGGGTGTGCCAGAGCAGAGCCTGCACACACTGACACACTGCAGCGAGCGTGCCAGAGGGAGGCTGCACACACTGACACACTGCAGCGGGCGTGCCAGAGGGAGGCTGCACACACTGACACACTGCAGCGGGCGTGCCAGAGCAGAGGCTGCACACACTGACACACTGCAGCGGGCGTGCCAGAGCAGAGGCTGCACACACTGACACACTGCAGCGGGCGTGCCAGAGCAGAGCCTGCACACACTGACACACTGCAGCGGGTGTGCCAGAGCAGAGCCTGCACACACTGACACACTGCAGCGGGCGTGCCAGAGGGAGGCTGCACACACTGACACACTGCAGCGGGCGTGCCAGAGCAGAGGCTGCACACACTGACACGCTGCAGCGGGTGTGCCAGAGCAGAGCCTGCACACACTGACACACTGCAGCGGGTGTGCCAGAGCAGAGCCTGCACACACTGACACACTGCAGCGGGTGTGCCAGAGCAGAGCCTGCACACACTGACACACTGCAGCGGGCGTGCCAGAGCAGAGGCTGCACACAGTGACACACTGCAGCGGGTGTGCCAGAGCAGAGCCTGCACACACTGACACACTGCAGCGGGCGTGCCAGAGCAGAGGCTATACACACTGACACACTGCAGCGGGCGTGCCAGAGGGAGGCTGCACACACGGACACACTGCAGCGGGCGTGCCAGAGCAGAGCCTGCACACACTGACACACTGCAGCGGGCGTGCCAGAGCAGAGCCTGCACACACTGACACACTGCAGCGGGCGTGCCAGAGGGAGGCTGCACACACTGACACACTGCAGCGGGCGTGCCAGAGGGAGCTTGCACACACTGACACACTGCAGCGGGCGTGCCAGAGGGAGGCTGCACACACTGACACACTGCAGCGGGTGTGCCAGAGGGAGGCTGCACACACTGACACGCTGCAGCGAGTGTGCCAGAGCAGAGCCTGCACACACTGACACGCTGCAGCGGGCGTGCCAGAGCAGAGGCAGCCTTCGAGGAGGTACTCCAGGCAAGGCAGAACAGAACAAAAAGTGCAGGGTCTCACACACAAACCTTACTAGACACTTTGCAAAATGCTACTAAACCAATGCTTTCTAAAGTGTAGTGAATATAAAGAAAAAAGGGGAAAATTTCATCTGCATGAAAACCTTAAGATTTTCTGAAACAAAATTTTCTTTCCAGAACTTAAAATTGAAAATATGGTGGGTACAAGTTCAAAGTCCCTTAGTGAAAACTGTAAACGGGAATGAGCCCCTAAGAAGACCAGAGAGTCAGAGGTACATGCCACGGGGGCCTCCCTCCCCCACCCCGGAGAAACCGCAGAGGGAGCTCTCCAGGTCCCAGGAACACAGCAGGCATCCTCAGACCCCAGCCCGCAAAAGCGACGGCATTCAAGGTAAGTGGCACTAAGGAGGTGGTGGGAAACAGGCCCAGACACACCAGCTGGTTCTGGAGCTCTGAGGGTTTCCACAGCTCCATGCATCTCCTCAGAGCACTCAGCATACATCACACATAGCACAGAGACTATGGTGCTTTCAAGAAGGAAAACCACATGGTCTCCCTGATAAGTGGATATTAAATCCAAAATGTAAGGTGATATGACAAAATTAACAAGACTTAAGAAACAAAGGACTTCCACTCATCTGGTCGAATCACTACTAAATAACCCCATGCTGCTGACCACATGTATGGTATATATGTGTACGCCAGAGGGGAACCAGGAGGATGACACAGAACTAGAGGGAATCAGGGAAAAACCTACACCAGCGGGACCCATCAGCTGCACTGGACATTGACCAAAATGAACTAAGCAACTCAATGGCAGCGATGGGAGGGAGGGAACGAGTGGGAAAGAGGGAACAGCTGATGCTATGCAAAACAAAAGAAATGTACACATCACCCAATGTGGAAGAAATAACTATATTGCAAAGCTCATAGAACTCATTAATGTTATAGACCGTGGGCTGGGAAGTTGGCTCAGTGGTACAGCGCTTGCCTTGCATGCCTGAGGCCCTGGGTTCGATTCCTCCACACCACATAAGCAAAAAGAAAAAAGCTGGAAATGGCATTGTGGCTCAAGTGGTAGAGCGCTAGCCTTGAGCTGAAGAGCTAAGGGACAGTGCCCAGGCCCAGAGTTCAGGCCCCACGACCTGACCCAAAAAAAAAAAAAAAATGTTATAGACCATGATAGACAATTTGCTCCATGAAAGTTAGAATGTGTTTGTGATTTTAACTAAGCATCACTATCCCACAATACTGTGAAATTTGGGGAATTATGTAACCAACTTAATCACAATAAAAAAAATAGAAAAAAAAAAGGAGGAAAACCAGGTCTTGAGTAGGAAACACTGTAATAAGCAGAGAGAAATTTATCTTCATCTGATTCAATACCATGTTGATATTAGGTTCTGTGAAGACACTGGGCTGAATTCACATCGCAGCCTATGGAGCCTCTAAGCACAGCGCCCAAGCCCCCCCCCTCCCTGTCCCACCCCCTGGACAAAACCAGGCCAGGCCCAGGAAAGCAGGAAACAACGGAGAGAGCTTTCTGAACACTTCTGAAATAACATGGCAAAACCCCTGGTAAAATTAATATACACTTAAAAAAGAAAAGCAAAGAATGACAGAAACGTTAGGTCGGCTCCGTTGGCATAGGCCCCTGTAGGAGTGAGGTATGCGTGGAGATGAGGTGTGGAAGAACTAATTTACCTGCATGGACAAAGTCACAACAGTGAACCCACCGAAGCTGCTTTATCAAAGGGGGAGGGACAAGGGAGTGATCAGGGATCAACTGGCTCTAGACACATTGTACACACGCATGGAAATGTCACATAGAAATCTCTCTTCTACAATTAATATAGGATATTTTTTAATTAAAATAAGAACAATCTGGGGCTGGGAAGGTGGCTCAGTGGTAGAGTGCCTGCCTTGCATGCATGAGACCCTGGGTTCGATTCCTCAGCACCACATAAGCAGAAAAAGCTGAAAGTGGCACTGTGGCTCAAATGGTAGAGCGCTAGCCTTGAGCCGAAGAGCTGAGGGACAGTGCCCAGGCCCAGAGATCAGGCCCCATGACCAACAAAAAAATACAATAATAGAAAAAATAAGAACAATCCCATAATTTAAAGAATGGCATGGCTGAGAAATGCTTAAGAGGACATCACTGGGCAGAGCTAAATTTAAACCATCCTCCTTTGATTATCACTTCATCTGAAGATATATAAAATTAACCAATTGCTTTTATGGTATAAATAGCAATTATAGCTGGGCTCTGGTGGCTCATGTCTACAATCCTAGCTACTTAGGAGGCTGAGATCTGAGGATCCTGGTTTAAAGCCAGCCTGGCCAGGAGTCTATAAAACCCATTATCTCCAATTAACCACCAAAAGCCAAAAGTGGAGCTGTGGCTCAAGTGGTAGAATGCCAGCCTTGAGCAAAAAGGTCCAGGGACAGCACCCAGGCCCTGAGTCCAAGCCCTCAGACCCCCCCCAAATATATATCAACTGTACTGTCTCCAATAAGGAATCAGTAATTGTTTTATAGCTTTAAGGTAGTTAGTCATTTATAAAGAGTTTTCAAGCACAAGCGCTCTATAAACAAACCAAGGCCTGTATGAACACAGATCACTGTAGACAACAAGAGCACGGACTCTGTGAGAAACCCTACCACAGCAGTGCACCCATAGTACAAAACCAAGCAACACACAATGCACAGCAAACACACGGGTGTTGACACAGTGCGAGAGAGCCACAAGACAACAGGTTAGAAAGGAGTCAGATAAACCCTGGACCAGGAAACGGAGGCCGGGTGGCACGGAGTGACCTTTCCAAGTTCACACAGCTCATCAGCTCCAGAATCAGGGCAAATGGAGCCTCTTACCTCACAGAACAGCCCATTGCTTTAAAGGAGAAAATGCCAAGTTGTGTCTTTAAGGCCAATTTAACTCTTGCTATTTTTTTCCACATAACTCAAGAGCTGGAGACACTTAATGAGATAAAAAGATAATCAGGAGAAAGGAAGGAAGAGGCAAACCTGAGGCGGCTGCTGGGGGGAGGAGGAGGCATGGGGGGGAGGCTCTTCGGCAGGCAGGGCTTAGAGGAGCTCACAGGAGATTAGCGCCTTCGTGAGCATGAACAGGCATGGAGCTTGGTGAAGGGCTCCTGTGCCCTCCCCAGCTGCACACATGGGAACCCAGGGGCTGTGTTTGGAGGTGGTGCCACGCCCGGGTCTTGTGCAGGTTGAGCAGGTGAGTGAGGAAGACTCCAGCTCCTCCCACTAAGCGACACCCAAGACAGATAGAAGGCAGGGCTTGAGGACCCCTGAGCACCAGTCACTAAAAACGTGGTGGACAGCACCTTTGAAACACTGTGACGAGACTGTGTTCAGACCATACCGCTGCCTGTACCGGACCACAGAGTGGCTGCGTGTGGGACAAGATGAAGAGTCCTAGCCTAGCATCCGGTCTGCCCCGCACGGACCCTGTTGTCCCTCTCCAGGCAGGGCTGAGGGAACAGGGCAGCCTCTGAGAGGCTCTTGGGCAGGGGGCAGGAGAGGTAGAAAGATAACCAAGAAGCAGGCGCCTATAATCCTAGCTACTCAGGAGGCTAAGATCTGAGGATCTCCAATAAACCACCAGAAAACTAGAAGTGCTGCTGTGGTTCAGAGTGGAAGAGCTAGCCTTGAGCAAAAAAATTCAAGGACAGCACTCAGGCCCTGAGTTCAAGCCATACAGCCAACAACAAGATGGACAGATAGGCTGGGAATGGCTTAGTGATAGAGTGCTTGCCTAGCGTGCATAAAGCCCTGGGTTCGATTCTTCAGTACCACATACACAGAAAAGCCAGAAATGGCACTGTGGATCAAGTGGTAGAGTGTTAGCCTTGAGCAAAAGAAGCTCAGGGACAGTTCACAGGCCTGACTTCAAGCCCCAAGGCTGGAAAAAGGTGGGGGGGGGAGGGGACCCCTCGGAGAGGAGATGGGATAGAAATTCACCCAGCCAGTGCCGCTCACCTAGAGAGCCGCCCAGCCAGTGCTGAGCATAGCCCAGCCAGTGCCGCTCACCTAGAGAGCCGCCCAGCCAGTGCCGCTCACCTAGGGGGCCGCCCAGCCAATGCTGAGCATAGCCCAGCCAGTGCTGCTCACCTAGAGAGCCGCCCAGCCAGTGCTGAGCATAGCCCAGCCAGTGCTGCTCACGTAGAGAGCCGCCCAGCCAGTGCCGCTCATGTAGAGAGCCGCTCAGCCAGTGCTGAGCATAGCCCAGTCAATGCCGCTCACCTAGAGAGCCGCCCAGCCAGTGCTGCTCACCAGGCCAGCTAGGACACGGCAGCAGCAGCCACCCACCTTCTCTGGCAGGTGCATGTCTACTGTCCTGCTGAAAGCCTATAGCACTTCTAGGACTGGCCATGGGACCTGAGTGTACACTGGGTGGACACTGGCCTCCTTGGGCTGACCACGGGACCTGGGCATGGGTTAAGTGGACACTGGCCTCCTTGGGCTGGCCATGGGGACCTGGGCGTGGGTTGAGTGGACACTGGCCTCCTTGGGCTGACCACGGGACCTGGGCATGGGTTAAGTGGACACTGGCCTCGGGCTGGCCATGGGGACCTGGGCGTGGGTTGAGTGGACACTGGCCTCCTTGGGCTGACCATGGAGACCTGGGTGTGGGTTGAGTGGACACTGGCCTCCTTGGGCTGGCCATGGGGACCTGGGCGTGGGTTGAGTGGACACTGGCCTGCTGTCAGATTGTGTGCTATGAACGAAGCAGGAATACAAGACACAGCGAAGAATATGAGAAGGAGCTGTGTGGCCCACAGGGTCTCACACTCTACAGCTCTCGCCCACTGTGGCCTGGGCCTGTCCTCAGCTTCCCGCCTGCAGCACTGGACACAGCCGCACACCCTTCAAGCGAGGCTCTTGGAGACGTCCTGTGCGCAGGGCAGGCCCCGCGCTGTGCAGACGCTGTGGCAGGGGCTGTGGCAGTGAAGGCCTGAGGGGACCGGCTGCCGCGCAGACAGTGACTCTCCACAGGACCATGGCTTCTTACCCATACCGCTCCAGAAGGCCTCAACTCCAGTGGTACTCGGGTTCCCTCGAGGCCTGAGGCTGGGCGGCGCAGTCTCACCCGGAGCAGCCCTGGCGGCCACCGCTCCCCTGCTCACTTCAGGGGCCTCCCACTGGCTAGCCCAGAAGCTGGCTGGACACTCCCTTCACAGTGGCCCAGTCTGACCTTTACCTGCAGCTCCTCCTGCCCCAGCCTCCAGAGAGCTAAGATTACCAGCCTGTGTCACCACACCTTCCACTTAACTGGAATATTTCTAAAAGAATCAAACGATGTACCTAGACAGTCAAATTATAATTGCTGGAATCAAAGTCGCAATGGTTATTTTAACAGCAGATTCGAATCACCTGGGGAGATGTAATGATTGAAGTAAAGACGGAAAAAAATAACAGAAAGCGCAGGAAGACTAGGTGCTGGGATGTGGAGCAGACATTATTCTTGCTATAGACAGCTAAGTGGGGTGCACAGGAAAACAGAGCAGGAATATATAACTTCTTAAGGGAGATACCAAGAAAGTTCCAGAACTGAAGAAGACACAAATTCCCAAGGCAGGACTATTTACAAGTAAAATAATGAAAACAAATCCATTCCTATGGACTGGTTGTAGCAAAAATGCAGAATACTGAAGATAAAAGTTCCCAGGCAGCCGCAATTACGCCCAGGTTCAGAGCAGATGTGCCCAGTGCGCCGCAGGAGCCTCCGCAGAATGGGCCAGCACAGCTAGACAGGCAGCCTCTGAGCAACCGTCAAGGAAGGCAAGGCCAGCCCTGTTCCTCAGAAAGCATGTAAGTGACCCCTGACCCCCAAGGGAAGGTCTACACCACAGTTAAGAAAAAGCTGGGAGGGGCTGGGAAGGTGGCTCAGTGGTAGAGCACTTGCGTCGCATGCATGAGGCCCTGGGTTCGATTCCTCAGCACCACATAAGCAGAAAAAGCCAGAGTGGTGCTGTGGCTCAAGTGGTAGAGTGCTAGCCTTGAGCCCAAGAGCTGAGGGACAGCGCCCAGGCTCAGAGTTCAACCCCATGACTGACCAAAAAGAAAAAAAGAAAGAAAAGTTGGGAGGCAAGTACTGGTGGCTTATGCCTATAATCTTAAGTTACTCGGGAAAATAGAAGCATAAAGCTTGAGGTTAGCTTGGACAGAACCCCTAGCTCGATGTGGTGACAGATGTCTGTCATCCCAAGCTACGTGGGAAGCTGAGATAGGGAGGGCCAGGGTGACAGAAAAGTCCAGAAGACCCCGTCTCCACAGGGGCAAGCTGAATGCAGTGGTGCACATCTGTGATCCCAGCAACAACGGGAAGCCAAGAGTAGGTGGACTCTGGAACCTGCAGGAAGCAAGACCTTATCCTAAAAGCAACAAGCGGAAGGCAGGGCCAGAGGCTGGCTGGGAGGTAGAGAGCCTGCCTCACAAGGGCAAGGCCCTGAGTTCAAGCCCTTAGAACTGCCCAAAGAAAAAAAGGTGAGAAAGCATATGCAAAAGCTTCAAAAACATCTAAATACAGATATTAACCACTACATTTAATGTTGAAACTACCTGTCAATAAGCACTGGGCACTGGTGGCACACACCTGCAATCCTAGCTGCTCAGGAGACTGAGATCCAAAGATCACAGTTCAAAGCCAGTCTAGTCAGGAAAGACTGTGAGACTCCTATCTCCAATCAAGTACCAAAAAAAAGCCAGAAGTAGAGTTGTAGCTCAAGTGGTAGAGCACTAGTCTTGAGCAAAAAGAAGCATATGGACAGTGCACCCAGGCCCTGAATTTAAACCCTAGGCCCAGCAAAAACAAGCAAACTAACAAAAACAAGACAACAACAAAAAGAACTAGCCAATAAAATATCTGCAATGGAAAGAGGATAAAAACCACTCTTAGGTTCTTACATTACTGGAGGGGAAAACACTTAATACTTAACTTCAGACTTTATGTTGAATACAAATGGCAACCCTTCAAGAGTAATCATGTGGGGAAAGAGCAGGTGTGGAGCAGCAGACACGAGCTATAGCCAACCAAAAGAATGGAAAAAGACCAAAATCACATGCAACCTAAGATGAGAGAAAAGATTCCAGACAGACTACAGTAACTGCAATGGACTACAATTCAATTAATTCATTAGCTAGAGAGTATCAAACTGGATTTAAAGAAAAAAATCAGCACAATTATATACTTTCAAAAAAATCTCTTAAAAATTAAGAACACAAAAGGCAACAGAAAAAAATACACTGACCACGTTAATCGCCAAGGACTGGTAGCTCAGGCCTGTAATCCTCCCTACTCAAGAGGCTGAATCTAGGGATCCTGAGTGAAGATAGCCTGGGCAGGAAAATCCATGACTCTTAAGAAAATCAGAAGTGGAGCTGTGGCTCAAGTGGTAGAGCACTAGCCTTGAGCAAAAGAAGCTCAGGGACTCAGGACCAGCACCAACAAAAAATAGCCAGATAGATTTTTAGGGCAAAAAGAGCAAAGGTCTAATAATAATAATGAAAGTTTCAATTCTCCAGAAAGATACAGAACTCTATTCTCTAGTCTTCTATCCCATCTCAATCCAGGGACTGTGTCTTGCTAAATAGCCCCGGCTGGCCTCAAACTTAGCGTTCTCATGCCTCAGCCTCTCAAATGCTGAGATTACAACACCACGCCAACCTTAGGAATTCTTAACTTATGTGCTTATTTAAAACTGTGCCAAAATATGTAGTGCATAACTTGAATGAACAAATGAAATGAGAAGTCCAACACCCTACCGAGCACTTAAACACCCTTCCCATTTCATGTTAAAACTGTGAAAGAGTTGAATATAATTGTTAACTGTGTTTCTCAAGCATGAATACAGCACAAAAATTAACTATACCAGAGAACACAAAAATGACAAGCTAAGAATTAGCATAAAGTAATTTCACTTTTGTGTGCGTGTCAGTGTGGGGCTTAAATTCAGGGCCCAGGTGCTGTCCCTGGGCTTTTCTGCTCAAGGCCAGCACTCTACCACTGTGAACAGCAATTCCACTTCTGGTTTTCTAGTGGTTAATTGGAGATAAGAGTCTCATGGACCTTCCTACCCAGGATGGCTCAGGACTGCGATGCTCAGATCTCAGCCTCCTGAGTAGCTAGGATTACAGGTGTGAGCCACCAGCACCAGGTGCAATTTTATTCTTCCCTAATGTCCCAAGCATAGAAAGAGGAGGACACAAGAGCGCCAGGCCTTCTGAATACCACCACAGAGAACAAGAGGTTCACACAGAGCTGGGCCATCTTCCCACAAAGGCCAAAGCAAACATATGCTCCCAATGCAAAGCCAGCGCCAAAGTCATTCAACGCAAATCCAAGGCTGATTCGAGCCATCCAGCCACGGTGGGTGAGGCCATTTGGATGTCACAGGAAGAAGTGGCAGCCTGTGCAGCCAGGCACCACACCCAGAGTCCCACAGGCGCTGTGGCAGAGTGCAAACAGCACACACCTGTGACCTGAGGCTGACAGCACCCACATACTCCAATGACTTACACAGAAAATCCTCAAGAGAGGAAGGCAGGGCTGAAAGAACCCGTCTTAACATGAACAGGCTCCAGTGTCACAGACACTGTGACTGCAGCAGCACACACCTCCAATTCCAACGCCAAGGAGGCTGAGGAGCGGGCAGGGAGCTGGCCTCCAGCTCGCCGGCCACCACAGACTGACATTCTGTCTCAAGCTTTTCTTTCAAGACAAATATTTTAAATAGTTTAAAATATTTCCACTTAGAGGAAACATTTCTTTTAGGTGGGGCAAAGGAGGGAGAACTATGTAATTTGTAGGTTGGGACAGGAGGGAGGAAATGGGGGGTGACATTACCCAAGAAGCACTGTACTCATAACCTGACTTATAGAGTTGTAACTCCTTTGTACAACTCCCTAATTATAACAAAAAAATTTCAATTTAGGGTACCTGAACTGTTTACTTCCTTTTTGGTACAGATGAGATTTTAAAGATTCTTCTCTGATGATTTATTGATGACACTAAATATGTGCCCACAAAGTGGAAGCGGCCTCTGATGGAGAAGTCCTGACTTTCTACAGCTTTCACCAGTGTTTTTCATTTTTTTTGTTTTTTTGGGGGGTCTGGTCATGGGGCCTGAACTCTGGGCCTGGGTGCTGTCCCTCAGCAATTCAGCTCAAGGCTAGTGCTCTACCACTTGAGCCAGAGCACCACTTCCAGCTTTTTTTCTTTTTTGCTTATGTGGTGCGGAGGAATCGGACCCAGGGCCTCATGCATGCAAGGCAAGTGCTCTACCACTGAGCCATTTTCCCAGCCCTCACAAGTGTTTTTATACTTGCATAAACACCGCGCTATGAATACTTGCTCCCATCCTCTCTAGGAGGCGAGCACAGCAATGTTGGGACCCGCTTTCTGAAAGCCTGGATGCAGGACAGCTTTTCTACAGTGGCCCAATTCCGGGCAGCATCTTTCCTGCAGCAGACAGCAGCACTGGATACTGACTTGTGAGCACTACATGGAACTTGCTGCCTTGGCACTTGGGGTACAGGGGTCCACGCCAGTTGGTTCTGAGAAGATGTCAAGATGACTGCTTATCCATGCCTACAACCGTGCTAGGCCGCTCTGTGAATTCAAGGACTGGTTCTCCACAGGATGTTTCCAGCTGAGGGGCTCCCGTTAACAGTAGTCTCTAAATTCAGGTTGTTTGAACAGGAGATAAAAGTCTAAGCCTAAGGAATATTAAAAGCAATAGCCGCCACCACACGGTCTCTCCAGCCACGCCTCAGTCTTCCTGCCCCGTCCACTGACAGGCTCTCCCAGATGCAGTCAAGGGCCCTCCCTCTCACACCCACCAGTATTAACTGTGTGTACTACGGGGATTAAACGTTCAAACCAAAAATGCCAAAGAGTCCAGCACTGGAGGCTCACACTTATAATCATAGCTACTTTATGAGGATCACAGTTCAAAGCCAGCCTGGAGATGAAGTCTCCAAAATAGCTAGCAAAAACCTGGCTGGAAGCCTGGTTCAAGTGCCAAAGTACTTGCCTACATCCAAGCAGGCAAAGTTCTGAGGAGTGCTCTCAGCTTGCTTTAATGTGCAGAAGTAACGCTGGGCATGAGTGGAGGCATCTCACCAGAACCACTCTGGAGGAGGGGCAGCCTGGAGCAGTGGGGACGTTCTGACCCGCCTAGCACAGACGGCAGCATCACAACTGGGACAAGAGACAGGAGCAAGACTGCCCTGATACAACGCGGGCTCTGTGCCAACCGCCTACTGCGATGCGGGTATTGACTGACTAACCTAAGAGACGAGGCTGAGTGGAGCAGCCACAGGGGCTGAGCTGGGGCGGGGGGCTATTCTGTACTCAGACTGGAGGCCTCCCCATGTCCTGGCTGCACAGCCTCAGTGAGGACAGAGACCTCCGCCCCAGCTCTGCCCGGCTGGTTCCCGGATGCCGCCTCGCCCTCACCACTGTCTCATCAGGCAGGCAGCGGAGGGCAGCGGTCGGCGCTGTGTACGACCAGTGTGCAGCTTCTGCCTCCCAGAGTCAGGCCAGCCCAACCCGCAGACTCCCAGGCTGGCCCAGCTCACCCACCCTGACCTCCCCTGACGGCCCAAACCTCACCCACGTCCTGGCCTGTCCCAGCCCGACATGGCAGCAAGGGGCAGGCGACAAACAGGCTGCAGCCTCCTGCGCTGCCTGGACACCCAGGGCCACCGGGGCGCTGCCTCCACCCCACAGGCCACGGGGGCTGTGGGAGCCACCTGCTCAGGCCCCTGAATCTCCTGTGAACAACCCCCAGCAGTGCTGCAGTGTTCTTGACCTTCCTCCTAACCCACAGCCCTCTCCCAGCCAGCCTTCACAGCCCCTCACCTGTAAAGGGCAGACCAGAGACAGCCTGGCCCGGCCCAGCCGTGGAGAGGGGCAGGCTGGACATCCAGGGTGTTGCCTCGGACATCAACCACAGCGGTGGTCCGGCCGGGCTCTCAAGACCACCACCACGCATACAGCCACCCCTTCCGCTGAGCCGCCCCAGGGAAGCTGACCACTGGGACAGAGGGCAGAGCAAATGGAAAACTGTCCGTGCACCATCTACTCCAGTGCCTGGATAACAGACCCACAAACAAGCTCTGTCCAGGAACGACGCAGCCTCCCACCCAGCAAGGAAGCTCATCTCAAATCAAGCAAAGCAATCCAGCTCCTAAAGAAAAGTCCTGGTTGATCCATACATTTGCTAGCTCTCGGAAGGCAGCAACTCAAGTTTTGACAGTGACCTTTCTAAAAATCTATTTGCTGAAGCCAGGCTGCCTGTAAACCTAGCTACTTGAGAGGTTGACTATGTCAAGATCTTGGCTCAAGGTTAGCCCATGAGACCCTATCAAAACAATAATCAGGAAAAGCTGGTGCTGGAGGAGTGGTTTGAGTGGTAAAGCACCAAACTAGCAACTATGAGGCTCTGAGTTCAAGTTCCAGCACTAAAACAGAGAGAAGAATGCTGGTCACCTGCTTCACCTGCAGCAAACATGGCCCACATCACACTGAGACGGGTGTGTAAACCGGCACAGATCACTACCGTGGCACATGGTCATGTCAAAAATTAACACCCACCAGAGTGTAAAGTTGTTCAACCACTCTGGAAAGCAGAATGGAGGTTCCTCAAAAGACTCCACACAGAGCTCCCCTATGACCCAGCTATCCCACTTTTGGGCATTTACCCAAATGATCACAAACAAGACCACACTAAAGCTACCAGCACAACTATGTTTATTGCAGCATTATTTACCATAGCTAAGATATGGAACCTACCAGATGCCCCTCAGTAGATGAATGGATCAAGAAAATGTGGGATATACACACAATGGAATTCTATGCCTCCATCAGAAAGAATGACATTGCCCCATTTGTTAGGAAATGGAAAGACTTGGAAAAAATTATATTAAGTGAAGTAAGCCAGGCCCAAAGAAACCTAGGCCCCATGGTTTCCCTTATTTGTAATAACTAATATATGTCTGGGACAAACACAAAAGGTCAAAAGATGATGTTAAGCAAAATGAACTCCAAGATAGGGACACAAGTGTTTTTTTCTTGCTTGCTATTGTTTCTAACTTACTTATAAGGTACTATGTGATTTTTTTGTTGCTTTGTATGTTCCTCTCCCATGGTATAACCTCTGTTTTCACTTTATTTAATATTAGTATAACTCGGGGAGGGGAAGGGAAAAAAACAAAATGATTAGACATACAGGTTGACCCACTGTAACAATGAGATGTACAAGACACTGTTAAACAACGAACTTTACAATTTGGGGGGGGGGGAGTATAGTTGTGTAGGTGGGAGGGCAGGGATGGTAGGAAAAAACAAAGGAGGCAACAATGCTTGATAAGAAATGTACTCATTACCTTGCTCATTTAACTGTAACCCCTCTGTACAGTATTTTGACAATAAAAACATTTAAAAAATTAACACCCACCAAAAAAAACCCTCCTTTATTCTTTTGATCATCTAATGATTTGTAAAACGACACATTAGATTTGGTTTTTCCCAGGATGAAAAATCAGAAACACCCTGTTACAAAAAACAGGGTGAGACACATTTTTCTCAGGAAATACTGGCAAGGGGGAGCAACCTGTTTCGTCGGCCCAGGAGGCGACCTCGGGCAGCTTCAGCAGAGCCTACCTCTGTGTCACGTCAGCCCCTTCCGGTCACCTCCGTGCGGCCCACACCGCGTCGGTCTCTTCCACCCCTAGCCACCTCTGTGGTCATTTCTAAGAACAGCCTGTGCAGCTGGCTGCGGCCACTGCACATCTCTCCCCTGTCTCGGGCTCCTAGAGACTCCCACACACAGTCCTCCCGGGCCCGTTATACAAAGACCCTTATGACAAATTCCTGATTAAAAATATCTTACAGAACCAGGAGCTGGCAGCTCAAGCCTATAGTCCTAGCCACTCGGGAGGCTGAGATCTGAGTATGGTGGTTCAAAACTAGCCCAGGCAAGAAAGGCTATGAGACTCTAATCTCCCTACCACAAAGCCAGAAGTGGAACTGTGGCTCAAGCGGTCAGAGTGCTGCGGCCAAAACACTCAGAGAGGGCGCCGCAGGCTCCGAGTTCAAGCCCCTGTCCATGGTCATCTGGCCTTCCTTTGGGCCCCACACGAGGCCCAACACCATGATGCAAAAGCACATGGCAGAGAAAAGCCGCTCACCTCGTGGCAGACAGAAAGTCAAAGTGACAGGAGTGGGCTGGGCAAGATTTATCCTCAAAGACACCCCAAGAACCCCTTCCTCCACAGGCCCTGCCCCCTGAGCACCAGTCAGCAGGAATGCATCCTCTGACAGCTGGTGCCCTCACCAGCCAATCACTTCTCAACAGTGCCACCATCTGGGACTGGGCCTGCAGCGCAGGTGCCTTTGGGCAATCTGCTATCTGAACCAGGACAGCAGGTGGCAGCGCTCTGTGAGGACAGGCCCCTGTCCTTCGGGACTCCCCCCACAGACTACACGCCACTAACAATCACACTGTAGAAATGCAGTCAACAATGTGGATTTCTCTTCTTGCACAAAAGTTCCCTCTGGATTGGGGGACCCCGCCACAGCCCCCCACACGAGGCTGGAGATTTCCCCTAGGTGTCCCGGGCGGGGCACACCTTGTTGAAAAGGAGAGACAGGACTGGACACGAGACGTCGCCATCACCACCGTGAAAGGCAGGCCAGAGACAGAGACAGACGCGTGGCAAATGTGTCTACTTACGGAAAAGAGAACAAGGCCGGAGGAGGAGAAAGGTGAGCAGAGGAGCACTTCAGACGGAAGAGAAGCAGCTCAGCCACCGAGCGCCGGTTGTCAGACGGAGCACACAACAGCGGCCGCACACAGGGATGGAATCCATTCTCTGGCCTATCACCTGGGAAGACGCAGGCTTTCCTCAGGCTCCCCCGAGCTCAGCCCTCTTCCTACCCTCCCCACAGTGCACCTATCTGCTCATACCCCAAACCGAGGCCTTTGTCTCCTTGAAGCCTGACTTCAAAGGTGCCCACCGCCCAGCTTACAGCCACGGACCACTGTACTGGCCCCTGGAAGGGTGTACTTGGAGGGGCGAGGGCTGGCTGGCCACAGCACTACTGTCCAGGAAACAGCAGGCATGGGTGGTGCAGGACTGCACCCGGTCGGCATCCCAATGTGCATGGAGCTGTGACGAGCTACTGTGTCCACTGACACTCCCCATGCGTGAAGCAGAGGAGCTCCTGCGGCCCTGCGCCCCCCCACTCACAACCCAGCCATCGCCGCTCTCACACCCCACACAGCACCCAGGGAGGGCTAACAGGACAGGACGACACACAGACGGGCTCTGGTTGTGCTGGTCAGTAGCCGGCGATCGTGCACATCTGTGGTACACGGTCCTCCACTTACTGTCTCACCCTGCTGACTGCACGCTAAACCCTCTGCACTCCCGCTGTCTGCACACTATGCAGTGTGTGCTGTCTGCAGAAGGCTGACTGCCCTGACCTCTGCCCTGCTGTCTCCAAAGGGCGCCTCGCAGGGGCACCCACGCCGATGCTCCCCACAGTGCCACACCCAGGCTGGCTCCCGTCCAGCCACCTGAGGCACAGTGAGCTGGGCGAAGAGCAGGCCCCACAACTCTTCACTAACATACACAAAGCCCCCCGGAGGACCTGAGCTCGACCATCTCCTGGCTCCTGCACAAACACACACAAAGCGCCGCCCATTCCACCCCTCCCCCCCAGGTCCTGAGATCAGAGCCGTCTCCTGGAGGACCTGAGCTTGGACATCTCCCAGCTCCTGCATAAACACAAAGTGCCGCCCATTCCCCCCCCCCCCCAGGACCTGAGCTCAGAGCCGTCTCCTGGAGGACCTGAGCTCGGCCATCTCCTGGCGCCTGCTCCCTTTCTGGGACCCAAGGTGGAACAGGCAGGAAATTTCCAGGGCCTCAGCAACTCAAAAAAAGAAGTGACAAATGGGATTGATCAAACTAAGAAGTACTTCTAACAACTAAACAGCCAGCCTACACAATGGGAGAGGATCTTTGCCAGCTAAACATTCATTAGACAATGGCCAGAGCTCAAGGAACTAAACCCTCAAAGAACCAACAACCCAATTAATATAAATGAGCAAACAAACTAAGAGATTCCTCAGAAGAAAACTGGCCAAGAGACACATGAAGAAATGCTCAAGATCTCTGGCCATAAAGAAAATGCAAATCAAAACAATAACAAGATTCCATCTCAGGGGCTGGGAAGGTGGCTCAGCGGTACAGTGCATGCCTTGCAAGCATGAAGCCCTGGGTTCGATTCCTCAGCACCCCATAAACAGAAAAAGCCACAAGTGGCACTGTGGCTCCAATGGTAGACCCAGAGTTCAGGCCCCATGACCGGCAAAAAAAAAAAAAAAAAGATTCCATCTCAGCCCAGGTAAAATGGCCACCACCAGATTGTGATGCACTGTTGGGGGGGATGTAAACTTGTTCAACCACTCTGGAAAGCAGTTTGTAGATTAAGAAAAAAAAAAAAAAACCTAAACGTAAGTATCCTATGATCCAGCAAGTCCACTCGGGCATTTATTCAAAAGATTAAAAATCAGGACACAATAAAAAGTCACTTGTACAGGCATGTTCAGTGCAATACTGTTTACCACTGCTGAAGTGTGGAATCAGCCCAGATGACCCTTAATGGACAAAGAGACGAGATCCAAAGAGACAAAAGATGCAAGCTGCCTCTCTCATGTGGAAGCTACAACTCTTTATAGATGTATGGAAACAGAACAGAGCTGTGTGCAACTATGCCCAGATGTATTAACCAAAATATGGAATGCGCAGGGGAGAATTCCTTAGAAAAATGAACTCACGGTCCAACAAAACGCATACCAGGAGACCAGTACTTGAAAGGCAGGAGGTGTTAGGGGAAGGAGGGAGAGGAACGCAAAGAGGGAAGGGGAGAGTAAGGTCATGATATTCAGAAATGAAGAAAACTGGAGTGGTAGGCTGGGAGGAATGGCAAAGAATAATGAAAGGTATATGACATCAATCAAGATGTACCATAGTCATAAACTAATTTGTTAAGTGGTAACTCTTTTGTACAACTACTTAAAGACAATAAAAAATACACTTTAATGGTTTTTTTCATGACAGCTAGGTACAGTGGAGTGCAAGTGCACCTATGATTTCAGCACTCAAGGTAAAGGCAGGGGGCTTAGAGGGCAGCCTGGGCGATACGCTAAGTCCCAGGCCAGCCCGGGGCATGACACTCTTGCCTCAAAAAAGAAAACAACAAGAACGTTTTTAAAATAATTTCTCAGTACGACTCTCCAAGTGCTCTGAGAGTTCCACGGGTGGGTAAAAAGATGACTGCAAAAGACCAAATGTCGTTGCCAAATGGTCCTCCGTCACCCAGGCTTCCTTCCGCGGGGCTTGAGCCGCTCTCTGCCTCCCTAACCATAATGTCAGGTAAGCAACTGTTCCTGGCAGTAAGTACTTCCAGTGGCACAGCAAGGTTGCCCTACAAAGAGGCAGAAAGAATCTGTTGCTAAGCAACAGCCTGGCTTGCTCCCAAGAGCTCAGGTATCTGCTGGGTAACCTGCCACCCGTGTCAGAGGGTGACAGCCATCTGCCTCGAGTCCAAATGTGCAGGTCCCAGGAGATGGGAAGAGCATTCACTGCCTCAGAGCAAAGCTTCCCATGAAAGTACAGCCAGGCAGGCATGAGCTCCGGTGCTGACCTTGCTGTACTGCAGTGCACAGACATGGGCTCCAGTGCTGACCCTGCTGCACTGCAGTGCAGACAGACAGACATGAGCTCCGGTGCTGACCCTGCTGCACTGCAGTGCAGACAGACATGAGCTCCAGTGCTGACCTTGCTCTACTGCAGTGCAGACATGAGCTCCAGTGACGACCCTGCTGCACTGCAGTATAGACAGACATGGGCTCCAGTGCTGACCCTGCTGCACTGCAGTGCAGACAGACATGAGCTCCAGTGCTGACCCTGCTCTACTGCAGTGCAGACATGAGCTCCAGTGACAACCCTGCTGCACTGCAGTATAGACAGACATGGGCTCCAGTGCTGACCCTGCTCTACTGCAGTGCAGACAGACAGACATGAGCTCCGGTGCTGACCCTGCTGTACTGCAGTGCAGACAGACAGACATGAGCTCCAGTGCTGACCCTGCTGTACTGCAGTATAGACAGACATGAGCTCCAGTGCTGACCCTGCTGCACTGCAGTGCAGACATGAGCTCCAGTGCTGACCCTGCTGCACTGCAGTGCAGACATGAGCTCCAGTGCTGACCCTGCTCTACTGCAGTGCAGACATGAGCTCCAGTGACGACCCTGCTGCACTGCAGTATAGACAGACATGGGCTCCAGTGCTGACCCTGCTCTACTGCAGTGCAGACAGACAGACATGAGCTCCGGTGCTGACCCTGCTGTACTGCAGTGCAGACAGACATGGGCTCCAGTGCTGACCCTGCTGCACTGCAGTGCAGACAGACAGACATGAGCTCCAGTGCTGACCCTGCTGCACTGCAGTGCAGACATGAGCTCCAGTGCTGACCCTGCTGCACTGCAGTGCACAGACGTGGGCTCCAGTACTGACTCTGCTGCACTGCAGTGCAGACATGGGCTCCGGTGCTGACCCTGCTCTACTGCAGTGCAGACAGACAGACATGAGCTCCAGTGCTGACCCTGCTGCACTGCAGTGCAGACAGACAGACATGAGCTCCAGTGCTGACCCTGCTCTACTGCAGTGCAGACATGAGCTCCGGTGCTGACCTTGCTGCACTGCAGTGCAGACAGATGAGAGCTTCGGTGCTGACACTGCTGCACTGCAGTGCAGACAGACAGACCTGAGCTCCAGTGCTGACCCTGCTCTACTGCAGTACAGACAGATGAGAGCTTTGGTGCTGACACCGCTGCACTGCAGTGCAGACAGACAGACCTGAGCTCCAATACTGACCCTGCTCTACTGCAGCAGAGAGAGACATGAGCTCCAGTGCTGACCTGCTGCACTGCAGTGCAGACAGACAGACGTGGGTTCCAGTGCTGACCCTGCTCTACTGCAGTGCAGATGTGGGCTCCAGTGCTGACCCTGCTGCACTGCAGTGCACAGACGTGGGCTCCAGTGCTGACCCTGCTGTACTGCAGTACAGACGTGGGCTCCAGTGCTGACCCTGCTCTACTGCAGTGCAGACGTGGGCTCTAGTGCTGACCCTGCTGCACTGCAGTGCACAGACGTGGGCTCCAGTGCTGACCCTGCTGCACTGCAGTGCAGACCTGAGCTCCAGTGCTAACCCTGCTGCACTGCAGTGCACAGACATGGGCTCCAGTGCTGACCCTGCTGTACTGTAGTGCACAGACGTGGGTTCCAGTGCTGACCCTGCTCTCTTGCAGTGCAGACGTGGGCTCCAGTGCTGACCCTGCTGCACTGCAGTGCAGACAGACCTGAGCTCCAGTGCTGACCCTGCTGCACTGCAGTGCACAGACATGGGCTCCAGTGCTGACCCTGCTGCACTGCAGTATAGACAGACATGGGCTCCGGTGCTGACCCTGCTGCACTGTAGTGCAGACATGAGCTCCAGTGACGACCCTGCTGTACTGCAGTTTAGACAGACATGCACTCCAGTGCTGACCCTGCTGCACTGTAGTGCAGACATGAGCTCCAGTGCTGACCTTGCTGTACTGCAGTATAGACAGACATGGGCTCCAGTGCTGACCCTGCTGTACTGCAGTGCAGACAGACATGCACTCCAGTGCTGACCCTGCTATACTGCAGTGTAGACAGACCTGAGCTCCGGTGCTGACCCTGCTGCACTGCAGTGTAGACAGACCTGAGCTCCAGTGCTGACCCTGCTGCACTGCAGTGTAGACATGAGCTCCAGTGCTGACCCTGCTGTACTGCAGTACAGACAGACGTGGGCTCCGGTGCTGACCCCGCTATACTGAAGGGCAGACAGACAGACGTGAATGCCGTTTCTGACCCTGCTGCAGGGCAGTCCTCACTGGCTTCCTGTTGGGTGAGTGAACAGCGTCTCCACTCCTCTACTCCCCTTCCCCGGCAGGTCCCCATACTCCCCCACCCATCACTCTCCTCTGTACAGAGGTGTGGTGCACCTTAAAACCAGTATAAATGGCCAATAAAAAAATAAAGATAAAATACAGGACTGGTGCCTTCAGAAACAGTCCCTAGAGGCCTGCAGAGGGTGGCTCAGAGGACAGTCGGCACCAGGCGAGCAACTCAAGGCGGCCGCTGGCAGCTCTGGGTTCCCTGTTGAAGACATATGACAGGCAAAGGATGGCTTCTGCCCACGTTCCTGAGAGGCCTCCACCTGCGGTAGTGACAGGGACACAGGGGCACAACAGGCCACTGTCCACTTGAGGAGCGCGGCTCAGACAGGCTGCCAGCGTCAGTACTGAGCACATGGGGCATGACCACGGTCACACCCAACATTGTCACACACACTGCAAGGTCAAGAATTCCATTTTTTCCTAATTAGGATTCACATCAATCAAAATGGGATGCCAGCGTATGAGACTAGTACACAGCTCATTACACACCTGAGTGCCTTCCATGTGTCTGGGCACTGAATATTTATAATTCATAACCTACCTGCTTTCAAAAGCTATCTAGCAGAGATGGCTTGCCACTAAGTACATTACAGCATAGATCAAAGTTTTATCATGAAAGTATCTAAATACAATGCACACTTCCTAAAAACTGGTTTTAAGAAAAACAGACAGAAATTGGGCATGTGTTCCTCTTCGGTGTAAGAACATACTTAGCATGCACCCAGGGTGACACAACAGGGGACTAAATACATAGATGGGGTGACACACAAGAATCTGACAAATGGGGTAACATGTGAGGATCTGACACACAGACAAGGTGACATGAGAGGATCTGACACACAGAGGAGGTGAAATGAGAGGATCTGACACACAGAGGAGGTGAGATGAGAGGATCTAACACAGACGAGGTGACATGTGAGGATCTGACACACAGAGGAGGTGAAATGAGAGGATCTGACACACAGAGGAGGTGACATGAGAGGATCTGACACACAGCGGAGGTGACATGAGAGGATCTGACACACAGCGGAGGTGACATGAGAGGATCTGACACACAGAGGAGGTGACATGTGAGGATCTGACACACAGAGGAGGTGACATGAGAGGATCTGACACACAGAGGAGGTGACATGAGAGGATCTGACACACAGAGGAGGTGACATGAGAGGATCTGACACACAGAGGAGGTGACATGAGAGGATCTGACACACAGAGGAGGTGACATGAGAGGATCTGACACACAGAGGAGGTGACATGAGAGGATCTGACACACAGAGGAGGTGACATGAGAGGATCTGACACACAGGAGGGTGACATGAGAGGATCTGACACACAGAGGAGGTGACATGAGAGGATCTGACACACAGAGGAGGTGACATGAGAGGAGAGGATCTGACACAAAGACGAGGTGACATGTGAGGATCTGACACACAGAGGAGGTGACATGAGAGGATCTGACACACAGAGGAGGTGACATGAGAGGATCTGACACACAGAGGAGGTGACATGAGAGGATCTGACACACAGAGGAGGTGACATGAGAGGATCTGACACACAGAGGAGGTGACATGAGAGGATCTGACACACAGACGAGGTGACATGTGAGGATCTGACACACAGACGAGGTGACATGAGAGGATCTGACACACAGAGGAGGTGACATGAGAGGATCTGACACACAGAGGAGGTGACATGAGAGGATCTGACACACAGACGAGGTGACATGTGAGGATCTGACACACAGACGAGGTGACATGAGAGGATCTGACACACAGAGGAGGTGACATGAGAGGATCTGACACACAGAGGAGGTGACATGAGAGGATCTGACACACAGATGGGGTAACATGAGAGGATCTGACACACAGAGGAGGTGACATGAGAGGATCTGACACACAGAGGAGGTGACATGAGAGGATCTGACACACAGAGGAGGTGACATGTGAGGATCTGACACACAGACGAGGTGACATGAGAGGATCTGACACACAGACGAGGTGACATGAGAGGATCTGACACACAGAGGAGGTGACATGAGAGGATCTGACACACAGACGAGGTGACATGTGAGGATCTGACACACAGACGAGGTAACATGAGAGGATCTGTCACACAGAGGAGGTGACATGAGAGGATCTGACACACAGAGGAGGTGACATGAGAGGATCTGACACACAGATGGGGTAACATGAGAGGATCTGACACACAGAGGAGGTGACATGAGAGGATCTGACACACAATGAGGTGACATGTGAGGATCTGACACACAGAGGTGGTGACATGAGAGGATCTGACACACAGACGAGGTGACATGAGAGGATCTGACACACAGAGGAGGTGACATGAGAGGATCTGACACACAGAGGAGGTGACATGAGAGGATCTGACACACAGAGGAGGTGACATGAGAGGATCTGACACACAGAGGAGGTGACATGAGAGGATCTGACACACAGAGGAGGTGACATGAGAGGATCTGACACACAGAGGAGGTGACATGAGAGGATCTGACACACAGGAGGGTGACATGAGAGGATCTGACACACAGAGGAGGTGACATGAGAGGATCCGTCACACAGAGGAGGTGACATGAGAGGATCTGACACACAGAGGAGGTGACATGAGAGGATCTGACACACAGAGGAGGTGACATGAGAGGATCTGACACACAGAGGAGGTGACATGAGAGGATCTGACACACAGAGGAGGTGACATGAGAGGATCTGACACACAGACGAGGTGACATGAGAGGATCTGACACACAGACGAGGTGACATGAGAGGATCTGACACACAGAGGAGGTGACATGAGAGGATCTGACACACAGACGAGGTGACATGTGAGGATCTGACACACAGAGGAGGTGACATGAGAGGATCTGACACACAGAGGAGGTGACATGAGAGGATCTGACACACAGAGGAGGTGACATGAGAGGATCTGACACACAGATGGGGTAACATGAGAGGATCTGACACACAGAGGTGACATGAGAGGATCTGACACAGAAGAGGTGACATGTGAGGATCTGACACACAGAGGTGGTGACATGAGAGGATCTGACACACAGACGAGGTGACATGAGAGGATCTGACACACAGAGAAGGTGACATAAGAGGATCTGACACACAGAGGAGGTGACATGAGAGGATCTGACACACAGAGGAGGTGACATGAGAGGATCTGACACACAGAGGAGGTGACATGAGAGGATCTGACACACAGAGGAGGTGACATGAGAGGATCTGACACACAGAGGAGGTGACATGAGAGGATCTGACACACAGATGGGGTAACATGAGAGGATCTGACACACAGAGGAGGTGACATGAGAGGATCTGACACACAGATGAGGTGACATGTGAGGATCTGACACACAGAGGTGGTGACATGAGAGGATCTGACACACAGAGGAGGTGACATGAGAGGATCTGACACACAGAGGAGGTGACATGAGAGGATCTGACACACAGAGGAGGTGACATGAGAGGATCTGACACACTGACAGCGTGACATGAGAGGATCTGACACACAGACGAGGTGACATGAGAGGATCTGACACACAGACGAGGTGACATGAGAGGATCTGACACACAGCGGAGTTGACATGAGAGGATCTGTCACACAGAGGAGGTGACATGAGAGGATCTGACACACAGAGAAGGTGACATAAGAGGATCTGACACACAGAGGAGGTGACATGAGAGGATCTGACACACAGAGGAGGTGACATGAGAGGATCTGACACACAGAGGAGGTGACATGAGAGGATCTGACACACAGAGGAGGTGACATGAGAGGATCTGACACACAGAGGAGGTGACATGAGAGGATCTGACACAGATGGGGTGACATGAGAGGATCTGACACACAGAGGAGGTGACATGAGAGGATCTGACACACAGAGGAGGTGACATGAGAGGATCTGACACACAGGAGGGTGACATGAGAGGATCTGACACACAGAGGAGGTGACATGAGAGGATCTGTCACACAGAGGAGGTGACATGAGAGGATCTGACACACAGAGGAGGTGACATGAGAGGATCTGACACACAGAGGAGGTGACATGAGAGGATCTGACACACAGAGGAGGTGACATGAGAGGATCTGACACACAGAGGAGGTGACATGAGAGGATCTGACACACAGACGAGGTGACATGAGAGGATCTGACACACAGATGAGGTGACATGAGAGGATCTGACACACAGAGGAGGTGACATGAGAGGATCTGACACACAGACGAGGTGACATGAGAGGATCTGACACAGAGGAGGTGACATGAGAGGATCTGACACACAGAGGAGGTGACATGAGAGGATCTGACACACAGAGGTGACATGAGAGGATCTGACACACAGACGAGGTGACATGTGAGGATCTGACACACAGAGGAGGTGACATGATAGGATCTGACACACAGAGGAGGTGACATGAGAGGATCTGACACACAGAGGAGGTGACATGAGAGGATCTGACACACAGATGGGGTAACATGAGAGGATCTGACACACAGAGGTGACATGAGAGGATCTGACACAGAAGAGGTGACATGTGAGGATCTGACACACAGAGGTGGTGACATGAGAGGATCTGACACACAGACGAGGTGACATGAGAGGATCTGACACACAGAGAAGGTGACATGAGAGGATCTGACACACAGAGGAGGTGACATGAGAGGATCTGACACACAGAGGAGGTGACATGAGAGGATCTGACACACAGAGGAGGTGACATGAGAGGATCTGACACACAGAGGAGGTGACATGAGAGGATCTGACACACAGAGGAGGTGACATGAGAGGATCTGACACACAGATGGGGTAACATGAGAGGATCTGACACACAGAGGAGGTGACATGAGAGGATCTGACACACAGATGAGGTGACATGTGAGGATCTGACACACAGAGGTGGTGACATGAGAGGATCTGACACACAGAGGAGGTGACATGAGAGGATCTGACACACAGAGGAGGTGACATGAGAGGATCTGACACACAGAGGAGGTGACATGAGAGGATCTGACACACAGAGGAGGTGACATGAGAGGATCTGACACACAGATGAGGTGACATGAGAGGATCTGACACACAGATGGGGTGACATGAGAGGATCTGACACACAGAGGAGGTGACATGAGAGGATCTGACACACAGAGGAGGTGACATGAGAGGATCTGACACACAGGAGGGTGACATGAGAGGATCTGACACACAGAGGAGGTGACATGAGAGGATCTGTCACACAGAGGAGGTGACATGAGAGGATCTGACACAGAGGAGGTGACATGAGAGGATCTGACACACAGAGGAGGTGACATGAGAGGATCTGACACACTGACAGCGTGACATGAGAGGATCTGACACACAGACGAGGTGACATGAGAGGATCTGACACACAGACGAGGTGACATGAGAGGATCTGACACACAGCGGAGTTGACATGAGAGGATCTGTCACACAGAGGAGGTGACATGAGAGGATCTGTCACACAGATTGGAACCGTGGTAGGTTCCAAAATGTGGAGGCCCCAGTCTCTTTCCACATGCCCTCTCTGTACAGTACAACACAGTTGCACAAACGCACAGATGGCAAAACCAAAATCCCTCAGGTATACCCACAAACTCATTCCCTTGCCCTCCTGGGCAAAATACTCCTGGATACCTATGCTGGCACACCTCTTGGCCAACACGGCACCGCTGGAGGTAATGCAGCTGGTGTCCAGAGCCCATCGGTGCCCTGCATTCAGCCACCAGAGCTCTGCCTATCAGTGTCGCTTTGCCAGCGCTGGCACAGAGGCCCATGCTGTCCTGCAGCTCCACTCTCTGTCCCTTGAAGGATGTCTTCCATCACAGGCTCTCACTGATACCTGTGTGCTAGCATCACTTGGGGAAGACTTAGGCCTACCAACACCTGGATACAGCAAGGTCAGAAATGTCCACCGTGGGCCACCAGCCTCCCCTGGGGTTGTGACACCAGGGACCAGTTTGGGTGCAAGAACACAGAGGTGAGCCAAGCATGTCCCACCACCCCCACACGCACCTCAGTCTGTAACTTGTACTGTCCCACCCACGCCCCGGGTGTGGGCTGACAGGGAACAGTCATTTTCTTCTCTTTAGGGGCCCAGAGAGCAAACATCTTTGGCTTTGTGAGCCACATGGTCTCCACAGTTACTCAGAAAGCAGCAGACACGGCAGGCAGTGTGCCTGTGAATGTGTCTGTGTCCATCAACCCGGGAGGCTGGCTGTGGTCTGCTGAGCCAGACCCAGAGCGTGATATATCTTATGTAAGCAGACCAGGGCACGCCTCTCCGCACTTGCTTACTGTGTCCTCCGGTACACTCGCCTGGCACCCCCAAACCTAGGGCCAGCACCGCGGTCCAGGCGGGCGCGCTCCTTGCTTCCCCCTCCTTCCCTGAGGAGTGCAGGCAGCTGGCAGAGGAGGCAGAAGGGTGCAGGCCCACCTTCCCAACACAGCAGCGATTCTTAGGCATGTCACATGTTGAGGTTTCTTGAAAAACAGGTTCTGGAGCTTTTAAAAAAGTAGCAGATGCCAAAATCACTAGCTGGGTCCAGACTTACCATTCTGTACTCAACAGGTGGAGAACCAAAATCGTGCTCATGTCAGGCCACATCTACTGCTTCCCCTGGTCCAGAAGATCTAGTACTAACTGGGCGCCAGGATGGGCTGAAATTAACTGAAGGACCTTACAGTGTCCAGTCACCCGTCTTTTAAGCTGGTTACAATCAGGAGCCTCCCTGACTAGATGTCCTGAGGGCTACAACAAGCAAATTCCAGTTTTCTCTCCCCACAAGGAAAGCACACCGGGATGCTCAAAATTGCTTCATGTGACTGGTCGTCAGCAGACAGGGTGGCCCTGCAGGACCTCTGACACCCCCGAGAGAGAAAGGGAACCCCCTCCACACACTCCATGGAACGACGGACATGTGGTCTCCCCTCCCCCGTAAGAGGGCAGCCCTGGCTCCAGGGCAGCTTGGAGCGTCAAGCCCAGCCCCTCGAGGGCGTGAGTGACCCAACACAAATGACCCCTCTGAATGAGGAGCCCCAGAGCAGCAACTCAAGCAGAGCACTTCTCCATGGCTACACTCAGGTCTAGAAACCTCCAACGTTTCAAACGCATGTCCTTACTCTTCAAAACTAAGGACAGGACAACTTCTTAAGCCTCCACAACACACACAGACCCCTCCTCAGACCTCTGCATCTTGTTGTCCTGGCTGCTCTCCCCCGGTTCCTGACAGCACCTTGCCATGAGTACTACATGCATGTATGACCTGTCCACACACATAACTAACCTTCCCACACGCATGCATAACCTACCTATACACATGTATGACCTGTCCACAAACATATATGAACTGCTCTCACAAACATGACCTGTCCACACGTGTGTATGACCTCCCCCACACATACATGACCTGTCCTGCCTCACACACGCATGACATGCCCACATGCATACCTGCCCAGGTAGTGTCCTTGTCACGAGCCTTGTCTTTTCCTAGCATAGCAGCCTTTTCTTAAAATGAAAAACCATACTGCCAACTGGTACCCCGGATAGCTAAAACTCCCAATTGTGTGTATGATTTAAATTTCAAAAGTGAACCACCACCATTACCACTGCCTCGTTGCAGCCATATGCACAGCACAGCTCTTCCTGGGTTTTGCCAGATCATGAGAGACCGACAGACAACCTGGCACTTGACACGCAATCCTGCAGAAGTCTCATCCAGAGTGATCTCAGGTAGTGAACACAAAATACCTGAACCCAGCCTCTGTGCCACTGCTTATCTGCGGCCAGTCTGTCATGCGCTCAGAGCCTGGGGTGACAAACACAATGAACAAGGCCTTTGGCAAGAATCCTAAGATTCACCAGTACTGACTGAAAGAGCAGACAGGTACAGTGCGGACTTTTGTGCACTGGGAATTCTGGCCAGTCGCTGATGAAAATTACAGAAACTGCTACTTCTGTAGGTCAATGGTAGCAATGTCCTATGGGTCAGCTTTGTGAAGCAAGAATGGTGGGGCCTTTTGAGATGTTACAGTTCCAAAATCTACTTGCCCTGTTAAAAGCACAGTCATCCCACAATCACTGCATTTTGTGTACCCAGATGGAGGGAAGGGGAGGAGGGAGGACCACCTTCCCATCACTCCAGCAGGATTTTCTGCTGCTCAGTCCCACTGCTCGCCCACCGCTATGCACAGTGTCTCCCTGGGAGTCAGGATGCCTGCATCCTCATGCTACCTCACCGCTGCCACTGTCATAATGGCTCCCACAAACCCTGGCTCTCCCCTGGGTCACCAGGTCCACCTGCTGGGATTAATAATTCAATTTTAAATGAGATGTGTTGTTGGCCACACATTCTTCCCCCCGCCCTGCCTCCCCCCCCGCTTCCTGGCCTGGTCCCCCTTCACCTCAACAGGCACAGTAGAGAGCTGCATGGGCTCTGAAGAGGCCTGGCTTTGCCCTTCAGCTGGCCAGGAGAAAGCCATGCCTGTACCAAAGCTCCCCACATCACACTGCTACATCAGAGACTTCAATTTCTCCTTGCAGGGTGGGTAGCTAAATGACTGAATCATGAGTAATGACCCGAGCCAGTATGATCATCTCACCAAATACACCTGAACCGTGCCGGCTGAAAAACAACACAGTGCACAGGGAATGGCCGCTGTTACACCATCAGTCTGCTCTCGCTTTTAGGACTGAATGAAAGTTCAAGTGCTAAAATAAGATGGTAAGATAAAATTACAAGTGCCAAGGGACAGTGAATGAGCTTGGCCATCTTGGAATTCAAATCCATCAGTTAAGCTACCTGGGGCCTCAGCAGTGACAGGTACTTCCATTACGAACACAGGGAATAAAAACAAATTTAGAAACTCAAAATGAAGCCTGCTTCTGAAGCAAGGGTCAAGAGGCCAGGAGGCGGGGCTGCACAGCAATTAGGATCTGACAGGCCCACGGGAAGGTTCCGGGGAGCAGTGGCTGCCAGGCTCAATGAGGAATCCACTGGAGCTGTTAAGTAAGACTCCTGGGCCACTCGGGCTGGGGCACCATCTCCAGAGTGGAATGAGTTCAGGAAGCCGTGTCAAACCATCCTCCACAGCTGGGGGTTTCTGGACTGGCATTCGACTAGCTCTGGATCCCTTGTTCCAACAACCGTAGGCTGACAGGCCCTGGCAGGGACCAGGCCGGCTCCAGTAACCCGGAGCAGCCACAGCTGCCTCTAGTCAGACAGGGAGCTGACTTAAAGTACAGCAGAAAAAAACACTTTTTTTTTTTTTGGGTCCGGTAGTGGGGCCTGAACTCTGGGCCTGGGCACTGTCCCTCAGCTCTTCAGCTGAAGGCTAGCGCTCTACCACTTGAGCCACAGCGCCACTTCTGGCTTTTTTTTTTTTTTTTTTTTTGCTTATGTGGTGCTGAGGAATCGAACCCAGGGCGTCAGGCATGCAAGGCAAGCGCTCTACCACTGAGCCACCTTCCCGGCCCCAAGAGAAAAAAACACTTAATGTGGAAACTTTCCCCTTGGTTACTTACAAAAGGACGGCTGCCAAGTCACTCAGAAAGTGAGCTGCTGCCACACAGGCCCAGCGGTGAGCTGGAGGTGCAGTTTCAGGCAACGGAAGACAATCCTCACCCCCGGCCCTGCACAGACAGGCCCGCTGCCCACACTGCTGCCCAGCCCTAGGAAGCCAATCCTGAAAAGCTGTGCATGTCCCTGGCTAGGTGACCCCAGGTTACTCTGGGCCCATGGACAGCTGAGTAGCACCTGTCTGCCCCACCCAGCTGTAAGCTTCAGAGAGCCAGGGGCTGACCTCCAGATGCTACGGTAGACAGAATCAATGCTGTAAGGGAAGGCAGAACTGCAGGAAGCAAGGCTGAGGGAGGAGCAGGAGGGCTCGGCGGGGGAGGTGGGCTCGCAGCACACACGGGCGCTGGCAGCACTTCACGTGGGGTTTAAGCTGCCCTATATTCCCTGCACCTGCCATGTCCAGCCACCGTCCCCCTAAACTGTCTCTGGCTGACTCACAGAAATGGAGATCAACGTGCAGATCTGAGGGAGAAGAGAGGGTTACCAGGGTAACTCGCAGTACTCTTGGCCATGAGAACAATCGGAGGTGGCCACAGCTAGCCTGCCACATCAGGCTGTATGCCAGGACCTGGAAGTCACCTGCACGGCTGCCATGTTCACCAGAAGCCATGTGACTGTCCGCCGTCCCCTGGACGGCCACCAGCAAACCAACGTCTTCAGGACCCAGGTCACATGTGTGGTCCTTGTCACAAGAAAACAAGAAACACAATTTCTTATTTCCAGATAGAAAACGGAACTTATGACTCAAAATACTCCCTCTGATTGTAAGGAGTCTACTCAGCAGATGACGAACAGCTATTAGAGGTACACTACTACTGAGCACGCCACACAGACTGCATGGAGAGCGGAGACATGTGTCAGGACATGAATGGCCAGGTGACCACCCCACGAGGGCCACCTGCATCCCAGAGGAGTGAACCCCTACCAACACAGCACAGTAGGTCTCTCAGTGTCTGCACATGGTTAGCAACAGAGCCACAATGCTGGGATTGGGGAGTTCAGGGCAGAGAGGTCATCAGAACTTGCTGGGGACAGGAGACAGGCAGCATCCTTCACCACCAGATACACAGTGACCCTGCCTCCACCTCACCATCCCTCATCACCACCAGATACAAAGTGACCCTGCCTCCACCTCACCATCCCTCACCACCAGATACACAGTGAGCACACCTCCACCTCACCATCCCTCATCACCACCAGATAGATACACAGTGAGCACACCTCCACCTCACCATCCCTCATCACCAGATACACAGTGACCCTGCCTCCACCTCACCATCCCTCATCACCACCAGATACACAGTGAGCACACCTCCACCTCACCATCCCTCATCACCACCAGATACACAGTGACCCTGCCTCCACCTCACCATCCCTCATCACCAGATACACAGTGACCCTGCCTCCACCTCACCATCCCTCATCACCACCAGATACACAGTGACCACACCTCCACCTCACCATCCCTCATCATCACCAGATACACAGTGAGCACACCTCCACCTCACCATCCCTATCACCAGATACACAGTGACCACACCTCCACCTCACCATCCCTCATCACCACCAGATACACAGTGAGCACACCTCCACCTCACCATCCCTATCACCAGATACACAGTGACCACACCTCCACCTCACCATCCCTCATCACCACCAGATACACAGTGAGCACACCTCCACCTCACCATCCCTCATCACCACCAGATACACAGTGACCCTGCCTCCACCTCACCATCCCTCATCACCACCAGATACACAGTGACCACACCCCCACCTCACCATCCCTCATCACCACCAGATACACAGTGACCACACCTCCACCTCACCATCCCTCATCACCACCAGATACACAGTGACCACACCTCCACCTCACCATCCCTCATCACCAGATATACAGTGACCACACCTCCACCTCACCATCCCTCATCACCACCAGATACACAGTGAGCACACCTCCACCTCACCATCCCTCATCACCACCAGATACACAGTGAGCACACCTCCACCTCACCATCCCTATCACCAGATACACAGTGACCACACCTCCACCTCACCATCCCTCATCACCAGATACACAGTGACCACACCTCCACCTCACCATCCCTCATCACCACCAGATACACAGTGAGCACACCTCCACCTCACCATCCCTCATCACCAGATACACAGTGACCCCTGCCTACACCTCACCATCCCTCATCACCACCAGATACACAGTGAGCACACCTCCACCTCACCATCCCTCATCACCACCAGATACACAGTGAGCACACCTCCACCTCACCATCCCTCATCACCAGATACACAGTGAGCACACCCCGACCTCACCATCCCTCATCACCAGATACACAGTGACCACACCTCCACCTCACCATCCCTCATCACCAGATACACAGTGACCACACCTCCACCTCACCATCCCTCATCACCAGATACACAGTGACCCTGCCTCCACCTCACCATCCCTCATCACCACCAGATACACAGTGAGCACACCTCCACCTCACCATCCCTCATCACCACCAGATACACAGTGACCACACCTCCACCTCACCATCCCTCATCACCACCAGATACACAGTGAGCACACCCCGACCTCACCATCCCTCATCACCAGATACACAGTGACCCTGCCTCCACCTCACCATCCCTCATCACCACCAGATACACAGTGACCCTGCCTCCACCTCACCATCCCTCATCACCAGATACACAGTGACCACACCTCCACACCTCCACCTCACCATCCCTCATCACCAGATACACAGTGACCCTGCCTCCACCTCACCATCCCTCATCACCACCAGATACACAGTGAGCACACCTCCACCTCACCATCCCTCATCACCACCAGATACACAGTGACCACACCTCCACCTCACCATCCCTCACCACCAGATACACAGTGAGCACACCTCCACCTCACCATCCCTCACCACCAGATACACAGTGAGCACACCTCCACCTCACCATCCCTCATCACCAGATACACAGTGACCACACCTCCACCTCACCATCCCTCATCACCACCAGATACACAGTGACCCTGCCTCCACCTCACCATCCCTCACCACCAGATACACAGTGACCCTGCCTCCACCTCACCATCCCTCATCACCAGATACACAGTGAGCACACCCCGACCTCACCATCCCTCATCACCAGATACACAGTGACCACACCTCCACCTCACCATCCCTCATCACCAGACACACAGTGACCCTGCCTCCACCTCACCATCCCTCATCACCAGATACACAGTGACCACACCTCCACACCTCCACCTCACCATCCCTCATCACCAGATACACAGTGTCCCTGCCTCCACCTCACCATCTCTTCTGGAGCCCCCTTCCCTCCCAAGTGACGTCACTGCTCCTCTGCCTCTTCTGGCTTCCTGGGGTGACTTCTCTCTGTGGCTTCCCACCTTTGTACTGAGTCACCACCCACCACTGGGCACCAGCCCCACACAACACGGAGCCAAGCCTTGGAAGTGGTCCCATGATGGACTGACAGGACACAGACGGCTGGTCTCAGCGATGCTGATACTGAGGCCATGTGCCAGTCCCACTGCAACGGCCTGAGTCCCTCCATAGCAGCACAAACAACCCCAGCAACCCAACCCTCGGGCCCCGCTGGCTGAGACCCTAACTTGGTGATGCACACACAAAGCACCCCTCTACTGCCCCCTAATCCAACAGCTCTTCCCCAGGGCACCGCATTCAGAGGCCCCCACCCAGGTGCCCATACCTAGTGGCCTTTACCCTATTCCCACACCCAACCAGTGGCCCCAGCTCAGGCCTAGTGTCTTTCAGTCCCTCTCAGAGGTGCGGGGAACCCAGCTGGTGCCTTTGCTCATTAGCTGCACAGAGATCAAGCAGGAGCCCCGCCAGTATGCTGGCTTGGGGAGTCTCCATGCCACAGGACCAGCATCTCCGTATCTCCTACAGCAGGACGAGAACCACGAAGAGACCCAGGACAGCCTGTAAGCACCAGGCTGAAGCATAATGCAGCCCAGGAAGAAGAGGGGTGCTCACAGCACCCCCAGCCCCAGCCCAGAACAGCATCAGCCCCAGGGAAGCCCATCTTGAGCTCCAGGGGACAAGGGGAGAACAAAGCAGGCTAAGATCATCACTGTAAAAATCACAGCCCAGGAAAGAAGGCTCCTAACCCTAGAACAGCCACTGCCGCCTGAGACCCAGCACCTCCCAGACCAAACGGAATGGAAGAAACAATGGGCAGATGCCAGCACCACAGTAAGTCAACCATTATGATGATCTTGCAGGTTAGAAAGCAGCTACTCTGGAAAAAACGCCAGTGCGCTGCACATTCCTGGGATAGATGTTTGACATCTGGAGAGAATCTGACGTGTTCTCATAGCAGCTTCTTTCTCACCAGTCCACTTAAGTCCACAGTGCTGAGACTTGAGGTAGGACCTTGGAACATGCTGTTTCACCAGCATGCTCTACACAAACACAGCAGGCTGCTATGGATTCTGCAGACACAGGGTTGGAAAGGGACATCACGGTGCTGCATCCAGCCCCGAACCTGGTCCCCAACCAGGTGCTGGCTCCAGACTGAGGAGCGCCGCAGGGTCAGGCTTCACAGAGGCAGCTGATGTACCACATCCGAGTGTTGGTTAAGAGGTCATCCATCTTGATGGCCACCTGAAAGCCCCACCTGTAGCCTTCACTGGTGAAGACCACCTTGCTTCAGGCCATGAGACACGGCCACGCCCTCCTGGTGATGTGTGAAGATGAAGGCAGGGCACCTGCGCTTGGCTTCTGCTCCCAGCTGGTGCTCTATCAGTTCAACCACACCCCCGTTCTGTTTTTGTTGGTTAAACAGAGACAAGAGTTTCTTGGCTCTGTCTGCATGGGCTGGCTTCAGACCATGACCCTCAGAGGCTTGAGCCACCAGCGGTGGGCACAAGAGGACACTGTTGTGTGAAACAACAACAACAACAAATGTAAGCACCATGGCCTCTGAGCAGCCCTTCACATCTGCACGCCCAGCAGAAGGGAGCCACCTCTGAGGAAAGCAGAACCCACTTCCATCACACAGGCAATGGCAAGGAGCTCTCGTTCACTCACAGAACACTGTGTAGTGTCTGGGCTGGGCTGTGGGTCCACACAGGAAGGCCACACACTGGGGGAGGGGGTGGAGGGCAGCTGACCACCAAGTGCAGACTGAGAGGCACAGTGGAAAAGCACCAGACAGGCTCCCTGGGGAAGGATGACGGCCTTGACACTCCTTTGTGCTCTGGAAGTAAAAGCAAGTTGTTTTTGTGACTGATCGGTGCCTTTTGATGGTTAAAGCTTCGGGTTTGCCTCTCTTATGGGTATATCCTGCCCAGGGCCATGGCATGATTCTGGAATGGAGAGCACCTGCTAAACCTTATGTCTGAGGTGCGCCAATGAGCAGTGCTGCCAGAATGAGAAAGAAAAACACTGCTCTTCCAGGTAAACAGTGTGTCCTGTGTTTATCCGGCAACCCTTCTCCACACACACAACCCCACCTCAGCATCCTGCAAACATGCCTAGAAATTCTACCACGGTAATCGCCTGACCTTCTAGCCTGGCAAAACCCAGGAGCCTGGGATCTGATGACAACCGAAGGCTCCCAGAGACAGCAGAGCTGGGAGGAGGGCTGGAAGGTGGCCCTTCCCCACGCATAGCCCCACACACAATGGGGGAGGGTGGACGAGGGCGGTCCTTGAGAGGCAAGATGGACTCTGCAGGAAGACGGCATGCAAAGCCGGCTCAGAATTATCACAACACCCAGGGCCCAGTGCTCACCCAGAGCCTGAGGAACAGGGGAGACAAAGTGTTCACAGAGGAAGAAAGCAGGGCCCCAGCTCAACACGCCAAGGCCTAGAGACAGCTACAGGAAAGATTCGAGTCCCAATAAATTTCCCACTTCCCTCACCCCAAGCCTCTGCTCATCCCACTGACTACTAAGGAATTCAGGCTTCACCACACCAGCTACTGAGAATCGGAGGAGCTGAGTATTCAGATCTGTATGTTCAGGAAAAGTGGTTAAAGGAGTAAACTGCATCCATTCAGATGGCAACTGGAGACTCAAGCTGGGCCTGCTGGACAAGGAGAAAATGGGCTAATGAGGTCAGGTCAGACTGGTTCTGAGCAGCTGACGCTCACATGGGGTCTCGATTAGCAGGTGCCAAAGCAGCAGCAACCATCTGAGCTGTTCCCATCCAGGGCCCCAGGGAGGGGAGCCTGACCACCCCGGCGCCGGGGCGGGCTCGCGGCAGGGGGACCCCAGCTTCACCCGCATTGCTCTGCCCACGCCCCACGGCGCCAACTTCCTGAAGATCAGCATCAGCAGGATCGACCGTCTTCCTGACATTTCACCTTCCTCTGCTGAAAAATTCATGCTAATCCTCACGTGCACCACTCTCACTCCAATGCAGGGCAGGAGATGGAGTGCAGACGCGTTCATTCAGCGGCCACCCACGGGCAAGCTCAGCAAGTTGGCAGTCACACAGCTGACCATGCCAGCCCTCTGCCGCCGCCTCCCACACCAGCCCTCCATCATAAGGACAGCCGGTGTCTTCAGGGGTATCAGCCCCCATCTGTCTCCTGACAACACCACATCATGAGCGGGTTTCTCCTGCATCACAGCTCTTGCCTTTTCACAGACTTTTCCCTTTTTTTTGGTCAGTCATGGGGCTTGAACTCTGATCCTGGACGCTGTCCCTCAGCTCTACAGCTCCAGGCAAGTGCTCTACCACTTGAGCCACAGTGCCACTTGTGGTTTTCTGGTGGTTAACTGGAGATAAGAGTCACAGACTTTCCTGACCGGGCTGGTTTTGACTGGTGACCCTCAGATCTCAGCCTCCTAAGTAGCTAGGATGACAGGTGTGAGCCACCGGCACCCAGATTCACAGACTATTTTTGTAGTTTCATAACCCAGGTCAAGAGTAACCCTGAGTCACACTGACCGGAACAGGGGAGCAGGGACTAACATCAGGCCTTGTGTGACTCAGCTCAGAGAGTCACTGGCCTTCACCTCGCCCAGCCTCACTTTACCTGGACGAACGATCTGTGGCCAGCCGGGGGTGCCACCCATGGACTCTGCTCAGTGACCTCCTGCCCATTCTGAGTCGAAACTTCCCTGGTGAGGGGTGCCTGGCTGAGCCCACACAGTATTTACAGCTGTGCGGTACAACACCAACCCCACCATCGCCCCCACTGTCACCATCCCTAACCCACCACCACCTCCACTGCCACCATGACCCCACCCCTCCATCTCTACCCTGCCCCCATCCACCTCTCCATCTGCACCACCACCACCACCCCTCCTTCTCTACCCTGCCACCATCCACCTCTCCATCTGCACCACCACCACCACCACCACCCCTCCTTCTCTACCCTGCCACCATCCACCTCTCCATCTCCACCACCACCACCACCACCATCCCTCCTTCTCTACCCTGCCACCATCCACCTCTCCATCTGCACCACCACCACCACCACCCCTCCTTCTCTACCCTGCCACCATCCACCTCTCCATCTGCACCACCACCACCACCACCACCCCTCCTTCTCTACCCTGCCACCATCCACCTCTCCATCTGCACCACCACCACCCCTCCTTCTCTACCCTGCCACCATCCACCTCTCCATCTGCACCACCACCACCACCACCACCACCCCTCCTTCTCTACCCTGCCCCCATCCACCTCTCCATCTGCACCACTACCACCACCACCCCTCCTTCTCTACCCTGCCACCATCTACCTCTCCATCTGCACCACCACCACCACCACCACCACCCCTTCTTCTCTACCCTGCCACCATCCACCTCTCCATCTGCACCACCACCACCACCCCTCCTTCTCTACCCTGCCACCATCCACCTCTCCATCTGCACCACCACCACCACCACCACCCCTCCTTCTCTACCCTGCCCCCATCCACCTCTCCATCTGCACCACCACCACCACCACCACCACCACCACCACCCCTCCTTCTCTACCCTGCCACCATCCACCTCTCCATCTCCACCACCACCACCACCACCATCCCTCCTTCTCTACCCTGCCCCCATCCACCTCTCCATCTGCACCACCACCACCACCACCACCACCCCTCCTTCTCTACCCTGCCACCATCCACCTCTCCATCTGCACCACCACCACCACCACCACCCCTCCTTCTCTACCATCCACCTCTCCATCTGCACCACCACCACCACCACCACCCCTCCTTCTCTACCCTGCCACCATCCACCTCTCCATCTGCACCACCACCACCCCTCCTTCTCTACCCTGCCACCATCCACCTCTCCATCTGCACCACCACCACCACCACCACCACCCCTCCTTCTCTACCCTGCCCCCATCCACCTCTCCATCTGCACCACCACCACCACCCCTCCTTCTCTACCCTGCCCCCATCCACCTCTCCATCTGCACCACCACCACCCCTCCATCTGCACCCCATCATCATCTATCCCATCACCACCTCTCTCCATCTCTACCCTGCCACCATCCCTCTCTATCTCCACCACCACCGACCCCACCTCCACCAGCCCCCCAGCACCCTCACCATACCATCATCTCTAGCATCATCAACTCCACCACCCCACTCTTAACACCATCGTCACCACACCTGCTCTCATCATCTTGGTCCAGCACCCGCTCTGGTACCTTATACAAAGGAGGCACAGGACAGAGCTACAAACCACGAAAGGCACGGAGCAACCTCACCCACTAGGTTTGCCATTTTCCTCTAGGGCTATCCTAGGATAGCCAGGTTGGCTTCAATATATATTTAACTTGCACACTTCAAATTACTAGGAGGCCACAAAAAAACTAACCATAGACCTTCCCTATACCACTCCCGGGCACCTACCCTGAACATCCTGAGCCAGAACACGATAAGCACATCTGCACTTTCATGTTCATTGCTGCACTATTCACAATAGCCAAGATATGGAAACAGCCCCACAATAGATGAGTGGATCCAAAAAATGTGGTACCTATACACAAAAGAACTTTACACAGCCATTGTAAAGACTGTCATCTGCAGGGAAATGGATGGAGCTAGAACAAATCACGGTAAGTGAGGTAAGCCAAGCTCAGAGAGACAAGTAACACATATTCTCTGTGATATACAGAAATCAGATCTAAAATGCACTGGGATATGATAAATTATACAGGATTCTAGATACACACAGTGAGATCAAAAGAAGATACTCTTAGGAGAGAAACAGAAAGGTACAATGCCTCAGTACCTCTTCATATTTACATAAAATAATACACATAATGAAACAAACTCCATGAAAACAAGAGACTCCTTTTTTTCCTTTCTTATTTTTAGTTTTTCATTTGTGACGATTCTTCTTTACCTCGTGTATTTAAGTATACATCTTCAGAAGGGTTGGGGATAAGCGTACAGAACTTACGGGGGCAGGGGGAAAAGTGCAGCAGTGGAGCGTACTGGACACTGGTAAAAGTGAACTGAACAACTTGTGGGTGGAGACAGAAGGAGGAACTGGGAGAGAATGAGGGAACAGAAGACACTGTACAAAAGGAAAGGTACTCATTCCTGACTCCTGTCATTGTAATCCCTCTGCATACCATGTCTACAACAACAAAAACAAAATAAAATTAGGAGACCAAACAGACTCTAGATTCACAGATAGTCATTACACTCAATTTTGCAAAAGAAAAGACATGACAGTCATGGGCACGTGGTGATCATGCCAACAGCATCATGTACACCACCACAGCAGTCCCACACAGTTACAATGCAGCTCCAAGTTCCTAATGTCTAGTGACACTGTGCCAACATAATGCTGCCACACACAGCACTCACAGGTTTGTGGCCATGCTGGGGCAGCAAAGCGCCTTGCAGGACAGTCTATAAAACACAGTACATACGATCAGACAGAGCGTAATACTTGATAATGATAATAAACTGTCTTACTGACATGTATTTACCATACTGGACTTTTCAGTATTATTTTAAAATAGAGGTGGAAGCCCTTTATTCTGCCAAAGCCCATTTGGGTATATGTAGCATCATTCGTGGGGCCTGCACATAAATTATCACTGTAGTCAGCCTCAGCTAGCCAGCAAGAAGCATATGTGTCTTCCGCTGCATTCTGTACTAAATGATTTTGAGGGTCTCACCCTCAAAATCCCAGTTGGAGTGTATTCCCTCTACTTCAACAGTAAGATATGCTGAGCTGGCCAGTAACTGCCTTGTCCACCTGTGTTTATGGGCCGTGGGTGCACTGCTGCGGTGATGTATACCATCCAGGCTGCTGGAAGCACACTGTGGCCCGAGCTCAACAACGCAATCTCTCGGAGCACATTCCATGTGCAGACGCCAGTGATGCTGGATGGGCAGGGTCCTGACCATCCTGCTTACCGCCCAGACATGCACGGCTCACGAGCAGACCCCATCACAATGCCTGCCCTTCCACTGCCACGGGTTCTTCTGTCCTATGGGGCTCACTTAGCACAAGGAAAAGCCTAATGATTACTTTTTCCCAGAAGGGCATCTATAGAAATGATGTCAAGTAAACCACCCCAGAGCGGCTGTCCAGCCAGGCTCCTTCACGCCGCCAGCCACCTGACTGGGGTCCTCCTGACCACACCGTCCTGCCACAGTCTTGGACGTGACAAGGCAGTTCAAGCCACAAACACCTCAGTGCCCCAGCAAAGCAGAATAAGGCCGTCAAGATGTCCCCTCCATCAGAAAGCCGAACAGAGTTGTGTGCAGGCTGGAGGCCCATGTGTGCCTTGCACACGGCTGGCTCGTGGAACACCGGGGACGTATGAAGTAGTGACAGACAGGCTGCTTCACATCTGGTGTGAGAGCCTGACCGAGGCAGAGGCCCCTCCCCCACGGTGTATGCCAACCCCCCAGGCCTTGGGTGCTGAGTGGGGAAGGCTGCCCAGCACCTCAGGAGACGAGAGGAATGGCCGCCCCCTCCTGACAAGGTCCTGGCCTCACACAGCTGGCCAACTGCTCCTTCTTGGCACCTCTGAAGCAGCTCCGTAGGCGCCCAAGAAGAGAGAGGGAAGGGGGGAAGAGGGAAAGAGGGAAGGGAGGGAAAGGAGGCCAAGGACAAAAGGTAAGCCACCAGGCTGAGGGAGAGAACTCCAACAGCCCCTCTGGAGAGGCAGGAGGAAGCCGGCCCCCTGCTCTACAGTCGTGCTAGAAAGATGAATTCAGACTGGGTTTTGTCTAAGCACCCCCAATGGGCTGAGACCCAGAGGAAGGACCATAAACAAAGCACACTGATCAACGACACAACATTTTGCTGTGAGGGGCGTCCAGGGTGCTCTGGGGACCAGGCCCTATTTAACATCTTCATTAGTGATCTAGAAGGAGCAGTAAACAGCGCATTAATTACATATCCAGATGATACCAAGTCTGGAGCTGCTGCAGAAAGTCAATGAGGACGAAGAAATGATACAAATGGGACTCAAAGAGGTTGGCAAGCAGTGCACAAAATCGGCCCCAAAAAGGAAGCCAAACAGAAGCTTTCCCCATGCTTGGAACACAGCCCAATTCTGTAAGCTGACCACAAAGGTGACCCACAATTCACACCCTCTCCACAGCCTGATGCCAATGAACTCGGCAGGGCTCAGCTAAGAGCGCACAGTCAAATCTCCTTGCATGATACTCAGAAGATTCTGCTCACATGCAACTCCTAACCCAAAGCTTGCAGCCCATCTTTGAGCACAGGATGGCAGCCCAGTCCACTCCAGTATGAACTTCTATGAACAAGTACCATACATCTTAGCAATTATGTCGTCATTCTACAAGGAATAAAACAGTAAGAAAACAGTTTAGAGCAAGGTGTATTTACAAAATGCTTGCCTGACATGGATTTTTGCCAGAATCCCAAAAGATACCATCTCAAATGGCATAATGCTATTTGAGGGAACCTTGAAATACCAAAATCCCTGAAGTCTAAAATCCAGAAGAGTATAATTCTAGAAAAATTAATAAAAATTTCAGGATATTTACTTACTTTGGCTTGGTTTTGCCTAGTTTTGTATTGGTTTGGTTTTCTGAAATAGGATCTCACTTTGTAACTCAGGCTGGCCTCAAATTCAAAGTCTCCCTTCCTGCCTCCACCTCCCAGTGCTGGGATTACAGATGTGTGTCATCCCTCTGGCTCCATAGTGACATTTTAGAAAATAAAGCTGACAATTTAAAGTAGTGGGAAAGCTGAGCGCTAGTGGCTCACGCCTGTCATCCTAGTTACTCAGGAGGCTGAGATCTGAGGATCATGGTTCAAAGCCAGCTCAGGCAAGAAAGTCTGTGTGACTCTCATCTCCAATTAACCACCAGACAACCAGAAGTGGCGCTGTGGCTCAAGTGGTAGAGCACTTGCCTTGAGCTGAAGAGCTGAGGGACAGCGCCCAGGCCCAGAGTTCAAGCCCCACAACCAACAAAAAAAAAGAAGGAAAAATAGTGGGGAAAAAAATTAAAAGAGGAAAAATAAAATAGGCCGATAAACAAGTGGATTTGAGGGTCAGACAGGCGATCCCCAGAGCTTATCGGAGCTGGCTGACTTACATGATCCAAGTCTTCCCTGTGACAAGAAGATGGCTTCCTTCTCCCAGGGCCTGATGGATGTGTCCATTTAGGTCACACCAGCTGCTGTGACCATCCATCTGTACAGCAGACAACTGAAAATCACTAACCCCTTCTCCAGATCCTGGCTTTCTACCCTACTGGGTTTTCCCAACAGCAATTGTGGATTGGGGTACTTTTCAGAATTCCAACCTTTTACAACTCCAACTTGAGGATTTTAGACCTTAAAAGAGATTCTGGTCTTTGTGATTCCACTGAGATTTTGCTATCCAGGATTATGGTCAGCGCCAGCCTCAAACCCACTACCTATGCTGCTGGCCTACCAAGTGCATCACTGGGAAAACGCAAACAGGAGGAGAGGACTAAATATGCTACTCTTATAACTACTTGTCCTGTGCCTGGCACAGAAGCCATGGTTAGAGCTGCCATTGTATCTTCACTGTTATTGTCATCAACAAACGCAAAATACGGATGAGAAAAATATGAAAGCCAAAAGAATTAAGTCACTTGTCTCCCTTCTAGCAAAGAGAGCTTCAACCACATTGCCCTGAGATCCCTCTCTGTCCTGGCCTCCAGGTACAGTGTCCTGAGGTCTCCCTCTCTGTCCACACCTCCAGGTACAGTGTCCTGAGGTCTCCCTCTCTGTCCAGGCCTCCAGGTACAGTATCCTGAGACTCCCTCTTTGTCCAGGCCTCCAGGTACAGTGTCCTGAGGTCTCCCCCTCTGTCCAGGCCTCCAGGTACAGTGTTCTAGGACACTGTACAGTCTCTGTCCAGGCTTCCAGGTACAGTGTCCTGAGATCTCCCTCTCTGTCTAGGCCTCCAGGTACAGAGTCCTGAGGTCTCCCTCTCTGTCCTGGCCTCCAGATACAGTGTCCTGAGGTCTCCCTCTCTGTCCTGGCCTCCAGGTACAGTGTCCTGAGGTCTCCCTCTCTGTCCTGGCCTCCAGGTACAGTGTCCTGAGGTCTCCCTCTCTGTCCTGGCCTCCAGGTACAGAGTCCTGAGGTCTCCCTCTCTGTCCACACCTCCAGGTACAGTGTCCTGAGGTCTCTCTTGGTCTCCCCAGGTACAGGCCACTGTGTGGTCTTTGCTTCCTCTATTACAGAAAACTACCCGTTCAGGTTTCCAACGCAGAGCTCTCTATCCAGACCTCCAGCAACTTTGTATCTTCCTGGGGGGGGAGGGGGTAAACAAAATGAAGGTAGGTGGAGAATTTATGTCTGTGATGTCTTTACAGTTAGAGTTAAGAGACTATTAATTAGAATAGGCTGAATGATGCAGTTGATAAAGCATAAACTTTTCGGTGTCACTGAGCTAAAACAATATATTCCCCATAACTTGGGTGGACTGATACCTCTCTGCGATTTTCCTATCTCTTACTACACCAAGTCACCTCACTGAATTACTTCTTTACAAACCCCAAGCCAAAATTAAAAAAAAAAAAAAAAAAAAAAAACCTTAAGTAAAACCTTGTAATAATCCTAGAACAGACAGATCAATTCAGCTTTTGGTGAGTCTGTACTTCCGTCTCGCCACTAGAGAAGCCACCACAACTGCCACTGGCTGGCAGACACTCCAAAAAGGCAGGTCAGTCAGTCCATGTGTTAGTCAGTCCATGTGTTAGTCAGTCCATGTGTTAGTCAGAGGAGAACTAAGATCCATAAAACACAGCAATATTCTGCATGGTGACCTTCCGTTGCACGTGCAATGGCTCCCATATGATTTCCATGGAACCAGAAAGTTCCATCATACTGCAGGCTTGGAGCACTATACACTGCTTGCTGGTCTGCAGCCAGAGTGCTGCCAGTCTACAAAAGTGCAGCTTGTACAACTGTAACAGTATATAAAAGCAGCAATGGTACTCCCAGGACACTGTTGAAAATGAACTATATAACTCATGGGTAGAGACGGAAGGAAAAAATGGAAAGAGCGAGGGAAGGGGTGACACTGTCCAAAAAGAAATGTACTTTTGGGCTGGGAAGATGGCTCAGTGGTAGAGTGCCTTGCATGCATGAGGCCCTGGGTTCAATTCCTCAGCACCACATACACAGAAAGAAAAAAAAAGCCAGAAGTGGCACTATGGCTCAAGTGGTAGAGCACCAGCCTTGAGCTGAAGAGCTGAGGGATGGCATGCAGGCCCAGAGTTCAAGCCATACAACAGGAAGGAAGGAAGGAAGGAAAGGTACTTAGAAAGGTACTTTGTATATCACCTTTATAGTAAGATTTAAATAAAAAAGAAATAATATACAACGTAAAATGAACTTTAAAAATTTTTAAATATAAAAACATTTCTAACAGTACAGAACACTTGATAATGGTAATGAGCTACTATAAGACTTGAGTAGTAATTACTGCAGTGGACTTTCCACTCTGGGTCACCACATCTGACTTCACCAGGTCTTCTGATCATATGATTTTGTCTCAGGCTGGATTTGGCCCTTATGTTGATTAGTTCAAGGCCCAAGAGAACAGGATAGAACATAAATACATGCTGTGGAGCCTAGATTGTGGTAAGTCACACCATCAAGATGTGGAAAAGCACTCTGATGTCAATGAAAAGTCGCCTCGTATGCATTTCTCAGGACATACCCACATCATTAAATGAAATACAAATGTTCATTCCATATCACAGTTTGCATGAAAATTAAAGGTAGGGACTGGCAATGCCGTGATGCTTTCACATAACATCTGAACTGAGGAAGGGATCTGAAAAAAAAAAAAAAAAAAAAGCCTTCCATCCACAAGACAGCAATACAACAGGCACTGAGGCACCCTGGGGGCCTCCAAAAGTCCTTGTTCCCCAGCCACACATCTACACGTCTACCATCCATCCTCCCTCCCTCCCTCCCCTTCTCTCTCAAGTATATCACCTTTTCTGGGCCCAGGATCATGAGTAAAGCCAACTCCCACTTTCCTAGATAAGCACATGAAACCAAGAACACAGGAAGCATTCACTCTCACCATCAGCATACCAGTACAAGGGGAAGTGGCCTGGAATCTGTCCCAGAGGCACATCAGGTGCCCGGGCCCTGCCTCAGCTTCTGCAGGAGGCTCATGATTGAAGGACCCGATGCCTGCCCCAGGGTGAAAGAGCAGGGCTTCTCGCAGGACCAACCACTGCCCTCAGGCGTGCCCAGAGCCAAACCCTCTACAGAATTCAGTCCTAGACCCGGTCCAGATGCAAAGGACCCACCAGGACCTCTTCATCCACTATGAGAATGTTGCCTAGCAACATGTTTCAGTATTTTCCTGTCTAGTTCCCACAGAAATGGAGCTAAACCTGAACCAGAAGACAAAAACAACAGGTGAGGAGGCCAACGTCAGAGGACAGGAGTGGAGAGCAGGCCAGCATTCCCCGTACGGGATCCAGGTGTGCAGACGGCGTCCGATCCTCACCTCGGGGTGAGCTTGAGTCTACAGGAGCAGAGGCTCCCACTGGGGCTCAGAGAAGCCACAGAAGAGGAGGCCGCGTTTTCAGAGGAGCATATGCCGGCCACCCTGGCCCTCAGTACTCACAGAGAAGAAGTGAGAGGGGAGAATGGTCACCAGAACGGTTGTGTTGCAAATCTGCCTATCTGCACCTGCAGCTCCCTTCCACGGCCCCTGCTCCATGCAGAACTGAGCTGCTGTCCTTTTCTCTGCCACTCACCAGGGGAAGGAAAGGGAAAGTTCATGAAAGAGGCTACGTCCCTTACAAACTGTTAAGTGTATAAATAACACGCTCTCTGAAGGGACCCCTGCCCTTAGCAATCTCATGTTTTATTCATGACTCTTGGAAATTTTGCATTCTGCCTGGTAACATATTTACATTCATGAATAATGCTTTCATTGCTTAAAATCAAATACAACTGACAGTACAGACAGACACACCACATTTATCCTGTAGCTCCAGCGCCCCACACTGCCAGCCGCCCCAAAGGTGCTATACCCAGTCTGAGAAGCTCCTGCCAACACTGTGCCCGGGCTGGCATGAGTGCCGTGAGCTCGGGCGTGGCACTGCCACTGCCAGGTTCCCTGGCCCTGGCGCTAGCTGCCAGAGCAGCCAGGCTGCACACCCTTGTGCCTCTCCGGGCAGAGTGGCATCCAATCACATGTGCAGTGTCTGAAGATGTCGGAACCCCTTGGGGGGAAATGCCCCTGCCTATAACAGCACAGAGAAAAAGCACACCCACACAGGACACTCAGACAGAGTGTGGGCACAAAAGGACACACATGACAGACATGCAGGGACAGCATGAACACACAGATTAAACCCACACAAGACACACACATGCAAACAGTGTAAACACACAGACCATGCCCACAGGACACATGGGAAGTGTGAGCACACCCACATGACACACGTGAAGGGACAGTGTGAGCACACAGCTCACCCACACATGACACGCAGGGACAGAGTGAACACACACAGCATACCTACACATCACACACACACACACACACACACAGTGGGAGCACACATAGCCCCCCATACTTGACATAAAAGCAGGGACTTTATGAGCACACACTGCACACCCATACATGTTACACGAGCAGGGACAGTATGAGCACACACAGCACACCCATGCATGACACACATACAGGATAGTGTGTGTACACACGGCACACATATACTAGGACAATGTGAGCACACACGTGACACACAAGGACAGTGTGAGCCATGTAGCACATCCACACATGTTATACAAGGAGGGACAATGTGAACATGCAGATCACACCCACACATTAGACATACACAAACAGTGTGAATACATACAGCACACATACATGGTACATACAAGGACAATGTGAGCACATACAACACACCCACATGACACACACACAAGGACAGTGTGAGCACACACAGATCACAGCCATATATCACACACCCAGACAGTGAGTACACACAGAACACCCACATATGACACACATACAAGGACAGTGTGAGCACACACAGCATACACATATGACATATGCAGAGACAGTGTGAGCATGCACAGCACACCCACACATGACACACACGGGGAATGTGGGAGCGCATATACCACACCCACGTGACATACATACATAAAAGGCATGAGCAAACACACCCTCGAACCCAGGTTTGTAGTAAGCCCTTCAATACCCACTCATATACCCAGCTAAGATCCCAGTCTGCGTCCAAGGACACCCTCAGCATCTACACACGCCCGCAGCTTCTCCTGCGGGCCCCACCCTCATCGACAGTCAGGTTGTACAAATCTGCATTGCCCTATGAGCCATACAAGATCAGCCTGACATCTCAGCCCAAGGGGTGAACAAGTACCAAATAAAGCCACACTTACTCTTGTTGTAGCAGGTTGCCAGCACACCTTTATCTGCGGGGCTGGCACTGATATGCCAGATCTCACCCACTTGATGGAGGAGAACATTTTTATTTATAATGTTATTTTCATCATCGAAATCTATGATGTGAATCTATAAAGAAAAAAAGGGTCATATCAGGGTCTCAGTTCCTTGGTATTGTAAAAAAAGCTTCATGGTCACAAGAAGAATCAAAAATGTATTTCAAAGCAGAAGCAGCTTTCACTACGATATTTACAGTAGCATTATAGCACTCCTGTAGTCTGATGCCTACTACTGTCTCTCCAACGTCCCTGTGCAGGGTTTTACATGGTAAGCTGTTGCCCAGCTCTCACCTGGCTCATATCTGTAGATTGTGTTTGTAGGCCAGCCTGGAAAGAGAAATTCCTGAAACCCAAATCTCTGACTGACTAGCAAAAAAACAAAACTGAAGGTATGGCTTGAGTATATAACACCACTATTGAAAGAAAAAGTCAATCAAGGCCCTGACTTCAAGCCCCAGTACAGGCAGAAAGAAATAAAGAAATAAAGGAAGGAAGGAAGGAAGTTGATCAAAGACCTCAATGTCAGACCTAAAACTTTGAAATTATTGCAAGAAGAAATAGGAGAAACAGTTGAACTTATAGGCAAAGGCAAAACTTTTTTAAAAGAATCCCAGAGACACAGCATATAAGCAAGAGACTTGAACAATGGGATTACATCAAAATACAAAGTTTCTGCACAGCAGAGGACATAGTAAATTAGAAAGACAGAAAACAACAACAACAACAAAGATAAAAAGAAAAAAGAAAGACAGCCAACAGACTGGGAGGAGATCTTTACCAGCAGTATATATGACAAAGGTCTAATATTCAAAGCATACAAGGAACTCAAGAAACTAACCCCTCCCAAAGCTAATAAACCAGTCACTAAATGGGCAAAGGAGATGAGAGACTTCTCAGAAGAGGTAAAATGACAAAGAAACACATGAGGAAATGCTCATCATCTCCGGCTATACAGGAAACACAAATCAAAACAACGCTGAACTTCCATCTCATCTCAGTTAGGTTGTCCAACATTGTGAATTCAAACAACAAATGTTGACGGGGTCGGGGGAAAAGGGAACCACCCTGGACAGCAGTCTGGAGGTTCCTCAAAAAACTAAACAAAGACCTTCCTAACAATCCATCCATACCACTCCTGGGCAGCTACCCAGCGTATCACGAGCCGGGATACTGTAAAGATACTTGCACACCCATGTTCACTGCTGCACTAGTCACATTATCTAAGTTATGGAAACAGCCCAGACGCACTGCAATTGATGAGATCCCAAAAAATGTGGTACCTATCACAATGGAATTTTACACAGCCATTCAAAAGAATAGTAGTATGTCATTTGCAGGGAAAAGAATGGACCTAGAGCAAATCATGTTAAGTGAGGTAAGCCAAGATCATCAAGACAAATGGTGCATATTTTCTCTCATATGCAGAAGCTAGATCTAAAATACACTGGGATCTAAAACATACAGGACTCTAGACATCCACACACAGTGAGCCACAGGTGGACAGTCTTAGGGGAGGAACACAAAGGCACAAGGCCTGTGTGCCTCTGGCCATATATAATATTTATCTAGCCAGGTGCCAGTGGCTCACACCTTTAATTCTAGCTACTCAGGAGGCTGAGATCTGAGGATCGCAGTTCAAAGCCAGCCCAGGCAGGAAAGTCCGTGAGACTTTTTTTTTTTTTTTGGGGGGGGGTCCGGTCATGGGCCTGAACTCTGGGCCTGGGTGCTGTCCCTCAGCTCTTCAGCTCAAGGCTAGCACTCGACCATAGCGCCACTTCCGGCTTTTTTTTTTCTGGTTATGTGGTGCTGAGGAATCGAACCCAGGGCCTCATGCATGCAAGGCAAGCACTCTACCACTGAGCCACCTTCCCAGCCCCCCCCCCCCCCCCGTGAGACTCTTATCTCCAATAAACCACTAGAAAACCAGAAGTAGCGCTGTGGCTCAAGAGGTAGAACGCTTGCCTTGAGCTGAAGAGCTATGGGACAGCGCCCAGGCCGAGTTCAAGCCCCATGACCAGCATAAATTAATTAATTAATTAATATTTATCAAAATGAGCTCCAAGAAATAGAAAGGAGAGTTTTTTCCTTTGTTCCTTTTTCTGTCCTTGGGAAGGTAAGACAGTGGCACAGAAATGGAGGGACAAAGGGTGAACAAATGGTACTCTCTAGACTCGATGTTGAAAATGAGCTATACACATGTAGGTGGGAACAGGAGGGACAAACTGGGAGGCAAGGGGTGACACTGTCCAAGAAGAAATGAACTCTTTACCTGACTTGTATAACTGTAACCCCTCTGTACATCACCTTAGAAATAACAAGTTTCAAAACTTTAAGGTGCAAGTCAGAAGTGACTAAGATGAGCCACCTTCCCAGCCCCCTGGGTTCGATTCCTCAGCACCACATAAGCAGAAAAAGCTGAAAGTGGTGCTGTGGCTCACATGGTAGAGCGCTCGCCTTGAGCTGAAGAGCTGAGGGGCAGCGCCCAGGCCCAGAGTTCAGGCCCCACGACCAGCAAAAAAAAAAGAAAAAGAAGTGACTAAGATGAAAAGGTAATGTGTTTTAAAACATTTGTTATCTGCTTGACCTATGCTTGCTTATTTATCATGCATTCCTTGTACAAAGGGGTTTCAATGTAACATTTCTACACTGCTAAATTATGTATCCAAATCACCTCACCTCATCATTCTACCTTACTCTTCTCTCACTTCTAAAACCATTTGACAGGTTTCACTGTTCTATTTTCATACATGCAAACAAACTACCTGGACCACATTCATCCTCAGTCTCCCTCTTTCTTGGCCCTCCCCCTCCCACTGCTACCTTATTCCCCCAGAGCTTGTTTTGCTTTCCAGTCAGCTTCTTTTCCTCAGGTTAGAAGTGACTAAGATGGGAAGACTATTTTAACACATTTTAATTCCTTTTGAAAATGAAGCCAGGGGCTGAGAATGTGAGTAAGTGGCATAGTGCTTGCCTAGCATGCATGAAGCCCAGGGTTCGATTCCTCAGTACCATATACACAGGAAAAGTCAGAAGTAGCACTGTGGCTCAAGTGGTAGAGTGCTGGCCTTGAGCAAAAGAAGCTCACGGACAGTGCCCAGACAATGCCCCAGGACTGGCAAAAAAAATAAATAAGGCCAACATATGTAAATGCTTATGGTCATTTATATTACAATGTAATTAAATTTAGGTTACTAAGTGAAAAGATTAAACATGATATCTATATACCTTTCTGGATATTTGTTATAGAAATTACAATGATTTGGGGCTGGGAAGGTGGCTCAGTGGTAGAGCACTTGCCTTGCATGCATGAGGCCCTGGGTTCGATTCCTCAGCACCACATAAGCAAAAAGAAAAAAGCTGGAAGTGGTGTTGTGGCTCAAGTGGTAGAGCGCTAGCCTTGAGCTGAAGAGCTGAGGGATAGCGCCCAGGCTCAGTTCAGGCCCCACGACCGTAACAAAAAAAAAACAACAAAAAAAAGAAATTACAATGATTTCCAAATTTATACTCCTATCAATACTCAAAGCAATGAGAAAGCATAATTCTTCTACAGGCAAAATTATACTAAGAAAATAATCATGGGCCAGGCTGATGGCTCACCTCTATAATTCTAGCTACTCAAGAGGCTGAGATCTGAGGACTGTGGTTCAAAGCCAGGTGACAGAAAAATCCAAGAGACTATTATTGAACTTTTTTCCCTTTTTTTAGTTTGTGATTATTCTTCACCTACGCATGGTGTATTAAACGTCTATCTTCAGAAGGGCTGGGGGGAAGATACAGAACTTGAGGGAAAATGGATGAAAAAGTACAGCAGTGGAGCTCACTGGACACTGATGAAAGTGAACTATGCAAGTGGTGGGTGGAGACGGGAGGGAAGGACTGGGAGAGAGTGAGGGAACAGAAGACACTGTGTGGAAGGACTCATTTAACTGTAATCCCTCTGTACATCTTCTCCATAATAACAGTAAATTAATTTAAAAAAAAATCTGTATCCAAGTTAAAAAAAGAGAGACTACTATCTCCAATAAACAAGCAAACACGCTGTTAGTGGAGCTGTGGCTCAAGTAATAGAGGGTCCCATGCTCCCAAGGAGGACTGTGGAGGGTTCCGAGGAAGACTGCGGTGGTCCACGCTCCCAAGGAGGACTGCGGAGGTCCACGCTCCCGAGGAGGACTGCGGAGGTCCACGCTCCCAAGGAGGACTGCGGAGGTCCACGCTCCCGAGGAGGACTAAGGAGGTCCACACTCCCGAGGAGGACTAAGGAGGTCCACGCTCCCGAGGAGGACTAAGGAGGTCCACGCTCCCGAGGAGGACTGCGGAGGTCCACGCTCCCGAGGAGGACTAAGGAGGTCCATGCTCCCAAGGAGGACTGCGGAGGTCCATGCTCCCGAGGAGGACTGCGGAGGTCCATGCTCCCGAGGAGGACTAAGGAGGTCCACACTCAGGAGGACTGCGGAGGTCCACGCTCCCGAGGAGGACTGCGGAGGTCCACGCTCCCGAGGAGGACTAAGGAGGTCCACACTCCCGAGGACTGCGGAGGTCCACGCTCCCGAGGAGGACTAAGGAGGTCCACGCTCCCAAGGAGGACTGCGGAGGTCCACGCTCCCAAGGAGGACTGCGGAGGTCCACGCTCCCAAGGAGGACTGCGGAGGTCCACGCTCCCAAGGAGGACTGCGGAGGTCCACGCTCCCGAGGAGGACTAAGGAGGTCCACGCTCCCGAGGAGGACTAAGGAGGTCCACACTCCCGAGGACTGCGGAGGTCCACGCTCCCGAGGAGGACTGCGGAGGTCCACGCTCCCGAGGAGGACTAAGGAGGTCCACACTCCCGAGGAGGACTGCGGAGGTCCACGCTCCCGAGGAGGACTAAGGAGGTCCACACTCCCGAGGAGGACTAAGGAGGTCCACGCTCCCGAGGAGGACTAAGGAGGTCCACACTCCCGAGGACTGCGGAGGTCCACGCTCCCGAGGAGGACTGCGGAGGTCCACGCTCCCGAGGAGGACTAAGGAGGTCCACGCTCCCGAGGAGGACTAAGGAGGTCCACGCTCCCGAGGAGGACTAAGGAGGTCCACGCTCCCGAGGAGGACTAAGGAGGTCCACACTCCCGAGGACTGCGGAGGTCCACGCTCCCGAGGAGGACTAAGGAGGTCCACGCTCCCGAGGAGGACTAAGGAGGTCCACACTCCCGAGGAGGACTAAGGAGGTCCACACTCCCGAGGACTGCGGAGGTCCACGCTCCCGAGGAGGACTAAGGAGGTCCACACTCCCGAGGAGGACTAAGGAGGTCCACGCTCCCGAGGAGGACTGCGGAGGTCCACCCTCAGGAGGAGGACTGCGGAGGTCCACACTCAGGAGGAGGACTGCAGAGGTCCACGCTCAGGAGGACTGCGGAGGTCCACACTCCCAAGGAGGACTGTGGAGGTCCACGCTCAGGAGGAGGACTAAGGAGGTCCACGCTCAGGAGGACTAAGGAGGTCCACGCTCAGGAGGACTGCGGAGGTCCACCCTCAGGAGGAGGACTGCGGAGGTCCACGCTCAGGAGGAGGACTAAGGAGGTCCACGCTCCCGAGGAGGACTGAGGAGGTCCACGCTCCCAAGGAGGACTAAGGAGGTCCACGCTCCCGAGGAGGACTGCGGAGGTCCACGCTCCCGAGGAGGACTGCAGAGGTCCACGCTCCCGAGGAGGACTGCGGAGGTCCACGCTCCCGAGGAGGACTGCGGAGGTCCACGCTCCCGAGGAGGACGTGTGGAGGTCCACGCTCCCGAGGAGGACTGCGGAGGTCCACGCTCCCGAGGAGGACTGCGGAGGTCCACGCTCCCGAGGAGGACTGCGGAGGTCCACGCTCCCGAGGACGACGTGTGGAGGTCCACCCTCATGAGGAGGACGTGTGGAGGTCCACCCTCAGGAGGAGGACTGCAGAGGTCCACGCTCCCGAGGAGTACTGCGGAGGTCCACGCTCCCGAGGAGGACTGCGGAGGTCCATGCTCTGCACACACTGTCATCACCGTGAACTGGAAGCCAGCCACAGCCTGAGAGCTGGGTGAGGCATCGTTCAGGCCTGCCCAGGACACCAGCCTACTGCAATGCCTGGCCTAACACAGACAGGTCATTCCCAGATTTTGCAGGGAGACCCTCCCGCTATCATCAGGGCACTACTTCCTGCACTCCTGGAGGACAGCTGCTCGCTCACACCTGAGCAAAGAACCAGGGGGCCGTTGGTTGCACAATGGGTTTACTGCTTCATTTCACCTCCACACCCAAGGTCACTGCATCTCAAGTCTCCTTCCTCCGTGATCAGTGATCCTGTCACATGTCTTAAAAATGTCAAATGTTTAAAAATGAAGAAAGCGTCAAGTGATGAGTGATTATAGTGGAAACTACTGAGGTTTAGGACAGATACACGTGCACACATCCTATGACCCAGCGATCCCACGACTGTGATCCCACCAGACAAATCTGAACATGGAGGAGGATGAGCATCACAGGAGACTTCCTCAGGACAGTGCAGGCGGCAAAGCCAGGTGTCCACCAACCACAGGACAGGAGGAAGACTGCGGCCACCCACGGACTGGAAGACTAACACAGGCTGAGTGCGTAGCAGCCATGCTGTTCCCGGGCTGTCCCTCCTGTGGCCCCCTCCACATGGGGCTTAAAGCAGGGCCACTATGAAAGGATAATTTGATTACTTAAGCCTACCACAAAGATTGAGCTGAAAGGACATACTATAGAATAGCATGTATCTTTAAGAAGTATAAATACAAAAAGTGATATAGAGAATAGGCAGCTTTAAAAACGTAGGCATAAAACTGTAGGCAATTATATAAAACATCACACATGAACATGGACTAAAAGGCAATATACAAAGTCAGAAATAATTTTTATGTTTTTGGAGAATTTTTTCTTTCAGTATTTGACAAATTTGCCATTATTAGAAATCCATTAACACTGAAAAAAGAATGCATTAACGGCGCCGCTTTGCCACATCTCTGAAACACCCTCGGAGGCAGGCGCTGCGCGGCGCGCCTGCAGCGTCGGCTGACTCTGCCTGCCCGCCACAGGGGCAGCGCCCGCACAGCTGAGGCACTGAGCGCCCCCCGTCCCCGGCCACAGGCTTCCTGGCTTCCACGGCCCGTCTTGTCCTCTCCAAGGTGGGCCTTGCTTCTCACCACATCCCGCCTTCTCTTGTGAAGCAAATGCTTTCCACTCAGGCTGGATGACCTGGTCCTACGTCCCTCCTTCACCTACCAAGCCCACAGACGGCCAGCTCAGCAGAAGGGGGGAGACCCCAGGCATCCAGCTCAGCAAAAATGGGGAGACCCATGGGCAGTCAGGTGACCGGAAGTGGGAAGAGCCCACATCCACAGCGCCTCGTACATGTCTCCTAACCTTCACCTCTAAACGCGATGGGCATTCCAGCTTTCCAGCATACCTTACTCACAGTGGAGTCCCAGGTCCCTGACGCACGTCTTCATGAAATATCCAACAGAGCTATGTTCAAAAAGGATAGCGAGGGCTGAGCACCAGTGGTGTACCCCTACAATTCTGGCTATTTGGGAGAAGACTGATAGGACCGAGCCGAAGGCCAGCCTGGAAAAAATATTCAAGAGATCCCATCTCAGCCAAAAGCTGGGTGCAGTGTGAACACCCGTCATCCCAGTCACACAGAACAGGAGGTGGAGACTGGGAGGATTGCAGTTCTAGACCAGCCTGAACAAAAGAGAGAGAGAGAAAAAAAGCATAATTCCATCTCAACAGAAAAATCCCGGCATGGTAGTAAACATCTGTCATCCCAGTTATGGTGGGAAATATAAGTAAGAAGAGCACCATCTTGGCTGGCCAGGAAAAAAAAAAAGCAACCGTCTATCTCAAAAATAACCACAGCCGGGCTGGGAAGGTGGCTCAGTGGTAGAGCGCTTGCTTTGCACGCATGAGGCCCGGGGTTCAATTCCTCAGCACCACATAAGCAAAAAGAAAAAAGCCGGAAGTGGCGCTGTGGCTCAAGTTGTAGAACGCTAGCCTTGAGCTGAAGAGCTGAGGGACAGCGCCCAGACCCAGAGTTCAGGCCTCACGACTGGACCCAAAAAAATAATAATAATAATAACCACAGCCAAGTGCTGGTGGCTCACACCTGTAATCCTAGCTACTCAGGAGGCTGAGAGCTGAGGATCACGGTTCAAAGCCAGTCCAGGCAGGAAAGTCCGTGAAACTCTTATCTCCAATAAACCACCAGAAAACCCAAAAGTGGTGCTGTAGCTCAAGTGGTAGAGTAGCTAGCCTTGAGCTGAAGAGCTGAGGGACAGCGCCCAGGCCCAGAGTTCAAGCCCCACGACCAACAAAAAAATAACCACAGCAAAAAGGGCCAGAGATATGCATGGCTCAAGCAGCAGAGTACCTGGCCAGCAAGCATGAAGTCCTCAGTTCAAACTCCAGAACTGCCAAAAAGAGGACCAAATACACACACACAGACACAGACACACACAGAGACACGCACACAGACACACACAGACACAGACACACAGACACACACACAGACACGCACACAGACACACAGACACACACACACAGACACACACACACACAGACACACACACACACACACACACACACACACACACACAGACACACAGACACAGACACACACACACACAGGATGGTGAGGTATCAACTGCCAAAAGCAAAACAACAAAAACAGTAAAAACACCTGATACAATGCTCCAGGCATTATTCTAAGTATTTACTTATTTCAGTTGCTTTAATCTATAAGACTCTAATAAAATACCTACAGGTAAAGAAACCAAGGCTCAAAGGATGGCCATGGCCCTCCTCCCACGGTGACCTCCACAGCACCGTCTGCAGCCCACACCCCGGCCTGTGCGCCCTCCTCCACATGGATGGCTGTGGGGTGACAGGCCAGCTAGGAGTAGGAGGCAGGTCCTAGCTGCAGGAGCATCCTAAATGCTCTGTGCTCAGAGCACCATCCTGAAGCACCAAGGGCAACTTAGTTGAAAAAACTGATGTAGATACAGGCAAGCTTCAAAGGAAACACAACAGAGAAAGTTCTGCAGGGTTAGGTTAAGTGCAGATCCTGAGTGCACTAGAGACCCTCAGCACAGGACAGCAGGTAGGAAGATGCTCAGAGACCCTCAGCACAGGACAGCAGGTAGGAAGATGGTCAGAGACCCTCAGCACAGGACAGCAGGTAGGAAGATGCTCAGAGACCCTCAGTACAGGACAGCAGGTAGGAAGATGCTCAGAGACCCTCAGTACAGGACAGCAGGTAGGAAGATGGTCAGAGACCCTCAGCACAGGACAGCAGGTAGGAAGATGGTCAGAGACCCTCAGCACAGGACAGCAGGTAGGAAGATGCTCAGAGACCCTCAGCACAGGACAGCAGGTAGGAAGATGCTCAGAGACCCTCAGCACAGGACAGCAGGTAGGAAGATGCTCAGAGACCCTCAGCACAGGACAGCAGGTAGGAAGATGGTCAGAGACCCTCAGCACAGGACAGCAGGTAGGAAGATGCTCAGAGACCCTCAGCACAGGACAGCAGGTAGGAAGATGGTCAGAGACCCTCAGCACAGGACAGCAGGAGGAAGATGGTCAGAGACCCTCAGCACAGGACAGCAGGTAGAGGATGCTCAGAGACCCTCAGCACAGGACAGCAGGTAGGAGGATGCTCAGAGACCCTCAGCACAGGACAGCAGGTAGGAAGATGCTCAGAGACCCTCAGCACAGGACAGCAGGTAGGAAGACGGTCAGAGACCCTCAGTACAGGACAGCAGGAGGAAGATGGTCAGAGACCCTCAGTACAGGACAGCAGGTAGGAAGATGCTCAGAGACCCTCAGCACAGGACAGCAGGTAGGAAGATGGTCAGAGACCCTCAGCACAGGACAGCAGGTAGGAAGATGGCAGGCAGGCCTTCTGTGTACTATGAACTATGCACACCAAATCTGATTCTTAAGAAGGCATAAATCAGCCAGGTGCAGGTATTTCACACCTGTAATCCTAGCCACTGAGGATCTCAGTTCACGCCAGCTCACACAGGGAAGTCTGTAATAGTCTTACCTTCAATTAAGCACCAAAAAGCAGAAAGTAGAACTATGGCTCAAGTGATTGGAGTGCTAGCTTGAGCAAAAACCTCAGGAACAATGCCCAAGTCCTAAGTTTAAGCCCCAGGACCGTCACACACACACACACACACACACAAAAAAGGCAATTGTTGTTTATCATGAAGATCAGACTCATACAGCTTGAAAATCCAATGTTAAAACATGTAATATTGAACTTAACAGTTAATGTTTAAAGTTAAACTTCCCAGTGACAAGCCAAAGTCACTGACGACACACATAAAAATGTATAAAACTTATAATGCATTAAGAAACCATAAAGATCATCTCAACCCTTTTCCTTCCTTTTCTACAGGAATCAGGTCTTAGAGGAGTATGGTGGGTCACAGCCAGGACCAGGTTACAAGCGTGTGAACTCAGGATCAGGCTGTGAACATAGCTTTAAGGACTAGTCTGTAAGCACAGAGACCCTGGACCAGATTACAATCACAGAGACCCTGAACCAGACTACAAGAATAATGACCCTGAACCAGACTACAAGCACAAAAATAAATCCTGGACCAGGTTACAAGCACAGAGACCTTGGACCAGACTACAAGAACAGGACTCAAGACCAGTCTGTGTCAGTCAAGCACTGGTGGCTCAGGACTGTAATCCTAGATACTCAGGAGACGAAGATATGAGGATCACCGTTCAAAACCAGCCTAGGAAGGAAAGCCTGTGAGACTCAACAAAAGCCTGGAAGTAGAGCTGTGATTCAAGTGATCTAGTACCATCTTTGACCAAAAAAAGTAAGGGAGAGCACTCAGGCCCTGAGTTCAAGTTCCAGTACCCCTCCCCACACAAAAGACTAAGCTATAAGCATGGGACTAAGGATTAGTCTGAGAACTCAGGACCCCAAAATCAGACTGTGAGCATGGGGACCCAGGACCAGACTGCAAACACGGATCCAAGTATAACAATGCCTTTCTGCCTCACACCTGAGCTTCGAGTAAACAAACACGAAAATTAAAAAGAAAAAAAAATACAAATAAAATTGGCTCCCCTAGGCAGGATCCTTCAGGCGCTAACCCGCAGTCCCAGGGTTTATCCCACCAGCCCCAGCTGGACGGTTTGGCTTCCAGCTGTGAGGAGCCTCCCAGAAGCACTCCTCGGCCTTGCTGATGAGTAGGGTGACTTGTCCAACCTCCCACCCACCACAGCAGGGGGATAATGACAGGGTCTCTGGACCAGGCTAGAAAGCATGAGGTTCCTTTAAATCCCAGTTTAAGTCAGTAATCCTGAAATTCAGCACAGCTCTGCTACAATCTGACACACAGTGTGATGTAAGCCAAGACACCTGACTTCCAGTTTGGATTCCGCCACCAGAATCCTGGCTGTATTACCTTGGGTAAAAAAATAAAGTTTTCTTGTAAATTAGTATTTTTCCCCAAAATGACACAAGTCCTTTAGGCATGAAATTAAATAAAAACAAAATTATAATTATATATGCCATCCTCTCCCAATTCTTAGTAGCCTGTAGTGTGAGATCTTTCACCTATCCATAGTAATATACTATTTACTGGATCTTTGAGTCCCAATATAGAAAGCCCAAAGTATTCTGGGCAGTCTGGGGGATAAATGAAAAGTCTTTCCAATTTAGGACCTCCTGGGCCTGCAACCGTGCCTCTGGAACATGAGACAAAGCTCAAAGGCACCACATGGCCAAGGTCTGGGGAGAGGGCTCAAATGCAGCCAGGTCTCCTTCCTGACAGCAACAGAGAGGCCAGTGTTAACATGTCCACTCTGTACTACTATCAGGTTTAACAACATTTCAAGGAGAACCCTAGTTTGTTGTGGAGGAATAACCACACCCAATTTAAGGGCTCTGGAGACCTTCCTCAGCCCCTTTTGAAGGGTGAGAGCATGCTATGGAATCTCAGGTATGCACCAGTCCCTCTTCTAGTCTCCTTCCTCCGGGCTCCTGCCATATAAATAAGATCTTGAGACGTTGTGTGTTCACCATTTGTGGGAGCTGTCTTTAAAATCAGAAAATGGTGGAGGCTCTCGCCTGTAACCCTACCTACTCAGGCGGCTGTCGGATCCTGTGGGTAACAAGAAACCATGTGTGTCTTTAAGGCTTATCAATGTGTCCTGCCCAGCTCCAACCAGCAGGTCAACTCCTCAAGCGCTGGCTTGAGGAGCAGCCCCAGCCGCCAGGCACTGCTCTTGTGCCAGGAAAACAAGCTCTCTCCTCCCTTAAACTCCTGTGACTCAGAAACATCGCTGTGTTCATTTCTCTTTTTATATTAAACTGTTAAACCTTTAATGAAGCATGAATTGTATAAATTTAAAGGATATAATAAAGCATTTTGCCGTCCTTTAAACACTAAAGCTACTAGGAAACTAACTTGAGTGATACTAGAAGTATTATTTTGTTTGTGCCAGCCTGGGGCTTGAACTCAGGGCCAGGGCACTGTCCCTGAGCTTTTCTGCTCAAAGCTAGTGCTCTACCACTAGAGCCACAGATCTACTTCCAGGATTCCCCCCACCCAACCCCTTTGGTGATTAATCAGGCTGGCTCTGAACCACAATCCTCAGATTTTAACCTCCCAAGTAGCTAGGATTACAGGTATGAGCCATCTGTGCCCAGCAACTTCCAAGTTTTTAGGAGGTAGAATGGAAAATTGTAAAGTGTTTTTTATTTATTTTTGTTGTTGTTGTTATTGGTCGTAGGGCTTGAACACTGGGACTGGGCACTGTCCCTCAGCTCTTCTAAGCCACCTTCCCAGCCCGTAAAGTTTTTTTTTTTTTTGGTCCAGTTGTGGGTCCTGGGCCCTGTTCCTCAGCTCTTCAGCTCAAGGCTAGCGCTCTACCACTTGAGCCACAGCGCCACTTCTGGCCTTTTTTTTTCTGCTTATGTGGTAGCTGAGGAATGGAACCCAGGGCCTCATGCATGCAAGGCAAGCACTCTACCACTGAGCCACCTTTCCAGCCCAACCATATAGTGTTTTTTAAATAATACATCAGACCCTGCTTTGGTCCACACAGGACTAAAGGAAAATTATCATTGCCAAACAGCTGATAAAACCAGGCACTGAGTTACTCAGAACTATTTTACTGTAGATCACCGTACTTAGTTTTTAATTCATGAGTTCCTGTTGGTTTTTATTTTGACATATACATAGGCTAATCAAAAAAAAAACTACTCTATTACTCCCTTTCTCCATTCTCTAAAGCTTTTACTTTGTATAGGAAAAGATCTATTTAGAAAGGGTGACATTAATCAAAACGCATTTTATTATAAATTAACATGTTGAATTGAAATTCCTTTGTACAACTACTTAAAAGATAAAATATTTTTAATACTATTAAAAAATAAACTGACATAGTGAGAAGCGTGAGATATATATAACCAGATAGACCTGTATTTGCCATTTTGTATTAGACCAGTATTTACCATTTTGTACTTTCTTTAACTTGCCTTTCTGCTTCTGTACACATGCTTGCTAAACCTTGAAGAGTGCAGCTGCTATTCTACCTGCCCTTGAGCCCCTGACACTCCTGGATCTGGAGCTGAAATTAACGACCCTCTGGCAGGGAGTACCTGACAAAGTACCTGATACATTCCAGACCACTTTCTCTGGGCCTAGGATCGGAGATAGTTGCTGCCCGGCAACCACTTCCCCTGGGTCAGGGTCAGAGATAGTGGTCATCTGGCAACTACTTCTCCTAAATTACCCTAGAAGTACTGTCTAATTAGTTTAGAGCACAATAGCTCACTAAGGCTGACCAATTATTAGCCCCAGCCCTTTTCCCGCTTTGTACTGTGCCAATCATCGCTAGAATTATGATTTAAATTTCCCGCGTGGTGTATTGATTCGTTGCCAATACATACTGAGGCCTTACCCCTACCAAAGAACATATAAAAGGTGCTGTAACCCTGTGCTGGGGGCCGCTCTCTGCACTCGGACATCAGTGCACAGAGGGGTCCGTGCTCGAGCTCGTCAATAAACGACTCATTGCCGCTTGCATTGATCTTTGGTCTCTGGTGGTCTTTTTAGGCGCTTCAAGTCTCTGGGCATTACAATGGTAAGTAGTAATCTTTTGTACTACTTAAAGATAATAAAAGTGATAAAGGGCTGAGAATGTGGCTTAGTGGTAGAGTGCTTGCCTAGCATGCAGGAAGCCCTGAGTTCAATTCTTCAGAACCACATAAACAGAAAAAGCCAGAAGTGGTGTGGTAGCCCAAGTGATAGAGTACTAGCCTTGAGCAAAAGCTGCTCAGGGACGGTGCCCATGCCCTGAGGTCAAGCCCCAGGACTAGAAAAGAAAACAGTAAGAATTTTAAAAACTACCAGATATGTCAAACATCAAGAGTTGCCCTAAAGACTGTCAATGTGAAGTCACTCAGGAACAAGGGAGAGTGCAGACTTCCCTCGGCCCTATCCAGCATGAGCACACCTTGACAGGTAACGCCAATGCCCTGTTCCCGTGTCTAACAGTGCCTGGTACCTGCCTTCCACCATTTTTACATGACTTTACGTACCTCTTACTGGTGTGAGGGCCAGGCCACAATTCATGTCTCTGTGAGGCATATCTGGTAGATGATTTTACCCCCATTATAGCAATGAGGAAAACAAAGCCCAGCAAGATCCACCCACCTGCTCAGGTCCCTCAGCAACAACTGAATCCAAAGCTCACAAGTGTCTACTACAGTACTCATATCAACAACTGTGTAAGATCCTGTATGCCCACTTCGATCAACAGCCGTGACAACCTGGAGCCCTACACTTCACTGAGTGCCACCTGGCTCAGCTAGATAGAGTGCTAGGAGCAACTAAAAACACCCCCATCCCAGCCCCTCCACCCTTCCCCCAACTGTGTATCTGCCATTTATACAGGAAAACCTACACGACCTCAAAACCCCTAAACAAACACTAAAATGGATTAAGTTTAAGTTTAAATTAGCGCAACTGAAGCATTTTATATTGTTGTATAAAAGTGTTGGCTTGGAAAGATGTTAAAAACTAATAAAAGCTTATTTTGCTTGTGTGATGTTAAACTTTCTCTCATATGTTGCTTTAAAAAACTCAAGATGCCAGGCACCAGCGGCTCACACCTGTAATCCTAGCTACTCGGGAAGGTGAGATCTGAGGATCACAGTTCAAAGCCAGCCTGGGCAGAAAGTCTGTGAGACTCTGTTCTCCAACTAACCACCAGAAAACTGGAAGTGGCACTGTAGCTCAAGTGGTAGAGCACTTGCCTTGAGCTGAAGAGCTGAGGGACAGCGCCCAGGCCCAGAGTTCAAGCCCTATGACCACCAAAAAAAAAAAATTCAAGATCCAAACAAGTTGGTTATGAAACTAAGTATAAGCTTAGCAATTAGCATGTATCCATTTTTCAGAAATAGTTACCTGATTGTCGTATTTAAGAGACTGTGTCCCAACCAAAAATCGAATGGCATCTGTTTCTGCAGTCTGAGGTGTTAGAGCGCGGGCCTGCAGGAGAGAAGAAAAGATGTCATGGAAACCAAAAAGGTAGTTTATCTCCTCTAATGCAGATGGATAAAATAGTAGTACCTGGAAAAAATTACACACTTCTAACACAATTCCATTTCAACCTGTACATGGGGTAAGTGCATGGGTACAAAAAATAAGAAATAAAGATACAAAGTATTTACATAAAATAGTTAGAACTGTTTAATAAAACCATATTTCAGCAATAATACATTTGTTAAATTATTCTACAACAAAACAATACAGCAGAAAATGACTTCCAGCAATAGTTACGCAGGCAGTTTAAACTAACTCCCTGCAGAAAAGTGGAAAGTTAAACATAACCAAGACACTAAATAAAACACTTTATTAATCTCATGGCCTCAGAACCTGGAAAGAAAGCAAGCCTGTCCAGAATCTTACTCCTTCCCACCTAGAGGAATTTGTCAGCTTGGAAAATGTGGCTGGAAGACTGAATCTGAGAAGAGCTATGGCAGACTTTGAGGCTTAACATTAAATTAAAAAGAAAAACAAACACAATGTAGGGATCCACGCAGGAGAAAATAAAGCTAGTAGCAAGTAAAGTTTAGGGGCTGAGAATAAAGAAAACTAGAGCTAGAGTGGCTGCACATCTTCTGTCTTTGATCTAACAGAGGTGACTAAGCAGAAGGACAGAGCACCTAGGCCAGGAGCTCTTGCCAAAAACAAGTCCTCTACAGATAACATCCAAAAAAATTTATCACATACAATGCCTAACTTTAAATTTTTTTTAAAAAGGCCAGTTACACAATAAGACAAAATCACATGGACAGAATTCAAAAGAAGTTAGATGCTGGTGGCTCACAGCTGTAATCCTAGCTACTCAGGAGGTTGAGATCTGAGTATCACAGTTCAAACCAGCCCCAGTTGGCTTTAACCACCAAGAAGCCATAAGTGGAGATGTGACTCAAGTGGCAGAACACCAGCCATGAGTGAAAAAGCCAAGTAACAGTGTCCAGGCCTCGGTTCAAACCCCAGTACTGGGAAAAAAAAAAAAAAAAAGATAATATTGAATAACTTTTTTAAAAAACTGAAGGAGTGGTCCCAAGGGTTAGGGACAGACAGTGCTCACACACTAGCTCCATCCCTTGATAGCTGTGTGACCACAGTCCCATTACATGACACCTCTGTACTTCTATGCTTTCATCTGTGAAACAAGCACCATACAAGATGGGCTTTCTCCTCCTATCTGACTTTTTTGTAAGTAGGGGCAGGTTCTGGGGCTTGAACTCAAGGCCCAGCACATCTTTTGCTTAAGGCTAGAACCCTACTACTTGAGCCACAGCTCCACTTCTGGCTTTTTTGGTGATTAATTGTGGATAAGAGTCTCATGGACTTTCCTGCCTGAGCTGGCTTTGAACTGCTATCCACAGATCTCAACTGCCTGAGTAGCAAGGATTAGAGGCACAAGCCACCACCAATGCTTGGTTCCCTCCTATCTGGTTTTAAAGATAACTCCCACGAATGTTGATGAACACACAATGTCTGAAGCTCTCATTTATATGGCAAGAGCACAAAGAAAGGTCAGTGGTGCTAACGTGGGTTATCCCAGCTCGGCACCCATTGCAATCCCCAGTATAACTACTAAGCAAATGCCCAAAGTGGGCAACAGGAGAACTGAGGACAGAAAAGAAGGTCTTCCAGTTCTCACTACAGGAGGTCTGCGAGTTGAAAAGGGTAGAACTGTCCCCTGGATTCTTGTGGTACCATGGTCTGTGCAAGAGAGGTCCCTGGGAGGTGAAAGCGCTGCCTTGCCTGTCCCACAGTTCCTTCCCCTGAATCTGCAGCACTGACAACATACAGCACCACCAGTAACATATGGGGGAGAAAAAACACAAAGGAAAATAAGACCAGTTGAAAGCTACAGAAAAAATAAAAGTTTATACCAAAAAATGCAAGTCTACACACCCCCTACTTAAATAACTAGAAAATCAAAACACCCAAATGTAAAACCAAATTCGGAAATCCTTACCCAAAAGACCACCAGAGACCGTCACCAATGTAAAAGCAAAGGAGTCTTTATTGCAAGCTCGAGCTTGGTCCTCCACGCACCAGGTCTGGTGACGCTAAGAGGCCCTGAGCCCAGGGTTATAGTACTTTTTAGGGAAGGCAGGGACTTTGTATACATCATAGCATCTTATAACAAATTGTTACACATCATGGGAAAATCATAAAACAATTCTATAGTATGATTGGCACACTACAAAGCAGGAAAGGACCAGAAACAGGTTGTTGGTTAGATCAGAGGTCTGATGTACTTTAAACTGGTTGGCTTGCACCACAGGGAGTCTCAAGGAGATACATGCTAAACTGCAGGACTCCTTTCTTAGGGCCTGACTGCTGGGTCACCGGGCCTTCCAGCACCTGCCTGCCTGAGGTTTTCCCAAGGATTGTTTATATTCCTAGTCGCCTGGGAATTGCTTCTTCTGTTCATTCCCAGGTCAGGCTCCTGGTCAGCTGTATAACTTATACCTTACAAGATGGTTACTAGCTTAAAGATGGAGTCAGGCATCAGGTTCTTCCCAAACAGTAAACTGTTTTAAATTGTTTCAGGAGTTTTACTGGAGGCAACGTAAAGAAGCACATCTCCAGATTACATTGTAAGTGATCCAATCAACAGATTTTATCCAAGAGCTAAAAAGGCATGTGGGAAAGAAATTAAAGTGCACAGTTCTTTAAAAGTGCCTCAGTAGGTAACAGGGTCAAACTTGTTATCACGCAGTAAACAAAGTTAATCCCATGTGATACCATTTTTCCCCAGGTACACAAGTTTAAGTTTTTGGGGATCATTAAAGAGATTTAAAGTTATACCAGGTGCTGGTGGCTCATGCCTGTAATCCTAGCTACTCAGGAGGCTGAGATCTGAGGATCATGGTTCAAAGCCAGCCCCGGCAGGAAAGTCCATGAGACTCTTACTTCCTGGTGCTGTGGCTCAAATGGTAGAGTGCTAGCTAGGGAGAGCACCCAGACCCAGAGTTCAAGCCCAATGACAAATAAGGAGAGAGAGGCGAGAGAGAGGAGGGAGGAAGGAGGAGGGAGGGAGGAGGGAGGGGAGAGGAGAAATTTGAAGTTAGCATGATCCTAGCTTTTTTTAGGATTTTGATAGTATTTATGTGTAAACATATTGGCTTAATCTTGACAAATACTGTTAAAATTTGTTTTCCCGGAGGAAAAAGTTGAAAGTGATGTTGAAGGGGAAGACACTGAAGAGACCACGCAGACACAGAGTACAGCCAAAAAAAAGTCTTTATTACCAGCCAGAACTACACCGGGCAATTGGGTGCCCAAAAAAGTGCAGTGCCAAGCTTGGTCTCATGGTCTCTTTAAAGCGGAAAGCCCACCCCCCTTATCTGCTAGGGGTGGAAAGTCCCTAATGGTTCTTTTCTACAGGTGCAAGCCAAGCATGAAGTTACAGAAGCTAAAACAATGCTGTAAGCAATCATGAGCAGGGTAACATGTTTGTAACCATGAAGCTTCTATGATCATTATTTGGGGGGGGGGGTCTGGTCATGGGGCCTGAACTCTGGGCCCGGGCACTGTCCCTCAGCTCTTCAGCTCAAGGCTAGCACTCTACCATTTGAGCCACAGCGCCACTTCTGGCTTTTTTCTTTTTGCTTATGTGGTGCTGAGGAATCAAAACCAGGGCCTCATGTGTGCAAGGCAAGCACTCTACCACTGAGCCACCTTCCCAGCCCTCTATGATCACTTTTATAACCCATTACTATGATTGTTACCTAGAAACAGAACAATGGCTTACATATATCTTTAAATGTTAAACTATAAGGAACAAGTCTCTAGGGGATGAAGTCCTTTAAGATGGAGTCACAGAACCAAAATGGAGTTATAGAAGATAAAACTCTAAGATGGTGCAGTTTGAAAAGCCCTCCTATAGTGGTGTCTCAAATAGTCAGCTAAATTGGAAGGAAGTGTTCAGGGGCCTGCTAATTTTAATCATGATTTCTAAAAGACTTCCATTTGCTTATGAGACAGAATGTTGCTCTGTGAATTAGGCTGGTCTTGAATTCAAAATTCACTCAACACTGGCTTCAGAGTTCTGGATTACAGAACATCACCTCACACATCTTAAAGAAGAGGGAGTCCAAAAGCCTACAGCACCAGATGACAACCAATCCTCACTGACACACCCCCTCCATCCCACCTGCAACCGCCTTCTCTACCACAGCTTACTTCTAAAAGGCCACTGAATGGACTCGTCCTGTTTGTAATCATGTGTTGTGTTCCTCCTATGTGATATCATGGTGAACACACATTGGAAAAGTCAGGATGGAAGAGTAATAGTAGATGACGGAAAAACAAGTAAGATAAAGTTGAGGCTCGGGCAAAACTGTACTCTGCAGATGTTCACTTTTAAGCTTTGAAAATGTGTTAAAGTGACCTAGAATATTGGCATTACTGGAATACAAGAGAAGAGACCAAAGTGTTCTGTGCATCTCTGTCGTTCTTCCGTGCGTGCATTTAAAACTTTTTTCGGGGAGAGGGGGTGTCACTGGGAGGTGGCAGTCCTGGGCTTTGAACTCAGGACCTGAACGAGGTACCTGTGCTTTCTTGCTCAAGCCTAGCCCTCTACCACTTGACCAACACCTCAACTTCCTGCTTTAGTATCTTTTTTTTTCCCTGTAGATAAGAGTCTCGCGGACGTTCCTGCCTGGGCTGGCTTCGAACTGCGGTCCTCAGATCTCAGCCTCCTGAGTAGCTAGGATGACAAGAGCCACCCGCACCCGCCTAAAACCTTAATAAAAAGAAACGATGGGGTGCAGCTCCAGCTTCTTGAGCATTATGGGAAAACACGTCAGCAAACTCGTTCCCAGAAGGAGCGGCCCCTGTGGTCGGCAGCGCCGGGCACGGGCTGGCGAGGAGGGGAGGGGCGGCGGGCACGGGCTGGCGGGGAGGGGAGGGGCGGCGGGCACGGGCTGGCGGGGAGGGGAGGGGCGGCGGGCACGGGCTGGCGGGGAGGGGCGGCGGGCACGGGCTGGCGGGGAGGGGCGGCGGGCACGGGCTGGCGGGGAGGGGCGGCGGGCACGGGCTGGCGGGGAGGGGCGGCGGGCACGGGCTGGCGGGGAGGGGAGGGGCGGCGGGCACGGGCTGGCGGGGAGGGGAGGGGCGGCGGGCACGGGCTGGCGGGGAGGGGAGGGGCGGCGGGCACGGGCTGGCGGGGAGGGGAGGGGCGGCGGGCACGGGCTGGCGGGGAGGGGAGGGGCGGCGGGCACGGGCTGGCGGGGAGGGGAGGGGCGGCGGGCACGGGCTGGCGGGGAGGGGAGGGGCGGCGGGCACGGGCTGGCGGGGAGGGGCGGCGGCGCCCGCTCCACGGCCCAGGTCGGCGCCGGCCTCGCTCTGCCCACCCGCACGCGTCCAGCCCCGGCGTCTCAGACGACTCCTCCGAGCCGAGAGCCGGCAGGCCACGAGCGCTCTCGGGGTGCGAGTCGCCCCTGTGCCCCCGGGCCACCGAGGGCCGCGCGGCCGCCCGGCGAGACGCCCACCTGGAACTCCAGCCCGTAGATCACCGGGGCGTCGTCCTCCATGCTGCGGGATGCGGTTGTCCTCCGCTCGAGCGCTCAAGCCCTGACTAAAACCACCGCGTCCCGCCTGGCCAGGGCGTCCCCGCTCCACTCATTCCGGGCCGGGACGACCGGCTCCTCCGCGGCGCTCTGGGGCCACGCTAGCGTCCGCGGGGCCCACTTCCTGTTTTCCCCTTGTCGTCATCAACATGCTCCCTGCGATGACCAATGACAAGGGAGCTCCACTTTCACGCATGCCCAAAGTGCTTCCATCCGGGCTCTCGGCGGCAGGGTCCTACTGAAGTCCGAGGCAGGACCAGGAGTAAATGGGCGGGAAGGGGCGGGGCGGCCGCAGGGGCGGGAAGAGGCGGTCCTAGGGCGCGGGCGCTGGAGAGTGATTGGCGCAGCGACGCAGTCGTTCTGACTGTCGGCTTCACCGCCGGACTAGCTCAATCCAGGCCTCTTCACCGTCAAGGCCTTCGCTCCAGCCTCAAGCGGGCAGGAGTCACCCCACCCAGGCGCGGCCGCCCCGGTGGTCATGGACCGGGGACCCCGAGCCCCTCCTCCGCCAAGCCGCCTCGGGTGCGCGAAGCTAGGCGCTGTCTCGTGCACGGCAGCGAGACACCCGCCCTGCGTGGCACCATGGCTGTACGTGGTGACACGCACGGCACCAGGCCGGGCTGACCGGCAGACAGTTGGTCGGGAAGAGCGCTGCCCCCCAGGCCCGGGGAACTGGAGGCTCGGAATGCCGAGGCTCCCCTCTTCTGCGGAGCGCCTGCCGTACGAAGGCCGAGCTGGCGGGCAGAGGGGACGCGCGGCGGGAGTGCCGTGTCCTCCTGGAATCTTCCCGGGCTTGCTTCTGCCTGGGGTTCGGGACCCACGCACCTCTCCTCCAGGATTGTGGCTAATCAGCATTTCCCTCCACCCCTAAGTTTTGCACCCGAAGCATCTGGGTCTGGTTTTGCGCAAGTAGTCTTCTGACCCGCAAGGGACTTAGAGGTAAGGCCCAAAGAATCAGGAGGGTCTCCGGAAGTTCCCCAAGGTATCAAATACGCAGATACACAGACCTAAGAGCCCCTTTAGTCTCTGCCAAGATTACATCAGAAATCAAGAAGGCAGAGGCCAGACATGAGCATCCTGGTGGGGCTAAAAACAAAAAAGAAATCAAGGAGGGCCTTCAGACTTTGGTTTGCTGCGCCAGCCACCACCTGAATCATCCATGTTGTTATCAGCAACACGACAGATGCTGGGCGGGAATGAGGAAACAGACAAATTCCAGGAAACCCGGGTTCCAACATCATGCCTGAGCATGTCCACTTCCCGGGCTGTCCGGCCGCGCGCTTGTCGGTAGCCGGCCAGGAGCAGGCAATTTCCCACCTGGTTTCCCGGACCCGGGATCGCCCCGCCCCTTTCACACCTTGGCTTTAAGCCCCGCCCCCCTCGGGACCGGAAATAAACTAAGAGGTCCCTCGCCGCGGTCTCCTGCACTGGGCGCGAGCCGCAGCTGCGGCTTGGATTATCAAAGTGCGCAGGCGCGGAAGCCACGCGGGATCCTGGCCCTCCATCCACTTCCGGGTCCCCGTCGCCTTCCTCCGGACGCGGGTCTCCGCCGTGGGTGATCCTTTCCCCGAGCCCCGGGAGGGAACGGCTGGCAGGTGAGGAGCCGGGCCGGCGGTGCGAGGGGTCGGGCCGCGCCGAGCGGCCGCCGCCGTCCCCCGGCGCTCCGGCGGCCTCCGCCCCGCGGCGTGGCCCGCGCGCTGCGCCTCCGCGGAGGCCGGCCTCCGGTCCCGGGGCGTCCCCCAGCCGCCCGGGTGCCCAGGCCTCCGCGCCCCGCTGCCCCCCGCAGGACGGGCTGGGGGCCCGGGTCGGCCGGCGGCTGTCGCCCAGCTGTTGCCCGCAGCGCGCCTTACCCCGGGCCTGGGTCGGGGCTGCCCGCGGGGAACGAGGCAGCGTGCGCCGGGAGGGGGGCTCGTGAGGCGCGTGCAGGGGTCCCAAAGCGCGGGCCGTGTCCGCTGCGGGGAGGCAGAGGCCAAGAGCTCCCTGGAGCCCCTTCTCAAATAAACAGCAACGGAAGAAAACAAGTCCTGTTTAAACACAAAAAGCTTGGCCAATGTGAAAAAGTAAAAAGTGTGGACGAGGACGTGAAGATTCTGGAGCTGTTTGGTAGGAAGGTAAACTAGTCCCCCTGCTATGAGAAAGTTTTGGGAGTGCTCTAAAGAAATACAGAATTACCATATGACCTAGTAATTCCACCTTTGGGTGCATATTAAAGAGAACGGGGCCAGGTGACTGAGATCCAGAAGATCTCCCTCAAGGCCTGCCTGGGCAGAGAAACCCACAGACTTCATCTCCAAGATAACTAGCAAAAGGTAGGGCTGGAGGAATGGTTCGTTGTAGAGCACTAGTCCAGCCAGGCTAATATGGCATTCAAAGCCCAGTACCACATACTCACACACCCAAAAAAATTGAAGCAGGATCACAGTGAGCTTATTCACACACCCATGTTCAGTTGCTCATTAACAGACAAAATGCTAGCCAGATGCTGGTAGCTCACATCTGTAATCCTAGCTACTCAGGAGGCTCAGATCTGAGGATTGTAGGCCAAAGCCAGCCAGGACAGAAAAGTGTGTGAAACACCAATTAACCAGCAAAAAGCCAGAAGCGGAGATGTGGTGCAAGTGGTAGAGCATAAAAGCTCAGGAACAGCACCTAGGCCCTGAGTTCAGCCCCAGGACCAACACGTAAATAAATAAATAAATTGCTGCATACATGAAACAGAATGTTCACCCATAAAAGGAAAGAAATTTTTACACATGCTACAACATGAGTGAACTTTGTGGAACTTGTACTGAGTAAAATAATCCCCCTACATTAGATCTAGTCACATTCTTGCAGATGAGAAGTAGGATGGTGATAGCCCAGCAACAGGTATAAAGGGAGTAATTTCATGGGCCTGGAGATTGGTTGCACAGCAACCTATATACTTAACATTGACGCTGAAAATTGTTGATAAGTTTTAAGTGTATTTTACCACAAGAACATAGAAAGTAATCTGGGCACGGATAGTTCACCCCTATCTATAATCCTAGCTACTCAGAAGGATGAGACCTGAGGGTCGAGGTTCAAAACCAGCATGAGCAGGAAAATCCGTGAGACTCTTATCTCTAGTTAACTACCAAAACAGCCAGAAGTGGAGCAGTGCCTCCAGTGGTGTGGCACTAGCCTTCAGCAAATAAAGCTCAGGGACAGAGCCCAAGCCTAAGTTCAAGCCCCAGAACCAACACAAACTAATTTAAAAAATAAAAGATAGAGAAAGAAAATTTCTAAATTTTGAATCATGTGATTCTATTTCTGCAATTGAAAACAAAAGTAAAAGTAGTTGGGCTTGGTGTTGTATGCCTGTAAGCACAGCACTTGAGAGTCTCAAATTTGAGGCTATGTTACAAGACTGCCTTTTTTTTTTTTAATGTAGCTTAATATTGGCAGGAACAGATGCTAATATGGTTGATTTGTTACTGTATTTGCTCAGGAACCATGGAGAATGCTGACCAGAAGGTCAGAGAGGACTCTCCTCAGGCCCAGGTGGCAGCTCAGAGTGGCCCGCAGCAGGTGCCCCAGGAGGAACCAGGGCAGCTTCTGTATCACGAGGAGACCATTGACCTCGGTGGAGATGAGTTTGGATCTGAGAATGAGACCGTATCAGAAGATTCCAACAACTTTGTAGACAAGCTTAACGAGCAGATGATGGAGAGCGTCCTCATTTCTGACTCTCCTAATAACAGCGAAGGTGATGCAGGTGACCTTGGCTGTTTGCAGGATGTTGCGGAACCTGTAGAAGGCAGCACTGATCATAGACTGGCCAGCATTACAGAGAAAGAAGAAATGGACCTTCTGAGTAGCACCAGTGGAGCTGATGACGGCCATACGGCTCAGGACACATCCGACATGACCCCGGATACCAGAGCTTCTTTGAAAGAAGATTCCACACAGGAAGAGGTGAAAGACATCCCCACATTTGGGGATGCTAGCACAGGAGATCTGCTACCCAGGGATGAGAACTCTCAGCCCGAAGAACAGGTTTCAGAAGTGTCTTCCAGTCAGTCCTCTTCTAAAGATGACCCTGTGCCTGTGTGTACCATTTTCAGCCAGGGGAATTCAACTCCTTCCCAGCAGCACCTGTTTCTGCAAGATGGCTTTGAGTCTCAAATGGTGAAATCGCCAAGCTTCAGCAGCGCCAGTGAGGCCTCGGCCAAGACCCCCCCCCAGACGGTCCAGCCCAGCCCCAGCCTGAGTCAGTTTTTTGGTGATACGATGAACACTAACTCCCTGGCCTCAGACTTCTTTGACTCTTTCACCACTTCCACTTTCATTTCTGTCAGTAATCCCAATGCCGGCTCTTCAGCTCCAGACACCTTGTCTTCACTCTCTGCCCCTGAGGGAGAAAACTCACCTGACTCTGCGGACCCGTCTTACTCTACAGGGTTGGAAAGATCCGAATCGGGTGTTTCTACGTCTTCTTTGGAAATCCCTGAGTCTCCAAAACCATTCTCACAGATGCAGGCCGTGTTTGCAGGGAGCGATGACCCCTTTGCCACAGCCCTGAGCATGAGTGAGATGGACCGAAGGAACGATGCATGGCTTCCCTGCCAGGGAACCAGAGATGTCCTGGTCTCAGTGGCAACCCAGCAGTACAGCACTGTGTTCATAGACAAGGAGAACCTCACCATGCCAGGCCTCAAGTTTGACAACATTCAGGTAGGATGGAGAGCATCTCTGCCCTGCTAATCAGTTTCTGTCAGATGCATGCAGTGTCTTTCCAAGGATGGCAACTCCTAACCAGATTACAGTTCCTAAGATTCTGACTGCTCTGAGGGTCTACATTATTTAGTCTGAAGGTTATTAGGACCTCCATTGCCCTTCCCAATGTTGTAATGTATTTAAGCTGCTACTCAAGAGTCATAGAAATAATATCTACTAGCAACATGATAATTATAACTCTGAAGTAACTCTACCCTTTGTAGGATAATTCATTTCTGATGATCTTTTTGTTTTGTTTGTAGTACTAGGGTTTGAACTTTTCAGGCAGGTGTTATACGTTTAACCTCTACTACCCCACCTTTTTGGATTGGTTATGTTTAAGATAGGGTCTAGCTTTATGCTCAAGCTGGCCCGGGCCGCCTTCCTCCCATGTGTGCTTTCCTGCTTCACTAGGATGACCGGTACGTCCTGGGGCTTCCAGTCATTCTGCTTCCTCCGTAGGCAAAGCGATAGATGCATGGTGCACGTCACAGTGTCTAGCCGTGGATCAAGACAGAACTTCACAAACTTCTTTTTGCCCGTATTGGCCTCAGAGCATCTCTTAAATAGCCAAGATTAAAAGATTATAGACTTGAGCCAGCATCCCTAGTTTAATTCAACAGTCTGGGCCAAACCTTGATCTGGTTGATGACTACCCAGTTCTGGTTCTGCAAGGTGGTTCTGCAAGGTGTCTTCAGAGAAGCGTCTCATGGGGGGGGGGGGGGGGGTGTGCTTTGTCTGCAAGGCTAGAGGTCAGTGTTCCTGGAATCCAAAGTGACTGCAGGCCACTGGGCTGGAGTGGGGAAGGGGACAAGACAGTTGTGAAAGCTAAGAGTTAAAAAAAAGCTAGCCAGGCACCCCAGCTACTCAGGAGGCTGAGATCTGAGGATCGCAGTTCAAAGATAGCTGGCCGGGAAACTCTTTATCTCCAGTAAGCCACCAGAAAACCTGAAGTGGCGCTGTGATTCAACTGGTAGAGTGCAATCCTTGAGCTGAAGAGCTGAGAGACAGTGCTCAGGCCCAGAGTTCAAGCCTCAGGACCAACAAAAACCAAAACTAAGTACAATGTTTCAGTTACTCCTCCTTGAGGTCTTCAGTCTTGAAAGGAGATCAAAAGACCAAATAGGTTAAGTACAAGGCTAATAAACCTTTATCACCAATTTTAGGGCAGACACTCCTTAAATATTAACCTGCCTAAGTGTAGAGCTAAGCTGGTAACCAGCCCACAGACTTAAGAGAAAGGACATGTGTACAAAATGAAAGCAGAGATAGCAAACTTTATGGTGATTTTTGTTGCCCATCAAGCATCTGTAAGCCCAAAAGCTGCACCTGAGTCATTAATATTATATGCCAGTGTTGGTGTAAGCCCCAGATTGCAGGTAGGATTGGTTTCCTGTGGCAGGGTGCATGGGCATACTACACTTAACCCCTTCTCTACCTTCCATTTTGGGAAGATGGACCTGAAAGTGTCACTAGGTCCAGGAGGGGATTTGTAACATTTCCCTCTAAAATTGGGACTTTTCACTAAGGATCCTTGACTTTGATCGAAGAATAAGAATTTCTGGACAAATCATAATGGTAAGAAAACCTGGCGGAGCTTTATTGAGTAAGCAAACAAGCAGAAAACAGAAAGGCAGAGGCACACTCTTAACTGTGGACCCTCTGTACGGGAGAGACACGTCGACATCAAAGGCAGTGTCAGACTTTAAGTTATACAAAGTTAGGTGCTTATCTTTGCCCTTAATCCTTCTTGCTGTTACACTTTTGTTACTTGAGTTCAGGGTCTTAAGACTGACCTATACTTTAAATGTTTGACCCTTATGTTTGGTATCCCAAACTTAGGAAAGAATGCATTCTGCCTTATATTTTAAAACTTGTGTTTATCCTTGAGATAAAGAATGCCTCCTGGTATAGATGTTTATCCTTTTCAGTGAGCACCTTTTGCCTGGGGGAGCTATTTTCCCAATCTATCCTACCTCATTTTCCCCTGAAACTACTTGGGTCCTTTAATCTTTGGGGAAGTGGATGGGAGAATATCTGTCTTCTGTATTTGCTTTAAGCTGAATTTTTTTTTTTTTTGGTTGGTTGTGGGTCTTGAACTCTGGGCCAGGGCTCAGCTCAAGGCAAGTGCTCTACTATTTGAGCTATAGCACCACTTCTGTTTTTCTGGTGGTTAAATTAGAGATAAGAGTCTCATAGACTTTCCTGCTCTGACTGACTTTGAGCCACGACCCTCAGATCTCAGATTCCTGAGTTAAGCTGAATTTATTAATCCTGGCTGCTGTTTACCTTCAATTTCCCTGATCTATACTTCCTCAAAAGGTTAGCCTACAGCCTCTCTCAGTATAAGTTCTTACTTATTCCTGAACAGAGTTGAGAATTAGTAAGCTATTCAAATGACCTTAACCAACTTTATTGAGTGGATGAAGGGACTGCTGAGGGCTGGATTTTCTGGAAAAGGAAAGCAGCATGCTAGAAAACTGAGGACAATTTTTTTTTCTTCAGATAAGCCTATATACATCCAGATTTAAAATATTTTACATAATCTTCTGGAATATTTACTTAGTAATACTGTATTGATTGGGAGTTTACTGTGCTTACTCGACTTAGTTGATGGCAGCCATCTCTACCCTCAGAATATACTGAACATTATTTAGTCTTGAATCTTTTTATGAATGCCAGTGTCTTCCTCTGATGTGTATGATTTGACCTACTTTGTCACTGTATCTGAAGAATCCTCCTCATGATCCTATACCCCAGGATTGCTTTTGGGTTTTGCTTCCTATTCCTTGGTGTGTTCCTATTGTCTGCTGCTGATTTCCGACGGTATCGGTGGATCTGGCCTTGAGCTCTCCCTTTCTGCTTTCCTCTCTGCTTAGAACTCAGGGGAAATATGAAGGTTGTTTTCTCAAGAAGGACATAACTTTGTGGTTCTCAAAAGGATGACTTTGGAAATCCTGATGGTTCATTTGGTTGGCCAAAGTGCTGGCATGAGCATGTGACATTTACTGGGCAGTCCCAGGCATCATCTGCCCCACTAAGAAACCACTGAGTGTGTTTCACCCAAGTTAGGTCAAATCTGGTGTCTAATCTACCAACAGGTACAGGCCTGGACTCTGCCATATGTCCCCTGTTTCTCAAGGCTCTAACCCCCCACCACAGAGTAGGCAGGGCATCCCATTGGTCAGCCCCAATTTATAGGGTTCCCATTAGGCCCAGCCAGAAGATGGTATGTTTTCTTGTCTCTCTTAGGTGACAAAGTAATACATCCCATTTCTCTTGTCATTCACAATAATTATTTTGGAAACCTTATACAAAGTAAGAATTTGAACAAAAAATATCACCAGAGTACCTTTGACTTGGAAGTATAGCACATGTGCTCGATGTTCCCTTACCCACTTCTCTTCAGTTGAATATCAAAGAACTCTTCATGCTGGGGATAATAAAGAACGATTATGATTTGCCTTGAATGGAAATGCTGCATTTATTTGCTTAGGATTTAAGGTTGGTGTAACAAAAAACAGTTTTTCTGGCTGGGTGCTGGTGGCTCACACTTGTAATCCTAGCTACTCAGGAGGCTGAGATCTGAGATTGCAGTTCAAAGCCAGCCCAGGCAGAAAAGTCCATAAGACTCTTCTGTCCAATTAACATAAGAAATGGAAGTGGCGCTGTGGCTCAAGTGGTAGAATGCTCGCCTTGACCCAAAGAGCCGAGGGACAGTGCTCAGGCCCAGAGTTTCAAGCCCCATGACCTAAAAAAACAAAACAAAAAAAAAACACCTTTCTCTATTAACTTTCTATGCACACCAGGTTTTAAGATGTTTGTTGTGGAAGTGGCGCTGTGGCTCAAGTGGTAGAGCGCTCGCCTTGAGCTGAAGAGCTGAGGGACAGCACCCAGGCCCAGAGTTCAAGCCCCACGACCAAAAAAAAAGATGTTTGTTGCATTTACCTTCTGTTCTAAACCAGCCTACTAAAACACTTATATTCTGTTTTTTTCTAATTCATCTATTAATTAAAATTCCTTCTATGTCCAATTACCTATCTAAGAGCCAGAAGTGGAGGTGTGGCTCAAATGGTAGAATACTAGCCATGAACAAAACACAAAAACTGGGATAGCACCCAGACCCTTAGTTTGAGCCCCTGAGTTCGAGCCCCAAAATCCACACCAAAAAAAGAAAATTAAAAAAATAACATGTAATTGCTTCTTTATTACATGATCTTTATTAAATTCTTAAGATAAATTCAAAACCTTAAAGGTAAATCTATAAAGCTATGTCCAACTATAGTAGGATTATACAAAGAATATGTGCACTGCCACTCGTAGTTACAGATGGCATTCACTCTTCTCAGAGAAGTAAATGAGAAGTTTTAGAATCAAGCCTTTTTGGAAAAGAGACAGAGGAATAAAATAAAGCAGCCCAGTTTCAGTGATGAAGGACATTGGTTTTGCTCTAGGGGCCATACCACGGGCCTCTGCCTCTAGCCTGGTGGCAGGTCTGGAAACCTGACAGGCAAACTGAGGTCACGCTTCTGCTCCTGTCTTGTCCAGTTCCCCTCCTCCTTCCCTCACTCTTCCCCTAGTTTGGCTTTTGCAGGATTTCCATCCGGAAAGCCCACATTATCTGTTTAAACCCTAAATCCTCAAATCAGAAACCCCAAAATCTCCATAAAGCCAACATGGCATTGTCACAGCGAGCTTAAAGCCTCCAATGATGCTCCGAGGTAGAGTGCCTACCTAGCATGCAGAAGATCCTGAGTCTGACCCCTAGCACCAGAAAAAACACAATTAGACTTCTACCACTGACCATCACAGGCACACTGGCATCCAACTTTTCCTTCCATCAACAACTCTAGGCCTAACAAGATCTGTGTGCCCTTGTCTGCTCTCAGACGCAGAAAGGCACTGAGTGCCCCACCTTTCTCATAGCATAATCTCACCAACACAGGAAAACGAGGCTACATGGAGACCCCTGAAGTGAGGAGATGGGTCCAGTGGCCTTTTGGGTGTCAGCAGGAGGATGCTTTGTTAGAGACTTTTCAGAATAAACTCTACAGAGACTCAGTGCTGGGAAGCTGACCTTACATTGAAGGTTTTGTGATCTCCCTTGGCTTTTTGCTTCAAGGTTGACACTTGAGCCACACCTCCACTTCTAATTTTTGTTTTGTTTTGTTTTTGGTTGTGGGTCTTGAACTCTGGGCCTGGGTGCTGTCCCTCAGCTCTTCAGCTCAAGGAAAGTACTCTACCACTTGAGCCACTGTGCCGCTTCCAGTTTTCTGAGTGGTTTATTGGAGATAAGAGTTTCATGGACTTTCCTTGCCTGGACTGGCTTTGAACCTCGATCCTCAGATCTCAGCCTCCTGAGTAGGATTACAGGCATGAGTCTCCAGCGCCCGGCTCCACTTCTGAATTTTTAGTGGTTAATAAAGGTCTCTGGGATTTTTCTGCCCAGGCTGGCTTCAAAGCAAGATTCTCAGATCTCAGCCTCCTGAGTAGCTAGAATTATAGATGGAAGCCACTGTCCAGCTGACCTTAATTTTATAGAAAACAAATGAAAAGACAAGAACTAAAGATGAATGCAGAATTCTTGGGATTAAATCTTATGATTCTAATTACTCTAGAGGCCAAATTGAAAGGATCAAATGTTGGAGGCCAGACTTCCAAAGAGAGCTGCTCAGAAACAAAAATGTGCTCCAGTTGTAGAGAGAGCTCTGGGTTCAATCCCTAGTACTACCAGAAAATGGGGGGGGGTGTATTATAGCCTTCTTTAAATTATGGAAGAGTTCATGCTGGAGAAAAAGCCTGTGAACATACATAGACTTAAGGTGATCCAATCCCATTTGAAGATAGGAAGAGATTCATTCTAAGGGAAAAGCCTATGACTAAATGGAATGTGGTTCTTTCACATCCAAAGACATGCAAGCTGCTGCTAGACCTTATAAATACGAGCATAGACTCTGGGTTGAAACCGTAGTGGTTTCAGAACTTGAAGAGATTTTTATTTCAACAAGGGCATTAAAAGTCATGACAATTCCATTGGAAAGGAATCTTACTGAGGTCCTGATGCAAAATAATGATTATGTAATACTCAAAATTATATAACATGAATGAAAGGCAATGGAAGTGATAGCTAAATTGTGTTTATCTGTGGCTTATATTTAAAGAGGGTTCTTAAATTACTGGTTTCCATTTCCTTTACAAGGACACACTGAGGGGGCTGGGAAGGTGGCTCAGTGGTAGAGCGCTTGCCTTGCATGCCTGAGGCCCTGGGTTCGATTCCTCAGTACCACATAAACAAAAAGAAAAAGGCCGGAAGTGGCACTGTTGCTCAAGTGGTAGAGTGCTAACCTTGAGCTGAAGAGCTGAGGGACAGTTCCCAGGCCCAGAGTTCAGGCCCCACGACCGGACCCAAAAATAAAAAATAAAAATAAATAAAAATAAAAAAAACAAGGATACACTGAGGTGAGAACTCTGGGTATAGTCTTGTTCCTTAATAAGAGATGTGTAAGCCATGCCCCCAACCCTTTTGATGTAGTGGGGGTTTTTTTTGTTTGTTTTTTTAGATAAGATGTTGGGTTTTGTTTGTTTGCTTGCTTTGCCCAGGCTTGTCTGGAATGCAGTCTCCCTACTTGTGCCTGGACTGACTGGGGTGCTGCTCTCTGGCCTGGCCAGCCTCTACATAGAGGTGGTTGGTTACTCACTCACCTCTCACCTGGCTACCCCTCATCTCCACCTCTCGATTACCTGGGATTATAGGTGTGAGCCAGTGTTCTGGCCTCAGTTTTTTTTGTTTTTTTGTTTTTTATGTGATGGCCGTGCACCAGGCTCGATTGGTTGGCCTCAGTTTTAAATGAAAAGAGATGGGAGAAAAGAAGGCTGGTGGGGAGGGGAAATGGGAAGAAGGAAGGAGAAGGGAAAGGGAGGGAGAGGTGTCCAGTTTCTCCTTTAGTGACAAGGAACTTGAGACCAGAGTGGGTTGAGCAAGTCCCAGGGAAGCTGTGTGTCCCAGGCATCACTCCCCTCGTGAAAGCGAGGCCATGAGCCCATGCTGCCAGCGTGAACCAGGGAGAGCGGCCTGGCCGTGCTCACTCTCCTGTGGTGGCTCAGCACAGGTCAGATCCCCACCAACAGCCGGAACAGGACTCAGGGCCCTTTGTCTGTCTTATCAATCTAGCTTCCATGTAGAGAACAGTGTTTCTCTCAGGAAGGTCTGTATCTGAGCTGAAGAAGCCACCCGTCGCCAAGAGATGCTAGGATAACTAAAGACAAGTGATAATGAGTGTGGGTGGGATTGTAAATTAGTAAGCCAGTGTGGAACGCTTGGAGAGGCTCTTTCAAAACTTAAAAGTAGAGTTACCATAGGACCCAGCAACTCTGCCTTGGTATGGGTCCAGAGGAGGTGAAGTCGGTGTCTCGGGTGAGCTGCACTCCTGAGTTCTTCACAGCACTTCCCATGAAAGCCAAGGTAAGGAACCAACCTGAGGTCCATTGCTGAAGAAATGCATGAGGAAAATGGGATGTATTCACAAAATGAACTCTTAGTCAACATAAAAAGGAAGGAGAGGCTGGGAACGCAGCTCAGTGGTAGAGTGCTTGCCTAGCATGCATGAAGCCCTGGGTTCAATTCCTCAGCACCACATAAGCTGAAAAAGCCAAAGTGGTGCTGTGGCTCAAGTGGTAGAGCGCTAGCCTTGAGCAAAAGTAGCTCAAGGACAGTGCCCAGGCCCTGAGTTTAAGCCCCAGAACTCAAATAATAAAATATTTAAAAATGAACATAAAAAGGAAGGAAATGGTATCATTCTTGACAACATGGATGGCCCTGGAGGATGCGATGCTACATGCACTAACCCAGATGCAGAAGGGCAGGTGCCACACAGGCTTGCTCACCTGGGGGGGTCTTCATAAACACAGCTGTGTTGAGCACAGTGCAGTGGTAGTTCCCAAGGACAGGTGGAGGGGACCAAGATGCTGTTCACTGTGGTTGGTGACCAGCGTTTTCATCCCTTCCTCGGTTTAGATGGTGGGATTCCGTCCGTTGATTGTGACAGGACACAGGATACACATGTTGAAGGATATTGTATTCCTCAAATATATACAACGTTTATGTGTCAAATACTTTTAATTAAAGATAAAATCTTCTCTATCCAGTGACATCTTTTAAAAAGAGAACTAGAAAGCAAATGATTTTGGTGAAGAATGAGTACTAAAAGTCTTTGAAGGAACTTTTGTACTTTTTCCAGGGTCCCAGAAACTTTCTCATACATAGACATTCCTTCAGTCAATGTAGGAACATAGAAAGTACCTTGAAATGGAAGAACTGGTCCCAAATACTTGCTTTGCCAACAACCTATGTGACCTATGGAAGTGCACTGAACACGTGGCAAGGTGGTCTCATCTGAATGGTGAAAGGTTTTGATGCCTCTGCCATGGGCTAAGCTGACTGTCAGGAAAACCCAGGGTCCGTGACTAAGGGTAGGTAGGTATTTGCAGTTGTAGAAAGGTCAGCACAGCAGGACTCCTAAGGTGAGTGGCCTGGGGGACAGAGTGTGTCCACTCACAACCCTTTGCACACATTGTGGCCTCTTGGCCACACCAAGCTGCCAGCAAGGCTGCACGTGTGTGTCATATTCCTGAAACCTGCTTGTTTTTGTTTTTTTGTTTTTTGTGCCAGTACTGAGACTTAAACTCAGAGTGTGGGTGCTGTGCTTAGTTTCTTCCTCAAGGCCAGCACTCTCCTATTTGAGCCAAACCCCCTCTTACAACTTTTAAGTGGCTAGTTGAAGATAGGAGTCTCATGGACTCAGAGTGTCTGGTTCTGGCCTTGAATCTGGCTGATGCTCAGACCTCAGCCTTAGTAGCTAGGATTACAGGTGTGAGCCGTGGTGCCGGCTGCCTTATCCCTTTATGGTAATCATCACTCCCAGGTCACTTTGCTCCCTTTCTAGTCCTGATACTTCAAGTGTTCCACGTTACTCTCTGAAAGCAGGAATTATAAAATTGCTGCTTCTGTCTAGCTCTTTGCCCCAGTGGAGGAAGATGCAAGTATGTCTTTTTTATTTTTTTTGTCGGTCATGGGGCCTGAACTCTGGGCCTGGGCGCTGTCCCTCAGCTCCTCAGCTCAAGGCTAGCGTCATCTGCTCTCATCTCCCCTGTGGGCCACAGAACTGGAGCCAGGATTGACAGCTTCCGCAGTGTTGTTTTGGTTTATTGCTTACATAGCCTAGAGGTAGCTTTTTTTTTTTTAGTTTTTTTCCATTTTTGAAAGTAACAGTAGATTGAAATAATCTTGTTTCTGAGAGAACAGTGGGCAAGAAATGAAAGGGGTGGGGACATCCTGATGTTTCTTCTCCAGCCGCACACGTCAGCTGCTCCAAAGCCTTTCCTAGAGGCGGGTCTGAGAGTCTTCAAGAGCCGGGCTGGGCGCTGTGCTCCGGCCTCTGCTGGGCGCTGTGCTCCGGCCTCTGCTGGGTGCTGTGCCCCGCCTCTGCTGGGCACTCCCCCCCGGGCCCACAGCTCCTCATCCCCCCAGCAGCACACCTCACCCTGCAGGACTCCAGCCTCAGAACCCTCCCCAGTGGCAGTGTCTCCCACTCCCTCCTTGGGACAAAGAGCAGTTCTAAAATATATACATTTATTAACAACTCAGCTCTGGCTCGTTGGTGTTTTCCTGTACTAGATCCCCCACTCTCTCCTTGCCCCTGAACTGAAAGGGACCTGAGTAATGGGTGCTGCTAGCTGAGTTTCATGAACATTGTGTTGTCCTGACATACTTCCTTTACATTCCCCTAGGGAGATGCGGTTAAAGACCTGATGCTTCGCTTCCTGGGCGAGAAGGCAGCAGCCAGGAGGCAGGTTCTGAACGCCGGCTCGGTGGAGCAGTCTTTCGTGGGCCTCAAGCAGCTAATTGTAAGTAACAGAGAACACAGCTTCTAGCCTACCTTTGTAATGACTGAATGCATCAACAGAACTCTTGCACATAGCTAAAATGCACAGGATTACATGCCAGTCCTGTGCTGCAGAAAGTATTGTGTAAACACATTGATCATCTTAAATCCAGTGAACTAAAAAGCCACTACTTTAAATGATCATATGTCTACACGTGTAGACATATGATCCAGCGTGCTCCATCAAATACAACAAATAGATGAACTGGGTGGGAGGGGGAGTTACTTGTCTCCATATATTTCCCTGGTCTCAAACTTAAGACTCAAGAGTTCTTCCCACCTCCACCCCCCAAGTAGCTGGGATTTTAGGCATCCACTACTTTTCCAGCTTTATATTATTTTATAGAAAATGCCTGGAGCTGGGATAGTGGCTTAGTGGTAGAGTGCTTGCCTTGCATGCATGAGGCCCTGGGTTGGATTCCTCAGCACCACATAAGCAGAAAAGGCCAGATGTGATGCTTGGCTCAAGTGGTAGAGCACTAGCATTGAGCTGAGGAGCTGACGGACAGCGTCCAGGCTCAGAGTTCAAGCCCCATGACCGGCCTAAAAAAGAAAAAGAAGATGCCTTACATTATGATTCTGCTACTTGAGCCTCCAGTGCAGCAGGGGCTTTTTGGTTTTGTTTTGGGGGCTTCGGGGGTTTGTTGTAGAGGAGGCTCATTAATTGGAAGTTAACATCTCAGACTTTTCTGGAAAGGCTGTTTTTGAAGCACAGTCTCAGCCTCCTGAGAAGCCAAGATTATAGGTATGAGGCACGGCACCTGGCTTAGGAAAGAGTTCTGGATATGTCAGTGTTGTACCGTTGTAATTGTGGGGGAATCATCGTCACAACCTGTCACCTCGTGACTCCGTGAGTCTTCTGTGGAGAAAAGTCCGTGTCTGCCATTAGTTACTGGAGTGATCTTGGTTGCTTTTTCTAAGTTGTAGGAAGGACATTTATTTAAATGTAGAGACTTTTCTTACCAAACTGTCATGAGAACCCTACATGTCCTGCACAATAATAAAGTCTTTCTAAGATTTCTTCCACAGAACTTGAAGTATCATATGGCATCCTTTAATCCTTATTTTAAAAATAATTCCATCACTGAACTTTTCTGACATCTAACATTGAAAATAGAAGAAGAACAAGGAGGTGGGAAATGGAGACAAAAATAGCAAAACACATACTGAGAAAATAAGTAACTGTAATTTCAAACCACAGGCAGCATGGGATTCAAAGAAGTTGCTTAGCTCTCACAGGTGCCCAGATTATGTCTGTGGGGGAGGAGATGTCATCCTAACCCCTGCCTGGCTTTGGTCTTCTGCCCAACCTCCCTGGAGCGGCTGCCCACAGGCAGACACCGTGCACTGGGCCAGCATCCTCTCCTCTCTGGCTGTGCTTGGTGGTAACAACAAGCCCCACCACGGGAGTGAAATGACCACTGTCCTGTGCTGAGAGGAGTCAGAGAAGAGGAAAGTTGAAGCAGGTCCTGCTCACCTGTCCAGCAGCAAAATGAAGGCAGTGGTGGCCATGGTCACTTAATCCTCTCATACCTGTCGGGTTGAGAGCAAACGGCAGCTAGGCGGCAGCACACCAAAGCTAGTAAACGAGAAGCAGTGCAGGCAGACACCTGTGTGAGTCAGAATGAGAATTGTGGGTTTGAACACAGAACCAGTGGCTCCCATGCATTTCATCCTAGCTAGTCAGGAAGTTGAGACCTGGGAGGTCACAGTGCAAAGCCAAAATAGGCATGCGCGCACGCACACACACACACACACACACACAGAATTTGAGAGACTGCATCTTCAGTGAACCAGCAAAATGTCAGAATAGAGGCATAACTCAAGTCGTAGAGTGACATAAGTAGGCATGCTGAGCGAGAGCAAAGAACTTCAAGTTCAAGCCCTTGGTGTTAAAACCACATAATTACATAAAACAATTTTAGAATCAGCATGGTAGCACATAACTGTAAATCAAACTTCCAGAAGGAAAGGCAGGATTATAAGTTTGAAGCCATCCTGGGCTATAGACACTGTCTCAAAAACCAGAAGAAAAAATATCTGGAGATACAGCTTAGGTTGAAGCACTTTACATCATGCCTAAGACCCTGAGTTTCAATCCCTGCACTACAAAATAAAGAGAAAGGGGGCTGGGAAGGTGGCTCAGTGGGAGAGTCCTTGCCTTGCATGCATGAGTCCCTGGGTTCAATTCCCCAGCACCACATAAATAGAAAAAAAAAGAGAGAGAGAAAAAAAATAATAAAACCATCTCTAAAAAAAAAAAAAGAGAGAGAGAGAGAAAGGGTGGGAGAGAGGAGCCAGAGAGAAGGGATACGGGTTATTACAACAAGAATGAACTAGCCAAACAATGGTACTACTTCCTTGGATAATTCAGTGGGAAAATTATCTCAAAATCAATTTTTTTTCATTTTATCAAACAGCATTGACTTAATGACTAAGGATAGAGGAGTATTTCTTAAACAGGGTACAGAAAACTAGGCCTCAGGGCTGCAGCATAGCTCAGGCAGGAAGCATGCATAGCATGGGCAAGGGCATACATTTAATCCTCAAACGTGCATGTTTAAAATTTTTTAAACATGTTTTAAGCTGTGTGCTGGTGGCTCACAGCTGTACTCCTAGTTACTCAGGAGGCTGAGATCTGAGGATTGTGGCTTGAAGCCAGTCAGGGCAGGAAAGTCTATAAGACTCATCTCTGACTAACCACCAAAAAGCCAGAGGTGGAGTTGTGACTCAAGTAGTCAAGAGCCAACCTTGAGCAACAAGCTCAGGGACAGCTATGCAGTCAAGCCCAAAACCAAAAAGACATAACTAGGCAATGCATGGAGACCAGACAGCCAGTAAATAAGGAGCAAATGCTCAGACTCACCAGGGATCTCAAGCATTTCATGCCCCCAACCCATGAGAAGTAGTGAATGTTCCATCCCCTGACCTCTGGGATCATAAGGGCTCCCCCCAATACCACCATCACACTAGACATGGTGAGGATTTCATACTTTTAATTAGGGATTGTGAGGGTTTCATACCTCCCAACCTACTAGGGATTGTGAAGGTTTTTGTAGGGATCCGCTGGTAGGGATCGTGAGGGTTTTGTACCTCCATACTGTGTGCATTGTTGGTGGGAAGGTAAATTGACATAGCTTCTTTGCAGACAATTTAACATCAGGTAATGAAATGAATCTTTTGTATAACTTTGATACGACAATCCGATTTGTAACTATATACTTAAAAAAGAAACACCCATCTGTATAAAACATGCTTAAAAATGTTTATTGCATATTCTACTAGACAAAAGCTTTATTAAACTGTAATAACCAACAACAACAACAACAAAAGATTATGTTATATACACTCAGTTAAGTACTTTGGGGTGATTGAAATAAATGAATGACAGCCACATTCATCAATATTGATAAATTTCAAATACAATAGTGAGTAGAAAAAGCAAATTACACAAGGCTGCTTCCAGTGTGGCAGCTTTTACAGATGTTTGAAACCATCTGGGGAATACCTTCACCATGATTCCAAAGTCCAGGAAGACTCTTAACGACTAAAAGTGGTTTCTGTCATCAGAGTCTGACCTGAGCAGTTCCTCTGGCACCTGTCCAGATTACCCACATACTTGTCCCATGCCCACCTCTCATCCGCAGTGTGGCCCCGAGGATCGCTGTCCCTTGCTGGCTGTTGCCTGACAAAGACCCCTCTTTCATAGGCATCTTCGGGAACTCCGTGACAGAGCAGTGTCCCACGTACTGCCTGTCCCAGAGGATCTGCTGGCAAACCCCCCTCTACCAGGGGATTTGACCCCCCCTACCCTGGTGATAGGAAGAACTTCCTTGCACCAGAAATGTCTTCAGAATGCAGAGCACACTTGACCTGTCAACCAAATGTGTGTTTTGTATTCTCCTTAAGGAAATACATTATTTGGGGAAGTATAAATCCAGAATAATACTGCCGTAATACTTGGATGTATGTATACTACATTGATCACATCTGCGTTCTTTTAATTGTGACATTAGGAAAATCACCCCACCTGTTGGCTGTCCTACCAGCTGATGCTCAACCCAGATATTCATCCAAATCTAACCTACAGATAGGTGATACAGGCTTAGTCATCTTGGTCCTAAACTCCAGTTCCAGGTCCAAGTCTGATCCTTTACATCCTGCAGCCTTGCTGCCCCGAGGTCTCCCTAGAAATGAGGGGACCAGGCTACAGATGCCTGATGCGGGCTGTTTTTGTTATCACTTGCCACAAGAATTGGGTCAACTTCTAGAAAAGTGCTTCTTGGGCTGGGAAGGTGGCGCAGTGGTAGAGTGCTTGCCCCACATGCATGAGGCCCTGGGTTCAATTTCTCAGCACCACATAAACAGAAAAAATAAAGCTGGAAGTAGCTCTATGGCTTAAGTGGTAGAGCGCTAGCCTTGAGCTCAAGAGCTGAGAGATAGCGCCCAGGCCCAGAGTTCAAGCCCCACAACAGAAGAAAAAAAAAAAAAAAGAGCTTCTTGGGTTGGTATAAATTGGTTCAGATCTTACTGCAATGCTATTTATAGGCTAAAATTCATCAGAAGATTGCCTAGCCAAATAGTGCACTTAGTCAATAGCAGCAATTATCTACATAGATCTTTTATATCAGGTATCCAGGGAACATTACATTGGAAGAGCCTCATAGGAGCATAAACATTTTCTCTTCATCTATGAAAAAAGCCATTTTTAAGAGAATTTACATTTACTTACTAAATAAGAGCATATGTTTTTGATTCATTGTTAGTAGTGTACTACTTTGAGATTGAAAAACACAGTATACGAAATCATAGCAGGGATGAAGGCTTTTATATGAGTTGTGGAGCATGTCATATTTGCAGAAAGTCTCCGCAAATAATTTTGTTACATATTCAAGTGTTTTATTGATGGTATGTTCCTGTACACGGGGAATATAATGAGCCGGGACCTTTATTGTGCACGATTTCTTGTTTGTTTCAAAATTACATAAATACCTATATACAGATTTCCTCATTTTCTCATTTATATGATTTTACACCTGTACACATTCTGATGCTTTGAGGTCAGCCAGATCGTTTTTTAAAAAACAACCCAAGTTGTTCCTAGGAAGCTGTGCTGGCAGCAGAAACCAGCCTCTATAGACTCCATGTCTGCCACCACCACCCTGGGTCTCCATGGGACCAGTTCCAGGAGCGTGAAGACTCCAAACTCTGAGGTGTTCAAGTCCCTCGTATAAAGTGTTGTCTGTAGCATACTGAGCCATGTCTGATCCTTTGTACTTGTGAACAGTGGTACTGTGTGGTTTGGAACAGCATGACACAAAGACAGAGCCTGCCCAGGTCCCGCCACCATTGCTCAGACCCAGGCACGCAGAACCTGCAAGTGCAGAAGGTTGACCGTGAGTCCTGTCTGCTGTTCTTCAGGACCATGGAACTTCCTTTAGCTGTCATATTTAGTACTTGGTAAAGCTCTGCACTTCAGCAGGCGTGACTGGTACTGCTGCGTGCTGAGCACTGCCCCAGGTGGCAGGGTCCCTGGGCATCCTTGCAGTGTGAGATGGGTGTGCGTGTGCCATTTTCAGAGGCCAGAGAGAGAAAGCATCCAGTAGGAGGATGACCCGCCCCTTCCCTCACAAACCTGTGCCTGATCTTACAAACAGTGGGGTTTGCTTGAGAAAAATGAAGGAGATTGTCCTTTAACTTTGTGTGTCGATACAGACATACATGCTGTGTGTATGTGTGTGTGTATACTATACGTGGTATGTACATCTATGAAAATGAATATTTTTTTCATGAGTACTGTGTGCAGATCTCTCTTAGACATGTTCCCCATATTAAAGAGTCTTTAAGTTGCCACTTTCTTGTGTATGTGCCGGCACTGGGGACTGAGCTCAGGGCCTCACATTCTCACAAGGCTGTACCACTTAAGCAGTTCTTCCACTTCCATAGTTTGCTGTTTAATTGGAAATAAAAAGGGTTTTTTTTTGTTTTTGTTTTTGTTTTTTGTCAGGCGTGGAGCTTGAACTCTGGGCCTGGGCACTGTCCCTCAGCTCTTCAGCTCACAGCATCACTTGCAGTTTTCTGAGTGGTTTATTGGAAATAGAGTCTCACGGACTTTACTGCCTTGGGCTGGCTTTGAACCTATATCCTCAGATTTCAGCCTCCTGAGTAGCTAGGATTACAGATGTGAACCACCCACACCTGGCTGAGATAAGAGTCTTATCGATTTCTCTGCCCAGCTAGGTTTATTGGCCTGAGCAATCAGCACCTGGCTTAAGTTAAAAACATTTTAATAGCCACATAGTCTGAAGCCAGAGTAAATAACCTTGGGATGAACCTTTTCCACATATGTAATGCTTTCTTTAGGATAAGTCTCAGAAGGCAAAGTACTTAAGTCAGAGTATGTTACATGAATGAACTTGCTTCACTGTCTTCTCTGCTCAGAGAACTTTAAAGTTTTTGAAACTTTTCTGGTTTCTTGCGCTAACAAAGACATTTGCTTTTTTACACTTTGTGATTCTTTGCTTGTATGATTAAACATACTATTTTTTGTTGTTTTGTGAATTTACTGTTAGTCCACTTTTTTTTTTTTTGTCAGTCTTGGGGTTTGAACTATCTCTTCGGCTCAAAGCAAGCATTCTACCACTTGAGCCACAGCACCACTTCCATTTTAATGGTGGTTAATTGGAGATAAGAATCGCACAGATGTTCCTGACCAGGCTGGCTTTGAACCGTGATCCTCAGATCTCAGCCTCCTGAGTAGCTAGGGTGACAGGTGTGAGCCACTGACGCTGGGCCTAGTCTACCTTTTTATTTATTTTATTTATTTTTGGGGGGGTCCGGTCCTGGAGCCTGAACTCTGGGCCTGGGAGCTGTCCCTCAGCTCTTCAGCTCAAGGCTAGCACTCTACCACTTGAGCCACAGTACCACTTCTGGCTTTTTTCTTTTTGCTTATGTGGTGCTGGGGAATCGAACCCAGGGCCTCATGCATGCAAGGCAAGTGCTCTACCACTGAGCCACCTTCCCAGCCCTAGTCTACCTTTTTGATGTCTGTGCATGCTAAGTACTGCAGTAAAGATATCAAAGTTAAAGGCAAAGCACTCAGCCAGAACTCCTTCCCCAGGAGCTACTGAAGTGAGGAAAAGTCTTAGTCCAAACTCATATTAACTTCAAGCGCAAGTGCCTGCTAAGGAGTAGGATTCTGTCCTGTGGTATTCATCTGAAGGGAGTCCTCTGACCACTGGTGTCCAGGAACCAAATTGATATCACTAGGAACCAGATCCCATCCTTGGAGATGGCACAGCAGTAGTGAGCGGATGAAGAGCCCGGAGGGTTTTGCCTGAGTCCAGAAGGTGATCTTGGCTCTGGGTCTACACCATCACCTGACTGGTGGGCTGGAGGAGTAACTGTGCTCAGGTGTGCAGCTGAGGGTCTGACTGACACGCTGGAGGAGTAACAGTGCACAGGCGTGCAGCTGAGGGTCTGACTGACACGCTGGAGGAGTAACTGTGCACAGGCGTGCAGCTGAGGGTCTGACTGACATGCTGGAGGAGTAACTGTGCACAGGCGTGCAGCTGAGGGTCTGACTGACACGCTGGAGGAGTAACTGTGCTCAGGCGTGCAGCTGAGGGTCTGACTGACATGCTGGAGGAGTAACAGTGCACAGGCGTGCAGCTGAGGGTCTGACTGACACGCTGGAGGAGTAACTGTGCACAGGCGTGCAGCTGAGGGTCTGACTGACATGCTGGAGGAGTAACTGTGCACAGGCGTGCAGCTGAGGGTCTGACTGACATGCTGGAGGAGTAACCGTGCACAGGCCTTAAGGGGCTGGAGACCACTGCAGACTGTGGTCCTTTTCTCTGAAGTGGCCAGCAGGAAACTCAGAGAGACCTGGGAATGTGACTTTGTTCGATTCCTCAGTACCACATGAGCAGAAAGAGCCAGAAGTAGTGCTGTGGCTTAAGTGGGAGAGCGTTAGCCTTGAGCAAAAGAAGCTCAAGGACAGCACCCAGGCCCTGAGTTTGAGCTCCAGGACTGGCAAAAAATAATAAATATCAATAATAAAATTTGGAAGTAGCACTGTGGCTCAAGTGGTAGAGCACTAATCTAGAGCACAAAGAGGCTCAGGGATAGAGCCCAGGCCCTGAGTTCAAGCCCCAGGAATGGCAGGAAAGGAAGGAAGCAAGCAAGCTAGCTAGCTAGCTAGCTCAGACTTTCAGACTTGCTCGGTACCAATGATACTGCTATAATCCTCACTACTCAGAATGGTGAGATCTGAAGATTGCTGTTCAAACTGGCCCAGTTAAGAAAGTCTGTGGCACTCTATCTCCAGTTAAACACTCAAATAGTCAAAAGTGGAGCTGTGGCTCAAGTGGTAGAGTGCCAGCCTTGAGCAGAAAAGCTTGGGGACAGCACCCAGGCCCCGAGTTTAAGACTCAAGACCAGCACAAAAAAAAAAAGGAAAAGAAAGAAAGAAACTCAGAGGTGAAACTGTTTTGCATAATTGGTACAATTGCATTTTCTGCCGTCTCTGAAGCCTCGGGCAGCCATGTGCTCACGGCCTGGTGAAAGCAAGCCTCATGCAGGGGTTGGGGGAGCTGTCCAGAGCAGCCAAGAGGCCCGGCCTGGCTGAGCCCACAGGAGCTGTACAGTGCAAGTAGGGAAAGGACACTAGCCTGCAGCCCACTTGGCACGTCCTGACGGCGTCCATCTGCCAGAGCGTCGTGTCGCACCATGGACACCAAAGACCTTCTGTGGAGCACGCCTCGGGGCTCCTGCTGCACATAGTCGTCACTGCTATTCTGTTCTTAAACCTCACAACAACCCTTTAGTTGCACACCTGGCCTTTGTACTCTGTCTAGCCATGGAGCTTCTCCATTCTGTCGTGTTTCTTTTTTTTTTTTTTTTTTCTTTTTTTAAGAAGTTTTTTTATTGTGAAAATACTGGACAGAGGGGTTACAGTTACATGAGCAAGGTAATGAGTACATTTCTTATCCAGCACTGTTGCCTCCTCCTTTGTTTTTCCCCTACCATCCCTTCCTTCCCACCTCACACCTACACTCTCCCTGCCCCCAGCCTAAATTGTAAAGTTCATTTTTCAACATAGCATCTTGTACACCTCATTGTTGCAATGGGTCCACCTGTATCCCTATTTAAACATTTAGTTTTTTCCCTTCCCCTCCCCAAATTATACCAACATCCAATACAGTGAAAACAGGGGTTATACCGTGGGGAAGAAACATACAAAGCAACAAAAAAAATCACATGGTACCTGATAAATATGTTAGAAGCAATAGCTGTATCGTTCCAATTTTAGTATATGTGCTGCCAAAGCGAGCACTGTCGTGTTGGGCTGATTGGCTGGGGCAGTGTGAAGTGGTGGGTGCAGGGCACCCTCAGCTCTCCCAGAATGGCGTCCTGGTGGCCCCAGGCCTGCAGAGCTTCTGGAAAGCTGGCACTTCTTCTGGCATCCAAGGTGGAGAGCTGCCTTACGAGCTGAGCCCAGCTGCGCCACGCAGCCAGCATCCAACGCTGTCTTCCAAGAGCATCTGTAGAATACAAGGAAGCTGTGAGTGAAGACAAGAACACAGAGCAACCTGCGTTTGAATAAGGGTTACAAGGACACAGAAGAATGAGGACATCCTTGTTCAAAGACGGCATTCTCACTCAGTTTTGCACCTCCCACCTCCGTGAGTCCTACAGTGTGGGCAAGGGGCAGGAGCCAGGGAGTGGGCGGTAGCCGTCACGGTGTGAGCGGCTCTCCTGAAGGCAGCAATGTGTGTTCACGAGGTGCATTGCCTCAGATCCCCAGGCTTGCCTGCCGCTGCTCCTGCATTCCTGGTGCTAATAATGATAATGCTCCTTGCCCAGATCAGAACTTGGACTTCCCAGAAAATTAATAAAAAAATACTTTACCTCCCAAGTATGTAATAGAAATGAAAGCTGTTTGTCTCCTCACTCCCATTCCATTCTTGTGCTAAGTCAAGACCTTGTTTCTTTGCATTATTCACTAATTCAGCTCAGTGGGGTTTTCTGTCCTCATAATAGCCCTAAAGAATTAGAAAACTGTCCCGCACCTGCCTTGCACCTGCCGGTACCTGTCCTGCGCCTGCCCTGCAGCAGTTGCTCCACAGCTATCTGAGCCTGTCACCCACTGCTCAATTCCCAGGACCAGCCTTTTCACCACCACCTCCACCCCCGGCTCAGTCACAGTTTGCTGTGTGCTCTGCTCCCTCATCAGAAAGTCTCTTCTGAGTCCACAGACAGGGGCCACAGTCTCTCTGGCTTGTGTGCGTTTCCACCGTAGTGCCCACACCCACCACCCCTGCATAAGATGCGGTCTTTGGTCCATAGACATCTCTGGTTCGTCTTGCAAGACTCCACCCCAGTGCCGCCAGCTCTGATGGTTTCTTTGCCAGACAAGTGATACTGCTGTCATAAATGTGTGTTCATGGACAGGTGTGCGGGCCTGAGCACACATGTGTCTTGTTACACTTACCCAGAGTGTCTTGCGATTTCTGCTCTCTCGGTAAGTGCCCCAGCAGGCAAGGCCAGCACACTTGGCCAGGCGCTAGGAGGGGACTGGCGAGCGGCTGTGCTGGTGGTGGATCAGACAGACACAGATGCAGAGCTGCTCCAGACTTGGCAGAAGATCTTTCCTGCTCTTCACCATTTGCAATTCAAAGAGAATATATACATAGCCACTTGTGCTGCATAAAGTGATTATTGAATCAAATTTAGACTAGAGAAAGCATTTGGAGATCATTTCAGCAAATTATCTCAGTGACTCTAAAAATATTTCTGCTCTGTCCACCAGAACATGAGAGTACGTATTACTTGAAGCTATTTTACCGTAATTTGGACAGTTGGGAGGAATGTGGCATATTTTCATCTTCATAGTTGACCCACTGGCTCTCAAAGTTGCTTGCATGGCTGCAAAGACAGACTCACTGCATGTGGAATGCAGTACCCAGTCCGGGGGCTGTTCTAGCCGTTGAAGACCTGACTGCATTGGGTATAAGCTGTTTCTTCACCCAAAGGGAGGAAAGCCATGGGAAGTATTTTGAGAAACGACATTGAGTCGTCTATGTTTGCAGCTGGCTGGCCGGCACTGTGGACTGCCCGCTGCCAGGCCGCAGAGGATCACGTGGAAGAGGAGTGCTGAGGAGCACGTCAGGCCGTGAGAGCCTCAGCGCCCGTGCGAGAGGCTTACGTCCAGAGACCACCAGAGTGCTGGCGAGGACGTGGAGCAAAGGAACTCCAGTTGATGCAGGTGGGAGTGCAAACCGGGACAGCTACTCTGGCAAGCAGCCAGCCCGTCCTTGTAAAACAACCCAGCAGTGAAACTACCACACTCCCTGCCAGGAGGTGCCCCGTTGAAGTAAACACTGTGAGGGGCACACAACACTGCACACAGGCATCTACAGCACCTTGTTCAGAATGCGCAAAACCAGTGGACCCAAGATGGCCTTCGGTGAGTGAGTCAAAAGACCAGTGCACGTGTGTTCAGTGGAATGTGGGCAGCCCAGAGACGGTGGACTTGTTTTTTTTTTTTTTTTTGTCGGTCGTGGGGCTTGAACTCTGGGCTTGGGAGCTGTCCCTCAGCTCTTCAGCTCAAGGCAAGCACTCTACCACTTGAGCCACAGCTCCACTTCCGGTTTTCTGGTGGTTTATTGGAGATAGGAGTCTCACGGTCTCTCCTGCCCGGGCTGGCTTTGAACCGCGATCCTCAGATCTCAGCCTCCTTAGTAGCTAGGATTACAGGCGTGAGCCACCAGCGCCCGGCTGAGACGGTGGACTTGTGAAGCAGCCGGTTGGCACAGAGTCCAGGCTGTCCTGCAGTCAGGGAGAAGAGGAAAGGTTCTCCCGCAGGGCGCTGCCATCCGCCTGCCTGGCAGCGTTATGAGGCTGGAGCACACTGGATAGGTACCTCATGGGACCTCGTCCAGTAATGTCCACCATGTGCTTGGCACCGGGCTCAGCATCCGCATGTAGGACACCTGATTCCATCCTCACCCCCGAGAGGCAGGGTCTGGGTCCCAGATCTGTAAGCTCAGCCAAGCTCAATGAGACCCTGAACTAACTCATGCAGAGTTGTGCTGCGCGGAAGGGCGAGTTCATATGCAGAAAGGGTGCGTGCTCTGTCCTCACATTTCAGATTCGTGAAACCCTTCAGGGTGAGTCTGGACTCTGCTTGGTCTGAAGCCCAGAATTTTCTTTCTTCTCTTGTGTGTATGTGCCTGCCTGTCTCTCTCTCTGTCTCTCTCCCATTCCCCTCCTCCCTCCCTTTCTCTTTCCCTCCCTCCCTCTCTCCTTCGTTTCTCCCCCCACCCCCCACCCCCGCTTCTCCACTGTGTCACAGCCGTGTCTCCCTCTCTTTTCATTTATGTCCTAGTCACCCACCTGGGTTTGCTCTGTTGCTCAAAACCTACCTGTCCTAAGGAAACTCCAGGGGCCTGCAGGTGCCTTCTCCTCCCCCTTTCCCACCCCATCTGAGGTTGCCTGGCCACCCAGCCTCAAGGCACCCTAAACTTACTGTTCAAGAAACACTTGGTATATACCCCACATCAATTTACCTTTGAAAAAAACCATGTTATCTAATATTTGTCTTACTCGCTAGATCCAACAATTAAAGAGTTCGTTTACCACTTTGCCCTTGAACCCCTTGCCTGACAGGAGGTACTTACAGCCCATTTGTTGAGTGTACACATGGGCACATCTACAGCATGGTGCCTGTTACATTGAAGGTATCGAGAATTCCCCTCCTGTCTTGACAGAGGGACCATCTTTCTCTGATGTCCACTTGGCTTCCTGGCTGCCCTCTTCCTGTAGAGGGCAGCGTTTGTCGGTGGCCACCACCATCCCATGCTTCCAGTAATGTAGTGTAGTATGATGGGGTAAACTGATGTGTGACAGAAGAACGTTGATGGCATTCTTGAGTCACTGTATTCATAGTGACAAAATGAAATTGTTGAAAATATAGTCCATTCTATATCTTTTTTTTTTTGGTCGGTCATGGGGCTTGAACTGTAGGCCTGGGCGCTGTCCCTCAGCTCTTCAGCTCAAGGCTAGCACTCTCACTTGAGCCACAGAGCCACTTCCAGCCTTTTCTGGTGCTGAAGAATCAAACCCAGTGCCTTATGCATGGGATGCAAGCACTCTACCACTGAGCCACCTTCCCAGCCTCCATTCTGTATCTTATAGATATGAATAAATATTTCTAACACATAACATAAAATTGAATTACTGAATTTAAATTCACAGAAATCACAAGATAGGGGCTGGGAAGGTGGCTCAGTGGTAGAGTGCTTCCCTTACATGGATGAAGTACCCTGGGTTCGATTCCTCAGCACCACATAAGCAGGAAAGGCCAGAAGTGGTGCTGTAGCTCAAGTGGTAGAGCGCTAGCCTTTAGCTGAAGAGCTGCAGGACAGCGCCCAGGCCCAGAGTCTAAGCCCCATGACCGACAAAAAAAGAAAGAAATCACAAGATAGAGCTGTCTTGTATAGACTGGGCCAAGGAAAGCTTTCCAGTAAGAACTCTCCTCCCCATGTTCAACCAGTTGTTAAATTTTGATGTCCTCGGATTTGATTGTCTCAAATGGCTCTCCATATTGGACAGCCACCAGCCTTACCCGAGGCTGAGTGGAGCTTCTTCCAGCAAAGTGACACATGCGTGGGGTTCTGTGTCCTGTTCTGTCTTACAGAGCTGCAAAAACTGGAGGGCAGCTGTGGACCTGTGCGGACGCCTCCTCACAGCCCACGGCCAAGGCTACGGCAAGAGCGGGCTGCCCACCAGCCACACCACCGACTCCCTCCAGGTGAGCCCCCTCCACTTGCTGTGCTGTCATTTGGCTTCTCAGCCTCTGCTCTGGGAGACTGTTCGACTCTGCTTCTGGGAATGGAAGGTTTTAGGTTTGGCATCCACAGCAGGTGTGTCTGGATGGCTTAAAGAATGAATGGTATGAGTCTAGGTATTGTTGAAATGGCAAGAGTTCCTTTTGTAAGTCTGTATACTGTGCCATTCAGTGTGTGTACCTACTTTGTCTTCTGTACACATTGATGAGCACATTAGCCTTGTTTTCTTGTCAGTACAGAGACTGACGTGAGTCATTTCTGAAGCACTGTTCAGTTCCCAAAGTGGCTGTATGCATGGGCCCTGGAGAGCTCACAGGTGCTCAGCTCAAGGACTGCCCTCCCTGGGCCCATGTCCACCTGTCTGTCCCCTGGGCCTGCAGACCCGCCCAAGCCATCTCCAGCACAACTCGTTCATCTTCCAAGCAAGACTGCAGGGCCATTGATCGCATTGATGGTTATGTTGCCATGAACAGAGCTCCTGGATTGGTTGGATTTCAAGTCCCGCCTGCAGTTGCCCTGGCAGGCCCAGCAGGATGATAGTGCGAGCCTTTCACGTGGGCCTTACACACAAGCCAGACGTCCCCACCCCCGATCGACACCGCCTGGGCCCTCCCCCCTCGGCTCTGCAGTCATGCCCCAGCCTGCTCTGCGACATCCTTCTTCCAGCGGGCTGGGTTGTTTTTCCAGCTCTTGCGAAGCTTCGCACACGTACCCTGCTCACCGAGTGTGGCTGATTGAATTGAATCATTCACATTGATGTGCCTGAGCTCCAGTGCTTTTATAAACATGTGACTATGCAAAGTGCAAAGAGAGAAAGAGAGCTAAGGTGTTAGAAATCAGGCTAATAAGGAAAAGGGAGTTTCTGACTTGATGTGTGGACATAACCTATTGTTCCTGTTGTCTCATGTTTCAGCTGTGGTTTGTGAGGCTGGCACTGCTGGTGAAGTTAGGCCTTTTCCAGAATGCCGAAATGGAATTTGAGCCCTTTGGAAACCTGGACCAACCAGACCTTTATTACGAATACTACCCGCATGTGTATCCAGGACGCAGGGGTAAGGCGGTGGTCCTTAATGTCTGTGTGATGGCATGTGTTGGCCCTGTTTTTCTGTCGCTTAGGTATAATTAGGTATCTTCAATTTTTCTCATTGACCCAATCCTGAAAAATCAAATGAGCAGCCCAGCCACGATCCTGAGCTTGCGGAGTGAGTGCACCCGGCTTTGCAGCCACGTGCCCTGCCGGTGCTCACTCACACCTCCCGGGTCCACACAGCAGCCACCGTCAGGCGTGTGCCAGGGCAGGTGAGGTGGTGGCTGCAGGGCCTGGACACTGGGCATCCGGGCTTTTCCTGCTGGGGCCTAAAGTAAAAGCTGCTCCTTGATGCACACGCACTCCTGCGAATGAAGGGACACCCGTCCTTTCCACATGGAGCACACGTGAGAGGTCTCCCCGGGTCTCTGTTCTTAATACATTTAACACATCTCATTGTGGCCCTCCAGTCACAATCGCTGTTTGGAAACACGGGGCCACGGCACAAACCTGTTCTAGACAGAAGCCAGAAATAAGGCTGCAGAGAGGAAAAGACACACTATAGAAGCCCTTGTGGCCTTGAAGTGGAGGACTGACCTTACCGAGAAACCTGAGCCCTCTTGTGTTCTTTAGCAGAAAACTGACGTGAGAGGAAATCTCTTGAGAGGCAATGTGAGCAGTTATTAGAAGCTAGGCCCTCGCCCTCCCCTCCCGCCCTCCCCTCCCGCCCTCCCCCACACTGACTTGCTGTGCTACCTTGGGCTGGCAAATGCCTCTGTGCCCACCATCCTTATTAGCAAAACAGGGTGGTGATCTGCACACCTCTGGGAGTGAGGTGAACATTAAATTATGCCACATACACAAGTGGCTTTACAGCAGTCGGCTCAACTATTCTGCTCTGAGTTCGTTGAGGCACGGACATCTTTGTGTAGGGTCATCGGCAGCACTTGTTGGGCAGGCGAGACTGAGTTGAAGCTCTGGTACCAAAACAAGCAGAAAAGAACCCACATCTGAATATCTTACTTATTACCTTGACACAGAAGAAAACAAGACTAAAAGTAAAACAGAACTCAGCTCTATTATGTGTGTTTTTTAGACTCAGGTCCGCTGTCTCTGAAGGGAGGTAGAGAAGCACGGTGAAGTCATCCCTGAATCCCTACGCTTTCCCTGTCTCATCTCTTCCTTTTCCAAGTGGGACCGCTGGGGTAGTTGGTCTGCAGTGCTCTGATTGCAGAATCCTTTGACGTCCGGAGGCTGGGGAGCTTCGGCAGCCCTGGTACTAAATTGCTGCTACCCCTTACAGAAAAGAAAACAATGGTCAGGATCCGTTTATTACCTAAAATAACACATTAAAAATGCAAGCAGCGGTCCTGAGCTGCTGGCTGGTGGGTTCCATGGAAGAGAACCGGCCAACCAGGGAGATTTCGGGGCAGAGAGGCTGGTGCTACCCTGGCTGGGACGGGGCTCCAGTCCTGAAGCCCCTTCCGTCAGGTCCTGAGGTTTCCATGCAGGAGGGAACGGCAGGCCTGCCCACCCCACCCGCTCTTCCAGCAGATGGAAGAAGTGGGGTATAGACTCAGAGGTGTTTCTGAAGGTCCTAGCTTGGTGACCCCAAGTGTGGACTGCCCACACACAGCACTCAGGAAGTCTTTGGGGAAATTGGTTTTAAATCCTTCAAAGGTTGGAGGCGGGGCTCAGATGGTAGAGCACCAGCCAGTGAAGAAAAATGTCAGATGCCAAGTTTGAGTCCTAGTCTCAGACTGGAAAAAAAAAAAAAAAAAAAGCAGCAGCAGCAGCCCTCAGGGATTCCAGCCGTCTGCTCCTCCTGGCACCGGTGCAGCCCTACCTGTGGTGACGAGGGTGGGAGTCAGCCGGTGTCCCTGATGTGCCATTTGAGACTCACCTTTCCACGTAAAGCTGTGAGCACACTTCCACTCCACAAAGAGGAATGAGCCTCCTCACAGCGTCGGTAGTGTCAGAGAGTGAACAGGTGCCGCCGCCTGTGAGGTCGGGGCTGTTCCTGTGTGGTCAGTGTTGCCTGCTTGCTCTGAGAGTCAGGAGATAGACGTTATGATTTTTCTCATAAAGGATATGCGTGTTTGGACGGGGGTATGGCTCACCTAATAGAACGCGGTGGTAGTAAATGTGAGGGCCTGAGTTCAACGGCATCCTGCCTGGCTTCAGCCCAGCCCTTCGCTGCTTCCACACACTGCCAGGTTTTGTCTGCCTCCAACCAAAGGCTCAGGACTGGAGTGCACAGGCCCATGTCCTGGTGTTCCTGCCCCCCCTCCGTGGGTATGCAGCTACACAGGGTGTCCTATAGACCCCACATGACTACTTGTGCCTCCGTTGTTCCCGCTCGCGAGGAGTGACGCCAAAGGTGTGTGTCCTGTGGAGGTGGGAGAGGCTGAGCCCAGGCTCATGTCAGGCTCTCATGTCCTGGCGCTCACATGGTCTGCTGAGGACTCAGACTCAAGACAGGAATGCACTGTATGGGGCTGCCCGTCCCCCGCCTTCCTGTGTGGCCGTGTCTCCCCAAGGCTTGCCAGGAGGGAGATGCGCCGGCAGTGCAGAGGACAGTAAGCAGCTAATTCACATTATGAGCCATAAATCATACGCACATTTTAGTGAAGTGCATTAACATTCATCCACAATAATACACTGAATGTTTACTCATTTTTCTTCTCACTTGGTGGAGTAACAAGCACAACTGTAGAACTTGATTCATTCATTTCATTTTAACTCGCAATATATTAGCAAAGCAAGTCATTAAAATGTGCTTTACAGGAGGTTATAATAATACAAACAAATAACTTTTATGAATGAGCTTTAATATGTTTCATTTGAATGTCAGACACAGTTTTTCCCATTCAAGATATTCATAATGAGACCTCAGATGAATCATGTGTAAAAATTAAGAAGTTTGAGGTTTTTCATGTCAGGAAAGAGCAGTATTGTGTTTCATACACATCTCTGACATTTCCAGCAATTTCCATTGGTGACTTCAGCCTGGTTAGATTTGTTGGATGTCACTGGAACTTTCTGACGTGCTGTGTGGGATCCTCTGCTCTTCACTGTGAGCAGATCAGAGCATCTCCAGCACTGTCTGTAGCTGAGATCTTAGCAATTTTATGCTAAGACGTTATTAGGGCTTTCTTTACGTTATATATGCGTTATTATGGCTATGCATTATTATGGCTTTCTTTCCGCAGCTAGAGAAGACTTGTTAATCTTACTGCTTTTCTCTTTGCCCATCATTTTTGTTAAAGTAACATCAGCGCAGACTGTTAAAGACACACACAGTTTCTCTAGAGGGTTTCATTGCTATCATGAGACCACCCAAGAAGGCCTCTTACTCTGGTGTGCACAAACCTTTCACCAGTCAGCAGCCTGTCCAGGCATGGCCACTTCCAGGCTGTAAGCTCAGGAAACTGGAACATACGTAGTTAATATTTACTGTAGAATGTCTTTTCTGTTCATGGATGTAGTTCTATATGGAAAGTGATTGCTGGGGATTAGGAGTGTGGTGCTGTGTTCGGGACGGACAGACATGTACTGAGGCAGTGTGTCCAGCAAAAGAAGGGACACTGATGGGCATGGCGGTCACACAGGAGGAGAAGCCACCACTCAGAGACAAGACGCGTGTCCAGGGAAACACATACCGAGCAGCAGTGGCCCTTGCAGCTTGAAAGCGAGAGGAAAAGCCACGCCAGTTGGGAAAGGTTTGGTGGGGTCCTTTGCACATGCTCTCTGTGCTGGTGACAGGGACGTCATTGCTTCCTGGTCATGTGACGGTGTTCAGCCCTCTCTCAGGGACAGCCTCCAGGCCACCACATTTGCAGACCACAGAGGACACAGCCTCCCAGCGTCCACCCCACAGTGGACAGCGGCGGCCCCTCTGGGGTCAAGCTGACATGCTGCCCTTTCTCCTTCGTTTTCACTTCCCATGGCAGGCCGGTGCTACTTTCTGGCACATTCCTCTTTCTTCGGCGGCAGTGTGGGTTTTTAGCAGTGCTGGGGACAGTCAGAAATACATTTTGCAGGAATATTTACATGTAATGTTTCTTAAATGCTAAGTTTCTTAAATGAAAAGTGCTTCTATAGTATCATGCCAACCTGGATGCTTGGCAGATTGTAATTGTACATGAGGATCTTCCACGAAACACATCCATAGAGAAGCTGCTTCCTTATGAATTTTATCCAGCTTTTTTCTACCAAGGCACTTGGCCCTGCTAGACAGGCAGCTGTGGTGGTGGGAGCCTTGCGTGCTTTGTGGCCCTCAGCAGTACCCTTAGCACAGCCGATGCTGCTGGGCACAGCAGCTGCTCTTGGATGAGCTGGCCCAGCCAGACCAAGAGGGTCTGACTTACAACAGAACAGTTTTTGTGTTCTGTTATTGAGGTGGATGGACAGTAGCCACACCTCTTTTGTCTTCTGAGTCCAATACCTGGCCTGAAAGTCTATTACATCAAATTCACGTCTTACATGAAGCTAATAGACACTGCTTTCCTAGCTGTTCTGTTCATGTCTTAATTCTATAAACTGCATGTCTTTCCTAGAAGAGAGAGAGAGAGAGAGAGAGAGAGAGAGAGAGAGAGAGAGAGTGTGTGTGTGTGTGTGTGTGTGTGTGTGTGTGTGTGTGTGTGTGTGTGTGTGTGTGGTGTCCACCAGTCCTGGGACTTACACTCAGAGCTTGGGTGCTGTCTTTGCATTTTTTTGCTCAAGGCAGGTGTTCTACCATATAAGCCACAGCTCCACTTCCAGCTTTTTTGGTATTTAATTGAGGATCAGAGTCTCACAAACTTTCCTGCAAGACTGGCTTAAACCAGGCTCCTCAGATCTCAGCTTCTTGAGTAGGTTGCAGGTGTAAACTATTGGCACTCAGCATCTTTCCTTTTTTTTTTTTTTTTTTTTTTTGTCATGCCACGAGGTGTATTTTGTTTTCATTAATCATACAAATAATTTTCTTTGGATTTTTTTTTGTTTTTTTTTTTTTGTTTGTTTGTTTGTTGTTTGTAAGTCTTGAACTCTGAGCCTGGGCGCTGTCCCTGATCTCTTCAGCTTAAGCCTAGCACTCTGCCACTTGAGTCACAGCACCACTTCCAGCTTTTTCAGTTTATATGGTGCTGAGGAATCAAACCCAGGGCCTCATGCATGTGAGGCAAGTACTTTACCACTGAGCCACCTTCCCAGCCCACCCCCTGCATTTCTTGATAGGACTTTTTTTTTTAACCATGATCCTGCATGGGTCACATTGTATATTATTGGACTTGTTTGCTATTTTATTTGTTAAAATTCATTTTATTAGATTCCATTTGATAATTTTTGGTACAATTTTGTTAAGTTACATTAATTTTGTTGAGGATTTTTGCTTCTGTTTTTGAAATATATTGCTGTTCAGTTTTCTTTTACTTTTTTGTACTATCATTGTCTGGTGTTGGTATTAGGGTAATACTGACCTTTTAGAACAGATTGAGAGGTTTTCTCAGCTTCTGTTTTCTGGAAGAGATAAACAGAATAGGTATCATTTCTTCATTAACCGTTCGGTAGAATTAATAGTATTGGCTTTTAGGTATTTCTTTTCTAATATATGCATTTAATGCAAAATAATCCTCAGCATTATTTTGCCTCCTCTCAAAAATTTGTATTTTCATATAGTTCATGAGGGTGTGTGTGTGTGTGTGTGTATGTGCGCGTGCGCGTGTGCGTGCACGCGTGTACGCACTCACGCGCTTGCGTGCATGTATGCGCGCCAGTTCTACAGCTCAAACTTATGACATTGGGCTATTACTGAACTTTTTTGCTCCAAGGTAGTGTTTCACCACTTGAGCCACAGCTCCACTTCTGACTTTTTTGGTGCTTAATTGTGGAGATAAAAGTCTCGTGGACTTTCCTACCTGAGCTGGCTTCAAACCCTGATCCTCAGATCTCAGCATCCTGAGCAGCTAGTATTACAGGCATGAACCACCAGTGCCCAGCAGTTGGTGATATTTTTACATGTCCTGAGTGCAGAAACTTCCGTGGATTGATGGTGGTCAGGTGTGGTACAGGTGGCTCCCCCTACATTTTGTATTGCAGATGATTTGCAAGCTGAATTGAGAACTCCCAGTTGAGATTGTTTCTGTGCCTGGCTCAGAGTTTGTGGTTGTTGAGGTAGTCTCTCCACCGAAATAAATTCTGGACCAGCAGACCTCCTGTCTGTTGGAAGTGGCACTGTCCTTACAGGAAACCGAAATAGTTTCTATTATAATTAAACTTAGCTGCTCATCTTCAAATACAAAGGTTATCTTGTGTTATTAGAAAAAGAAATTTCAAACATTTTAAACTCAATAATTGCTAACATTCTTTTCTTTGCATAGTGCTCCTTATTTGTAACTGTCTTTTCTGGACCTTTCTTATTAAAAAAAATCATAGAGCATCATAAAGTTTTTAAGATAGTGAGCATTGACAGGAAGCTCGTGTTTCATCGCACATGCTCTGTAATGTGAATGAGTAGAAGATGAATAGATTCAGGCAAAGAGGTTCAATGACAAAAGCCATACTGCTTGCTTTTTGACCATCTTTTGAACTGCGTTGCAGGTCTGTATATTAACAGCTTGGGCCTGTCTTGGGCATCCTCCACTGAATCCATGCAGTTGTCCTCTGCCGGCATTTTAGTCAGACTCTGTTGCTGTGACCAAATACCAGACAGAAAGAACATAACGGAGGAAGGTTTGGTCACTGTTTCCGAGGGTTTGCTCCGTGTTGCATGGCTCGTGCATTTGCATGGGAGCCTCTGACAGGAGGCTTCTTCCCACAGCAGGCAGGAAGCAGACAGAAAGATGGCCAGGGCCAGAGACAAGATACAGGGACAGCCCCACATGCAGTGACCTGTTTCCTCCAGCTAGGCCCTGCCTCCCAACGTCTCCAGGTCCCTCCAGAATAATACCGCCAGCTGGGGAGCGCGCTGCCACCGGTGGGCCTGTGGGGACGTTCCACCGTCACACCAGCACCAGTCCGCCTCCTCTGTGATCAGCGGACCAGGTGCCAGGCATGCAGGTGCAGGCTGCTCACATGAATACCACTTTCTCCTGTGGGATCACAGCCGAGTTTGGAGACTGGTTCCTTAGGTGTCTCCCTAGCTCACCCTGCCAGGTGGCCTGGGTGACGGGGTTTCCGAGGGGTGGCTCTGGGGCAGGGCTGCGGTGTCGGCATCTAAGCAGAGAGTCTCCTCAGCTGGCAGTTTCCTGGCGCAGCCGCTGCCCCTCACTGGTGTCTCAGGGTCACCTGCAGGACGAATCTTACTTGCTGGCCATCACTCATGTGCCTGCTCTGAGAGCCCACACTCAGAGCCTTCTCGTTGAGAGAAGAGCGCCCGAGCGGCCTGCTGGTCCCTGTGGGGCACCGCAGGTCTGTGCCAGTGTGTTGTATAGGACAGACACCTCCCAAGTGATTGCGGCCAGCTGAGACAATGGCTCTGGCATCCGTCCACACATCTTGATAATTATCCCGGCAAATGTAGCTGCAACTTTGCAAAGAAACACATGTGTTTACTGATGCCACCAACAAGGGAATGGATAGGTTCTGTCCTCACTTGCACTGGAGCACCTGCACACACCTCCTTCCCTGTGCCGGGTGAGAAAGCGTGCCGGTGCCGGCAAGCAGGCTAACTCCACCCTGTCTGCATTCCAGGCTCGATGGTCCCCTTCTCCATGCGCATCCTGCACGCGGAGCTGCAGCAGTATCTGGGCAATCCACAGGAGGCCTTGGACAGACTACACAGGGTCAGGACAGTCTGCAGCCAGGTAAGTGCTGGCCTCGGCCCCTTCCCCTGAGCACGCAGCCACGCGTTCCCTGCGCCCTCAGGACACGCCACGCCACATGTGCTCTACGCCCTGCCCAGCTGTAGTCCTTCCCTCCTGGAGCGTCGCATGGTATGGTATTCACGGTTCTGGTTGAAGTCACTCTCAGGGTGGAGGGTGCTGGCCGCAGAGCCTGAGTCTGACTCCCTCTCCTTAGAACTCTTGGTAGATGAAAACCAGAGGCATTTCCTCATGTGGAAATCATACAGATTAGCGTGTCCAGCTTC